>NC_135234.1:374131203-374756203 GCF_051348905.1 Ranitomeya variabilis
GACTTACAATCCAAAGATGGATGCCTCCGCACAAGTTATTACCCAAAGATGGCTGCCTCCACACGACTTACGACCCAAAGATGGCTGCCTCCGCATGACTTACGACCCAAAGATGGCTGCCTCCACATGACTTACGACCCAAAGATGGCTGCCTTTGCACGACTTACGACGCAAAGATGGCTGCCTCCGCACGACTTACGACCCAAAGATGGCTGCCTCCGCACAACTTACAACCCAAGGATGGCTGCCTCCGCACGACTTACGACCCAAAGATGGCTGCCTTCCCGCGACTTGCGACTCAAAGATGGCTGCCTCCGCACGACTTACAATCCAAAGATGGATGCCTCCGCACAAGTTATTACCCAAAGATGGCTGCCTCCACACGACTTATGACCCAAAGATGGCTGCCTCCGCATGACTTACGACCCAAAGATGGCTGCCTCCACATGACTTACGACCCAAAGATGGCAGCCTTCGCACGACTTACGACGCAAAGATGGCTGCCTCCGCACGACTTACGACTAGTGTTGAGCGATGCTGCAAGTATCGGGTATCGGCCGATACTTGCTGTATCGGAATTTCCGATACCGAGATCCGATATTTTTGTAATATCGGATATCGGTATCGAAACAACATTAATGTAAAAAGGTGTAAAAGAAAGAATTAAAATAAAAAAAATCGCTATACTCACCTGTCCGACGCAGCCGGGACCTCAGCGAAGGAACCGGCAGCGTTGTTTGTTTAAAATTCGCGCTTTTACTTGCTTACGTGAATTCCCGGCTTCTGATTGGTCAGGGCGGCCATGTTGCCGGGACGCGGACCAATCACAGCAAGCCGTGACGAAATTACGTCACGGCTTGCTGTGATTGGTCCGCGTCACGGCAACATGGCCGCCATTAACCAATCACAAGCCGTGACGTCACGGGAGGCTGGACACGCGCTTATTTTGAAAAGCGCGCGTGTCCAGCCTCCCGTGACGTCACGGCTTGTGATTGGTCACGGCGCCATATTGCCGGGATGCGGACCAATCACAGCAAGCCGTGACGAAATTACGTCACGGCTTGCTGTGATTGGTCCGCGTCCCAGGAACATGGCCGCCATTAACCAATCACAAGCCGTGACGTCACGGGAGGCTGGACACGCGCTTATTTTGAAAAGCGCGCGTGTCCAGCCTCCCGTGACATCACGGCTTGTGATTGGTCACGGCGCCATATTGCCGGGACGCGGACCAATCACAGCAAGCCGTGACGTAATTTCGTCACGGCTTGCTGTGATTGGTCCGAGTCCCGGCAACATGGCCGCCCTGACCAATCAGAAGCCGGGAATTCACGTAAGCAAGTAAAAGCGCGAATTTTAAAGAAACAACGCTGCCGCTTACAATCGCCGAGGTCCCGGCTGCGTCGGACAGGTGAGTATAGCGATATTTTTTATTTTAATTCTTTATTTTACACATTTATATGGTTCCCAGGGCCTGAAGGAGAGTTTCCTCTCCTTCAGACCCTGAGAGCCATCAGGGATACCGTCCGATACCTGAGTCCCATTGACTTGTATTGGTATCGGGTATCGGTATCGGATTGGATCCGATATTTTGCCGGTATCGGCCGATACTTTCCGATACCGATACTTTCAAGTATCGGACGGTATCGCTCAACACTACTTACGACCCAAAGATGGCTGCCTCCGCACAACTTACAACCCAAGGATGGCTGCCTCCGCACGACTTACGACCCAAAGATGGCTGCCTCCGCACGAACCAAATATGGCTGCCTTCCCGCGACTTGCGACCCAAAGATGGCTGCCTCCGCACGACTTACGTCCCAAAGATAGCTGCCTACGCAAGACTTATGACCCATACATGGCTGCCTCCGCACGAACCAAAGATGGCTTCCTATGCATGACTTGCGACCCAAAGATGGCTGCCTCCGCACGACTTACGACCCAAAGATGGCTGCCTCAGCACGACTTACGACCAAAAGATGGCTGCCTCCGCACGACTTATGACCCAAAGATGGCTGTCTCCGCACGACTTACGACCCAAAGATGGCTGCCTCTGCACGAATTATGACCCAAAGATGGCTGCCTCCGCATGACTTACGACCCAAAGATGGCTGCCTCCGCACGACTTACGACAAAAGATGGCTGCCTTCGCACGACTTACGACGCAAAGATGGCTGCCTCCGCACGACTTACAACCCACAGATGGCTGCCTCCACAGAACTTACGACCCAAAGATGGCTGCCTCCGCACAACTTACGACCCAAAGATGGCTGCCTCCGCACGAACCAAAGATGGCTGCCTTCCTGCGACTTGCGACTCAAAGATGGCTGCCTCCGCACGACTTACAATCCAAAGATGGATGCCTCCGCACAAGTTATTACCCAAAGATGGCTGCCTCCACACGACTTACGACTTAAAGATGGCTGCCTCCACATGACTTACGACCCAAAGATTGCTGCCTTCGCACGACTTACGACGCAAAGATGGCTGCCTCCGCACGACTTACGACCCAAAGATGGCTGCCTCCGCACAACTTACAACCCAAGGATGGCTGCCTCCGCACGACTTACGACCCAAAGATGGCTGCCTCCGCATGAACCAAATATGGCTGCCTTCCCGCGACTTGCGACCCAAAGATAGCTGCCTCCGCACGACTTACGTCCCAAAGATAGCTGCCTACGCAAGACTTATGACCCAAAGATGGCTGCCTCCGCACGAACCAAAGATGGCTTCCTATGCATGACTTGCGACCCAAAGATGGCTGCCTCCGCACGACTTACAACCCAAAGATGGCTGCCTCAGCACGACTTACGACCAAAAGATGGCTGCCTCCGCACGACTTATGACCCAAAGATGGCTGCCTCCGCACGACTTACGACCCAAAGATGGCTGCCTCTGCACGAATTATGACCCAAAGATGGCTGCCTCCGCATGACTTACGACCCAAAGATGGCTGCCTCCGCATGACTTACGACCCAAAGATGGCTGCCTCCGCACGACTTATGACGCAAAGATGGCTGCCTCCGCAAGACTTACGACCCAAAGATGGCTGCCTCCGCACGACTTACGACCCAAAGATGGCTGCCTCCGCACGACTTACGACCCAAAGATGGCTGCCTCCGCACGACTTACGACCCAAAGATGGCTGCCTCCGCATGACTTACGACCCAAAGATGGCTGCCTCCACACGACATAAAGATGGCTGCCTCCACACAACTTACGACCCAAAGATTGCTGACTCCTCATGACTTACAACCCAAAGATGGCTGCCTCCGCACGACTTATGACCCAAAGACGGCTGCCTCCGCTTGACCTATGACCCAAAGATGGCTGCTTCCGCATGACCCAAAGATGGCTGCCTCCACATGACTTATGACCAAAAGATGGCTGCCTCCGCACAACTTACGACCCAAAGATGGCTGCCTCCGCATGATTACGACCCAAAGATGGCTGCCTACGAACAACTTATGACCCAAAGATGTCTGCCTCCGCATGACTTACGACCCAAAGATGGCTGCCTCCGCACGACTTACGACCCAAAGATGGCTGCCTTCGCACGACTTACGACGCAAAGATGGCTGCCTCCGCACGACTTACGACCCAAAGATGGCTGCCTCCGCAGAACTTACGACCCAAAGATGGCTGCCTCCGCACGACTTACGACCCAAAGATGGCTGCCTTCGCACAACTTAACACCCAAAGATGGCTGCCTCCACATGATTATGACCCAAAGATGGCTGCCTACGCACAACTTACGACCCAAAGATGGCTGCCTCCGCACGACTTATGACCCAAAGATGGCTGCCTCCGCACGACTTACGACCCAAAGATGGCTGCCTCCGCATGACTTACGATGCAAAGATGGCTGCCTCCGCACGACTTACAACCCAAAGATGGCTGCCTCCACAGAACTTACGACCCAAAGATGGCTGCCTCCGCACGACTTACGACCCAAAGATGGCTGCCTCCGCACGAACCAAAGATGGCTGCCTTCCCGCGACTTGCGACTCAAAGATGGCTGCCTCCGCACGACTTACAATCCAAAGATGGATGCCTCCGCACAAGTTATTACCCAAAGATGGCTGCCTCCACACGACTTATGACCCAAAGATGGCTGCCTCCGCATGACTTACGACCCAAAGATGGCTGCCTCCACATGACTTATGACCCAAAGATGGCTGCCTTCGCACGACTTACGACCCAAAGATGGCTGCCTCCGCACAACTTACAACCCAAGGATGGCTGCCTCCGCACGACTTACGACCCAAAGATGGCTGCCTTCCCGCGACTTGCGACTCAAAGATGGCTGCCTCCGCACGACTTACAATCCAAAGATGGATGCCTCCGCACAAGTTATTACCCAAAGATGGCTGCCTCCACACGACTTATGACCCAAAGATGGCTGCCTCCGCATGACTTACGACCCAAAGATGGCTGCCTCCACATGACTTACGACCCAAAGATGGCAGCCTTCGCACGACTTACGACGCAAAGATGGCTGCCTCCGCACGACTTACGACTAGTGTTGAGCATTCCGATGCTGCAAGTATCGGGTATCGGCCGATACTTGCTGTATCGGAATTTCCGATACCGAGATCCGATATTTTTGTAATATCGGATATCGGTATCGAAACAACATTAATGTAAAAAGGTGTAAAAGAAAGAATTAAAATAAAAAAAATCGCTATACTCACCTGTCCGACGCAGCCGGGACCTCAGCGAAGGAACCGGCAGCGTTGTTTGTTTAAAATTCGCGCTTTTACTTGCTTACGTGAATTCCCGGCTTCTGATTGGTCAGGGCGGCCATGTTGCCGGGACGCGGACCAATCACAGCAAGCCGTGACGAAATTACGTCACGGCTTGCTGTGATTGGTCCGCGTCACGGCAACATGGCCGCCATTAACCAATCACAAGCCGTGACGTCACGGGAGGCTGGACACGTGCTTATTTTGAAAAGCGCGCGTGTCCAGCCTCCCGTGACGTCACGGCTTGTGATTGGTCACGGCGCCATTTTGCCGGGATGCGGACCAATCACAGCAAGCCGTGACGAAATTACGTCACGGCTTGCTGTGATTGGTCCGAGTCCCGGCAACATGGCCGCCCTGACCAATCAGAAGCCGGGAATTCACGTAAGCAAGTAAAAGCGCGAATTTTAAAGAAACAACGCTGCCGCTTACAATCGCCGAGGTCCCGGCTGCGTCGGACAGGTGAGTATAGCGATATTTTTTATTTTAATTCTTTATTTTACACATTTATATGGTTCCCAGGGCCTGAAGGAGAGTTTCCTCTCCTTCAGACCCTGAGAACCATCAGGGATACCGTCCGATACCTGAGTCCCATTGACTTGTATTGGTATCGGGTATCGGTATCGGATTGGATCCGATATTTTGCCGGTATCGGCCGATACTTTCCGATACCGATACTTTCAAGTATCGGACGGTATCGCTCAACACTACTTACGACCCAAAGATGGCTGCCTCCGCACAACTTACAACCCAAGGATGGCTGCCTCCGCACGACTTACGACCCAAAGATGGCTGCCTCCGCACGAACCAAATATGGCTGCCTTCCCGCGACTTGCGACCCAAAGATGGCTGCCTCCGCACGACTTACGTCCCAAAGATAGCTGCCTACGCAAGACTTATGACCCATACATGGCTGCCTCCGCACGAACCAAAGATGGCTTCCTATGCATGACTTGCGACCCAAAGATGGCTGCCTCCGCACGACTTACGACCCAAAGATGGCTGCCTCAGCACGACTTACGACCAAAAGATGGCTGCCTCCGCACGACTTATGACCCAAAGATGGCTGTCTCCGCACGACTTACGACCCAAAGATGGCTGCCTCTGCACGAATTATGACCCAAAGATGGCTGCCTCCGCATGACTTACGACCCAAAGATGGCTGCCTCCGCACGACTTACGACAAAAGATGGCTGCCTTCGCACGACTTACGACGCAAAGATGGCTGCCTCCGCACGACTTACAACCCACAGATGGCTGCCTCCACAGAACTTACGACCCAAAGATGGCTGCCTCCGCACAACTTACGACCCAAAGATGGCTGCCTCCGCACGAACCAAAGATGGCTGCCTTCCTGCGACTTGCGACTCAAAGATGGCTGCCTCCGCACGACTTACAATCCAAAGATGGATGCCTCCGCACAAGTTATTACCCAAAGATGGCTGCCTCCACACGACTTACGACTTAAAGATGGCTGCCTCCACATGACTTACGACCCAAAGATTGCTGCCTTCGCACGACTTACGACGCAAAGATGGCTGCCTCCGCACGACTTACGACCCAAAGATGGCTGCCTCCGCACAACTTACAACCCAAGGATGGCTGCCTCCGCACGACTTACGACCCAAAGATGGCTGCCTCCGCATGAACCAAATATGGCTGCCTTCCCGCGACTTGCGACCCAAAGATAGCTGCCTCCGCACGACTTACGTCCCAAAGATAGCTGCCTACGCAAGACTTATGACCCAAAGATGGCTGCCTCCGCACGAACCAAAGATGGCTTCCTATGCATGACTTGCGACCCAAAGATGGCTGCCTCCGCACGACTTACAACCCAAAGATGGCTGCCTCAGCACGACTTACGACCAAAAGATGGCTGCCTCCGCACGACTTATGACCCAAAGATGGCTGCCTCCGCACGACTTACGACCCAAAGATGGCTGCCTCTGCACGAATTATGACCCAAAGATGGCTGCCTCCGCATGACTTACGACCCAAAGATGGCTGCCTCCGCATGACTTACGACCCAAAGATGGCTGCCTCCGCACGACTTATGACGCAAAGATGGCTGCCTCCGCAAGACTTACGACCCAAAGATGGCTGCCTCCGCACGACTTACGACCCAAAGATGGCTGCCTCCGCACGACTTACGACCCAAAGATGGCTGCCTCCGCACGACTTACGACCCAAAGATGGCTGCCTCCGCATGACTTACGACCCAAAGATGGCTGCCTCCACACGACATAAAGATGGCTGCCTCCACACAACTTACGACCCAAAGATTGCTGACTCCTCATGACTTACAACCCAAAGATGGCTGCCTCCGCACGACTTATGACCCAAAGACGGCTGCCTCCGCTTGACCTATGACCCAAAGATGGCTGCTTCCGCATGACCCAAAGATGGCTGCCTCCACATGACTTATGACCAAAAGATGGCTGCCTCCGCACAACTTACGACCCAAAGATGGCTGCCTCCGCATGATTACGACCCAAAGATGGCTGCCTACGAACAACTTATGACCCAAAGATGTCTGCCTCCGCATGACTTACGACCCAAAGATGGCTGCCTCCGCACGACTTACGACCCAAAGATGGCTGCCTTCGCACGACTTACGACGCAAAGATGGCTGCCTCCGCACGACTTACGACCCAAAGATGGCTGCCTCCGCAGAACTTACGACCCAAAGATGGCTGCCTCCGCACGACTTACGACCCAAAGATGGCTGCCTTCGCACAACTTAACACCCAAAGATGGCTGCCTCCACATGATTATGACCCAAAGATGGCTGCCTACGCACAACTTACGACCCAAAGATGGCTGCCTCCGCACGACTTATGACCCAAAGATGGCTGCCTCCGCACGACTTACGACCCAAAGATGGCTGCCTCCGCATGACTTACGATGCAAAGATGGCTGCCTCCGCACGACTTACAACCCAAAGATGGCTGCCTCCACAGAACTTACGACCCAAAGATGGCTGCCTCCGCACGACTTACGACCCAAAGATGGCTGCCTCCGCACGAACCAAAGATGGCTGCCTTCCCGCGACTTGCGACTCAAAGATGGCTGCCTCCGCACGACTTACAATCCAAAGATGGATGCCTCCGCACAAGTTATTACCCAAAGATGGCTGCCTCCACACGACTTATGACCCAAAGATGGCTGCCTCCGCATGACTTACGACCCAAAGATGGCTGCCTCCACATGGCTTATGACCCAAAGATGGCTGCCTTCGCACGACTTACGACGCAAAGATGGCTGCCTCCGCACGACTTACGACCCAAAGATGGCTGCCTCCGCACAACTTACAACCCAAGGATGGCTGCCTCCGCACGACTTACGACCCAAAGATGGCTGCCTTCCCGCGACTTGCGACTCAAAGATGGCTGCCTCCACACGACTTACGACCCAAAGATGGCTGCCTCCACATGACTTACGACCCAAAGATGGCTGCCTTCGCACGACTTACGACGCAAAGATGGCTGCCTCCGCACGACTTACGACCCAAAGATGGCTGCCTCCGCACAACTTACAACCCAAGGATGGCTGCCTCCGCACGACTTACGACCCAAAGATGGCTGCCTCCGCATGAACCAAATATGGCTGCCTTCCCGCGACTTGCGACCCAAAGATAGCTGCCTCCGCACGACTTACGTCCCAAAGATAGCTGCCTACGCAAGACTTATGACCCAAAGATGGCTGCCTCCGCACGAACCAAAGATGGCTTCCTATGCATGACTTGCGACCCAAAGATGGCTGCCTCCGCACGACTTACAACCCAAAGATGGCTGCCTCAGCACGACTTACGACCAAAAGATGGCTGCCTCCGCACGACTTATGACCCAAAGATGGCTGCCTCCGCACGACTTACGACCCAAAGATGGCTGCCTCTGCACGAATTATGACCCAAAGATGGCTGCCTCCGCATGACTTACGACCCAAAGATGGCTGCCTCCGCATGACTTACGACCCAAAGATGGCTGCCTCCGCACGACTTACGACGCAAAGATGGCTGCCTCCGCACGACTTACGACCCAAAGATGGCTGCCTCCGCACGACTTACGACCCAAAGATGGCTGCCTCCGCACGACTTACGACCCAAAGATGGCTGCCTCCGCATGACTTACGACCCAAAGATGGCTGCCTCCACACGACATAAAGATGGCTGCCTCCACACAACTTACGACCCAAAGATTGCTGACTCCTCATGACTTACAACCCAAAGATGGCTGCCTCCGCACGACTTATGACCCAAAGACGGCTGCCTCCGCTTGACCTATGACCCAAAGATGGCTGCTTCCGCATGACCCAAAGATGGCTGCCTCCACATGACTTATGACCAAAAGATGGCTGCCTCCGCACAACTTACGACCCAAAGATGGCTGCCTCCGCATGATTACGACCCAAAGATGGCTGCCTACGAACAACTTATGACCCAAAGATGTCTGCCTCCGCATGACTTACGACCCAAAGATGGCTGCCTCCGCACGACTTACGACCCAAAGATGGCTGCCTTCGCACGACTTACGACGCAAAGATGGCTGCCTCCGCACGACTTACGACCCAAAGATGGCTGCCTCCGCAGAACTTACGACCCAAAGATGGCTGCCTCCGCACGACTTACGACCCAAAGATGGCTGCCTTCGCACAACTTACGACCCAAAGATGGCTGCCTCCACATGATTATGACCCAAAGATGGCTGCCTACGCACAACTTACGACCCAAAGATGGCTGCCTCCGCACGACTTATGACCCAAAGATGGCTGCCTCCGCACGACTTACGACCCAAAGATGGCTGCCTCCGTATGACTTACGATGCAAAGATGGCTGCCTCCGCACGACTTACAACCCAAAGATGGCTGCCTCCACAGAACTTACGACCCAAAGATGGCTGCCTCCGCACGACTTACGACCCAAAGATGGCTGCCTCCGCACGAACCAAAGATGGCTGCCTTCCCGCGACTTGCGACTCAAAGATGGCTGCCTCCGCACGACTTACAATCCAAAGATGGATGCCTCCGCACAAGTTATTACCCAAAGATGGCTGCCTCCACACGACTTATGACCCAAAGATGGCTGCCTCCGCATGACTTACGACCCAAAGATGGCTGCCTCCACATGACTTATGACCCAAAGATGGCTGCCTTCGCACGACTTACGACGCAAAGATGGCTGCCTCCGCACGACTTACGACCCAAAGATGGCTGCCTCCGCACAACTTACAACCCAAGGATGGCTGCCTCCGCACGACTTACGACCCAAAGATGGCTGCCTTCCCGCGACTTGCGACTCAAAGATGGCTGCCTCCGCACGACTTACAATCCAAAGATGGCTGCCTCCGCACAAGTTATTACCCAAAGATGGCTGCCTCCACACGACTTATGACCCAAAGATGGCTGCCTCCGCATGACTTACGACCCAAAGATGGCTGCCTCCACATGACTTATGACCCAAAGATGGCTGCCTTCGCACGACTTACGACGCAAAGATGGCTGCCTCCGCACGACTTACGACCCAAAGATGGCTGCCTCCGCACAACTTACAACCCAAGGATGGCTGCCTCCGCACGACTTACGACCCAAAGATGGCTGCCTCCGCACGAACCAAATATGGCTGCCTTCCCGCGACTTGCGACCCAAAGATGGCTGCCTCCGCACGACTTACGTCCCAAAGATAGCTGCCTACGCAAGACTTATGACCCAAACATGGCTGCCTCCGCACGAACCAAAGATGGCTTCCTATGCATGACTTGCGACCCAAAGATGGCTGCCTCCGCACGACTTACGACCCAAAGATGGCTGCCTCAGCACGACTTACGACCAAAAGATGGCTGCCTCCGCACGAGTTATGACCCAAAGATGGCTGCCTCCGCACGACTTACCCAAAGATGGCTGCCTCTGCACAAATTATGACCCAAAGATGGCTGCCTCCGCATGACTTACGACCCAAAGATGGCTGCCTCCGCACGACTTACGACCCAAAGATGGCTGCCATCGCACGACTTACGACACAAAGATGGCTGCCTCCGCACGACTTACAACCCAAAGATGGCTGCCTCCACAGAACTTACGACCCAAAGATGGCTGCCTCCGCACGACTTACGACCCAAAGATGGCTGCCTCCGCACGAACCAAAGATGGCTGCCTTCCCGCGACTTGCGACTCAAAGATGGCTGCCTCCGCACGACTTACAATCCAAAGATGGATGCCTCCGCACAAGTTATTACCCAAAGATGGCTGCCTCCACACGACTTACGACCCAAAGATGGCTGCCTCCACATGACTTACGACGCAAAGATGGCTGCCTTTGCACGACTTACGACGCAAAGATGGCTGCCTCCGCACGACTTACGACCCAAAGATGGCTGCCTCCGCACAACTTACAACCCAAGGATGGCTGCCTCCGCACGACTTACGACGCAAAGATGGCTGCCTCCACAAGACTTACGACCCAAAGATGGCTGCCTCCGCACGACTTACGACCCAAAGATGGCTGCCTCCGCATGACTTACGACCCAAAGATGGCTGCCTCCGCACGAACCAAAGATGGCTGCCTTCCCGCGACTTGCGACTCAAAGATGGCTGCCTCCGCACGACTTACAATCCAAAGATGGATGCCTCCGCACAAGTTATTACCCAAAGATGGCTGCCTCCACACGACTTACGACCCAAAGATGGCTGCCTCCACATGACTTACGAACCAAAGATGGCTGCCTTTGCACGACTTACGACGCAAAGATGGCTGCCTCCGCACGACTTACGACCCAAAGATGGCTGCCTCCGCATGACTTACGACCCAAAGATGGCTGCCTCCGCACGACTTACGACGCAAAGATGGCTGCCTCCACAAGACTTACGACCCAAAGATGGCTGCCTCCGCACGACTTACGACCCAAAGATGGCTGCCTCCGCATGACTTACGACCCAAAGATGGCTGCCTCCGCACGACTTACGACCCAAAGATGGCTGCCTCCACACGACATAAAGATGGCTGCCTCCGCACAACTTACGACCCAAAGATTGCTGACTCCTCATGACTTACAACCCAAAGATGGCTGCCTCCGCACGACTTATGACCCAAAGACGGCTGCCTCCGCTTGACCTATGACCCAAAGATGGCTGCCTCCGCATGACCCAAAGATGGCTGCCTCCACATGACTTACGACCCAAAGATGGCTGCCTCCGCACGACTTACGACCCAAAGATGGCTGCCTCCGCATGATTACGACCCAAAGATGTCTGCCTACGAACTACTTATGACCTAAAGATGTCTGCCTCCGCATGACTTACGACCCAAAGATGGCTGCCTTCGCACGACTTACGACGCAAAGATGACTGCCTCCGCACGACTTACGACCCAAAGATGGCTGCCTCCGCAGAACTTACGACCTAAAGATGGCTGCCTCCGCACGACTTACGACCCAAAGATGGCTGCCTCCGCACGAACCAAAGATGGCTGCCTTCCCGCGACTTGCGACTCAAAGATGGCTGCCTCCGCACGACTTACAACCGAAAGATGGCTGCCTACGCACGACTTATGACCCAAAGATGGCTGCCTCCGCACGACTTATGACCCAAAGATGGCTGCCTCCTCACGACTTACGACCCAAAGATGGCTGCCTCCGCATGACTTACGATGCAAAGATGGCTGCCTCCGCACGACTTACGACCCAAAGATGGCTGCCTCCGCATGATTACGACCCAAAGATGGCTGCCTACGAATGACTTATGACCCAAAGATTTCTGCCTCCGCATGACTTACGACCCAAAGATGGCTGCCTCCGCACGACTTACGACCCAAAGATGGCTGCCTTCGCACGACTTACGACCCAAAGATGGCTGCCTCCACATGATTATGACCCAAAGATGGCTGCCTACGCACAACTTACGACCCAAAGATGGCTGCCTCCGCATGACTTATGACCCAAAGATGGCTGCCTCCGCACGACTTACGACTTAAAGATGGCTGCCTCCGCATGACTTACGATGCAAAGATGGCTGCCTCCGCACGACTTACGACCCAAAGATGGCTGCCTCCGCATGATTATGACCCAAAGATGGCTGCCTACGCACGACTTAAGACCCAAAGATGTCTGCCTCCGCATGACTTACGACCCAAAGATGGCTGCCTCCGCACGACTTACGACCCAAAGATGGCTGCCTTCGCACGACTTACGACGCAAAGATGGCTGCCTCCGCACGACTTACGACCCAAAGATGGCTGCCTCCGCTGAACTTACGACCCAAAAATGGCTGCCTCTGCACGACTTACGACCCAAAGATGGCTGCCTCCGCACGAACCAAAGATGGCTGCCATCCCGCGACTTGCGACTCAAAGATGGCTGCCTCCGCACGACTTACAACCCAAAGATGGCTGCCTATGCACGACTTACAACCCAAAGATGGCTGCCTCCGCACGACATACAACCCAAAGATGGCTGCCTCCGCATGACTTATGATCCAAAGATTGATGCCTCAGCACAAGTTATTACCCAAAGATGGCTGCCTCCACACGACTTATGACCCAAAGATGGCTGCCTCCGCACGACTTACGACCCAAAGATGGCTGCCTCCACATGACTTACGACCCAAAGATGGCTGCCTTCGCACGACTTACAACGCAAAGATGGCTGCCTCCGCACGACTTACGACCCAAAGATGGCTGCCTCCGCACGAACCAAAGATGTCTGCCTTCCCGCGACTTGCGACCCAAAGATGGCTGCCTCCGCACGACTTACGACCCAAAGATGGCTGCCTACGCAAGACTTATGACCCAAAGATGGCTGCCTCCGCATGACTTACGACGCAAAGATGGCTGCCTCCTCATGACTTACGACCCATAGATGGCTGCCACCGCAGGACTTTTGACCCAAAGATGGCTGCCTCCGCACGAATTATGACCCAAAGATGGCTGCCTCCGCATGACTTACGACCCAAAGATGGCTGCCTCCGCATGAATTATGACCCAAAGATGGCTGCCTCCACATGACTTACGACGCAAAGATGGCTGCCTTTGCACGACTTACGACGCAAAGATGGCTGCCTCCGCACGACTTACGACCCAAAGATGGCTGCCTCCGCACAACTTACAACCCAAGGATGGCTGCCTCCGCACGACTTACGACGCAAAGATGGCTGCCTCCACAAGACTTACGACCCAAAGATGGCTGCCTCCGCACGACTTACGACCCAAAGATGGCTGCCTCCGCATGACTTACGACCCAAAGATGGCTGCCTCCGCACGAACCAAAGATGGCTGCCTTCCCGCGACTTGCGACTCAAAGATGGCTGCCTCCGCACGACTTACAATCCAAAGATGGATGCCTCCGCACAAGTTATTACCCAAAGATGGCTGCCTCCACACGACTTACGACCCAAAGATGGCTGCCTCCACATGACTTACGAACCAAAGATGGCTGCCTTTGCACGACTTACGACGCAAAGATGGCTGCCTCCGCACGACTTACGACCCAAAGATGGCTGCCTCCGCATGACTTACGACCCAAAGATGGCTGCCTCCGCACGACTTACGACGCAAAGATGGCTGCCTCCACAAGACTTACGACCCAAAGATGGCTGCCTCCGCACGACTTACGACCCAAAGATGGCTGCCTCCGCATGACTTACGACCCAAAGATGGCTGCCTCCTCACGACTTACGACCCAAAGATGGCTGCCTCCACACGACATAAAGATGGCTGCCTCCGCACAACTTACGACCCAAAGATTGCTGACTCCTCATGACTTACAACCCAAAGATGGCTGCCTCCGCACGACTTATGACCCAAAGACGGCTGCCTCCGCTTGACCTATGACCCAAAGATGGCTGCCTCCGCATGACCCAAAGATGGCTGCCTCCACATGACTTACGACCCAAAGATGGCTGCCTCCGCACGACTTACGACCCAAAGATGGCTGCCTCCGCATGATTACGACCCAAAGATGTCTGCCTACGAACTACTTATGACCTAAAGATGTCTGCCTCCGCATGACTTACGACCCAAAGATGGCTGCCTTCGCACGACTTACGACGCAAAGATGACTGCCTCCGCACGACTTACGACCCAAAGATGGCTGCCTCCGCAGAACTTACGACCTAAAGATGGCTGCCTCCGCACGACTTACGACCCAAAGATGGCTGCCTCCGCACGAACCAAAGATGGCTGCCTTCCCGCGACTTGCGACTCAAAGATGGCTGCCTCCGCACGACTTACAACCGAAAGATGGCTGCCTACGCACGACTTATGACCCAAAGATGGCTGCCTCCGCACGACTTATGACCCAAAGATGGCTGCCTCCTCACGACTTACGACCCAAAGATGGCTGCCTCCGCATGACTTACGATGCAAAGATGGCTGCCTCCGCACGACTTACGACCCAAAGATGGCTGCCTCCGCATGATTACGACCCAAAGATGGCTGCCTACGAATGACTTATGACCCAAAGATGTCTGCCTCCGCATGACTTACGACCCAAAGATGGCTGCCTCCGCACGACTTACGACCCAAAGATGGCTGCCTTCGCACGACTTACGACCCAAAGATGGCTGCCTCCACATGATTATGACCCAATGATGGCTGCCTACGCACAACTTACGACACAAAGATGGCTGCCTCCGCATGACTTATGACCCAAAGATGGCTGCCTCCACACGACTTACGACTTAAAGATGGCTGCCTCCGCATGACTTACGATGCAAAGATGGCTGCCTCCGCACGACTTACGACCCAAAGATGGCTGCCTCCGCATGATTACGACCCAAAGATGGCTGCCTACGCACGACTTAAGACCCAAAGATGTCTGCCTCCGCATGACTTACGACCCAAAGATGGCTGCCTCCGCACGACTTACGACCCAAAGATGGCTGCCTTCGCACGACTTACGACGCAAAGATGGCTGCCTCCGCACGACTTACGACCCAAAGATGGCTGCCTCCGCTGAACTTACGACCCAAAAATGGCTGCCTCTGCACGACTTACGACCCAAAGATGGCTGCCTCCGCACGAACCAAAGATGGCTGCCTTCCCGCGACTTGCGACTCAAAGATGGCTGCCTCCGCACGACTTACAACCCAAAGATGGCTGCCTATGCACGACTTACAACCCAAAGATGGCTGCCTCCGCACGACATACAACCCAAAGATGGCTGCCTCCGCACGACTTACGACCCAAAGATGGCTGCCTCCGCATGACTTATGATCCAAAGATGGATGCCTCAGCACAAGTTATTACCCAAAGATGGCTGCCTCCACACGACTTATGACCCAAAGATGGCTGCCTCCGCACGACTTACGACCCAAAGATGGCTGCCTCCACATGACTTACGACCCAAAGATGGCTGCCTTCGCACGACTTACAACGCAAAGATGGCTGCCTCCGCACGACTTACGACCCAAAGATGGCTGCCTCCGCACGAACCAAAGATGTCTGCCTTCCCGCGACTTGCGACCCAAAGATGGCTGCCTCTGCACGACTTACGACCCAAAGATGGCTGCCTACGCAAGACTTATGACCCAAAGATGGCTGCCTCCGCATGACTTACGACGCAAAGATGGCTGCCTCCTCATGACTTACGACCCATAGATGGCTGCCACCGCAGGACTTTTGACCCAAAGATGGCTGCCTCCGCACGAATTATGACCCAAAGATGGCTGCCTCCGCATGACTTACGACCCAAAGATGGCTGCCTCCGCATGAATTATGACCCAAAGATGGCTGCCTCAGCACAACTTACGACCCAAAGATGGCTGCCTCCGCATGACTTACGATGCAAAGATGGCTGCCTCCGCACGACTTACAACCCAAAGATGGCTGCCTCCACAGAACTTACGACCCAAAGATGGCTGCCTCCGCACGACTTACGACCCAAAGATGGCTGCCTCCGCACGAACCAAAGATGGCTGCCTTCCCGCGACTTGCGACTCAAAGATGGCTGCCTCCGCACGACTTACAATCCAAAGATGGATGCCTCCGCACAAGTTATTACCCAAAGATGGCTGCCTCCACACGACTTACGACCCAAAGATGGCTGCCTCCGCATGACTTACGACCCAAAGATGGCTGCCTCCACATGACTTACGACCCAAAGATGGCTGCCTTCGCACGACTTACGACGCAAAGATGGCTGCCTCCGCACGACTTACGACCCAAAGATGGCTGCCTCCGCACAACTTACAACCCAAGGATGGCTGCCTCCGCACGACTTACGACCCAAAGATGGCTGCCTTCCCGCGACTTGCGACTCAAAGATGGCTGCCTCCGCACGACTTACAATCCAAAGATGGATGCCTCCGCACAAGTTATTACCCAAAGATGGCTGCCTCCACACGACTTATGACCCAAAGATGGCTGCCTCCGCATGACTTACGACCCAAAGATGGCTGCCTCCACATGACTTACGACCCAAAGATGGCTGCCTTCGCACGACTTACGACGCAAAGATGGCTGCCTCCGCACGACTTACGACCCAAAGATGGCTGCCTCCGCACAACTTACAACCCAAGGATGGCTGCCTCCGCACGACTTACGACCCAAAGATGGCTGCCTCCGCACGAACCAAATATGGCTGCCTTCCCGCGACTTGCGACCCAAAGATGGCTGCCTCCGCACGACTTACGTCCCAAAGATAGCTGCCTACGCAAGACTTATGACCCAAACATGGCTGCCTCCGCACGAACCAAAGATGGCTTCCTATGCATGACTTGCGACCCAAAGATGGCTGCCTCCGCACGACTTACGACACAAAGATGGCTGCCTCAGCACGACTTACGACCAAAAGATGGCTGCCTCCGCACGACTTATGACCCAAAGATGGCTGCCTCCGCACGACTTACGACCCAAAGATGGCTGCCTCTGCACGAATTATGACCCAAAGATGGCTGCCTCCGCATGACTTACGACCCAAAGATGGCTGCCTCCGCACGACTTACGACCCAAAGATGGCTGCGTTCGCACGACTTACGACGCAAAGATGGCTGCCTCCGCACGACTTACAACCCACAGATGGCTGCCTCCACAGAACTTACGACCCAAAGATGGCTGCCTCCGCACAACTTACGACCCAAAGATGGCTGCCTCCGCACGAACCAAAGATGGCTGCCTTCCTGCGACTTGCGACTCAAAGATGGCTGCCTCCGCACGACTTACAATCCAAAGATGGATGCCTCCGCACAAGTTATTACCCAAAGATGGCTGCCTCCACACGACTTACGACTTAAAGATGGCTGCCTCCACATGACTTACGACCCAAAGATGGCTGCCTTCGCACGACTTACGACGCAAAGATGGCTGCCTCCGCACGACTTACGACCCAAAGATGGCTGCCTCCGCACAACTTACAACCCAAGGATGGCTGCCTCCGCACGACATACGACCCAAAGATGGCTGCCTCCGCATGAACCAAATATGGCTGCCTTCCCGCGACTTGCGACCCAAAGATAGCTGCCTCCGCACGACTTACGTCCCAAAGATAGCTGCCTACGCAAGACTTATGACCCAAAGATGGCTGCCTCCGCACGAACCAAAGATGGCTTCCTATGCATGACTTGCGACCCAAAGATGGCTGCCTCCGCACGACTTACAACCCAAAGATGGCTGCCTCAGCACGACTTACGACCAAAAGATGGCTGCCTCCGCATGACTTATGACCCAAAGATGGCTGCCTCCGCACGACTTACGACCCAAAGATGGCTGCCTCTGCACGAATTATGACCCAAAGATGGCTGCCTCCGCATGACTTACGACCCAAAGATGGCTGCCTCCGCATGACTTACGACCCAAAGATGGCTGCCTCCGCACGACTTATGACGCAAAGATGGCTGCCTCCGCAAGACTTACGACCCAAAGATGGCTGCCTCCGCACGACTTACGACCCAAAGATGGCTGCCTCCGCACGACTTACGACCCAAAGATGGCTGCCTCCGCACGACTTACGACCCAAAGATGGCTGCCTCCGCATGACTTACGACCCAAAGATGGCTGCCTCCACACGACATAAAGATGGCTGCCTCCACACAACTTACGACCCAAAGATTGCTGACTCCTCATGACTTACAACCCAAAGATGGCTGCCTCCGCACGACTTATGACCCAAAGACGGCTGCCTCCGCTTGACCTATGACCCAAAGATGGCTGCTTCCGCATGACCCAAAGATGGCTGCCTCCACATGACTTATGACCAAAAGATGGCTGCCTCCGCACAACTTACGACCCAAAGATGGCTGCCTCCGCATGATTACGACCCAAAGATGGCTGCCTACGAACAACTTATGACCCAAAGATGTCTGCCTCCGCATGACTTACGACCCAAAGATGGCTGCCTCCGCACGACTTACGACCCAAAGATGGCTGCCTTCACACGACTTACGACGCAAAGATGGCTGCCTCCGCACGACTTACGACCCAAAGATGGCTGCCTCCGCAGAACTTACGACCCAAAGATGGCTGCCTCCGCACGACTTACGACCCAAAGATGGCTGCCTTCGCACAACTTACGACCCAAAGATGGCTGCCTCCACATGATTATGACCCAAAGATGGCTGCCTACGCACAACTTACGACCCAAACATGGCTGCCTCCGCACGACTTATGACCCAAAGATGGCTGCCTCCGCACGACTTACGACCCAAAGATGGCTGCCTCCGCATGACTTACGATGCAAAGATGGCTGCCTCCGCACGACTTACAACCCAAAGATGGCTGCCTCCACAGAACTTACGACCCAAAGATGGCTGCCTCCGCACGACTTACGACCCAAAGATGGCTGCCTCCGCACGAACCAAAGATGGCTGCCTTCCCGCGACTTGCGACTCAAAGATGGCTGCCTCCGCACGACTTACAATCCAAAGATGGATGCCTCCGCACAAGTTATTACCCAAAGATGGCTGCCTCCACACGACTTATGACCCAAAGATGGCTGCCTCCGCATGACTTACGACCCAAAGATGGCTGCCTCCACATGACTTATGACCCAAAGATGGCTGCCTTCGCACGACTTACGACGCAAAGATGGCTGCCTCCGCACGACTTACGACCCAAAGATGGCTGCCTCCGCACAACTTACAACCCAAGGATGGCTGCCTCCGCACGACTTACGACCCAAAGATGGCTGCCTTCCCGCGACTTGCGACTCAAAGATGGCTGCCTCCACACGACTTACGACCCAAAGATGGCTGCCTCCACATGACTTACGACCCAAAGATGGCTGCCTTCGCACGACTTACGACGCAAAGATGGCTGCCTCCGCACGACTTACGACCCAAAGATGGCTGCCTCCGCACAACTTACAACCCAAGGATGGCTGCCTCCGCACGACTTACGACCCAAAGATGGCTGCCTCCGCATGAACCAAATATGGCTGCCTTCCCGCGACTTGCGACCCAAAGATAGCTGCCTCCGCACGACTTACGTCCCAAAGATAGCTGCCTACGCAAGACTTATGACCCAAAGATGGCTGCCTCCGCACGAACCAAAGATGGCTTCCTATGCATGACTTGCGACCCAAAGATGGCTGCCTCCGCACGACTTACAACCCAAAGATGGCTGCCTCAGCACGACTTACGACCAAAAGATGGCTGCCTCCGCACGACTTATGACCCAAAGATGGCTGCCTCCGCACGACTTACGACCCAAAGATGGCTGCCTCTGCACGAATTATGACCCAAAGATGGCTGCCTCCGCATGACTTACGACGCAAAGATGGCTGCCTCCGCAAGACTTACGACCCAAAGATGGCTGCCTCCGCACGACTTACGACCCAAAGATGGCTGCCTCCGCACGACTTACGACCCAAAGATGGCTGCCTCCGCATGACTTACGACCCAAAGATGGCTGCCTCCGCATGACTTACGACCCAAAGATGGCTGCCTCCACAAGACATAAAGATGGCTGCCTCCACACAACTTACGACCCAAAGATTGCTGACTCCTCATGACTTACAACCCAAAGATGGCTGCCTCCGCACGACTTATGACCCAAAGACGGCTGCCTCCGCTTGACCTATGACCCAAAGATGGCTGCTTCCGCATGACCCAAAGATGGCTGCCTCCACATGACTTATGACCAAAAGATGGCTGCCTCCGCACAACTTACGACCCAAAGATGGCTGCCTCCGCATGATTACGACCCAAAGATGGCTGCCTACGAACAACTTATGACCCAAAGATGTCTGCCTCCGCATGACTTACGACCCAAAGATGGCTGCCTCCGCACGACTTACGACCCAAAGATGGCTGCCTTCGCACGACTTACGACGCAAGGATGGCTGCCTCCGCACGACTTACGACCCAAAGATGGCTGCCTCCGCAGAACTTACGACCCAAAGATGGCTGCCTCCGCACGACTTACGACCCAAAGATGGCTGCCTTCGCACAACTTACGACCCAAAGATGGCTGCCTCCACATGATTATGACCCAAAGATGGCTGCCTACGCACAACTTACGACCCAAAGATGGCTGCCTCCGCACGACTTATGACCCAAAGATGGCTGCCTCCGCACGACTTACGACCCAAAGATGGCTGCCTCCGCATGACTTACGATGCAAAGATGGCTGCCTCCGCACGACTTACAACCCAAAGATGGCTGCCTCCACAGAACTTACGACCCAAAGATGGCTGCCTCCGCACGACTTACGACCCAAAGATGGCTGCCTCCGCACGAACCAAAGATAGCTGCCTTCCCGCGACTTGCGACTCAAAGATGGCTGCCTCCGCACGACTTACAATCCAAAGATGGATGCCTCCGCACAAGTTATTACCCAAAGATGGCTGCCTCCACACGACTTATGACCCAAAGATGGCTGCCTCCGCATGACTTACGACCCAAAGATGGCTGCCTCCACATGACTTATGACCCAAAGATGGCTGCCTTCGCACGACTTACGACGCAAAGATGGCTGCCTCCGCACGACTTACGACCCAAAGATGGCTGCCTCCGCACAACTTACAACCCAAGGATGGCTGCCTCCGCACGACTTACGACCCAAAGATGGCTGCCTTCCCGCGACTTGCGACTCAAAGATGGCTGCCTCCGCACGACTTACAATCCAAAGATGGATGCCTCCGCACAAGTTATTACCCAAAGATGGCTGCCTCCACACGACTTATGACCCAAAGATGGCTGCCTCCGCATGACTTACGACCCAAAGATGGCTGCCTCCACATGACTTACGACCCAAAGATGGCTGCCTTCGCACGACTTACGACGCAAAGATGGCTGCCTCCGCACGACTTACGACCCAAAGATGGCTGCCTCCGCACAACTTACAACCCAAGGATGGCTGCCTCCGCACGACTTACGACCCAAAGATGGCTGCCTCCGCACGAACCAAATATGGCTGCCTTCCCGCGACTTGCGACCCAAAGATGGCTGCCTCCGCACGACTTACGTCCCAAAGATAGCTGCCTACGCAAGACTTATGACCCAAACATGGCTGCCTCCGCACGAACCAAAGATGGCTTCCTATGCATGACTTGCGACCCAAAGATGGCTGCCTCCGCACGACTTATGACCCAAAGATGGCTGCCTCCGCACGACTTACCCAAAGATGGCTGCCTCTGCACGAATTATGACCCAAAGATGGCTGCCTCCGCATGACTTACGACCCAAAGATGGCTGCCTCCGCACGACTTACGACCCAAAGATGGCTGCCATCGCACGACTTACGACACAAAGATGGCTGCCTCCGCACGACTTACAACCCAAAGATGGCTGCCTCCACAGAACTTACGACCCAAAGATGGCTGCCTCCGCACGACTTACGACCCAAAGATGGCTGCCTCCGCACGAACCAAAGATGGCTGCCTTCCCGCGACTTGCGACTCAAAGATGGCTGCCTCCGCACGACTTACAATCCAAAGATGGATGCCTCCGCACAAGTTATTAACCAAAGATGGCTGCCTCCACACGACTTACGACCCAAAGATGGCTGCCTCCACATGACTTACGACCCAAAGATGGCTGCCTTTGCACGACTTACGACGCAAAGATGGCTGCCTCCGCACGACTTACGACCCAAAGATGGCTGCCTCCGCACAACTTACAACCCAAGGATGGCTGCCTCCGCACGACTTACGACCCAAAGATGGCTGCCTCCGCACGAACCAAATATGGCTGCCTTCCCGCGACTTGCGACCCAAAGATGGCTGCCTCCGCATGACTTACGTCCCAAAGATAGCTGCCTACGCAAGACTTATGACCCAAAGATGGCTGCCTCCGCACGAACCAAAGATGGCTTCCTATGCATGACTTGCGACCCAAAGATGGCTGCCTCCGCACGACTTACGACCCAAAGATGGCTGCCTCAGCACGACTTACGACCAAAAGATGGCTGCCTCCGCACGACTTATGACCCAAAGATGGCTGCCTCCGCACGACTTACGACCCAAAGATGGCTGCCTCTGCACGAATTATGACCCAAAGATGGCTGCCTCCGCATGACTTACGACCCAAAGATGGCTGCCTCCGCATGACTTACGACCCAAAGATGGCTGCCTCCGCACGACTTACGACGCAAAGATGGCTGCCTCCGCAAGACTTACGACCCAAAGATGGCTGCCTCCGCACGACTTACGACCCAAAGATGGCTGCCTCCGCACGACTTACGACCCAAAGATGGCTGCCTCCGCACGACTTACGACCCAAAGATGGCTGCCTCCACACGACATAAAGATGGCTGCCTCCGCACAACTTACGACCCAAAGATTGCTGACTCCTCATGACTTACAACCCAAAGATGGCTGCCTCCGCACGACTTATGACCCAAAGACGGCTGCCTCCGCTTGACCTATGACCCAAAGATGGCTGCTTCCGCATGACCCAAAGATGGCTGCCTCCACATGACTTACGACCAAAAGATGGCTGCCTCCGCACGACTTACGACCCAAAGATGGCTGCCTCCGCATGATTACGACCCAAAGATGGCTGCCTACGAACGACTTATGACCCAAAGATGTCTGCCTCCGCATGACTTACGACCCAAAGATGGCTGCCTCCGCATGACTTACGACCCAAAGATGGCTGCCTTCGCACGACTTACGACGCAAAGATGGCTGCCTCCGCACGACTTACGACCCAAAGATGGCTGCCTCCGCAGAACTTACGACCCAAAGATGGCTGCCTCCGCACGACTTACGACCCAAAGATGGCTGCCTTCGCACAACTTACGACCCAAAGATGGCTGCCTCCACATGATTATGACCCAAAGATGGCTGCCTACGCACAACTTACGACCCAAAGATGGCTGCCTCCGCACGACTTATGACCCAAAGATGGCTGCCTCCGCACGACTTACGACCCAAAGATGGCTGCCTCCGCATGACTTACGATGCAAAGATGGCTGCCTCCGCACGACTTACAACCCAAAGATGGCTGCCTCCACAGAACTTACGACCCAAAGATGGCTGCCTCCGCACGACTTACGACCCAAAGATGGCTGCCTCCGCACGAACCAAAGATGGCTGCCTTCCCGCGACTTGCGACTCAAAGATGGCTGCCTCCGCACGACTTACAATCCAAAGATGGATGCCTCCGCACAAGTTATTACCCAATGATGGCTGCCTCCACACGACTTATGACCCAAAGATGGCTGCCTCCGCATGACTTACGACCCAAAGATGGCTGCCTCCACATGACTTACGACCCAAAGATGGCTGCCTTCGCACGACTTACGACGCAAAGATGGCTGCCTCCGCACGACTTACGACCCAAAGATGGCTGCCTCCGCACAACTTACAACCCAAGGATGGCTGCCTCCGCACGACTTACGACCCAAAGATGGCTGCCTCCGCATGACTTACGACCCAAAGATGGCTGCCTCCACATGACTTACGACCCAAAGATGGCTGCCTTCGCACGACTTACGACGCAAAGATGGCTGCCTCCGCACGACTTACGACCCAAAGATGGCTGCCTTTGCACGACTTACGACGCAAAGATGGCTGCCTCCGCACGACTTACGACCCAAAGCTGGCTGCCTCCGCACAACTTACAACCCAATGATGGCTGCCTCCGCACGACTTACGACCCAAAGATGGCTGCCTCCGCACGAACCAAATATGGCTGCCTTCCCGCGACTTGCGACCCAAAGATGGCTGCCTCCGCATGACTTACGTCCCAAAGATAGCTGCCTACGCAAGACTTATGACCCAAAGATGGCTGCCTCCGCACGAACCAAAGATGGCTTCCTATGCATGACTTGCGACCCAAAGATGGCTGCCTCCGCACGACTTACGACCCAAAGATGGATGCCTCAGCACGACTTACGACCAAAAGATGGCTGCCTCCGCACGACTTATGACCCAAAGATGGCTGCCTCCGCACGACTTACGACCCAAAGATGGCTGCCTCTGCACGAATTATGACCCAAAGATGGCTGCCTCCGCATGACTTACGACCCAAAGATGGCTGCCTCCGCATGACTTACGACCCAAAGATGGCTGCCTCCGCACGACTTACGACGCAAAGATGGCTGCCTCCGCAAGACTTACGACCCAAAGATGGCTGCCTCCGCACGACTTACGACCCAAAGATGGCTGCCTCCGCACGACTTACGACCCAAAGATGGCTGCCTCCGCACGACTTACGACCCAAAGATGGCTGCCTCCACACGACATAAAGATGGCTGCCTCCGCACAACTTACGACCCAAAGATTGCTGACTCCTCATGACTTACAACCCAAAGATGGCTGCCTCCGCACGACTTATGACCCAAAGACGGCTGCCTCCGCTTGACCTATGACCCAAAGATGGCTGCTTCCGCATGACCCAAAGATGGCTGCCTCCACATGACTTACGACCAAAAGATGGCTGCCTCCGCACGACTTACGACCCAAAGATGGCTGCCTCCGCATGATTACGACCCAAAGATGGCTGCCTACGAACGACTTATGACCCAAAGATGTCTGCCTCCGCATGACTTACGACCCAAAGATGGCTGCCTCCGCATGACTTACGACCCAAAGATGGCTGCCTTCGCACGACTTACGACGCAAAGATGGCTGCCTCCGCACGACTTACGACCCAAAGATGGCTGCCTCCGCAGAACTTACGACCCAAAGATGGCTGCCTCCGCACGACTTACGACCCAAAGATGGCTGCCTTCGCACAACTTACGACCCAAAGATGGCTGCCTCCACATGATTATGACCCAAAGATGGCTGCCTACGCACAACTTACGACCCAAAGATGGCTGCCTCCGCACGACTTATGACCCAAAGATGGCTGCCTCCGCACGACTTACGACCCAAAGATGGCTGCCTCCGCATGACTTACGATGCAAAGATGGCTGCCTCCGCACGACTTACAACCCAAAGATGGCTGCCTCCACAGAACTTACGACCCAAAGATGGCTGCCTCCGCACGACTTACGACCCAAAGATGGCTGCCTCCGCACGAACCAAAGATGGCTGCCTTCCCGCGACTTGCGACTCAAAGATGGCTGCCTCCGCACGACTTACAATCCAAAGATGGATGCCTCCGCACAAGTTATTACCCAATGATGGCTGCCTCCACACGACTTATGACCCAAAGATGGCTGCCTCCGCATGACTTACGACCCAAAGATGGCTGCCTCCACATGACTTACGACCCAAAGATGGCTGCCTTCGCACGACTTACGACGCAAAGATGGCTGCCTCCGCACGACTTACGACCCAAAGATGGCTGCCTCCGCACAACTTACAACCCAAGGATGGCTGCCTCCGCACGACTTACGACCCAAAGATGGCTGCCTTCCCGCGACTTGCGACTCAAAGATGGCTGCCTCCGCACGACTTACAATCCAAAGATGGATGCCTCCGCACAAGTTATTACCCAAAGATGGCTGCCTCCACACGACTTATGACCCAAAGATGGCTGCCTCCGCATGACTTACGACCCAAAGATGGCTGCCTCCACATGACTTACGACCCAAAGATGGCTGCCTTCGCACGACTTACGACGCAAAGATGGCTGCCTCCGCACGACTTACGACCCAAAGATGGCTGCCTCCGCACAACTTACAACCCAAGGATGGCTGCCTCCGCACGACTTACGACCCAAAGATGGCTGCCTCCGCACGAACCAAATATGGCTGCCTTCCCGCGACTTGCGACCCAAAGATGGCTGCCTCCGCACGACTTACGTCCCAAAGATAGCTGCCTACGCAAGACTTATGACCCAAACATGGCTGCCTCCGCACGAACCAAAGATGGCTTCCTATGCATGACTTGCGACCCAAAGATGGCTGCCTCCGCACGACTTACGCCCCAAAGATGGCTGCCTCAGCACGACTTACGACCAAAAGATGGCTGCCTCCGCACGACTTATGACCCAAAGATGGCTGCCTCCGCATGACTTACGACCCAGAGATGGCTGCCTCCGCACGACTTACAACCCAAAGATGGCTGCCTCTGCACGACTTACAACCCAAAGATGGCTGCCTCTGCACGACTTACGACCCAAAGATGGCTGCCTCCGCACGACTTACGACCCAAAGATGGCTGCCTCCGCATGACTTACGACCCAAAGATGGCTGCCTCCACACGACATAAAGATGGCTGCCTCCGCACAACTTACGACCCAAAGATTGCTGACTCCTCATGACTTACAACCCAAAGATGGCTGCCTCCGCATGACTTATGACCCAAAGATGGCTGCCTCTGCTTGACCTATGACCCAAAGATGGCTGCCTCCGCATGACCCAAAGATGGCTGCCTCCAAATGACTTACGACCCAGAGATGGCTGCTCCGCACGACTTACGACCCAAAGATGGCTGCCTCCGCATGATTACGACCCAAAGATGGCTGCCTACGAACGACTTATGACCCAAAGATGTCTGCCTCTGCATGACTTACGACCCAAAGATGGCTGCCTCCGCACGACTTACGACGCAAAGATGGCTGCCTTCGCACGACTTACGACGCAAAGATGGCTGCCTCCGCACGACTTACGACCCAAAGATGGCTGCCTCCACACGACTTACGACCCAAAGATGGCTGCCTCCACAGAACTTACGACCTAAAGATGGCTGCCTCCACATGACTTACGACCCAAAGATGGCTGCCTCCGCACGAACCAAAGATGGCTGCCTTCCCGCGACTTGCGACTCAAAGATGGCTGCCTCCGCACGACTTACAACCGAAAGATGGCTGCCTACGCATGACTTATGACCCAAAGATGGCTGCCTCCGCACGACTTATGACCCAAAGATGGCTGCCTCCTCACGACTTACGACCCAAAGATGGCTGCCTCCGCATGACTTACGATGCAAAGATGGCTGCCTCCGCACGACTTACGACCCAAAGATGGCTGCCTCCGCATGATTACGACCCAAAGATGGCTGCCTACGAACGACTTATGACCCAAAGATGTCTGCCTCCGCATGACTTACGACCCAAAGATGGCTGCCTCCGCACGACTTACGACCCAAAGATGGCTGCCTTCGCACGACTTACGACCCAAAGATGGCTGCCTCCACATGATTACGACCCAAAGATGGCTGCCTACGAACGACTTATGATCCAAAGATGTCTGCCTCCGCATGACTTACGACCCAAAGATGGCTGCCTCCGCACGACTTACGACCCAAAGATGGCTGCCTTCGCACGACTTACGACCCAAAGATGGCTGCCTCCACATGATTATGACCCAAAGATGGCTGCCTACGCACAACTTACGACCCAAAGATGGCTGCCTCCGCACGACTTATGACCCAAAGATGGCTGCCTCCGCACGACTTACGACCCAAAGATGGCTGCCTCCGCATGACTTACGATGCAAAGATGGCTGCCTCCGCACGACTTACGACCCAAAGATGGCTGCCTCCGCATGATTACGACCCAAAGATGGCTGCCTACGCACGACTTATGACCCAAAGATGTCTGCCTCCGCATGACTTACGACCCAAAGATGGCTGCCTCCGCACGACTTACGACCCAAAGATGGCTGCCTTCGCATGACTTACGACGCAAAGATGGCTGCCTCCACATGACTTACAACCCAAAGATGGCTGCCTCCACAGAACTTACGACCCAAAGATGGCTGCCTCCGCACGACTTACGACCCAAAGATGGCTGCCTCCGCACGAACCAAAGATGGCTGCCTTCCCGCGACTTGCGACTCAAAGATGGCTGCCTCCGCACGACTTACAATCCAAAGATGGATGCCTCCGCACAAGTTATTACCCAAAGATGGCTGCCTCCACACGACTTATGACCCAAAGATGGCTGACTCCGCATGACTTACGACCCAAAGATGGCTGCCTCCACATGACTTACGACCCAAAGATGGCTGCCTTCGCACGACTTACGACGCAAAGATGGCTGCCTCCGCATGACTTACGACCCAAAGATGGCTGCCTCCGCACAACTTACAACCCAAGGATGGCTGCCACCGCATGACTTACGACACAAAGATGGCTGCCTTCCCGCGACTTGCGACTCAAAGATGGCTGCCTCCGCACGACTTACAATCCAAAGATGGATGCCTCCGCACAAGTTATTACCCAAAGATGGCTGCCTCCACACGACTTATGACCCAAAGATGGCTGCCTCCGCATGACTTACGACCCAAAGATGGCTGCCTTCACATGACTTACGACCCAAAGATGGCTGCTTTCGCACGACTTACGACGCAAAGATGGCTGCCTCCGCACGACTTACGACCCAAAGATGGCTGCCTCCGCACAACTTACAACCCAAGGATGGCTGCCTCCGCACGACTTACGACCCAAAGATGGCTGCCTCCGCACGAACCAAATATGGCTGCCTTCCCGCGACTTGCGACCCAAAGATGGCTGCTTCCGCACGACTTACGTCCCAAAGATAGCTGCCTACGCAAGACTTATGACCCAAACATGGCTGCCTCCGCACGAACCAAAGATGGCTTCCTATGCATGACTTGCGACCCAAAGATGGCTGCCTCCGCACGACTTACGACCCAAAGATGGCTGCCTCAGCACGACTTACGACCAAAAGATGGCTGCCTCCGCACGACTTATGACCCAAAGATGGCTGCCTCCGCACGACTTACGACCCAAAGATGGCTGCCTCTGCACGAATTATGACCCAAAGATGGCTGCCTCCGCATGACTTACGACCCAAAGATGGCTGCCTCCGCATGACTTACGACCCAAAGATGGCTGCCTCCGCACGACTTACGACGCAAAGATGGCTGCCTCCGCAAGACTTACGACCCAAAGATGGCTGCCTCCGCACGACTTACGACCCAAAGATGGCTGCCTCCGCACGACTTACGACCCAAAGATGGCTGCCTCGGCACGACTTATGACCCAAAGACGGCTGCCTCCGCTTGACCTATGACCCAAAGATGGCTGCTTCCGCATGACCCAAAGATGGCTGCCTCCACATGACTTACGACCAAAAGATGGCTGCCTCCGCACGACTTACGACCCAAAGATGGCTGCCTCCGCATGATTACGACCCAAAGATGGCTGCCTACGAACGACTTATGACCCAAAGATGTCTGCCTCCGCATGACTTACGACCCAAAGATGGCTGCCTTCGCACGACTTACGACGCAAAGATGGCTGCCTCCGCACGACTTACGACCCAAAGATGGCTGCCTCCGCAGAACTTATGACCCAAAGATTGCTGCCTCCGCACGACTTACGACCCAAAGATGGCTGCCTTCGCACAACTTACGACCCAAAGATGGCTGCCTCCACATGATTATGACCCAAAGATGGCTGCCTACGCACAACTTACGACCCAAAGATGGCTGCCTCCGCACGACTTATGACCCAAAGATGGCTGCCTCCGCACGACTTACGACCCAAAGATGGCTGCCTCCGCATGACTTACGATGCAAAGATGGCTGCCTCCGCACGACTTACAACCCAAAGATGGCTGCCTCCACAGAACTTACGACCCAAAGATGGCTGCCTCCGCACGACTTACAACCCAAAGATGGCTGCCTCCGCACGAACCAAAGATGGCTGCCTTCCCGCGACTTGCGACTCAAAGATGGCTGCCTCCGCACGACTTACAATCCAAAGATGGATGCCTCCGCACAAGTTATTACCCAAAGATGGCTGCCTCCACACGACTTATGACCCAAAGATGGCTGCCTCCGCATGACTTACGACCCAAAGATTGCTGCCTCCACATGACTTACCACCCAAAGATGGCTGCCTTCGCACGACTTACGACGCAAAGATGGCTGCCTCCTCACGACTTACGACCCAAAGATGGCTGCCTCCGCACAACTTACAACCCAAGGATGGCTGCCTCCGCACGACTTACGACCCAAAGATGGCTGCCTCCGCACGAACCAAATATGGCTGCCTTCCCGCGACTTGCGACCCAAAGATGGCTGCCTCCGCACGACTTACGTCCCAAAGATAGCTGCCTACGCAAGACTTATGACCCAAACATGGCTGCCTCCGCACGAACCAAAGATGGCTTCCTATGCATGACTTGCGACCCAAAGATGGCTGCCTCCGCACGACTTACGACCCAAAGATGGCTGCCTCAGCACGAATTACGACCAAAAGATGGCTGCCTCCGCACGACTTATGACCCAAAGATGGCTGCCTCCGCACGACTTACGACCCAAAGATGGCTGCCTCTGCACGAATTATGACCCAAAGATGGCTGCCTCCGCATGACTTACGACCCAAAGATGGCTGCCTCCGCACGACTTACGACCCAAAGATGGCTGCCTTCGCACGACTTACGACGCAAAGATGGCTGCCTCCGCACGACTTACAACCCAAAGATGGCTGCCTCCACAGAACTTACGACCCAAAGATGGCTGCCTCCGCACGACTTACGACCCAAAGATGGCTGCCTCCACACGAACCAAAGATGGCTGCCTTCCCGCGACTTGCGACTCAAAGATGGCTGCCTCCGCACGACTTACAATCCAAAGATGGATGCCTCCGCACAAGTTATTACCCAAAGATGGCTGCCTCCACACGACTTACGACCCAAAGATGGCTGCCTCCACATGACTTACGACCCAAAGATGGCTGCCTTCGCACGACTTACGACGCAAAGATGGCTGCCTCCGCACGACTTACAACCCAAGGATGGCTGCCTCCGCACGACTTACGACCCAAAGATGGCTGCCTCCGCACGAACCAAATATGGCTGCCTTCCCGCGACTTGCGACCCAAAGATGGCTGCCTCCGCACGACTTACAATCCAAAGATGGCTGCCTCCGCACAACTTACAACCCAAGGATGGCTGCCTCCGCATGACTCACGACCCAAAGATGGCTGCCTCCGCATGACTTACGACCCAAAGATGCCTGCCTCCGCACGACTTACGATGCAAAGATGGCTGCCTCCGCAAGACTTACGACCCAAAGATGGCTGCCTCCGCACGACTTACGACCCAAAGATGGCTGCCTCCGCACGACTTACGACCCAAAGAAGGCTGCCTCCGCATGACTTACGACCCAAAGATGGCTGCCTCCACACGACATAAAGATGGCTGCCTCCTCACAACTTACGACCCAAAGATTGCTGACTCCTCATGACTTACAACCCAAAGATGGCTGCCTCCGCATGACTTATGACCCAAAGACGGCTGCCTCCGCTTGACCTATGACCCAAAGATGGCTGCCTCCGCATGACCCAAAGATGGCTGCCTCCACATGACTTACGACCCAAAGATGGCTGCCTCCGCACGACTTACGACCCAAAGATGGCTGCCTCCGCATAATTACGAACCAAAGATGGCTGCCTACGAACGACTTATGACCCAAAGATGGCTGCCTCCGCACGAACCAAAGATGGCTGCCTTCCCGCGACTTGCGACTCAAAGATGGCTGCCTCCGCACGACTTACAATCCAAAGATGGATGCCTCCGCACAAGTTATTACCCAAAGATGGCTGCCTCCACACGACTTATGACCCAAAGATGGCTGACTCCGCATGACTTACGACCCAAAGATGGCTGCCTCCACATGACTTACGACCCAAAGATGGCTGCCTTCGCACGACTTACGACGCAAAGATGGCTGCCTCCGCACGACTTACGACCCAAAGATGGCTGCCTCCGCACAACTTACAACCCAAGGATGGCTGCCTCCGCATGACTTACGACCCAAAGATGGCTGCCTTCCCGCGACTTGCGACTCAAAGATGGCTGCCTCCGCACGACTTACAATCCAAAGATGGATGCCTCCGCACAAGTTATTACCCAAAGATGGCTGCCTCCACATGACTTATGACCCAAAGATGGCTGCCTCCGCATGACTTACGACCCAAAGATGGCTGCCTTCACATGACTTACGACCCAAAGATGGCTGCTTTCGCACGACTTACGACGCAAAGATGGCTGCCTCCGCACGACTTACGACCCAAAGATGGCTGCCTCCGCACAACTTACAACCCAAGGATGGCTGCCTCCGCACGACTTACGACCCAAAGATGGCTGCCTCCGCACGAACCAAATATGGCTGCCTTCCCGCGACTTGCGACCCAAAGATGGCTGCCTCCGCACGACTTACGTCCCAAAGATAGCTGCCTACGCAAGACTTATGACCCAAACATGGCTGCCTCCGCACGAACCAAAGATGGCTTCCTATGCATGACTTGCGACCCAAAGATGGCTGCCTCCGCACGACTTACGACCCAAAGATGGCTGCCTCAGCACGACTTACGACCAAAAGATGGCTGCCTCCGCACGACTTATGACCCAAAGATGGCTGCCTCCGCACGACTTACGACCCAAAGATGGCTGCCTCTGCACGAATTATGACCCAAAGATGGCTGCCTCCGCATGACTTACGACCCAAAGATGGCTGCCTCCGCATGACTTACGACCCAAAGATGGCTGCCTCCGCACGACTTACGACGCAAAGATGGCTGCCTCCGCAAGACTTACGACCCAAAGATGGCTGCCTCCGCACGACTTACGACCCAAAGATGGCTGCCTCCGCACGACTTACGACCCAAAGATGGCTGCCTCGGCACGACTTATGACCCAAAGACGGCTGCCTCCGCTTGACCTATGACCCAAAGATGGCTGCTTCCGCATGACCCAAAGATGGCTGCCTCCACATGACTTACGACCAAAAGATGGCTGCCTCCGCACGACTTACGACCCAAAGATGGCTGCCTCCGCATGATTACGACCCAAAGATGGCTGCCTACGAACGACTTATGACCCAAAGATGTCTGCCTCCGCATGACTTACGACCCAAAGATGGCTGCCTTCGCACGACTTACGACGCAAAGATGGCTGCCTCCGCACGACTTACGACCCAAAGATGGCTGCCTCCGCAGAACTTATGACCCAAAGATTGCTGCCTCCGCACGACTTACGACCCAAAGATGGCTGCCTTCGCACAACTTACGACCCAAAGATGGCTGCCTCCACATGATTATGACCCAAAGATGGCTGCCTACGCACAACTTACGACCCAAAGATGGCTGCCTCCGCACGACTTATGACCCAAAGATGGCTGCCTCCGCACGACTTACGACCCAAAGATGGCTGCCTCCGCATGACTTACGATGCAAAGATGGCTGCCTCCGCACGACTTACAACCCAAAGATGGCTGCCTCCACAGAACTTACGACCCAAAGATGGCTGCCTCCGCACGACTTACGACCCAAAGATGGCTGCCTCCGCACGAACCAAAGATGGCTGCCTTCCCGCGACTTGCGACTCAAAGATGGCTGCCTCCGCACGACTTACAATCCAAAGATGGATGTCTCCGCACAAGTTATTACCCAAAGATGGCTGCCTCCACACGACTTATGACCCAAAGATGGCTGCCTCCACATGACTTACGACCAAAAGATGGCTGCCTCCGCATGACTTACGACCCAAAGATGGCTGCCTCCGCACGACTTACGACGCAAAGATGGCTGCCTCCGCAAGACTTACGACCCAAAGATGGCTGCCTCCGCACGACTTACGACCCAAAGATGGCTGCCTCCGCACGACTTACGACCCAAAGATGGCTGCCTCGGCACGACTTATGACCCAAAGATGGCTGCCTCCGCTTGACCTATGACCCAAAGATGGCTGCTTCCGCATGACCCAAAGATGGCTGCCTCCACATGACTTACGACCAAAAGATGGCTGCCTCCGCACGACTTACGACCCAAAGATGGCTGCCTCCGCATGATTACGACCCAAAGATGGCTGCCTACGAACGACTTATGACCCAAAGATGTCTGCCTCCGCATGACTTACGACCCAAAGATGGCTGCCTTCGCACGACTTACGACGCAAAGATGGCTGCCTCCGCACGACTTACGACCCAAAGATGGCTGCCTCCGCAGAACTTATGACCCAAAGATTGCTGCCTCCGCACGACTTACGACCCAAAGATGGCTGCCTTCGCACAACTTACGACCCAAAGATGGCTGCCTCCACATGATTATGACCCAAAGATGGCTGCCTACGCACAACTTACGACCCAAAGATGGCTGCCTCCGCACGACTTATGACCCAAAGATGGCTGCCTCCGCACGACTTACGACCCAAAGATGGCTGCCTCCGCATGACTTACGATGCAAAGATGGCTGCCTCCGCACGACTTACAACCCAAAGATGGCTGCCTCCACAGAACTTACGACCCAAAGATGGCTGCCTCCGCACGACTTACGACCCAAAGATGGCTGCCTCCGCACGAACCAAAGATGGCTGCCTTCCCGCGACTTGCGACTCAAAGATGGCTGCCTCCGCACGACTTACAATCCAAAGATGGATGTCTCCGCACAAGTTATTACCCAAAGATGGCTGCCTCCACACGACTTATGACCCAAAGATGGCTGCCTCCGCATGACTTACGACCCAAAGATAGCTGCCTCCACATGACTTACCACCCAAAGATGGCTGCCTTCGCACGACTTACGACGCAAAGATGGCTGCCTCCTCACGACTTACGACCCAAAGATGGCTGCCTCCGCACAACTTACAACCCAAGGATGGCTGCCTCCGCACGACTTACGACCCAAAGATGGCTGCCTCCGCACGAACCAAATATGGCTGCCTTCCCGCGACTTGCGACCCAAAGATGGCTGCCTCCGCACGACTTACGTCCCAAAGATAGCTGCCTACGCAAGACTTATGACCCAAACATGGCTGCCTCCGCACGAACCAAAGATGGCTTCCTATGCATGACTTGCGACCCAAAGATGGCTGCCTCCGCACGACTTACGACCCAAAGATGGCTGCCTCAGCACGAATTACGACCAAAAGATGGCTGCCTCCGCACGACTTATGACCCAAAGATGGCTGCCTCCGCACGACTTACGACCCAAAGATGGCTGCCTCTGCACGAATTATGACCCAAAGATGGCTGCCTCCGCATGACTTACGACCCAAAGATGGCTGCCTCCGCACGACTTACGACCCAAAGATGGCTGCCTTCGCACGACTTACGACGCAAAGATGGCTGCCTCCGCACGACTTACAACCCAAAGATGGCTGCCTCCACAGAACTTACGACCCAAAGATGGCTGCCTCCGCACGACTTACGACCCAAAGATGGCTGCCTCCACACGAACCAAAGATGGCTGCCTTCCCGCGACTTGCGACTCAAAGATGGCTGCCTCCGCACGACTTACAATCCAAAGATGGATGCCTCCGCACAAGTTATTACCCAAAGATGGCTGCCTCCACACGACTTACGACCCAAAGATGGCTGCCTCCACATGACTTACGACCCAAAGATGGCTGCCTTCGCACGACTTACGACGCAAAGATGGCTGCCTCCGCACGACTTACAACCCAAGGATGGCTGCCTCCGCACGACTTACGACCCAAAGATGGCTGCCTCCGCACGAACCAAATATGGCTGCCTTCCCGCGACTTGCGACCCAAAGATGGCTGCCTCCGCACGACTTACAACCCAAGGATGGCTGCCTCCGCATGACTCACGACCCAAAGATGGCTGCCTCCGCATGACTTACGACCCAAAGATGCCTGCCTCCGCACGACTTACGATGCAAAGATGGCTGCCTCCGCAAGACTTACGACCAAAAGATGGCTGCCTCCGCACGACTTACGACCCAAAGATGGCTGCCTCCGCATGATTACGACCCAAAGATGGCTGCCTACGAACGACTTATGACCCAAAGATGTCTGCCTCCGCATGACTTACGACCCAAAGATGGCTGCCTTCGCACGACTTACGACGCAAAGATGGCTGCCTCCGCACGACTTACGACCCAAAGATGGCTGCCTCCGCAGAACTTATGACCCAAAGATTGCTGCCTCCGCACGACTTACGACCCAAAGATGGCTGCCTTCGCACAACTTACGACCCAAAGATGGCTGCCTCCACATGATTATGACCCAAAGATGGCTGCCTACGCACAACTTACGACCCAAAGATGGCTGCCTCTGCACGACTTATGACCCAAAGATGGCTGCCTCCGCACGACTTACGACCCAAAGATGGCTGCCTCCGCATGACTTACGATGCAAAGATGGCTGCCTCCGCACGACTTACAACCCAAAGATGGCTGCCTCCACAGAACTTACGACCCAAAGATGGCTGCCTCTGCACGACTTACGACCCAAAGATGGCTGCCTCCGCACGAACCAAAGATGGCTGCCTTCCCGCGACTTGCGACTCAAAGATGGCTGCCTCCGCACGACTTACAATCCAAAGATGGATGTCTCCGCACAAGTTATTACCCAAAGATGGCTGCCTCCACACGACTTATGACCCAAAGATGGCTGCCTCCGCATGACTTACGACCCAAAGATTGCTGCCTCCACATGACTTACCACCCAAAGATGGCTGCCTTCGCACGACTTACGACGCAAAGATGGCTGCCTCCTCACGACTTACGACCCAAAGATGGCTGCCTCCGCACAACTTACAACCCAAGGATGGCTGCCTCCGCACGACTTACGACCCAAAGATGGCTGCCTCCGCACGAACCAAATATGGCTGCCTTCCCGCGACTTGCGACCCAAAGATGGCTGCCTCCGCACGACTTACGTCCCAAAGATAGCTGCCTACGCAAGACTTATGACCCAAACATGGCTGCCTCCGCACGAACCAAAGATGGCTTCCTATGCATGACCTGCGACCCAAAGATGGCTGCCTCCGCACGACTTACGACCCAAAGATGGCTGCCTCAGCACGAATTACGACCAAAAGATGGCTGCCTCCGCACGACTTATGACCCAAAGATGGCTGCCTCCGCACGACTTACGACCCAAAGATGGCTGCCTCTGCACGAATTATGACCCAAAGATGGCTGCCTCCGCATGACTTACGACCCAAAGATGGCTGCCTCCGCACGACTTACGACCCAAAGATGGCTGCCTTCGCACGACTTACGACGCAAAGATGGCTGCCTCCGCACGACTTACAACCCAAAGATGGCTGCCTCCACAGAACTTACGACCCAAAGATGGCTGCCTCCGCACGACTTACGACCCAAAGATGGCTGCCTCCACACGAACCAAAGATGGCTGCCTTCCCGCGACTTGCGACTCAAAGATGGCTGCCTCCGCACGACTTACAATCCAAAGATGGATGCCTCCGCACAAGTTATTACCCAAAGATGGCTGCCTCCACACGACTTACGACCCAAAGATGGCTGCCTCCACATGACTTACGACCCAAAGATGGCTGCCTTCGCACGACTTACGATGCAAAGATGGCTGCCTCCGCACGACTTACAACCCAAGGATGGCTGCCTCCGCACGACTTACGACCCAAAGATGGCTGCCTCCGCACGAACCAAATATGGCTGCCTTCCCGCGACTTGCGACCCAAAGATGGCTGCCTCCGCACGACTTACAATCCAAAGATGGCTGCCTCCGCACAACTTACAACCCAAGGATGGCTGCCTCCGCATGACTCACGACCCAAAGATGGCTGCCTCCGCATGACTTACGACCCAAAGATGCCTGCCTCCGCACGACTTACGATGCAAAGATGGCTGCCTCCGCAAGACTTACGACCCAAAGATGGCTGCCTCCGCACGACTTACGACCCAAAGATGGCTGCCTCCGCACGACTTACGACCCAAAGATGGCTGCCTCCGCATGACTTACGACCCAAAGATGGCTGCCTCCACACGACATAAAGATGGCTGCCTCCGCACAACTTACGACCCAAAGATTGCTGACTCCTCATGACTTACAACCCAAAGATGGCTGCCTCCGCATGACTTATGACCCAAAGACGGCTGCCTCCGCTTGACCTATGACCCAAAGATGGCTGCCTCCGCATGACCCAAAGATGGCTGCCTCTGCACGACTTACGACCCAAAGATGGCTGCCTCCGCATGATTACGAACCAAAGATGGCTGCCTACGAACGACTTATGACCCAAAGATGGCTGCCTCCGCACGAACCAAAGATGGCTGCCTTCCCGCGACTTGCGACTCAAAGATGGCTGCCTCCGCACGACTTACAACCGAAAGATGGCTGCCTACGCATGACTTATGACCCAAAGATGGCTGCCTCCGCACGACTTATGACCCAAAGATGGCTGCCTCCTCACGACTTACGACCCAAAGATGGCTGCCTCCGCATGACTTACGATGCAAAGATGGCTGCCTCCGCACGACTTACGACCCAAAGATGGCTGCCTCCGCATGATTATGACCCAAAGATGGCTGCCTACGAACGACTTATGACCCAAAGATGTCTGCCTCCGCATGACTTACGACACAAAGATGGCTGCCTCCGCACGACTTACGACCCAAAGATGACTGCCTTCGCACGACTTACGACCCAAAGATGGCTGTCTCCACATGATTATGACCCAAAGATGGCTGCCTACGCACAACTTACGACCCAAAGATGGCTGCCTCCGCACGACTTATGACCCAAAGATGGCTGCCTCCGCACGACTTACGACCCAAAGATGGCTGCCTCCGCATGACTTACGATGCAAAGATGGCTGCCTCCGCACGACTTACGACCCAAAGATGGCTGCCTCCGCATGATTACGACCCAAAGATGGCTGCCTACGCACGACTTATGACCCAAAGATGTCTGCCTCCGCATGACTTACGACCCAAAGATGGCTGCCTCCGCACGACTTACGACCCAAAGATGGCTGCCTTCGCACGACTTACAACCCAAAGATGGCTGCCTCCACAGAACTTACGACCCAAAGATGGCTGCCTCCGCACGACTTACGACCCAAAGATGGCTGCCTCCGCACGAACCAAAGATGGCTGCCTTCCCGCGACTTGTGACTCAAAGATGGCTGCCTCCGCACGACTTACAATCCAAAGATGGATGCCTCCGCAGAAGTTATTACCCAAAGATGGCTGCCTCCACACGACTTATGACCCAAAGATGGCTGACTCCGCATGACTTACGACCCAAAGATGGCTGCCTCCACATGACTTACGACCGAAAGATGGCTGCCTTCGCACGACTTACGACGCAAAGATGGCTGCCTCTGCACGACTTACGACCCAAAGATGGCTGCCTCCGCACAACTTACAACCCAAGGATGGCTGCCTCCGCACGACTTACGACCCAAAGATGGCTGCCTCCGCATGACTTACGACCCAAAGATGGCTGCCTCCACACGACATAAAGATGGCTGCCTCCGCACAACTTACGACCCAAAGATTGCTGACTCCTCATGACTTACAACCCAAAGATGGCTGCCTCCGCATGACTTATGACCCAAAGACGGCTGCCTCCGCTTGACCTATGACCCAAAGATGGCTGCCTCCGCATGACCCAAAGATGGCTGCCTCCACATGACTTACGACCCAAAGATGGCTGCCTCCGCACGACTTACGACCCAAAGATGGCTGCCTCCGCATGATTACGAACCAAAGATGGCTGCCTACGAACGACTTATGACCCAAAGATGGCTGCCTCCGCACGAACCAAAGATGGCTGCCTTCCCGCGACTTGCGACTCAAAGATGGCTGCCTCCGCACGACTTACAACCGAAAGATGGCTGCCTACGCATGACTTATGACCCAAAGATGGCTGCCTCCGCATGACTTATGACCCAAAGATGGCTGCCTCCTCACGACTTACGACCCAAAGATGGCTGCCTCCGCATGACTTACGATGCAAAGATGGCTGCCTCCGCACGACTTACGACCCAAAGATGGCTGCCTCCGCATGATTACGACCCAAAGATGGCTGCCTACGAACGACTTATGACCCAAAGATGTCTGCCTCCGCATGACTTACGACACAAAGATGGCTGCCTCCGCACGACTTACGACCCAAAGATGGCTGCCTTCGCACGACTTACGACCCAAAGATGCCTGCCTCCACATGATTATGACCCAAAGATGGCTGCCTACGCACAACTTACGACCCAAAGATGGCTGCCTCCGCACGACTTATGACCCAAAGATGGCTGCCTCCGCACGACTTACGACCCAAAGATGGCTGCCTCCGCATGACTTACGATGCAAAGATGGCTGCCTCCGCACGACTTACGACTAGTGTTGAGCATTCCGATACCGCAAGTATCGGGTATCGGCCGATACTTGCGGTATCGGAATTCCGATACCGGGATTCCGATACTTGCCGCGTATCGGATACCGGAATCGGAAGTTCTAAGATTCAAAAAGCAGAAATTCAGCCAATGAGATTGATTCCAAGTGTGGGCACATCCTGTTTAGCATGGAGGGCATGAAACTACTGGCAAGGCTGTGATTGGCTGGTGTAATGATGTCATGATGCAGTTTAAAAGTCGCTGGCGCCATTTTGCGATCACTCTGCTGTGAATTCAGTTAGTGACAGGACGCTGTTTGCTGACTGAGGGACAGTTTAGAGATAGCGATTTGCTTCTTTGTGCTTTCCAAAGGCTAATTTAGCAACCGCTGTGTTCACCTACTATTCACCTTGCTTTTGCCTTGTAGCGCTGTTTTCACAGCGATCTGCAGGGTCTGTGTGTGTGTGTGTGTGAGTGCAGCCCAGTCTCCAGTCTGAGTGCAGCCACATAGGCCATCCATAGTTGGTTGTATTCAGTTCAGGGAGGGTGGTTCATTGCCTCATACTGTTCCTTTTTTTTTTTTTTTTCCCAAGTAGTGTAGTCTGCTGCTAATTTATTCAAAAAAATCCTATTAGTGTCTTTCCACCCGTCTCCAGCTAATTTGTGGAAAAACACTACATAGGATAAAGTAGAGGAGGGTTTTTGGGCCTTGCAGCGCCGTTTACGGCTGTCTGCACGGTCTCCGTGTGACTGCAGCTCGCCCTGTAATCTGTGAGCAGCTGTAGCCTGGTTGTCTCCAGCTCAGGGTTTTTCACTGCGTCATACCGCCAAATCAATTTTCTTTTTTTTCAAAGTAGTGTAGTCTGCTGCTAATTAATTTAAAAAAATCCTATTAGTGTCTTTCCACCCGTCTCCAGCTAATTTGTGGAAAAACACTACATAGGATAAAGTAGAGGAGGGTTTTTGGGCCTTGCAGCGCCGTTTACGGCTGTCTGCACGGTCTCCGTGTGACTGCAGCTCGCCCTGTAATCTGTGAGCAGCTGTAGCCTGGTTGTCTCCAGCTCAGGGTTTTTCACTGCGTCATACCGCCAAATCAATTTTCTTTTTTTTCAAAGTAGTGTAGTCTGCTGCTAATTAATTTAAAAAAATCCTATTAGTGTCTTTCCACCCGTCTCCAGCTAATTTGTGGAAAAACACTACATAGGATAAAGTAGAGGAGGGTTTTTGGGCCTTGCAGCGCCGTTTACGGCTGTCTGCACGGTCTCCGTGTGACTGCAGCTCGCCCTGTAATCTGTGAGCAGCTATAGCCTGGTTGTCTCCAGCTCAGGGTTTTTCACTGCGTCATACCGCCAAATCAATTTTCTTTTTTTTCAAAGTAGTGTAGTCTGCTGCTAATTAATTTAAAAAAATCCTATTAGTGTCTTTCCACCCGTCTCCAGCTAATTTGTGGAAAAACACTACATAGGATAAAGTAGAGGAGGGTTTTTGGGCCTTGCAGCGCCGTTTACGGCTGTCTGCACGGTCTCCGTGTGACTGCAGCTCGCCCTGTAATCTGTGAGCAGCTATAGCCTGGTTGTCTCCAGCTCAGGGTTTTTCACTGCGTCATACCGCCAAATCAATTTTCTTTTTTTTCAAAATAGTGTAGTCTGCTGCTAATTTATTCAAAAAAATCCTATTAGTGTCTTTCCACCCGTCTCCAGCTAATTTGTGGAAAAACACTACATAGGATAAAGTAGAGGAGGGTTTTTGGGCCTTGTAGCGCCGTTTACGTCTGTCTGCACGGTCTCCGTGTGACTGCAGCTCTATCTGTTGTCAGTTCAGCCCCCAAAAAATAAATAAATAATAAAGTTCACCAAACACACCAGTTACACCACTTTACATTTCTGTAGGCCACATTAGCTCATATTTGTGTCTAGTCCACACTTTAGATAATTAGTGCTTCTTATACCTGTTAGGAGGAGTTGCTCAGGAATAAGCACACAAATCCGTTAGTACTTTTCTGCTTATCTTTATCAGTCAACCAAGATGAAGAAGGCAGTGAGTAAGGCACGGGGGCGTGGGAGCCGTCGCGGAGCAGGGAGGGGACGTGGGGATTCTGTGCCTGCTGCGGGCACCGGTGACTCATCAGCACCCACTTTCACCAGGCAACAGTCGTTCATGCGAAGCTTTGTGTCCGAGCGCCGTACACCGCTGCTGCGTGAAGAACAAATTGAAGCTGTTGTCGGATGGATGGCAGCTAATGCATCAACTTCCATTAGTGCCACATCCTCTCAGACACAGAGCACTGGAGAGCAGCCATCTGTCTCTTCACCACCTGCCAAATTGCCCAGGCAGACAGAGAGCCCAGGACAGGAGCCGTCTCTACTTCTGTTCTCTGAATCTCTTGGCTTGGAAACAGGGGGCCAGCCAAGCAGCATTGGAGAAATGGAAGAAGAGGCAGGGTGCAGTGATGCCCAACAGCTTTTTCTGTCTTCCTCTGAAGAGGCGGGTGGGCCAGTGGCTCCGGTCACCACATCGCAGGCCGCATCAGCTGATGATGACACTCAGGTGCCACTTACTGGTGCGTGCTCTGCTGCTGAGACTACCCAGGAGGAGCAGTTGGGGGCAGAGGGTAGTGTAGATGATGAGGTCCTCGACCCATCTTGGCGTGAGGGACAGGAAGGTGGTGGGAGCAGCTCTGAGGAAGAGATTCCCCGTACGGCCCAAAGAGGGAGAGGGAGGGGGAAGACTGCGGATCCTGCAGCCTCCGCTTTGGCACCCGTTAGGAGCATGTCTCTTCCAAAAGCCAAAAAGGGCGCTCCCAAGACTTGCAGTGCCTGGTCCTTTTTTGACACAGTTGCAGATGACATTTGCTATGTCAGATGCAACGTGTGTCATCAAAAAGTCAAAAGAGGTCGAAATGTCAGCAACCTCAATACCTCCAACATGTGGAAACATGTGCGCAACAGGCACCCGGCGGAGTTAGAAAAACACACTGAAGAGGTAGGCCAACCAACAGCGGCAGCTACCACCTCTTCAGCTCGTGTTGCCTCTTCCTCTACCTCACACGCAGCTGGTTCGGCGTCCTCCCAGGATCGCCGTGGAAGAACCTCTGCCCCTGTTGTCCAGAGACCCGCTGTAATTCCACCCGCAGCGCCACTTTCCCAGTCATCCACACACTCCCAGCCCAGTCTACAGCCATCGGTAGTACAGGCATGGGAGAAAAGGCGGCCTTTCTCGTCAAACCACCCACGAGCACAGGCTCTGACTGCAGGCATTGCCAAACTTCTGTCACTGGAAATGCTGTCATTCAGGCTGGTGGAGACTGACAGCTTCCGTGACTTCATGTCATTGGCAGTCCCACAGTACAAAGTGCCCAGCCGCTTTTACTTCAGCAGGCAAGCCGTCCCTGCCCTGCAGAAGCATGTGGAGGGACACATAAAACACGCGCTACTGAACGCCGTCAGTAGCAAGGTCCACCTCACCACCGATGCGTGGACCAGTCAACATGGACAGGGGCGATACCTTTCCCTCACTGCCCATTGGGTTAATGTCGTTGAGCCGGGTACAGACCGTGCGAGTGGCGCAGGACGTGTCCTGCCCACTCCAAGGATTGCAGGAATCCATTCTGTACGCATTGACTCCTCCTCTTACACCAGTTCCTCAGAATCATCGCTGCAGGAGCCGTCACAGTCCACCTCCACATGGACCCGTGATGAACGTGTACCTGTTATGACCGACATGAGCACAGCCGTGGCCAAACGTCAACAGGCCGTCTTGAAATTAATTTTCTTGGGGAATCGTAGCCACACAGCGCAGGAGCTCTGGAATGCCATCAAGCAGGAGAGCGATGTGTGGTTTGTGCCAGCGAATCTCCAGCCAGGCATGGTAGTGTGTGATAATGGCCGAAATCTGGTGGCAGCTCTGGGCCTCGGCAACCTCACTCACATCCCATGTCTGGCACATGTGCTCAATTTGGTCGTGCAGAGCTTTTTGAGGGACTATCCGGATCTTGATGCACTGCTGCACAAGGTCCGCCTAGAGTGTGCTCACTTGCGGCGTTCCAGCACGGCAAAAGCGCGCATTGCGGCTCTGCAGCGCCGACACCGCCTGCCGGAACATCGCATCATATGTGACCTACCTACCAGGTGGAATTCCACGTTACATATGTTGGAGCGGTTGTGTGAGCAGCAGCAAGCTGTAATGGAGTACCAGCTGCTTCAGGCGCAAAAAAGTCGCAGTCAGCGCCGTACAGACTTCACAACCACAGAGTGGGCCACTATGAATGACGTCTGCCAGGTTTTGCGTCCCTTTGATTATTCCACGCGGATGGCGAGTGCAGATGATGCACTAGTCAGCATGACTGTCCCCCTTATCTGCCTGCTTGAAAAATCACTGCAAGCGCTAAGGGATGATGTTGTGGAAGAGGTGGAGGATGAGGATTCACCATTTCCATCATCTTCTGGACAGTCAGCGCCACGTGGTTCCTCACAAACGCGTAGGCAGGGGACCGTTTGTGAGGAGGATGAGGAGGAGTCAATGGAGGAGGAAGACATCCGTCCAGAGGAGGGAGTTACACAATTGTCCAGTACTCAGTGTGTACAGCGAGGGTGGGGTGATGACGAGCGGGCAGAGATCACGCCTCCAGCAGGGGACAGCGTTTCTTGGGCAGTTGGCAGTCTGCAGCACATGGTGGATTACATGCTGCAGTGCCTGAGAAACGACCGCCGCATCGCCCACATTCTCAACATGTCTGATTATTGGGTGTTCACCCTCCTCGATCCTCGCTACCGGGACAACGTAGAAAGCCTCATCACACCGTTGAACCGGGAGCGAAAAATGCGGGAGTACCAAGACACACTGGTCAATTCCATCATCTTCTCCATTCCAACTGAGAGAAGTGCTGCTAGTGCATTCCAAAGCAGCTCAGTGCGTCCAGGCCGTGGTGGAGGCTCTGCACAAAGAGGGAGCAGAAGCAGTGCCTCTGCCCAAGGCAAGACCAGTATGGCCGAACTGTGGCACAGTTTTCTGTGCCCGCCACAAAAGTCTACACCATCACAGACGGCTCCAGTCAGCAGGAGGCAACGGTTCCGTCAGATGGTGACAGACTACATGTCTTGCCCTCTTGCTGTACTCCCAGACGGCTCTTCCCCTTTCAAGTTTTGGGTCTCAAAGCTGGATACATGGCCAGAGCTAAGCCAGTATGCATTGGAGGTGCTGTCTTGCCCTGCGGCCAGTGTATTATCGGAACGTGTCTTTAGTGCTGCAGGTGGTGTACTAACTGACCGTCGCATGCGACTATCCTCCGATAACGTTGACCGGCTTACTTTCCTGAAAATGAACAAGGCCTGGATCTCGCCGGAATTTGCCACTCCTCCTCCTGATTGAATAATTAGGTCACTGTATACGTTATCCAGGTCTCCTGTTGTGTTCATCTTTCTACCACCTGAACTTAAATTCCTGGGCTCCAACACCGCCAGTTGAGGCTCAGACGTGCCGTCTGCACAGTCAAAACATACGACCCAGTGTTATTGGGTTTCAGTAACGTCAGCTGATCCCCAGCTGTGTAGCCGGCAATGTGTCATGCGACCGCCACGCTGACACAACAACTGAAATGTAAGGGAATCTGTCCCCCCCCCCCCAAGGCGTTTGTTACTGAAAGAGCCACCTTGTGCAGCAGTAATGCTGCCCAAGGAAAAGGTAGCTATTTTTGTTTAGCTCCTTGCACACGCAGAACTTAACACTTATAAAATGTGTCCACTGATACCGTAAAACCGTCCCGGAGGTGGGACTTTCCTTCGTAATGTGACGCAGCCCAGCCGTCATTCCTACCCCCCCGGCGCCGCGCACCGGCTCCTCAGCGTTGTTTTATTCCGTCCAGGAGCCTGCGCTGTTATGTTATCCCGTGGCCAGGCACACTTAGCGCTGCCCGTCTTCTGGCATCATTTGGTGTCTGGATGGCTGCGCCTGTGCGGCCGCGCTGGCAGAGAGCCCGCCTCGCAGTGTCTTCTGATTTAATCCCACTGGGGGCCTGGGATCCATGGACATGCGCAGTGCATATCTGAACCTCCACCTCTCACTCATTTCCCTATGGCTTCTTCAGACTGTTCGGTGTCAGCTGGTCCCTAACAGCATGCCACGGCCGTGACACCGCACAGTCTGAAGAAGCCATAGGGAGATGAGTGAGAGGTGGAGGTTCAGATATGCAGTGCGCATGTCCATGGATCCCAGGCCCCCAGTGGGATTAAATCAGAAGACACTGCGAGGCGGGCTCTCTGCCAGCGCGGCCGCACAGGCGCAGCCATCCAGACACCAAATGATGCCAGAAGACGGGCAGCGCTAAGTGTGCCTGGCCACGGGATAACATAACAGCGCAGGCTCCTTGACGGAATAAAACAACGCTGAGGAGCCGGTGCGCGGCGCCGGGGGGGTAGGAATGACGGCTGGGCTGCGTCACATTACGAAGGAAAGTCCCACCTCCGGGACGGTTTTACGGTTGCAGGGGACACATTTTATAAGTGTTTAGTTCTGTGTTTGCAAGGAGCATGATGAAAAGAGCCACCTTTTCCTTTTGCATCTTTTGTGCTGCACAAGCTGGCTCTTTCAGCTACAAACGCCTTGGGGGGGGGTTAAAGGTTCCCTTTCGACTTTCTCAGGCTTCGGCCTACATTGTGTTCCTCTGCTTTTCCACCTGTCCCTGGGCTCCAACACCGCCAGTTGCCGTCCAGAAGTGCTGTACGCACAGTCAACAGTCCCTCCTCTGTTATTGGGGTTCAGTAACGTCAGCTGTTCCCCTGCTGTGTGTGTGGCAATCCCTCCTACCTCCTCCAACCTCCTCCTCCTCCACCCGTCCCTGGGCTCCAACACCGCCAGTTGCCGTCCAGAAGTGCTGTACGCACAGTCAACAGTCCCTCCTCTGTTATTGGGGTTCAGTAACGTCAGCTGTTCCCCTGCTGTGTGTGTGGCAATCCCTCCTACCTCCTCCAACCTCCTCCTCCTCCACCCGTCCCTGGGCTCCAACACCGCCAGTTGCCGTCCAGAAGTGCTGTACGCACAGTCAACAGTCCCTCCTCTGTTATTGGGGTTCAGTAACGTCAGCTGTTCCCCTGCTGTGTGTGTGGCAATCCCTCCTACCTCCTCCTACCTCCTCCAACCTCCTCCTCCTCCACCTGCCCCTGGGCTCCAACACCGCCAGTTGCCGTCCAGAAGTGCTGTACGCACAGTCAACAGTCCCTCCTCTGTTATTGGGGTTCAGTAACGTCAGCTGTTCCCCTGCTGTGTGTGTGGCAATCCCTCCTACCTCCTCCAACCTCCTCCTCCTCCAACCGTCCCTGGGCTCCAACACCGCCAGTTGCCGTCCAGAAGTGCTGTACGCACAGTCAACAGTCCCTCCTCTGTTATTGGGGTTCAGTAACGTCAGCTGTTCCCCTGCTGTGTGTGTGGCAATCCCTCCTACCTCCTCCAACCTCCTCCTCCTCCACCCGTCCCTGGGCTCCAACACCGCCAGTTGCCGTCCAGAAGTGCTGTACGCACAGTCAACAGTCCCTCCTCTGTTATTGGGGTTCAGTAACGTCAGCTGTTCCCCTGCTGTGTGTGTGGCAATCCCTCCTACCTCCTCCAACCTCCTCCTCCTCCACCCGTCCCTGGGCTCCAACACCGCCAGTTGCCGTCCAGAAGTGCTGTACGCACAGTCAACAGTCCCTCCTCTGTTATTGGGGTTCAGTAACGTCAGCTGTTCCCCTGCTGTGTGTGTGGCAATCCCTCCTACCTCCTCCTACCTCCTCCAACCTCCTCCTCCTCCACCTGCCCCTGGGCTCCAACACCGCCAGTTGCCGTCCAGAAGTGCTGTACGCACAGTCAACAGTCCCTCCTCTGTTATTGGGGTTCAGTAACGTCAGCTGTTCCCCTGCTGTGTGTGTGGCAATCCCTCCTACCTCCTCCAACCTCCTCCTCCTCCAACCGTCCCTGGGCTCCAACACCGCCAGTTGCCGTCCAGAAGTGCTGTACGCACAGTCAACAGTCCCTCCTCTGTTATTGGGGTTCAGTAACGTCAGCTGTTCCCCTGCTGTGTGTGTGGCAATCCCTCCTACCTCCTCCAACCTCCTCCTCCTCCACCCGTCCCTGGGCTCCAACACCGCCAGTTGCCGTCCAGAAGTGCTGTACGCACAGTCAACAGTCCCTCCTCTGTTATTGGGGTTCAGTAACGTCAGCTGTTCCCCTGCTGTGTGTGTGGCAATCCCTCCTACCTCCTCCAACCTCCTCCTCCTCCAACCGTCCCTGGGCTCCAACACCGCCAGTTGCCGTCCAGAAGTGCTGTACGCACAGTCAACAGTCCCTCCTCTGTTATTGGGGTTCAGTAACGTCAGCTGTTCCCCTGCTGTGTGTGTGGCAATCCCTCCTACCTCCTCCTACCTCCTCCAACCTCCTCCTCCTCCACCTGCCCCTGGGCTCCAACACCGCCAGTTGCCGTCCAGAAGTGCTGTACGCACAGTCAACAGTCCCTCCTCTGTTATTGGGGTTCAGTAACGTCAGCTGTTCCCCTGCTGTGTGTGTGGCAATCCCTCCTACCTCCTCCAACCTCCTCCAACCTCCTCCTCCTCCACCTGCCCCTGGGCTCCAACACCGCCAGTTGCCGTCCAGAAGTGCTGTACGCACAGAGCCAAACACCTCGCCAATGTGTTAGTGGGGTTCAGCACCGCCAGCTGTTCCCCTGCTGTGTATACGGCAACGTGTACTGCGACCGCCACGCAGGCACAACAAGTTAAATGTAAGGGAACCTGACCCCCCCCCCCCCCCAGGCGTTTGTTACTGAAGGAGCCACCTTGTGCAGCAGTAATGATGCAAAGGGAAAAAGTGCCTCTTTTCGTGATGCTCCTTGCACATGCTGAACCAAACACTTATGAAATGTGTCCCCACACAGCGTTAAACCGTCCGGTAGGTGGAACTTTCCTTTGTCGTGTGACGCAGCACAGCCATCATTTTTACCCCCTTGGCGCCGTGCGCCGCCTCCTCAGCGTTGTTTTAATCTGTCCCGGAGCCTGCGCTGTTAGGTTAGCCCTTGGCCATGCACACATGTTGCGCTGCCCGTCTTCTGACCTCATTTGGTGTCAGGCTGGCTGCGCCTGTGCGGGTGCGCTGGTCGAGATCCCGCCTCGCAGTGTCGTCTAATGTAATCCCACCGCGGGCCTGTGATCCGTGCCCGTGCGCAGTGCATATCCTCTCCTCTCACTCCCCTCCCTACGGCTTCTTCAGACTGTGCGATGTCAGCTGGTCCCTAATAGCATGCCACGGCCGTGACACCGCACAGTCTGAAAAAGCCGTAGGGAGGGGAGTGAGAGGAGAGGATATGCACTGCGCACGGGCACGGATCACAGGCCCGCGGTGGGATTACATTAGACGACACTGCGAGGCGGGATCTCGGCCAGCGCACCCGCACAGGCGCAGCCAGCCTGACACCAAATGATGTCAGAAGACGGGCAGCGCAAAATGTGTGCATGGCCAAGGGCTAACCTAACAGCCCAGGCTCCGGGACAGATTAAAACAACGCTGAGGAGGCGGCGCACGGCGCCAAGGGGGTAAAAATGATGGCTGTGCTGCGTCACACGACAAAGGAAAGTTCCACCTACCGGACGGTTTAACGCTGTGAGGGGACACATTTCATAACTGTTAGGTTCCGCATGTGCAAGGACCATAATTAAAAGAGCTAAGTTTACCTTTTCCAGCATTAGTGCTGTACACAATGGCTCTTTCAGCTACAAACGCCTGGGGGGGGGGGGGTTAAAGGTTTCCTTTCAACTTGCTCGAGTGCAGGCTTCGGCCTACACTCCGCTCCCCCTGCTCCTCCTGCTGACCCTGGGCTCCAACACCGCCAGTTGGGGCCCGGTACTGCTAGCTGCACAGAGAAAAACACCTCGCCAATGTGTCAGTGGGGTCCAGCACCGCCAGCTGTTCCCCTGCTGTGTAGCCGGCAACGTGTCCTGCAAAAGTCACGCAGACACAACACACCCAAAGCTGCCGCCTGTGCAGGCTTCGGCCTACACTCCCCTCCCCCTGCTCCTCCTCCTCCTGCTCCTCCTCCTGCTGTCCCTGGGCTCTAACACACCGCCAGTTTTTGCCCAGATGTGCTAGCTGCACAGAGAAAAACACCAGCCAATGTGTCAGTGGGGTCCAGCACCGCCAGCTGTTCCCCTGCTGTGCAGCCGGCAACGTGTCCTGCAAAAGCCACGCAGACACAAGAACTGAAATTGAAGGGAACCTGTCCCCCCTCCCCCAGGCGTTTTTACGTTATCCAGCCACCTTGTACAGCGGTAATGCTGCATGTGTGCAAGGTGGCTCAGAAACGTATTCTCCTCGCACATGTGGAACTGAAAACACGTCTGCAATGTGTCCTCTGTGTGACCATTTAACCGTCCCGGTGGTGTGACTTTCCTTTGTAATGACACGCTGCAACCCCCTTGGTAGCGCTGCCCGTCTTCTGGCATCATGGTTTGGCTGCCTGCGCCTCTGCGGCCGCCCTGACCCACACAACGCCCCTCGGTGTCTTATTTATTGGGACTGCGAGGGTGTGATTGATGGGCAGGATCAGTGCATCAGTTCGCCTGTCCCTCCTCTCCTTCCGCCTTCTTCGGACTGTGCGGCTTCATGGCCGTGGCATGCGATAAGGGATCAGATGACGCCGCACAGTCTGAAGCGGGTGTAAGGACCCGAGTGTGAGAGGCGAACATATGTGCTGCGCCAGGCCCTGAATCCCAGCCCCGCAGTGTTTTAACAATGTTAAGACACTGCGGGGCTGGGATTCATGGGCATCGCGAACCGCACCGGCCGACATTACATGATGCCAGAAGATGGGCAGCGCTAACGGCGCTAGGCCAGGGGATAACACGACAGCGCAGACTCCTGTACAGCAAATAACAACGCTCGGGAGGCTGCACCCAGCACCAAGGTGGGATTCTTGACACCTGTGCTGCGTCTCATTACAAAGGGAACTCTCGCCTCCATTACACAGTTTGACTGTCTAAAGGGCTGAATGTTATACGTGTTCCATTCAGCGTGTGCAAGGAGAAAAATTACAAGAGCAACCTTTGACTTGCGCAGCACTGCTGCTGCATAAGCTGTGGCTCTTCTACTTTGTAACCCCTGAGGGGGGGTTAAAGGTGACTTTTGAAATCGGTTCAATTAGGCTTCGGCCTACACTCTGCTCCACCTGCAGAGCCCGGGCTCCAACAACGCTAGTTGCTGTCCGGAAGTGCTGGCTGCACAGAGCCAAACACCTCGCCAATGTGTCAGTGGGGTCCAGCACCGCCAGCTGTTCCCCTGCTGTGTAGCCGGCAACGTGTCCTGCAAAAGTCACGCAGACACAACACACCCAAAGCTGCCGCCTGTGCAGGCTTCGGCCTACACTCCCCTCCCCCTGCTCCTCCTCCTCCTGCTCCTCCTCCTGCTGTCCCTGGGCTCTAACACACCGCCAGTTTTTGCCCAGATGTGCTAGCTGCACAGAGAAAAACACCAGCCAATGTGTCAGTGGGGTCCAGCACCGCCAGCTGTTCCCCTGCTGTGCAGCCGGCAACGTGTCCTGCAAAAGCCACGCAGACACAAGAACTGAAATTGAAGGGAACCTGTCCCCCCTCCCCCAGGCGTTTTTACGTTATCCAGCCACCTTGTACAGCGGTAATGCTGCATGTGTGCAAGGTGGCTCAGAAACGTATTCTCCTCGCACATGTGGAACTGAAAACACGTCTGCAATGTGTCCTCTGTGTGACCATTTAACCGTCCCGGTGGTGTGACTTTCCTTTGTAATGACACGCTGCAACCCCCTTGGTAGCGCTGCCCGTCTTCTGGCATCATGGTTTGGCTGCCTGCGCCTCTGCGGCCGCCCTGACCCACACAACGCCCCTCGGTGTCTTATTTATTGGGACTGCGAGGGTGTGATTGATGGGCAGGATCAGTGCATCAGTTCGCCTGTCCCTCCTCTCCTTCCGCCTTCTTCGGACTGTGCGGCTTCATGGCCGTGGCATGCGATAAGGGATCAGATGACGCCGCACAGTCTGAAGCGGGTGTAAGGACCCGAGTGTGAGAGGCGAACATATGTGCTGCGCCAGGCCCTGAATCCCAGCCCCGCAGTGTTTTAACAATGTTAAGACACTGCGGGGCTGGGATTCATGGGCATCGCGAACCGCACCGGCCGACATTACATGATGCCAGAAGATGGGCAGCGCTAACGGCGCTAGGCCAGGGGATAACACGACAGCGCAGACTCCTGTACAGCAAATAACAACGCTCGGGAGGCTGCACCCAGCACCAAGGTGGGATTCTTGACACCTGTGCTGCGTCTCATTACAAAGGGAACTCTCGCCTCCATTACACAGTTTGACTGTCTAAAGGGCTGAATGTTATACGTGTTCCATTCAGCGTGTGCAAGGAGAAAAATTACAAGAGCAACCTTTGACTTGCGCAGCACTGCTGCTGCATAAGCTGTGGCTCTTCTACTTTGTAACCCCTGAGGGGGGGTTAAAGGTGACTTTTGAAATCGGTTCAATTAGGCTTCGGCCTACACTCTGCTCCACCTGCAGAGCCCGGGCTCCAACAACGCTAGTTGCTGTCCGGAAGTGCTGGCTGCACAGAGCCAAACACCTCGCCAATGTGTCAGTGGGGTCCAGCACCGCCAGCTGTTCCCCTGCTGTGTAGCCGGCAACGTGTCCTGCAAAAGTCACGCAGACACAACACAGCCAAAGCTGCCGCCTGTGCAGGCTTCGGCCTACACTCCCCTCCCCCTGCTCCTCCTCCTCCTGCTCCTCCTCCTGCTGTCCCTGGGCTCTAACACACCGCCAGTTTTTGCCCAGATGTGCTAGCTGCACAGAGAAAAACACCAGCCAATGTGTCAGTGGGGTCCAGCACCGCCAGCTGTTCCCCTGCTGTGCAGCCGGCAACGTGTCCTGCAAAAGCCACGCAGACACAAGAACTGAAATTGAAGGGAACCTGTCCCCCCTCCCCCAGGCGTTTTTACGTTATCCAGCCACCTTGTACAGCGGTAATGCTGCATGTGTGCAAGGTGGCTCAGAAACGTATTCTCCTCGCACATGTGGAACTGAAAACACGTCTGCAATGTGTCCTCTGTGTGACCATTTAACCGTCCCGGTGGTGTGACTTTCCTTTGTAATGACACGCTGCAACCCCCTTGGTAGCGCTGCCCGTCTTCTGGCATCATGGTTTGGCTGCCTGCGCCTCTGCGGCCGCCCTGACCCACACAACGCCCCTCGGTGTCTTATTTATTGGGACTGCGAGGGTGTGATTGATGGGCAGGATCAGTGCATCAGTTCGCCTGTCCCTCCTCTCCTTCCGCCTTCTTCGGACTGTGCGGCTTCATGGCCGTGGCATGCGATAAGGGATCAGATGACGCCGCACAGTCTGAAGCGGGTGTAAGGACCCGAGTGTGAGAGGCGAACATATGTGCTGCGCCAGGCCCTGAATCCCAGCCCCGCAGTGTTTTAACAATGTTAAGACACTGCGGGGCTGGGATTCATGGGCATCGCGAACCGCACCGGCCGACATTACATGATGCCAGAAGATGGGCAGCGCTAACGGCGCTAGGCCAGGGGATAACACGACAGCGCAGACTCCTGTACAGCAAATAACAACGCTCGGGAGGCTGCACCCAGCACCAAGGTGGGATTCTTGACACCTGTGCTGCGTCTCATTACAAAGGGAACTCTCGCCTCCATTACACAGTTTGACTGTCTAAAGGGCTGAATGTTATACGTGTTCCATTCAGCGTGTGCAAGGAGAAAAATTACAAGAGCAACCTTTGACTTGCGCAGCACTGCTGCTGCATAAGCTGTGGCTCTTCTACTTTGTAACCCCTGAGGGGGGGTTAAAGGTGACTTTTGAAATCGGTTCAATTAGGCTTCGGCCTACACTCTGCTCCACCTGCAGAGCCCGGGCTCCAACAACGCTAGTTGCTGTCCGGAAGTGCTGGCTGCACAGAGCCAAACACCTCGCCAATGTGTCAGTGGGGTCCAGCACCGCCAGCTGTTCCCCTGCTGTGTAGCCGGCAACGTGTCCTGCAAAAGTCACGCAGACACAACACACCCAAAGCTGCCGCCTGTGCAGGCTTCGGCCTACACTCCCCTCCCCCTGCTCCTCCTCCTCCTGCTCCTCCTCCTGCTGTCCCTGGGCTCTAACACACCGCCAGTTTTTGCCCAGATGTGCTAGCTGCACAGAGAAAAACACCAGCCAATGTGTCAGTGGGGTCCAGCACCGCCAGCTGTTCCCCTGCTGTGCAGCCGGCAACGTGTCCTGCAAAAGCCACGCAGACACAAGAACTGAAATTGAAGGGAACCTGTCCCCCCTCCCCCAGGCGTTTTTACGTTATCCAGCCACCTTGTACAGCGGTAATGCTGCATGTGTGCAAGGTGGCTCAGAAACGTATTCTCCTCGCACATGTGGAACTGAAAACACGTCTGCAATGTGTCCTCTGTGTGACCATTTAACCGTCCCGGTGGTGTGACTTTCCTTTGTAATGACACGCTGCAACCCCCTTGGTAGCGCTGCCCGTCTTCTGGCATCATGGTTTGGCTGCCTGCGCCTCTGCGGCCGCCCTGACCCACACAACGCCCCTCGGTGTCTTATTTATTGGGACTGCGAGGGTGTGATTGATGGGCAGGATCAGTGCATCAGTTCGCCTGTCCCTCCTCTCCTTCCGCCTTCTTCGGACTGTGCGGCTTCATGGCCGTGGCATGCGATAAGGGATCAGATGACGCCGCACAGTCTGAAGCGGGTGTAAGGACCCGAGTGTGAGAGGCGAACATATGTGCTGCGCCAGGCCCTGAATCCCAGCCCCGCAGTGTTTTAACAATGTTAAGACACTGCGGGGCTGGGATTCATGGGCATCGCGAACCGCACCGGCCGACATTACATGATGCCAGAAGATGGGCAGCGCTAACGGCGCTAGGCCAGGGGATAACACGACAGCGCAGACTCCTGTACAGCAAATAACAACGCTCGGGAGGCTGCACCCAGCACCAAGGTGGGATTCTTGACACCTGTGCTGCGTCTCATTACAAAGGGAACTCGCGCCTCCAACACAGTTTGACTGTATAAAGGGCTAAATGTTATACGTGTTTCATTCAGCGTGTGCAAGGAGCGAAATTAAAAGAGCAACCTTTGACTTGTGCAGCACTACTGCTGCATAAGCTGTGGCTCTTCTACTTTCTAACCCCTGAGGGGGGGTTAAAGGTTACCTTTGAAATTGGTTCAAGTAGGCTTCGGCCTACACTCTGCTCCCCCTGCAGAGCCCGGGCTACAACACCGCTCGTTGCTGTCCGGAAGTGCTGGCTGCACAGAGCCAAACACCTCGCCAATGTGTCAGTGGGGTCCAGCACCGCCAGCTGTTCCCCTGCTGTGCAGCCGGCAACGTGTCCTGCAAAAGCCACGCAGACACTTGCTCTTGTACCTTCTGCTCCACATCCTGGTTCCAGTACCGTCAGCTGGTTCCGGGCAGAGCCTTTGGCTTAGGTGCCTCCCTCTGGGTATCCGAGTTCCACCAACGTCAGGTGGTCCTTGGTAGTGCTTTCAGGCACGGGTACCTCCTGCTTAGTAACCGGGTTCCAGTAACGTCAGCTGGTCCTCGGTAGTTCCATTGGCTCTTGGACCTTCGGCTACCCATCCGGGTTCCAGCACCGTCAGCTGGTTCTCGGCAGTGTCTTTTGCTCTTGTACCTTCTGCTCCCCATCCTGGTTCCAGTACCGTCAGCTGGTTCCGGGCAGAGCCTTTGGCTTAGGTGCCTCCCTCTGGGTATCCGAGTTCCACCAACGTCAGGTGGTCCTTGGTAGTGCTTTCAGGCACGGGTACCTCCTGCTTAGTAACCGGGTTCCAGTAACGTCAGCTGGTCCTCGGTAGTTCCATTGGCTCTTGGACCTTCGGGTAGCCATCCGAGTTCCAGTTCCATCAGCTGGTTCTCGGCATTTTCTCAGCCTTCTTGTACCTTCTGCTACATTTCCAAGTTCAAGAGACTAAACACGATGACCCGGAAGAACACCCCTAAGATGACGACGACACCAGAGACGACAACCACCGTGATGACGACGACCCTGGAGACGATGACCCTGAAGACCACCCCGATGACGACGACCCCGGAGACCACCCCGATGACGACGACCCCGGAGACGACGACCCTGGAGACGACGACGACCTGGAAGACCGAGAAGCAGAAGAACAAGAGGCTGCAGAACAAAGAGCAGAAGGACATTAAGCATAACACAAAATATCAGAGCAAAAAAATATTATGTAAATTATAAGCAGAAGAAGACTAAGCAGTGTATGGGGGTGAGTCCGTTCCTCCTCGTGGTGCCCCTGGATAAAGCCTGATGCTGCAGGCCAAACTGAACGCGGACAAATGTAACTGGTTTGTGACAGGCAGAACGGAAGGTGTAATCTTCAAACTTTTATAGATAACAACTACGGGAATGCCTGTCACAAATAAGAATATGATGAAGAAGTTGAATATGATGAAGATAATAGTAAAATAAAAAGAATATGAACAATGTAACCCAAAAAATAATAGGTAGAAGATGAAGAAGAAGATGAATAAGGTGAAGAAGTTGATGTCAAAGAAGCTGATGATGAGGATAATTAAGAAGAAAGCGTGGGAGAAGTAAAAAAGAAGGTGAAGGGCGTGGAAGTAGTGAAACATCAATATCTGACATAAAAAAAAAAAAAAATAACATAGTCAAATTCTTTCTAACGCCGAACTTCATAAAAAAAAATAAAAAATCCTGCTATTCTATTACATTGGGCTAAACCTCTGTCCCTTTAATATCTCCGCCACGTCCCCCAATACATCCTACATTATTCTTAGTTGTTTTCCTTCATGTAGAATGAACCTACAAGTTTATTAAGGGTTTATTTTAATTCCGATATTTTCGTCCCATTGACTTGCATTGGGATCGGGTATCGGTATCGGATTGGATCCGATATTTTGACGGTATCGGCCGATACTTTCCGATACCGATACTTTCCGATATCGGAAAGTATCGCTCAACACTACTTACGACCCAAAGATGGCTGCCTCCGCATGATTACGACCCAAAGATGGCTGCCTACGCACGACTTATGACCCAAAGATGTCTGCCTCCGCATGACTTACGACCCAAAGATGGCTGCCTCCGCACGACTTACGACCCAAAGATGGCTGCCTTCGCACGACTTACAACCCAAAGATGGCTGCCTCCACAGAACTTACGACCCAAAGATGGCTGCCTCCGCACGACTTACGACCCAAAGATGGCTGCCTCCGCACGAACCAAAGATGGCTGCCTTCCCGCGACTTGTGACTCAAAGATGGCTGCCTCCGCACGACTTACAATCCAAAGATGGATGCCTCCGCAGAAGTTATTACCCAAAGATGGCTGCCTCCACACGACTTATGACCCAAAGATGGCTGACTCCGCATGACTTACGACCCAAAGATGGCTGCCTCCACATGACTTACGACCGAAAGATGGCTGCCTTCGCACGACTTACGACGCAAAGATGGCTGCCTCCGCACGACTTACGACCCAAAGATGGCTGCCTCCGCACAACTTACAACCCAAGGATGGCTGCCTCCGCACGACTTACGTCCCAAAGATGGCTGCCTTCCCGCAACTTGCGACTCAAAGATGGCTGCCTCCGCACGACTTACAATCCAAAGATGGATGACTCCGCACAAGTTATTACCCAAAGATCGCTGCCTCCACACGACTTATGACCCAAAGATGGCTGCCTCCGCATGACTTACGACCCAAAGATGGCTGCCTCCACATGACTTACGACCCAAAGATGGCTGCCTTCGCACGACTTACGACGCAAAGATGGCTGCCTCCGCACGACTTACGACCCAAAGATGGCTGCCTCCGCACAACTTACGACCCAAAGATGGCTGCCTCCGCACGACTTATGACCCAAAGATGGCTGCCTCCGCACGACTTACGACCCAAAGATGGCTGCCTCCGCATGACTTACGATGCAAAGATGGCTGCCTCCGCACGACTTACAACCCAAAGATGGCTGCCTCCACAGAACTTACGACCCAAAGATGGCTGCCTCCGCACGACTTACGACCCAAAGATGGCTGCCTCTGCACGAACCAAATATGGCTGCCTTCCCGCGACTTGGGACCCAAAGATGGCTGCCTCCGCACGACTTACGACCCAAAGATGGCTGCCTCCGCACGACTTATGACCCAAAGATGGCTGCCTCCGCACGACTTACGACCCAAAGATGGCTGCCTCTGCACGAATTATGACCCAAAGATGGCTGCCTCCGCATGACTTACGACCCAAAGATGGCTGCCTCCGCATGACTTACGACCCAAAGATGGCTGCCTCCGCACGACTTACGACGCAAAGATGGCTGCCTCCGCAAGACTTACGACCCAAAGATGGCTGCCTCCGCACGACTTACGACCCAAAGATGGCTGCCTCCGCACGACTTACGACCCAAAGATGGCTGCCTCCACACGACTTACGACCCAAAGATGGCTGCCTCCACACGACATAAAGATGGCTGCCTCCGCACAACTTACGACCCAAAGATTGCTGACTCCTCATGACTTGCAACCCAAAGATGGCTGCCTCCGCACGACTTATGACCCAAAGACGGCTGCCTCCGCTTGACGTATGACCCAAAGATGGCTGCTTCCGCATGACCCAAAGATGGCTGCCTCCACATGACTTACGACCAAAAGATGGCTGCCTCCGCACGACTTACGACCCAAAGATGGCTGCCTCCGCATGATTACGACCCAAAGATGGCTGCCTACGAACGACTTATGACCCAAAGATGTCTGCCTCCGCATGACTTACGACCCAAAGATGGCTGCCTCCGCACGACTTACGACCCAAAGATGGCTGCCTTCGCACGACTTACGACGCAAAGATGGCTGCCTCCGCACGACTTACGACCCAAAGATGGCTGCCTCCGCAGAACTTACGACCCAAAGATGGCTGCCTCCGCACGACTTACGACCCAAAGATGGCTGCCTTCGCACAACTTACGACCCAAAGATGGCTGCCTCCACATGATTATGACCCAAAGATGGCTGCCTACGCACAACTTACGACCCAAAGATGGCTGCCTCCGCACGACTTATGACCCAAAGATGGCTGCCTCCGCACGACTTACGACCCAAAGATGGCTGCCTCCGCATGACTTACGATGCAAAGATGGCTGCCTCCGCACGACTTACAACCCAAAGATGGCTGCCTCCACAGAACTTACGACCCAAAGATGGCTGCCTCCGCATGACTTACGACCCAAAGATGGCTGCCTCCGCACGAACCAAAGATGGCTGCCTTCCCGCGACTTGCGACTCAAAGATGGCTGCCTCCGCACGACTTACAATCCAAAGATGGATGCCTCCGCACAAGTTATTACCCAATGATGGCTGCCTCCACACGACTTATGACCCAAAGATGGCTGCCTCCGCATGACTTACGACCCAAAGATGGCTGCCTCCACATGACTTACGACCCAAAGATGGCTGCCTTCGCACGACTTACGACGCAAAGATGGCTGCCTCCGCACGACTTACGACCCAAAGATGGCTGCCTCCGCACAACTTACAACCCAAGGATGGCTGCCTCCGCACGACTTACGACCCAAAGATGGCTGCCTTCCCGCGACTTGCGGCTCAAAGATGGCTGCCTCCGCACGACTTAGGCCGGCGTCACACTGGCGAGTTTTACGGACGTAAGAGCGCAGAAACTACGTCCGTAAAACTCGCATAACATACGGCACAATTATTCTCAATGGGGCTGCTCCTATTAGCCGTATATTACGGTTCAGTATTATACGGCTTTCTACGGCCGTACAAAATCGCAGCATGCTGCGTTTGTCAGCGTACTGCGCAAAAAAATCGCCAATGAAAGTCTATGGGGGCGAGAAAAATACGGATTCCACACTGACCAGCAGTGTGACTTGCGAGAAATACGCAGCGCTGTTAGTGAAAAGTCGGTAATTCAATTGCCGGCTTTTCATTTCTCCTGCACAAACCCGACAGGATATGAGACATGGTTTACATACAGTAAACCATCTCATATCCCCTTTTTTTTTGCATATTCCACACTACTAATGTTAGTAGTGTGTGTATGCAAAATTTGGGCGCTGTAGCTGCTAAAATAAAGGGTTAAATGGCGGAAAAAATTGGCGTGGGCTCCCGCGCAATTTTCTCCGCCAGAGCGGTAAAGCCAGTGACTGAGGGCAGATATTAATAGCCAGGAGAGGGTCCATGGTTATTGGCCCCCCCGTGGCTAAAAACATCTGCCCCCAGCCACCCCAGAAAAGGCACATCTGGAAGATGTGCCTATTCTGGCACTTGGCCACTCTCTTCCCACTCCCTGTAGCGGTGGGATATGGGGTAATGAAGGGTTAATGTCACCTTGCTATTGGAAGGTGACATTAAGCCAGATTAATAATGGAGAGGCGTCAATTATGACACCTATCCATTATTAATCCAATTGTAGGAAAGGGTTAAAAAACACACACACACATGATTAAAAAGGATTTTAATGAAATAAACACAGCGGTTGTTGTAATAATTTATTGTTCTCTCAAATCCATTTGCAGTCCCTCGCTTGGCAACATAATAAACGCACAAGATACATACCTTCTGATGTACTGTCAGGTCCAACGATGTAATCCATCTGAAGGGGTTAACTAATATTACAAGCAGGAGCCCTGCTATAATGCAGCTGTGCTCCGTGCTTGTAATTCCCCTGCGAATGAATGAAATGTAGGTCATTGACCTACATTTCATTCATTCGCGGTGATGCGCCCCCTGGTGGATGTCCTCATATGACCTGGAGCGTGGGAAAAAGTTCCCAGGCTGCAGTTCATGAGAACATCCACCAGAGGGCGCCTCACCGCGAATGAATGAAATGTAGGTCAATGACCTACATTTCATTCATTCGCAGGGGAACTACAAGCACGGAGCACAGCTGCATTATAGCAGGGCTCCTGCTTGTAATATTAGTTAACCCCTTCAGATGGATTACATCGTTGGACCTGACAGTACATCAGAAGGTATGTATCTTGTGCGTTTATTATGTTGCCAAGCGAGGGACTGCAAATGGATTTGAGAGAACAATAAATTATTACAACAACCGCTGTGTTTATTTCATTAAAATCCTTTTTAATCATGTGTGTGTGTGTTTTTTAACCCTTTCCTACAATTGGATTAATAATGGATAGGTGACATAATTGACGCCTCTCCATTATTAATCTGGCTTAATGTCACCTTACAATAGCAAGGTGGCATTAACCCTTCATTACCCCATATCCCACCGCTACAGGGAGTGGGAAGAGAGTGGCCAAGTGCCAGAATAGGCGCATCTTCCAGATGTGCCTTTTCTGGGGTGGCTGGGGGCAGATGTTTTTAGCCACGGGGGGGCCAATAACCATGGACCCTCTCCTGGCTATTAATATCTGCCCTCAGTCACTGGCTTTACCGCTCTGGCGGAGAAAATTGCGCGGGAGCCCACGCCAATTTTTTCCGCCATTTAACCCTTTATTTTAGCAGCTACAGCGCTGAAATTTTGCACATACACACTACTAACATTAGTAGTGTGGAATATGCAAAAAAAAGGGGATATGAGATGGTTTACTGTATGTAAACCATGTCTCATATCCTGTCGGGTTTGTGAAGGAGAAATGAAAAGCCGGCAATTGAATTACCGGCTGTTCACAGATATCGCGCAGAATGAAATCTAAATACAGAATATATATATATGTGTCTCAATGACATATATATATATATACTGTATATATGTTTTAATGAACATTTGAGCACATAAATCCATTAGATGTCGGTTTTGCAAGCCTGCGCGAAAATCTCGCAGTACGGATGCCATACGGATTACATACGGAGGATGCCATGCGCAAAATACGCTGACACACCCTGCCTACGGATCACTATTTTGGGAACATTTCACCGTATTTCGGCCGTATTACGGCCGTAAAATATGGACCGTATTGTCTTACGCCGAGTGTGACGCCGGCCTAACAATCCAAAGATGGATGCCTCCGCACAAGTTATTACCCAAAGATGGCTGCCTCCACACGACTTATGACCCAAAGATGGCTGCCTCCGCATGACTTACGACCCAAAGATGGCTGCCTCCACATGACTTACGACCCAAAGATGGCTGCCTTCGCACGACTTACGACGCAAAGATGGCTGCCTCCGCACGACTTACGACCCAAAGATGGCTGCCTCCGCACAACTTACAACCCAAGGATGGCTGCCTCCGCACGACTTACGACCCAAAGATGGCTGCCTCCGCACGAACCAAATATGGCTGCCTTCCCGCGACTTGCGACCCAAAGATGGCTGCCTCCGCACGACTTACGTCCCAAAGATAGCTGCCTACGCAAGACTTATGACCCAAACATGGCTGCCTCCGCACGAACCAAAGATGGCTTCCTATGCATGACTTGCGACCCAAAGATGGCTGCCTCCGCACGACTTACGACCCAAAGATGGCTGCCTCAGCACGACTTACGACCAAAAGATGGCTGCCTCCGCACGACTTATGACCCAAAGATGGCTGCCTCCGCATGACTTACGACCCAGAGATGGCTGCCTCTGCACGAATTATGACCCAAAGATGGCTGCCTCCGCATGACTTACGACCCAAACATGGCTGCCTCCGCACGACTTACGATGCAAAGATGGCTGCCTCCGCAAGACTTACGACCCAAAGATGGCTGCCTCCGCACGACTTACAACCCAAAGATGGCTGCCTCTGCACGACTTACGACCCAAAGATGGCTGCCTCCGCACGACTTACGACCCAAAGATGGCTGCCTCCGCATGACTTACGACCCAAAGATGGCTGCCTCCACACGACATAAAGATGGCTGCCTCCGCACAACTTACGACCCAAAGATTGCTGACTCCTCATGACTTACAACCCAAAGATGGCTGCCTCTGCTTGACCTATGACCCAAAGATGGCTGCCTCCGCATGACCCAAAGATGGCTGCCTCCAAATGACTTACGACCCAGAGATGGCTGCCTCCGCACGACTTACGACCCAAAGATGGCTGCCTCCGCATGATTACGACCCAAAGATGGCTGCCTATGAACGACTTATGACCCAAAGATGTCTGCCTCTGCATGACTTACGACCCAAAGATGGCTGCCTCCGCACGACTTACGACCCAAAGATGGCTGCCTTCGCACGACTTACGACGCAAAGATGGCTGCCTCCGCACGACTTACGACCCAAAGATGGCTGCCTCCACAGAACTTACGACCTAAAGATGGCTGCCTCCACACGACTTACGACCCAAAGATGGCTGCCTCCGCACGAACCAAAGATGGCTGCCTTCCCGCGACTTGCGACTCAAAGATGGCTGCCTCCGCACGACTTACAACCGAAAGATGGCTGCCTACGCATGACTTATGACCCAAAGATGGCTGCCTCCGCACGACTTATGACCCAAAGATGGCTGCCTCCTCACGACTTACGACCCAAAGATGGCTGCCTCCGCATGACTTACGATGCAAAGATGGCTGCCTCCGCACGACTTACGACCCAAAGATGGCTGCCTCCGCATGATTACGACCCAAAGATGGCTGCCTACGAACGACTTATGACTAGTGTTGAGCGATACTTTCCGATATCGGAAAGTATCGGTATCGGAAAGTATCGGCCGATACCGTCAAAATATCGGATCCAATCCGATACCGATACCCGATCCCAATGCAAGTCAATGGGACGAAAATATCGGAATTAAAATAAACCCTTTATAAACTTGTAGGTTCATTCTACATGAAGGAAAACAACTAAGAATAATGTAGGATGTATTGGGGGACGTGGCGGAGATATTAAAGGGACAGAGGTTTAGCCCAATGTAATAGAATAGCAGGATTTTTAATTTTTTTTTATGAAGTTCGGCGTTAGAAAGAATTTGACTATGTTATTTTTTTTTTTTTTTATGTCAGATATTGATGTTTCACTACTTCCACGCCCTTCACCTTCTTTTTTACTTCTCCCACGCTTTCTTCTTAATTATCCTCATCATCAGCTTCTTTGACATCAACTTCTTCACCTTATTCATCTTCTTCTTCATCTTCTACCTATTATTTTTTGGGTTACATTGTTCATATTCTTTTTATTTTACTATTATCTTCATCATATTCAACTTCTTCATCATATTCTTATTTGTGACAGGCATTCCCGTAGTTGTTATCTATAAAAGTTTGAAGATTACACCTTCCGTTCTGCCTGTCACAAACCAGTTACATTTGTCCGCGTTCAGTTTGGCCTGCAGCATCAGGCTTTATCCAGGGGCACCACGAGGAGGAACGGACTCACCCCCATACACTGCTTAGTCTTCTTCTGCTTATAATTTACATAATATTTTTTTGCTCTGATATTTTGTGTTATGCTTAATGTCCTTCTGCTCTTTGTTCTGCAGCCTCTTGTTCTTCTGCTTCTCGGTCTTCCAGGTCGTCGTCGTCTCCAGGGTCGTCGTCTCCGGGGTCGTCGTCATCGGGGTGGTCTCCGGGGTCGTCGTCATCGGGGTGGTCTTCAGGGTCATCGTCTCCAGGGTCGTCGTCATCACGGTGGTTGTCGTCTCTGGTGTCGTCGTCATCTTAGGGGTGTTCTTCCGGGTCATCGTGTTTAGTCTCTTGAACTTGGAAATGTAGCAGAAGGTACAAGAAGGCTGAGAAAATGCCGAGAACCAGCTGATGGAACTGGAACTCGGATGGCTACCCGAAGGTCCAAGAGCCAATGGAACTACCGAGGACCAGCTGACGTTACTGGAACCCGGTTACTAAGCAGGAGGTACCCGTGCCTGAAAGCACTACCAAGGACCACCTGACGTTGGTGGAACTCGGATACCCAGAGGGAGGCACCTAAGCCAAAGGCTCTGCCCGGAACCAGCTGACGGTACTGGAACCAGGATGGGGAGCAGAAGGTACAAGAGCAAAAGACACTGCCGAGAACCAGCTGACGGTGCTGGAACCCGGATGGGTAGCCGAAGGTCCAAGAGCCAATGGAACTACCGAGGACCAGCTGACGTTACTGGAACCCGGTTACTAAGCAGGAGGTACCCGTGCCTGAAAGCACTACCAAGGACCACCTGACGTTGGTGGAACTCGGATACCCAGAGGGAGGCACCTAAGCCAAAGGCTCTGCCCGGAACCAGCTGACGGTACTGGAACCAGGATGGGGAGCAGAAGGTACAAGAGCAAGTGTCTGCGTGGCTTTTGCAGGACACGATGCCGGCTGCACAGCAGGGGAACAGCTGGCGGTGCTGGACCCCACTGACACATTGGCGAGGTGTTTTTCTCTGTGCAGCTAGCACATCTGGGCCCCAACTGGCGGTTTGATAGAGCCCAGGGTCAGCAGGAGGAGGAGCAGGAGGAGGAGGAGCAGGGGGAGGGGAGTGTAGGCCGAAGCCTGCACTGGCGGCAGCTTTGGGTGTGTTGTGTCTGCGTGGCTTTTGCAGGACACGTTGCCGGCTACACAGCAGGGGAACAGCTGGCGGTGCTGGACCCCACTGACACATTGGCGAGGTGTTTGGCTCTGTGCAGCCAGCACTTCCGGACAGCAACTAGCGTTGTTGGAGCCCGGGCTCTGCAGGTGGAGCAGAGTGTAGGCCGAAGCCTACTTGAACCGATTTCAAAGGTCACCTTTAACCCCCCCTCAGGGGTTAGAAAGTAGAAGAGCCACAGCTTATGCAGCAGTAGTGCTGCACAAGTCAAAGGTTGCTCTTTTAATTTTTCTCCTTGCACACGCTGAATGAAACACGTATAACATTTAGCCCTTTATACAGTCAAACTGTGTTGGAGGCGCGAGTTCCCTTTGTAATGAGACGCAGCACAGGTGTCAAGAATCCCACCTTGGTGCTGGGTGCAGCCTCCCGAGCGTTGTTATTTGCTGTACAGGAGTCTGCGCTGTCGTGTTATCCCCTGGCCTAGCGCCGTTAGCGCTGCCCATCTTCTGGCATCATGTAATGTCGGCCGGTGCGGTTCGCGATGACCATGAATCCCAGCCCCGCAGTGTCTTAACATTGTTAAAACACTGCGGGGCTGGGATTCAGGGCCTGGCGCAGCACATATGTTGGCCTCTCACACTCGGGTCCTTACACCCGCTTCAGACTGTGCGGCGTCATCTGATCCCTTATCGCATGCCACGGCCATGAAGCCGCACAGTCCGAAGAAGGCGGAAGGAGAGGAGGGACAGGCGAACTGATGCACTGATCCTGCCCATCAATCACACCCTCGCAGTCCCAATAAATAAGACACCGAGGGGCGTTGTGTGGGTCAGGGCGGCCGCAGAGGCGCAGGCAGCCAAACAATGATGCCAGAAGACGGGCAGCGCTACCAAGGGGGTTGCAGCGTGTCATTACAAAGGAAAGTCACACCACCGGGACGGTTAAATGGTCACACAGAGGACACATTGCAGACGTGTTTTCAGTTCCACATGTGCGAGGAGAATACGTTTCTGAGCCACCTTGCACACATGCAGCATTACCGCTGTACAAGGTGGCTGGATAACGTAAAAACGCCTGGGGGAGGGGGGACAGGTTCCCTTCAATTTCAGTTCTTGTGTCTGCGTGGCTTTTGCAGGACACGTTGCCAGCTGCACAGCAGGGGAACAGCTGGCGGTGCTGGACCCCACTGACACATTGGCTGGTGTTTTTCTCTGTGCAGCTAGCACATCTGGGCCCCAACTGGCGGTGTGTTAGAGCCCAGGGACAGCAGGAGGAGGAGCAGGAGGAGGAGGAGCAGGGGGAGGGGAGTGTAGGCCGAAGCCTGCACTGGCGGCAGCTTTGGGTGTGTTGTGTCTGCGTGGCTTTTGCAGGACACGTTGCCGGCTACACAGCAGGGGAACAGCTGGCGGTGCTGGACCCCACTGACACATTGGCGAGGTGTTTGGCTCTGTGCAGCCAGCACTTCCGGACAGCAACTAGCGTTGTTGGAGCCCGGGCTCTGCAGGTGGAGCAGAGTGTAGGCCGAAGCCTACTTGAACCGATTTCAAAGGTCACCTTTAACCCCCCCTCAGGGGTTAGAAAGTAGAAGAGCCACAGCTTATGCAGCAGTAGTGCTGCACAAGTCAAAGGTTGCTCTTTTAATTTTTCTCCTTGCACACGCTGAATGAAACACGTATAACATTTAGCCCTTTATACAGTCAAACTGTGTAATGGAGGCGAGAGTTCCCTTTGTAATGAGACGCAGCACAGGTGTCAAGAATCCCACCTTGGTGCTGGGTGCAGCCTCCCGAGCGTTGTTATTTGCTGTACAGGAGTCTGCGCTGTCGTGTTATCCCCTGGCCTAGCGCTGTTAGCGCTGCCCATCTTCTGGCATCATGTAATGTCGGCCGGTGCGGTTCGCGATGACCATGAATCCCAGCCCCGCAGTGTCTTAACATTGTTAAAACACTGCGGGGCTGGGATTCAGGGCCTGGCGCAGCACATATGTTGGCCTCTCACACTCGGGTCCTTACACCCGCTTCAGACTGTGCGGCGTCATCTGATCCCTTATCGCATGCCACGGCCATGAAGCCGCACAGTCCGAAGAAGGCGGAAGGAGAGGAGGGACAGGCGAACTGATGCACTGATCCTGCCCATCAATCACACCCTCGCAGTCCCAATAAATAAGACACCGAGGGGCGTTGTGTGGGTCAGGGCGGCCGCAGAGGCGCAGGCAGCCAAACAATGATGCCAGAAGACGGGCAGCGCTACCAAGGGGGTTGCAGCGTGTCATTACAAAGGAAAGTCACACCACCGGGACGGTTAAATGGTCACACAGAGGACACATTGCAGACGTGTTTTCAGTTCCACATGTGCGAGGAGAATACGTTTCTGAGCCACCTTGCACACATGCAGCATTACCGCTGTACAAGGTGGCTGGATAACGTAAAAACGCCTGGGGGAGGGGGGACAGGTTCCCTTCAATTTCAGTTCTTGTGTCTGCGTGGCTTTTGCAGGACACGTTGCCGGCTGCACAGCAGGGGAACAGCTGGCGGTGCTGGACCCCACTGACACATTGGCTGGTGTTTTTCTCTGTGCAGCTAGCACATCTGGGCCCCAACTGGCGGTGTGTTAGAGCCCAGGGACAGCAGGAGGAGGAGCAGGAGGAGGAGGAGCAGGGGGAGGGGAGTGTAGGCCGAAGCCTGCACTGGCGGCAGCTTTGGGTGTGTTGTGTCTGCGTGGCTTTTGCAGGACACGTTGCCGGCTACACAGCAGGGGAACAGCTGGCGGTGCTGGACCCCACTGACACATTGGCGAGGTGTTTGGCTCTGTGCAGCCAGCACTTCCGGACAGCAACTAGCGTTGTTGGAGCCCGGGCTCTGCAGGTGGAGCAGAGTGTAGGCCGAAGCCTACTTGAACCGATTTCAAAGGTCACCTTTAACCCCCCCTCAGGGGTTAGAAAGTAGAAGAGCCACAGCTTATGCAGCAGTAGTGCTGCACAAGTCAAAGGTTGCTCTTTTAATTTTTCTCCTTGCACACGCTGAATGAAACACGTATAACATTTAGCCCTTTATACAGTCAAACTGTGTAATGGAGGCGAGAGTTCCCTTTGTAATGAGACGCAGCACAGGTGTCAAGAATCCCACCTTGGTGCTGGGTGCAGCCTCCCGAGCGTTGTTATTTGCTGTACAGGAGTCTGCGCTGTCGTGTTATCCCCTGGCCTAGCGCCGTTAGCGCTGCCCATCTTCTGGCATCATGTAATGTCGGCCGGTGCGGTTCGCGATGACCATGAATCCCAGCCCCGCAGTGTCTTAACATTGTTAAAACACTGCGGGGCTGGGATTCAGGGCCTGGCGCAGCACATATGTTGGCCTCTCACACTCGGGTCCTTACACCCGCTTCAGACTGTGCGGCGTCATCTGATCCCTTATCGCATGCCACGGCCATGAAGCCGCACAGTCCGAAGAAGGCGGAAGGAGAGGAGGGACAGGCGAACTGATGCACTGATCCTGCCCATCAATCACACCCTCGCAGTCCCAATAAATAAGACAACGAGGGGCGTTGTGTGGGTCAGGGCGGCCGCAGAGGCGCAGGCAGCCAAACAATGATGCCAGAAGACGGGCAGCGCTACCAAGGGGGTTGCAGCGTGTCATTACAAAGGAAAGTCACACCACCGGGACGGTTAAATGGTCACACAGAGGACACATTGCAGACGTGTTTTCAGTTCCACATGTGCGAGGAGAATACGTTTCTGAGCCACCTTGCACACATGCAGCATTACCGCTGTACAAGGTGGCTGGATAACGTAAAAACGCCTGGGGGAGGGGGGACAGGTTCCCTTCAATTTCAGTTCTTGTGTCTGCGTGGCTTTTGCAGGACACGTTGCCGGCTGCACAGCAGGGGAACAGCTGGCGGTGCTGGACCCCACTGACACATTGGCTGGTGTTTTTCTCTGTGCAGCTAGCACATCTGGGCCCCAACTGGCGGTGTGTTAGAGCCCAGGGACAGCAGGAGGAGGAGCAGGAGGAGGAGGAGCAGGGGGAGGGGAGTGTAGGCCGAAGCCTGCACTGGCGGCAGCTTTGGGTGTGTTGTGTCTGCGTGGCTTTTGCAGGACACGTTGCCGGCTACACAGCAGGGGAACAGCTGGCGGTGCTGGACCCCACTGACACATTGGCGAGGTGTTTGGCTCTGTGCAGCCAGCACTTCCGGACAGCAACTAGCGTTGTTGGAGCCCGGGCTCTGCAGGTGGAGCAGAGTGTAGGCCGAAGCCTACTTGAACCGATTTCAAAGGTCACCTTTAACCCCCCCTCAGGGGTTAGAAAGTAGAAGAGCCACAGCTTATGCAGCAGTAGTGCTGCACAAGTCAAAGGTTGCTCTTTTAATTTTTCTCCTTGCACACGCTGAATGAAACACGTATAACATTTAGCCCTTTATACAGTCAAACTGTGTAATGGAGGCGAGAGTTCCCTTTGTAATGAGACGCAGCACAGGTGTCAAGAATCCCACCTTGGTGCTGGGTGCAGCCTCCCGAGCGTTGTTATTTGCTGTACAGGAGTCTGCGCTGTCGTGTTATCCCCTGGCCTAGCGCCGTTAGCGCTGCCCATCTTCTGGCATCATGTAATGTCGGCCGGTGCGGTTCGCGATGACCATGAATCCCAGCCCCGCAGTGTCTTAACATTGTTAAAACACTGCGGGGCTGGGATTCAGGGCCTGGCGCAGCACATATGTTGGCCTCTCACACTCGGGTCCTTACACCCGCTTCAGACTGTGCGGCGTCATCTGATCCCTTATCGCATGCCACGGCCATGAAGCCGCACAGTCCGAAGAAGGCGGAAGGAGAGGAGGGACAGGCGAACTGATGCACTGATCCTGCCCATCAATCACACCCTCGCAGTCCCAATAAATAAGACAACGAGGGGCGTTGTGTGGGTCAGGGCGGCCGCAGAGGCGCAGCCAGCCAAACAATGATGCCAGAAGACGGGCAGCGTTACCAAGGAGCTTGTTGCGTGTGTCAATACAAAGTCAAATCACACCTGAGGGACGTTTTAATGGTCACAGAGGACACATTTTTGACGTGTTCACTTCAACATGGGCAAGGAGAATAAGTTTCTGAGCCACCTTGAACACATGCAGCATTACTGCTGTTCAAGGTAGCTGTAAAACATAGAAACACCTGGGGGAGGGGGGACAGGTTCCCTTCAATTTCAGTTCTTGTGTCTGCGTGGCGGTCGCAGGACACGTTGCCGGCTACACAGCAGGGGAACAGCTGGCGGTGCTGAACCCCACTGACACATTGGCTGGTGTTTTTCTCTGTGCAGCTAGCACATCTGGGCAAAAACTGGCGGTGTTAGAGCCCAGGGTCAGCAGGAGGAGCAGGGGGAGCGGAGTGTAGGCCGAAGCCTGCACTCGAGCAAGTTGAAAGGAAACCTTTAACCCCCCCCCCCCCCAGGCGTTTGTAGCTGAAAGAGCCATTGTGTACAGCACTAATGCTGGAAAAGGTAAACTTAGCTCTTTTAATTATGGTCCTTGTACATGCGGAACCAAACATTTATGAAATGTGTCTCCTCACAGCGTTAAACCGTCCGGTAGGTGGAACTTTCCTTTGTCGTGTGACGCAGCACAGCCATCATTTTTACCCCCTTGGCGCCGTGCGCCCCCTCCTCAGCGTTGTTTGAATCTGTCCCGGAGCCTGCGCTGTTAGGTTAGCCCTTGGCCATGCACACATGTTGCGCTGCCCATCTTCTGACCTCATTTGGTGTCAGGCTGGCTGCGCCTGTGCGGGTGCGCTGGCCGAGATCCCGCCTCGCAGTGTCGTCTAATGTAATCCCACCGCGGGCCTGTGATCCGTGCCCGTGCGCAGTGCATATCCTCTCCTCTCACTCCCCTCCCTACGGCTTTTTCAGACTGTGCGGTGTCACGGCCGTGGCATGCTATTAGGGACCAGCTGACATCGCACAGTCTGAAGAAGCCGTAGGGAGGGGAGTGAGAGGAGAGGATATGCACTGCGCACGGGCACGGATCACAGGCCCGCGGTGGGATTACATTAGACGACACTGCGAGGCGGGATCTCGGCCAGCGCACCCGCACAGGCGCAGCCAGCCTGACACCAAATGAGGTCAGAAGACGGGCAGCGCAACATGTGTGCATGGCCAAGGGCTAACCTAACAGCGCAGGCTCCGGGACAGATTCAAACAACGCTGAGGAGGGGGCGCACGGCGCCAAGGGGGTAAAAATGATGGCTGTGCTGCGTCACACGACAAAGGAAAGTTCCACCTACCGGACGGTTTAACGCTGTGTGGGGACACATTTCATAAGTGTTAGGTTCAGCATGTGCAAGGAGCATCACGAAAAGAGGCACTTTTTCCCTTTGCATTATTACTGCTGCACAAGGTGGCTCCTTCAGTAACAAACGCCTGGGGGGGGGGGGGGTCAGGTTCCCTTACATTTAACTTGTTGTGTCTGCGTGGCGGTCGCAGTACACGTTGCCGTATACACAGCAGGGGAACAGCTGGCGGTGCTGAACCCCACTAACACATTGGCGAGGTGTTTGGCTCTGTGCGTACAGCACTTCTGGACGGCAACTAGCGGTGTTGGAGCCCAGGGACAGGTGGAGGAGGAGGAGGTTGGAGGAGGTTGGAGGAGGTAGGAGGGATTGCCACACACACAGCAGGGGAACAGCTGACGTTACTGAACCCCAATAACAGAGGAGGGACTGTTGACTGTGCGTACAGCACTTCTGGACGGCAACTGGCGGTGTTGGAGCCCAGGGACAGGTGGAGGAGGAGGAGGTAGGAGGAGGTAGGAGGGATTGCCACACACACAGCAGGGGAACAGCTGACGTTACTGAACCCCAATAACAGAGGAGGGACTGTTGACTGTGCGTACAGCACTTCTGGACGGCAACTGGCGGTGTTGGAGCCCAGGGACAGGTGGAGGAGGAGGAGGTTGGAGGAGGTAGGAGGGATTGCCACACACACAGCAGGGGAACAGCTGACGTTACTGAACCCCAATAACAGAGGAGCGACTGTTGACTGTGCGTACAGCACTTCTGGACGGCAACTGGCGGTGTTGGAGCCCAGGGACAGGTGGAGGAGGAGGAGGTTGGAGGAGGTAGGAGGGATTGCCACACACACAGCAGGGGAACAGCTGACGTTACTGAACCCCAATAACAGAGGAGGGACTGTTGACTGTGCGTACAGCACTTCTGGACGGCAACTGGCGGTGTTGGAGCCCAGGGACAGGTGGAGGAGGAGGAGGTTGGAGGAGGTAGGAGGGATTGCCACACACACAGCAGGGGAACAGCTGACGTTACTGAACCCCAATAACAGAGGAGCGACTGTTGACTGTGCGTACAGCACTTCTGGACGGCAACTGGCGGTGTTGGAGCCCTGGGACAGGTGGAGGAGGAGGAGGTTGGAGGAGGTAGGAGGGATTGCCACACACACAGCAGGGGAACAGCTGACGTTACTGAACCCCAATAACAGAGGAGCGACTGTTGACTGTGCGTACAGCACTTCTGGACGGCAACTGGCGGTGTTGGAGCCCAGGGACAGGTGGAGGAGGAGGAGGTTGGAGGAGGTAGGAGGGATTGCCACACACACAGCAGGGGAACAGCTGACGTTACTGAACCCCAATAACAGAGGAGCGACTGTTGACTGTGCGTACAGCACTTCTGGACGGCAACTGGCGGTGTTGGAGCCCAGGGACAGGTGGAGGAGGAGGAGGTAGGAGGAGGTAGGAGGGATTGCCACACACACAGCAGGGGAACAGCTGACGTTACTGAACCCCAATAACAGAGGAGGGACTGTTGACTGTGCGTACAGCACTTCTGGACGGCAACTGGCGGTGTTGGAGCCCAGGGACAGGTGGAGGAGGAGGAGGTTGGAGGAGGTAGGAGGGATTGCCACACACACAGCAGGGGAACAGCTGACGTTACTGAACCCCAATAACAGAGGATCGACTGTTGACTGTGCGTACAGCACTTCTGGACGGCAACTGGCGGTGTTGGAGCCCAGGGACAGGTGGAGGAGGAGGAGGTTGGAGGAGGTAGGAGGGATTGCCACACACACAGCAGGGGAACAGCTGACGTTACTGAACCCCAATAACAGAGGAGCGACTGTTGACTGTGCGTACAGCACTTCTGGACGGCAACTGGCGGTGTTGGAGCCCAGGGACAGGTGGAGGAGGAGGAGGTTGGAGGAGGTAGGAGGGATTGCCACACACACAGCAGGGGAACAGCTGACGTTACTGAACCCCAATAACAGAGGAGCGACTGTTGACTGTGCGTACAGCACTTCTGGACGGCAACTGGCGGTGTTGGAGCCCAGGGACAGGTGGAGGAGGAGGAGGTTGGAGGAGGTAGGAGGGATTGCCACACACACAGCAGGGGAACAGCTGACGTTACTGAACCCCAATAACAGAGGAGCGACTGTTGACTGTGCGTACAGCACTTCTGGACGGCAACTGGCGGTGTTGGAGCCCAGGGACAGGTGGAGGAGGAGGAGGTTGGAGGAGGTAGGAGGGATTGCCACACACACAGCAGGGGAACAGCTGACGTTACTGAACCCCAATAACAGAGGAGGGACTGTTGACTGTGCGTACAGCACTTCTGGACGGCAACTGGCGGTGTTGGAGCCCAGGGACAGGTGGAGGAGGAGGAGGTTGGAGGAGGTAGGAGGGATTGCCACACACACAGCAGGGGAACAGCTGACGTTACTGAACCCCAATAACAGAGGAGCGACTGTTGACTGTGCGTACAGCACTTCTGGACGGCAACTGGCGGTGTTGGAGCCCAGGGACAGGTGGAGGAGGAGGAGGTTGGAGGAGGTAGGAGGGATTGCCACACACACAGCAGGGGAACAGCTGACGTTACTGAACCCCAATAACAGAGGAGCGACTGTTGACTGTGCGTACAGCACTTCTGGACGGCAACTGGCGGTGTTGGAGCCCAGGGACAGGTGGAGGAGGAGGAGGTTGGAGGAGGTAGGAGGGATTGCCACACACACAGCAGGGGAACAGCTGACGTTACTGAACCCCAATAACAGAGGAGCGACTGTTGACTGTGCGTACAGCACTTCTGGACGGCAACTGGCGGTGTTGGAGCCCAGGGACAGGTGGAGGAGGAGGAGGTTGGAGGAGGTAGGAGGGATTGCCACACACACAGCAGGGGAACAGCTGACGTTACTGAACCCCAATAACAGAGGAGCGACTGTTGACTGTGCGTACAGCACTTCTGGACGGCAACTGGCGGTGTTGGAGCCCAGGGACAGGTGGAGGAGGAGGAGGTTGGAGGAGGTAGGAGGGATTGCCACACACACAGCAGGGGAACAGCTGACGTTACTGAACCCCAATAACAGAGGAGCGACTGTTGGGACTGTGCGTACAGCACTTCTGGACGGCAACTGGCGGTGTTGGAGCCCAGGGACAGGTGGAGGAGGAGGAGGTTGGAGGAGGTAGGAGGGATTGCCACACACACAGCAGGGGAACAGCTGACGTTACTGAACCCCAATAACAGAGGAGCGACTGTTGGGACTGTGCGTACAGCACTACCAGGCAACAACTAGCGGTGTTGGAGCCCAGGGACAGGTGGAAAAGCAGAGGAACACAATGTAGGCCGAAGCCTGAGAAAGTCGAAAGGGAACCTTTAACCCCCCCCCAAGGCGTTTGTAGCTGAAAGAGCCAGCTTGTGCAGCACAAAAGATGCAAAAGGAAAAGGTGGCTCTTTTCATCATGCTCCTTGCAAACACAGAACTAAACACTTATAAAATGTGTCCCCTGCAACCGTAAAACCGTCCCGGAGGTGGGACTTTCCTTCGTAATGTGACGCAGCCCAGCCGTCATTCCTACCCCCCCGGCGCCGCGCACCGGCTCCTCAGCGTTGTTTTATTCCGTCCAGGAGCCTGCGCTGTTATGTTATCCCGTGGCCAGGCACACTTAGCGCTGCCCGTCTTCTGGCATCATTTGGTGTCTGGATGGCTGCGCCTGTGCGGCCGCGCTGGCAGAGAGCCCGCCTCGCAGTGTCTTCTGATTTAATCCCACTGGGGGCCTGGGATCCATGGACATGCGCAGTGCATATCTGAACCTCCACCTCTCACTCATCTCCCTATGGCTTCTTCAGACTGTGCGGTGTCACGGCCGTGGCATGCTGTTAGGGACCAGCTGACACCGAACAGTCTGAAGAAGCCATAGGGAAATGAGTGAGAGGTGGAGGTTCAGATATGCACTGCGCATGTCCATGGATCCCAGGCCCCCAGTGGGATTAAATCAGAAGACACTGCGAGGCGGGCTCTCTGCCAGCGCGGCCGCACAGGCGCAGCCATCCAGACACCAAATGATGCCAGAAGACGGGCAGCGCTAAGTGTGCCTGGCCACGGGATAACATAACAGCGCAGGCTCCTGGACGGAATAAAACAACGCTGAGGAGCCGGTGCGCGGCGCCGGGGGGGTAGGAATGACGGCTGGGCTGCGTCACATTACGAAGGAAAGTCCCACCTCCGGGACGGTTTTACGGTATCAGTGGACACATTTTATAAGTGTTAAGTTCTGCGTGTGCAAGGAGCTAAACAAAAATAGCTACCTTTTCCTTGGGCAGCATTACTGCTGCACAAGGTGGCTCTTTCAGTAACAAACGCCTTGGGGGGGGGGGGACAGATTCCCTTACATTTCAGTTGTTGTGTCAGCGTGGCGGTCGCATGACACATTGCCGGCTACACAGCTGGGGATCAGCTGACGTTACTGAAACCCAATAACACTGGGTCGTATGTTTTGACTGTGCAGACGGCACGTCTGAGCCTCAACTGGCGGTGTTGGAGCCCAGGAATTTAAGTTCAGGTGGTAGAAAGATGAACACAACAGGAGACCTGGATAACGTATACAGTGACCTAATTATTCAATCAGGAGGAGGAGTGGCAAATTCCGGCGAGATCCAGGCCTTGTTCATTTTCAGGAAAGTAAGCCGGTCAACGTTATCGGAGGATAGTCGCATGCGACGGTCAGTTAGTACACCACCTGCAGCACTAAAGACACGTTCCGATAATACACTGGCCGCAGGGCAAGACAGCACCTCCAATGCATACTGGCTTAGCTCTGGCCATGTATCCAGCTTTGAGACCCAAAACTTGAAAGGGGAAGAGCCGTCTGGGAGTACAGCAAGAGGGCAAGACATGTAGTCTGTCACCATCTGACGGAACCGTTGCCTCCTGCTGACTGGAGCCGTCTGTGATGGTGTAGACTTTTGTGGCGGGCACAGAAAACTGTGCCACAGTTCGGCCATACTGGTCTTGCCTTGGGCAGAGGCACTGCTTCTGCTCCCTCTTTGTGCAGAGCCTCCACCACGGCCTGGACGCACTGAGCTGCTTTGGAATGCACTAGCAGCACTTCTCTCAGTTGGAATGGAGAAGATGATGGAATTGACCAGTGTGTCTTGGTACTCCCGCATTTTTCGCTCCCGGTTCAACGGTGTGATGAGGCTTTCTACGTTGTCCCGGTAGCGAGGATCGAGGAGGGTGAACACCCAATAATCAGACATGTTGAGAATGTGGGCGATGCGGCGGTCGTTTCTCAGGCACTGCAGCATGTAATCCACCATGTGCTGCAGACTGCCAACTGCCCAAGAAACGCTGTCCCCTGCTGGAGGCGTGATCTCTGCCCGCTCGTCATCACCCCACCCTCGCTGTACACACTGAGTACTGGACAATTGTGTAACTCCCTCCTCTGGACGGATGTCTTCCTCCTCCATTGACTCCTCCTCATCCTCCTCACAAACGGTCCCCTGCCTACGCGTTTGTGAGGAACCACGTGGCGCTGACTGTCCAGAAGATGATGGAAATGGTGAATCCTCATCCTCCACCTCTTCCACAACATCATCCCTTAGCGCTTGCAGTGATTTTTCAAGCAGGCAGATAAGGGGGACAGTCATGCTGACTAGTGCATCATCTGCACTCGCCATCCGCGTGGAATAATCAAAGGGACGCAAAACCTGGCAGACGTCATTCATAGTGGCCCACTCTGTGGTTGTGAAGTCTGTACGGCGCTGACTGCGACTTTTTTGCGCCTGAAGCAGCTGGTACTCCATTACAGCTTGCTGCTGCTCACACAACCGCTCCAACATATGTAACGTGGAATTCCACCTGGTAGGTAGGTCACATATGATGCGATGTTCCGGCAGGCGGTGTCGGCGCTGCAGAGCCGCAATGCGCGCTTTTGCCGTGCTGGAACGCCGCAAGTGAGCACACTCTAGACGGACCTTGTGCAGCAGTGCATCAAGATCCGGATAGTCCCTCAAAAAGCTCTGCACGACCAAATTGAGCACATGTGCCAGACATGGGATGTGAGTGAGGTTGCCGAGGCCCAGAGCTGCCACCAGATTTCGGCCATTATCACACACTACCATGCCTGGCTGGAGATTCGCTGGCACAAACCACACATCGCTCTCCTGCTTGATGGCATTCCAGAGCTCCTGCGCTGTGTGGCTACGATTCCCCAAGAAAATTAATTTCAAGACGGCCTGTTGACGTTTGGCCACGGCTGTGCTCATGTCGGTCGTAACAGGTACACGTTCATCACGGGTCCATGTGGAGGTGGACTGTGACGGCTCCTGCAGCGATGATTCTGAGGAACTGGTGTAAGAGGAGGAGTCAATGCGTACAGAATGGATTCCTGCAATCCTTGGAGTGGGCAGGACACGTCCTGCGCCACTCGCACGGTCTGTACCCGGCTCAACGACATTAACCCAATGGGCAGTGAGGGAAAGGTATCGCCCCTGTCCATGTTGACTGGTCCACGCATCGGTGGTGAGGTGGACCTTGCTACTGACGGCGTTCAGTAGCGCGTGTTTTATGTGTCCCTCCACATGCTTCTGCAGGGCAGGGACGGCTTGCCTGCTGAAGTAAAAGCGGCTGGGCACATTGTACTGTGGGACTGCCAATGACATCAAGTCACGGAAGCTGTCAGTCTCCACCAGCCTGAATGACAGCATTTCCAGTGACAGAAGTTTGGCAATGCCTGCAGTCAGAGCCTGTGCTCGTGGGTGGTTTGACGAGAAAGGCCGCCTTTTCTCCCATGCCTGTACTACCGATGGCTGTAGACTGGGCTGGGAGTGTGTGGATGACTGGGAAAGTGGCGCTGCGGGTGGAATTACAGCGGGTCTCTGGACAACAGGGGCAGAGGTTCTTCCACGGCGATCCTGGGAGGACGCCGAACCAGCTGCGTGTGAGGTAGAGGAAGAGGCAACACGAGCTGAAGAGGTGGTAGCTGCCGCTGTTGGTTGGCCTACCTCTTCAGTGTGTTTTTCTAACTCCGCCGGGTGCCTGTTGCGCACATGTTTCCACATGTTGGAGGTATTGAGGTTGCTGACATTTTTCCCTCTTTTGACTTTTTGATGACACACGTTGCATCTGACATAGCAAATGTCATCTGCAACTGTGTCAAAAAAGGACCAGGCACTGCAAGTCTTGGGAGCGCCCTTTTTGGCTTTTGGAAGAGACATGCTCCTAACGGGTGCCAAAGCGGAGGCTGCAGGATCCGCAGTCTTCCCCCTCCCTCTCCCTCTTTGGGCCGTACGGGGAATCTCTTCCTCAGAGCTGCTCCCACCACCTTCCTGTCCCTCACGCCAAGATGGGTCGAGGACCTCATCATCTACACTACCCTCTGCCCCCAACTGCTCCTCCTGGGTAGTCTCAGCAGCAGAGCACGCACCAGTAAGTGGCACCTGAGTGTCATCATCAGCTGATGCGGCCTGCGATGTGGTGACCGGAGCCACTGGCCCACCCGCCTCTTCAGAGGAAGACAGAAAAAGCTGTTGGGCATCACTGCACCCTGCCTCTTCTTCCATTTCTCCAATGCTGCTTGGCTGGCCCCCTGTTTCCAAGCCAAGAGATTCAGAGAACAGAAGTAGAGACGGCTCCTGTCCTGGGCTCTCTGTCTGCCTGGGCAATTTGGCAGGTGGTGAAGAGACAGATGGCTGCTCTCCAGTGCTCTGTGTCTGAGAGGATGTGGCACTAATGGAAGTTGATGCATTAGCTGCCATCCATCCGACAACAGCTTCAATTTGTTCTTCACGCAGCAGCGGTGTACGGCGCTCGGACACAAAGCTTCGCATGAACGACTGTTGCCTGGTGAAAGTGGGTGCTGATGAGTCACCGGTGCCCGCAGCAGGCACAGAATCCCCACGTCCCCTCCCTGCTCCGCGACGGCTCCCACGCCCCCGTGCCTTACTCACTGCCTTCTTCATCTTGGTTGACTGATAAAGATAAGCAGAAAAGTACTAACGGATTTGTGTGCTTATTCCTGAGCAACTCCTCCTAACAGGTATAAGAAGCACTAATTATCTAAAGTGTGGACTAGACTTTAATATGAGCTAATGTGGCCTACAGAAATGTAAAGTGGTGTAACTGGTGTGTTTGGTGAACTTTATTATTTATTTATTTTTTGGGGGCTGAACTGACAACAGATAGAGCTGCAGTCACACGGAGACAGTGCAGACAGACGTAAACGGCGCTACAAGGCCCAAAAACCCTCCTCTACTTTATCCTATGTAGTGTTTTTCCACAAATTAGCTGGAGACGGGTGGAAAGACACTAATAGGATTTTTTTGAATAAATTAGCAGCAGACTACACTATTTGGAAAAAAAAGAAAATTGATTTGGCGGTATGACGCAGTGAAAAACCCTGAGCTGGAGACAACCAGGCTATAGCTGCTCACAGATTACAGGGCGAGCTGCAGTCACACGGAGACCGTGCAGACAGCCGTAAACGGCGCTGCAAGGCCCAAAAACCCTCCTCTACTTTATCCTATGTAGTGTTTTTCCACAAATTAGCTGGAGACGGGTGGAAAGACACTAATAGGATTTTTTTAAATTAATTAGCAGCAGACTACACTACTTTGAAAAAAAAGAAAATTGATTTGGCAGTATGACGCAGTGAAAAACCCTGAGCTGGAGACAACCAGGCTATAGCTGCTCACAGATTACAGGGCGAGCTGCAGTCACACGGAGACCGTGCAGACAGCCGTAAACGGCGCTGCAAGGCCCAAAAACCCTCCTCTACTTTATCCTATGTAGTGTTTTTCCACAAATTAGCTGGAGACGGGTGGAAAGACACTAATAGGATTTTTTTAAATTAATTAGCAGCAGACTACACTACTTTGAAAAAAAAGAAAATTGATTTGGCGGTATGACGCAGTGAAAAACCCTGAGCTGGAGACAACCAGGCTACAGCTGCTCACAGATTACAGGGCGAGCTGCAGTCACACGGAGACCGTGCAGACAGCCGTAAACGGCGCTGCAAGGCCCAAAAACCCTCCTCTACTTTATCCTATGTAGTGTTTTTCCACAAATTAGCTGGAGACGGGTGGAAAGACACTAATAGGATTTTTTTAAATTAATTAGCAGCAGACTACACTACTTTGAAAAAAAAGAAAATTGATTTGGCGGTATGACGCAGTGAAAAACCCTGAGCTGGAGACAACCAGGCTACAGCTGCTCACAGATTACAGGGCGAGCTGCAGTCACACGGAGACCGTGCAGACAGCCGTAAACGGCGCTGCAAGGCCCAAAAACCCTCCTCTACTTTATCCTATGTAGTGTTTTTCCACAAATTAGCTGGAGACGGGTGGAAAGACACTAATAGGATTTTTTTGAATTAATTAGCAGCAGACTACACTACTTTGAAAAAAAAGAAAATTGATTTGGCGGTATGACGCAGTGAAAAACCCTGAGCTGGAGACAACCAGGCTACAGCTGCTCACAGATTACAGGGCGAGCTGCAGTCACACGGAGACCGTGCAGACAGCCGTAAACGGCGCTGCAAGGCCCAAAAACCCTCCTCTACTTTATCCTATGTAGTGTTTTTCCACAAATTAGCTGGAGACGGGTGGAAAGACACTAATAGGATTTTTTTGAATAAATTAGCAGCAGACTACACTACTTGGGAAAAAAAAAAAAAAAAGGAACAGTATGAGGCAATGAACCACCCTCCCTGAACTGAATACAACCAACTATGGATGGCCTATGTGGCTGCACTCAGACTGGAGACTGGGCTGCACTCACACACACACACACACAGACCCTGCAGATCGCTGTGAAAACAGCGCTACAAGGCAAAAGCAAGGTGAATAGTAGGTGAACACAGCGGTTGCTAAATTAGCCTTTGGAAAGCACAAAGAAGCAAATCGCTATCTCTAAACTGTCCCTCAGTCAGCAAACAGCGTCCTGTCACTAACTGAATTCACAGCAGAGTGATCGCAAAATGGCGCCAGCGACTTTTAAACTGCATCATGACATCATTACACCAGCCAATCACAGCCTTGCCAGTAGTTTCATGCCCTCCATGCTAAACAGGATGTGCCCACACTTGGAATCAATCTCATTGGCTGAATTTCTGCTTTTTGAATCTTAGAACTTCCGATTCCGGTATCCGATACGCGGCAAGTATCGGAATCCCGGTATCGGAATTCCGATACCGCAAGTATCGGCCGATACCCGATACTTGCGGTATCGGAATGCTCAACACTACTTATGACCCAAAGATGTCTGCCTCTGCATGACTTACGACCCAAAGATGGCTGCCTCCGCACGACTTACGACCCAAAGATGGCTGCCTTCGCACGACTTACGACCCAAAGATGGCTGCCTCCACATGATTATGACCCAAAGATGGCTGCCTACGCACAACTTACGACCCAAAGATGGCTGCCTCCGCACGACTTATGACCCAAAGATGGCTGCCTCCGCACGACTTACGACCCAAAGATGGCTGCCTCCGCATGACTTACGATGCAAAGATGGCTGCCTCCGCACGACTTACGACCCAAAGATGGCTGCCTCCGCATGATTACGACCCAAAGATGGCTGCCTACGCACGACTTATGACCCAAAGATGTCTGCCTCCGCATGACTTACGACCCAAAGATGGCTGCCTCCGCACGACTTACGACCCAAAGATGGCTGCCTTCGCACGACTTACGACGCAAAGATGGCTGCCTCCGCACGACTTACAACCCAAAGATGGCTGCCTCCACAGAACTTACGACCCAAAGATGGCTGCCTCCGCACGACTTACGACCCAAAGATGGCTGCCTCCGCACGAACCAAAGATGGCTGCCTTCCCGCGACTTGCGACTCAAAGATGGCTGCCTCCGCACGACTTACAATCCAAAGATGGATGCCTCCGCACAAGTTATTACCCAAAGATGGCTGCCTCCACACGACTTATGACCCAAAGATGGCTGACTCCGCATGACTTACGACCCAAAGATGGCTGCCTCCACATGACTTACGACCCAAAGATGGCTGCCTTCGCACGACTTACGACGCAAAGATGGCTGCCTCCGCACGACTTACGACCCAAAGATGGCTGCCTCCGCACAACTTACAACCCAAGGATGGCTGCCTCCGCATGACTTACGACCCAAAGATGGCTGCCTTCCCGCGACTTGCGACTCAAAGATGGCTGCCTCCGCACGACTTACAATCCAAAGATGGATGCCTCCGCACAAGTTATTACCCAAAGATGGCTGCCTCCACACGACTTATGACCCAAAGATGGCTGCCTCCGCATGACTTACGACCCAAAGATGGCTGCCTTCACATGACTTACGACCCAAAGATGGCTGCCTTCGCACGAATAACGACGCAAAGATGGCTGCCTCCGCACGACTTATGACCCAAAGATGGCTGCCTCCGCACAACTTACAACCCAAGGATGGCTGCCTCCGCACGACTTACGACCCAAAGATGGCTGCCTCCGCACGAACCAAATATGGCTGCCTTCCCGCGACTTGCGACCCAAAGATGGCTGCCTCCGCACGACTTACGTCCCAAAGATAGCTGCCTTCGCAAGACTTATGACCCAAACATGGCTGCCTCCGCACGAACCAAAGATGGCTTCCTATGCATGACTTGCGACCCAAAGATGGCTGCCTCCGCACGACTTACGACCCAAAGATGGCTGCCTCAGCACGACTTACGACCAAAAGATGGCTGCCTCCGCACGACTTATGACCCAAAGATGGCTGCCTCCGCACGACTTACGACCCAAAGATGGCTGCCTCTGCACGAATTATGACCCAAAGATGGCTGCCTCCGCATGACTTACGACCCAAAGATGGCTGCCTCCGCATGACTTACGACCCAAAGTTGGCTGCCTCCGCACGACTTACGACGCAAAGATGGCTGCCTCCGCAAGACTTACGACCCAAAGATGGCTGCCTCCGCACGACTTACGACCCAAAGATGGCTGCCTCCGCACGACTTACGACCCAAAGATGGCTGCCTCGGCACGACTTATGACCCACAGACGGCTGCCTCCGCTTGACCTATGACCCAAAGATGGCTGCTTCCGCATGACCCAAAGATGGCTGCCTCCACATGACTTACGACCAAAAGATGGCTGCCTCCGCACGACTTACGACCCAAAGATGGCTGCCTCCGCATGATTACGACCCAAAGATGGCTGCCTACGAACGACTTATGACCCAAAGATGTCTGCCTCCGCATGACTTACGACCCAAAGATGGCTGCCTCCGCACGACTTACGACCCAAAGATGGCTGCCTTCGCACGACTTACGACCCAAAGATGGCTGCCTCCACATGATTACGACCCAAAGATGGCTGCCTACGAACGACTTATGACCCAAAGATGTCTGCCTCCGCATGACTTACGACCCAAAGATGGCTGCCTCCGCACGACTTACGACCCAAAGATGGCTGCCTTCGCACGACTTACGACCCGAAGATGGCTGCCTCCACATGATTATGACCCAAAGATGGCTGCCTACGCACAACTTACGACCCAAAGATGGCTGCCTCCGCACGACTTATGACCCAAAGATGGCTGCCTCCGCACGACTTACGAACCAAAGATGGCTGCCTCCGCATGACTTACGATGCAAAGATGGCTGCCTCCGCACGACTTACGACCCAAAGATGGCTGCCTCCGCATGATTACGACCCAAAGATGGCTGCCTACGCACGACTTATGACCCAAAGATGTCTGCCTCCGCATGACTTACGACCCAAAGATGGCTGCCTCCGCACGACTTACGACCCAAAGATGGCTGCCTTCGCATGACTTACGACGCAAAGATGGCTGCCTCCACATGACTTACAACCCAAAGATGGCTGCCTCCACAGAACTTACGACCCAAAGATGGCTGCCTCCGCACGACTTACGACCCAAAGATGGCTGCCTCCGCACGAACCAAAGATGGCTGCCTTCCCGCGACTTGCGACTCAAAGATGGCTGCCTCCGCACGACTTACAATCCAAAGATGGATGCCTCCGCACAAGTTATTACCCAAAGATGGCTGCCTCCACACGACTTATGACCCAAAGATGGCTGACTCCGCATGACTTACGACCCAAAGATGGCTGCCTCCACATGACTTACGACCCAAAGATGGCTGCCTTCGCACGACTTACGACGCAAAGATGGCTGCCTCCGCACGACTTACGACCCAAAGATGGCTGCCTCCGCACAACTTACAACCCAAGGATGGCTGCCTCCGCATGACTTACGACCCAAAGATGGCTGCCTTCCCGTGACTTGCGACTCAAAGATGGCTGCCTCCGCACGACTTACAATCCAAAGATGGATGCCTCCGCACAAGTTATTACCCAAAGATGGCTGCCTCCACACGACTTATGACCCAAAGATGGCTGCCTCCGCATGACTTACGACCCAAAGATGGCTGACTTCACATGACTTACGACCCAAAGATGGCTGCCTTCGCACGACTTACGACGCAAAGATGGCTGCCTTCGCACGACTTACGACCCAAAGATGGCTGCCTCCGCACAACTTACAACCCAAGGATGGCTGCCTCCGCACGACTTACGACCCAAAGATGGCTGCCTCCGCACGAACCAAATATGGCTGCCTTCCCGAGACTTGCGACCCAAAGATGGCTGCCTCCGCACGACTTACGTCCCAAAGATAGCTGCCTACGCAAGACTTATGACCCAAACATGGCTGCCTCCGCACGAACCAAAGATGGCTTCCTATGCATGACTTGCGACCCAAAGATGGCTGCCTCCGCACGACTTACGATCCAAAGATGGCTGCCTCAGCACGACTTACGACCAAAAGATGGCTGCCTCCGCACGACTTATGATCCAAAGATGGCTGCCTCCGCACGACTTATGACCCAAAGATGGCTGCCTCTGCACGAATTATGACCCAAAGATGGCTGCCTCCGCATGACTTACGACCCAAAGATGGCTGCCTCCGCATGACTTACGACCCAAAGATGGCTGCCTCCGCACGACTTACGACGCAAAGATGGCTGCCTCCGCAAGACTTACGACCCAAAGATGGCTGCCTCCGCACGACTTACGACCCAAAGATGGCTGCCTCCGCACGACTTACGACCCAAAGATGGCTGCCTCGGCACGACTTATGACCCAAAGACGGCTGCCTCCGCTTGACCTATGACCCAAAGATGGCTGCTTCCGCATGACCCAAAGATGGCTGCCTCCACATGACTTACGACCAAAAGATGGCTGCCTCCACACGACTTACGACCCAAAGATGGCTGCCTCCGCATGATTACGACCCAAAGATGGCTGCCTACGAACGACTTATGACCCAAAGATGGCTGCCTCCGCACGACTTACAACCCAAAGATGGCTGCCTCCACAGAACTTACGACCCAAAGATGGCTGCCTCCGCACGACTTACGACCCAAAGATGGCTGCCTCCGCACGAACCAAAGATGGCTGCCTTCCCGCGACTTGCGACTCAAAGATGGCTGCCTCCGCACGACTTACAATCCAAAGATGGATGCCTCCGCACAAGTTATTACCCAAAGATGGCTGCCTCCACACGACTTACGACCCAAAGATGGCTGCCTTCGCACGACTTACGACGCAAAGATGGCTGCCTCCGCACGACTTACGACCCAAAGATGGCTGCCTCCGCACAACTTACAACCCAAGGATGGCTGCCTCCGCACGACTTACGACCCAAAGATGGCTGCCTCCGCACGAACCAAATATGGCTGCCTTCCCGCGACTTGCGACCCAAAGATGGCTGCCTCCGCACGACTTACGTCCCAAAGATAGCTGCCTACGCAAGACTTATGACCCAAAGATGGCTGCCTCCACACGAACCAAAGATGGCTTCCTATGCATGACTTGCGACCCAAAGATGGCTGCCTCCGCACGACTTACGACCCAAAGATGGCTGCCTCAGCACGACTTACGACCAAAAGATGGCTGCCTCCGCACGACTTGTGACCCAAAGATGGCTGCCTCCGCACGACTTACGACCCAAAGATGGCTGCCTCTGCACGAATTATGACCCAAAGATGGCTGCCTCCGCATGACTCACGACCCAAAGATGGCTGCCTCCGCATGACTTACGACCCAAAGATGCCTGCCTCCGCACGACTTACGACGCAAAGATGGCTGCCTCCGCAAGACTTACGACCCAAAGATGGCTGCCTCCGCACGACTTACGACCCAAAGATGGCTGCCTCCGCACGACTTACGACCCAAAGATAGCTGCCTCCGCATGACTTACGACCCAAAGATGGCTGCCTCCACACGACATAAAGATGGCTGCCTCCGCACAACTTACGACCCAAAGATTGCTGACTCCTCATGACTTACAACCCAAAGATGGCTGCCTCCGCATGACTTATGACCCAAAGACGGCTGCCTCCGCTTGACCTATGACCCAAAGATGGCTGCCTCCGCATGACCCAAAGATGGCTGCCTCCACATGACTTACGACCCAAAGATGGCTGCCTCCGCACGACTTACGACCCAAAGATGGCTGCCTCCGCATGATTACGAACCAAAGATGGCTGCCTACGAACGACTTATGACCCAAAGATGGCTGCCTCCGCACGAACCAAAGATGGCTGCCTTCCCGCGACTTGCCACTCAAAGATGGCTGCCTCCGCACGACTTACAACTGAAAGATGGCTGCCTACGCATGACTTATGACCCAAAGATGGCTGCCTCCGCACGACTTATGACCCAAAGATGGCTGCCTCCTCACGACTTACGACCCAAAGATGGCTGCCTCCGCATGACTTACGATGCAAAGATGGCTGCCTCCGCACGACTTACGACCCAAAGATGGCTGCCTCCGCATGATTACGACCCAAAGATGGCTGCCTACGAACGACTTATGACCCAAAGATGTCTGCCTCCGCATGACTTACGACACAAAGATGGCTGCCTCCGCACGACTTACGACCCAAAGATGGCTGCCTTCGCACGACTTACGACCCAAAGATGGCTGCCTCCACATGATTATGACCCAAAGATGGCTGCCTACGCACAACTTACGACCCAAAGATGGCTGCCTCCGCACGACTTATGACCCAAAGATGGCTGCCTCCGCACGACTTACGACCCAAAGATGGCTGCCTCCGCATGACTTACGATGCAAAGATGGCTGCCTCCGCACGACTTACGACCCAAAGATGGCTGCCTCCGCATGATTACGACCCAAAGATGGCTGCCTACGCACGACTTATGACCCAAAGATGTCTGCCTCCGCATGACTTACGACCCAAAGATGGCTGCCTCCGCACGACTTACGACCCAAAGATGGCTGCCTTCGCACGACTTACAACCCAAAGATGGCTGCCTCCACAGAACTTACGACCCAAAGATGGCTGCCTCCGCACGACTTACGACCCAAAGATGGCTGCCTCCGCACGACTTACAATCCAAAGATGGATGCCTCCGCACAAGTTATTACCCAAAGATGGCTGCCTCCACACGACTTATGACCCAAAGATGGCTGACTCCGCATGACTTACGACCCAAAGATGGCTGCCTCCACATGACTTACGACCGAAAGATGGCTGCCTTCGCACGACTTACGACGCAAAGATGGCTGCCTCCGCACGACTTACGACCCAAAGATGGCTGCCTCCGCACAACTTACAACCCAAGGATGGCTGCCTCCGCACGACTTACGACCCAAAGATGGCTGCCTTCCCGCGACTTGCGACTCAAAGATGGCTGCCTCCGCACGACTTACAATCCAAAGATGGATGCCTCCGCACAAGTTATTACCCAAAGATCGCTGCCTCCACACGACTTATGACCCAAAGATGGCTGCCTCCACATGACTTACGACCCAAAGATGGCTGCCTCCACATGACTTACGACCCAAAGATGGCTGCCTTCGCACGACTTACGACGCAAAGATGGCTGCCTCCGCACGACTTACGACCCAAAGATGGCTGCCTCCGCACAACTTACGACCCAAAGATGGCTGCCTCCGCACGACTTATGACCCAAAGATGGCTGCCTCCGCACGACTTACGACCCAAAGATGGCTGCCTCCGCATGACTTACGATGCAAAGATGGCTGCCTCCGCACGACTTACAACCCAAAGATGGCTGCCTCCACAGAACTTACGACCCAAAGATGGCTGCCTCCGCACGACTTACGACCCAAAGATGGCTGCCTCCGCACGAACCAAATATGGCTGCCTTCCCGCGACTTGGGACCCAAAGATGGCTGCCTCCGCACGACTTACGTCCCAAAGATAGCTGCCTACGCAAGACTTATGACCCAAACATGGCTGCCTCCGCACGAACCAAAGATGGCTTCCTATGCATAACTTGCGACCCAAAGATGGCTGCCTCCGCACGACTTACGACCCAAAGATGGCTGCCTCAGCACGACTTACGACCAAAAGATGGCTGCCTCCGCACGACTTATGACCCAAAGATGGCTGCCTCCGCACGACTTACGACCCAAAGATGGCTGCCTCTGCACGAATTATGACCCAAAGATGGCTGCCTCCGCATGACTTACGACCCAAAGATGGCTGCCTCCGCACGACTTACGACGCAAAGATGGCTGCCTCCGCAAGACTTACGACCCAAAGATGGCTGCCTCCGCACGACTTACAACCCAAAGATGGCTGCCTCCGCACGACTTACGACCCAAAGATGGCTGCCTCCGCACGACTTACGACCCAAAGATGGCTGCCTCCGCATGACTTACGACCCAAAGATGGCTGCCTCCACACGACATAAAGATGGCTGCCTCCGCACAACTTACGACCCAAAGATTGCTGACTCCTCATGACTTACAACCCAAAGATGGCTGCCTCCGCATGACTTATGACCCAAAGACGGCTGCCTCCGCTTGACCTATGACCCAAAGAAGGCTGCCTCCGCATGACCCAAAGATGGCTGCCTCCACATGACTTACGACCCAAAGATGGCTGCCTCCGCACGACTTACGACCCAAAGATGGCTGCCTCCGCATGATTACGACCCAAAGATGGCTGCCTACGAACGACTTATGACCCAAAGATGGCTGCCTCCGCACGAACCAAAGATGGCTGCCTTCCCGCGACTTGCGACTCAAAGATGGCTGCCTCCGCACGACTTACAACCGAAAGATGGCTGCCTACGCAAGACTTACGACCCAAAGATGGCTGCCTCCGCACGACTTACAACCCAAAGATGGCTGCCTCCGCACGACTTACGACCCAAAGATGGCTGCCTCCGCACGACTTACGACCCAAAGATGGCTGCCTCCGCATGACTTACGACCCAAAGATGGCTGCCTCCACACGACATAAAGATGGCTGCCTCCGCACAACTTACGACCCAAAGATTGCTGACTCCTCATGACTTACAACCCAAAGATGGCTGCCTCCGCATGACTTATGACCCAAAGACGGCTGCCTCCGCTTGACCTATGACCCAAAGAAGGCTGCCTCCGCATGACCCAAAGATGGCTGCCTCCACATGACTTACGACCCAAAGATGGCTGCCTCCGCACGACTTACGACCCAAAGATGGCTGCCTACGAACAACTTATGACCCAAAGATGGCTGCCTCCGCACGAACCAAAGATGGCTGCCTTCCCGCGACTTGCGACTCAAAGATGGCTGCCTCCGCACGACTTACAACCGAAAGATGGCTGCCTACGCATGACTTATGACCCAAAGATGGCTGCCTCCGCACGACTTATGACCCAAAGATGGCTGCCTCCTCATGACTTACGACCCAAAGATGGCTGCCTCCGCATGACTTACGATGCAAAGATGGCTGCCTCCGCACGACTTACGACCCAAAGATGGCTGCCTTCGCACGACTTACGACCCAAAGATGGCTGCCTCCACATGATTATGACCCAAAGATGGCTGCCTACGCACAACTTACGACCCAAAGATGGCTGCCTCCGCACGACTTATGACCCAAAGATGGCTGCCTCCGCACGACTTACGACCCAAAAATGGCTGCCTCCGCATGACTTACGATGCAAAGATGGCTGCCTCCGCATGACTTACGACCCAAAGATGGCTGCCTCCGCATGATTACGACCCAAAGATGGCTGCCTACGCACGACTTATGACCCAAAGATGGCTGCCTCCGCATGATTACGACCCAAAGATGGCTGCCTACGAACGACTTATGACCCAAAGATGGCTGCCTCCGCACGAACCAAAGATGGCTGCCTTCCCGCGACTTGCGACTCAAAGATGGCTGCCTCCGCACGACTTACAACCGAAAGATGGCTGCCTACGCAAGACTTACGACCCAAAGATGGCTGCCTCCGCACGACTTACAACCCAAAGATGGCTGCCTCCGCACGACTTACGACCCAAAGATGGCTGCCTCCGCACGACTTACAACCCAAAGATGGCTGCCTCCGCACGACTTACGACCCAAAGATGGCTGCCTCCGCACGACTTACGACCCAAAGATGGCTGCCTCCGCATGACTTACGACCCAAAGATGGCTGCCTCCACACGACATAAAGATGGCTGCCTCCGCACAACTTACGACCCAAAGATTGCTGACTCCTCATGACTTACAACCCAAAGATGGCTGCCTCCGCATGACTTATGACCCAAAGACGGCTGCCTCCGCTTGACCTATGACCCAAAGAAGGCTGCCTCCGCATGACCCAAAGATGGCTGCCTCCACATGACTTACGACCCAAAGATGGCTGCCTCCGCACGACTTACGACCCAAAGATGGCTGCCTCCGCATGATTACGACCCAAAGATGGCTGCCTACGATCGACTTATGTCCCAAAGATGGCTGCCTCCGCACGAACCAAAGATGGCTGCCTTCCCGCGACTTGCGACTCAAAGATGGCTGCCTCCGCACGACTTACAACCGAAAGATGGCTGCCTACGCATGACTTATGACCCAAAGATGGCTGCCTCCGCACGACTTATGACCCAAAGATGGCTGCCTCCTCATGACTTACGACCCAAAGATGGCTGCCTCCGCATGACTTACGATGCAAAGATGGCTGCCTCCGCACGACTTACGACCCAAAGATGGCTGCCTTCGCACGACTTACGACCCAAAGATGGCTGCCTCCACATGATTATGACCCAAAGATGGCTGCCTACGCACAACTTACGACCCAAAGATGGCTGCCTCCGCACGACTTATGACCCAAAGATGGCTGCCTCCGCACGACTTACGATGCAAAAATGGCTGCCTCCGCATGACTTACGATGCAAAGATGGCTGCCTCCGCATGACTTACGACCCAAAGATGGCTGCCTCCGCATGATTACGACCCAAAGATGGCTGCCTACGCACGACTTATGACCCAAAGATGGCTGCCTCCGCATGATTACGACCCAAAGATGGCTGCCTACGAACGACTTATGACCCAAAGATGGCTGCCTCCGCACGAACCAAAGATGGCTGCCTTCCCGCGACTTGCGACTCAAAGATGGCTGCCTCCGCACGACTTACAACCGAAAGATGGCTGCCTACGCAAGACTTACGACCCAAAGATGGCTGCCTCCGCACGACTTACAACCCAAAGATGGCTGCCTCCGCACGACTTACGACCCAAAGATGGCTGCCTCCGCACGACTTACGACCCAAAGATGGCTGCCTCCGCATGACTTACGACCCAAAGATGGCTGCCTCCACACGACATAAAGATGGCTGCCTCCGCACAACTTACGACCCAAAGATTGCTGACTCCTCATGACTTACAACCCAAAGATGGCTGCCTCCGCATGACTTATGACCCAAAGACGGCTGCCTCCGCTTGACCTATGACCCAAAGAAGGCTGCCTCCGCATGACCCAAAGGTGGCTCCCTCCACATGACTTACCACCCAAAGATGGCTGCCTCCGCACGACTTACGACCCAAAGATGGCTGCCTCCGCATGATTACGACCCAAAGATGGCTGCCTACGAACGACTTATGACCCAAAGATGGCTGCCTCCGCACGAACCAAAGATGGCTGCCTTCCCGCGACTTGCGACTCAAAGATGGCTGCCTCCGCACGACTTACAACCGAAAGATGGCTGCCTACGCATGACTTATGACCCAAAGATGGCTGCCTCCGCACGACTTATGACCCAAAGATGGCTGCCTCCTCATGACTTACGACCCAAAGATGGCTGCCTCCGCATGACTTACGATGCAAAGATGGCTGCCTCCGCACGACTTACGACCCAAAGATGGCTGCCTTCGCACGACTTACGACCCAAAGATGGCTGCCTCCACATGATTATGACCCAAAGATGGCTGCCTACGCACAACTTACGACCCAAAGATGGCTGCCTCCGCACGACTTATGACCCAAAGATGGCTGCCTCCGCACGACTTACGACCCAAAAATGGCTGCCTCCGCATGACTTACGATGCAAAGATGGCTGCCTCCGCACGACTTACGACCCAAAGATGGCTGCCTCCGCATGATTATGACCCAAAGATGGCTGCCTACGCACGACTTATGACCCAAAGATGTCTGCCTCCGCATGACTTACGACCCAAAGATGGCTGCCTCCGCACGACTTACGACCCAAAGATGGCTGCCTTCGCACGACTTACGACGCAAAGATGGCTGCCTCCGCACGACTTACAACCCAAAGATGGCTGCCTCCGCAGAACTTACGACCCAAAGATGGCTGCCTCCGCACGACTTACGACCCAAAGATGGCTGCCTCCGCATGATTACGACCCAAAGATGGCTGCCTACGCACGACTTATGACCCAAAGATGTCTGCCTCCGCATGACTTACGACCCAAAGATGGCTGCCTCCGCACGACTTACGACCCAAAGATGGCTGCCTCCGCACAAACCAAATATGGCTGCCTTCCCGCGACTTGCGACCCAAAGATGGCTGCCTCCGCACGACTTACGTCCCATTGATAGCTGCCTACGCAAGACTTATGACCCAAACATGGCTGCCTCCGCACGAACCAAAGATGGCTTCCTATGCATGACTTGCGACCCAAAGATGGCTGCCTCCGCACGACTTACGACCCAAAGATGGCTGCCTCAGCACGACTTACGACCAAAAGATGGCTGCCTCCGCACGACTTATGACCCAAAGATGGCTGCCTCCGCACGACTTACGACCCAAAGATGGCTGCCTCTGCACGAATTATGACCCAAAGATGGCTGCCTCCGCATGACTTACGACCCAAAGATGTCTGCCTCCGCACGACTTACGATGCAAAGATGGCTGCCTCCGCAAGACTTACGACCCAAAGATGGCTGCCTCCGCACGACTTACAACCCAAAGATGGCTGCCTCTGCACGACTTACGACCCAAAGATGGCTGCCTCCGCACGACTTACGACCCAAAGATGGCTGCCTCCGCATGACTTACGACCCAAAGATAGCTGCCTCCACACGACATAAAGATGGCTGCCTCCGCACAACTTACGACCCAAAGATTGCTGACTCCTCATGACTTACAACCCAAAGATGGCTGCCTCCGCATGACTTATGACCCAAAGACGGCTGCCTCCGTTTGACCTATGACCCAAAGAAGGCTGCCTCCGCATGACCCAAAGATGGCTGCCTCCACATGACTTACGACCCAAAGATGGCTGCCTCCGCACGACTTACGACCCAAAGATGGCTGCCTCCGCATGATTACGACCCAAAGATGGCTGCCTACGAACGACTTATGACCCAAAGATGGCTGCCTCCGCACGAACCAAAGATGGCTGCCTTCCCGCGACTTGCGACTCAAAGATGGCTGCCTCCGCATGACTTACAACCGAAAGATGGCTGCCTACGCATGACTTATGACCCAAAGATGGCTGCCTCCGCACGACTTATGACCCAAAGATGGCTGCCTCCTCACGACTTACGACCCAAAGATGGCTGCCTCCGCATGACTTACGATGCAAAGATGGCTGCCTCCGCACGACTTACGACCCAAAGATGGCTGCCTCCGCATGATTACGACCCAAAGATGGCTGCCTACGAACGACTTATGACCCAAAGATGTCTGCCTCCGCATGACTTACGACCCAAAGATGGCTGCCTCCGCACGACTTACGACCCAAAGATGGCTGCCTTCGCACGACTTACGACCCAAAGATGGCTGCCTCCACATGATTATGACCCAAAGATGGCTGCCTACGCACAACTTACGACCCAAAGATGGCTGCCTCCGCACGACTTATGACCCAAAGATGGCTGCCTCCGCACGACTTACGACCCAAAGATGGCTGCCTCCGCATGACTTACGATGCAAAGATGGCTGCCTCCGCACGACTTACGACCCAAAGATGGCTGCCTCCGCATGATTACGACCCAAAGATGGCTGCCTACGCACGACTTATGACCCAAAGATGTCTGCCTCCGCATGACTTACGACCCAAAGATGGCTGCCTCCGCACGACTTACGACCCAAAGATGGCTGCCTTCGCACGACTTACGACGCAAAGATGGCTGCCTCCGCACGACTTACAACCCAAAGATGGCTGCCTCCACAGAACTTACGACCCAAAGATGGCTGCCTCCGCACGACTTACGACCCAAAGATGGCTGCCTCCGCACGAACCAAAGATGGCTGCCTCCGCACGACTTACGACCCAAAGATGGCTGCCTTCGCACGACTTACGACGCAAAGATGGCTGCCTCCGCACGACTTACAACCCAAAGATGGCTGCCTCCACAGAACTTACGACCCAAAGATGGCTGCCTCCGCACGACTTACGACGCAAAGATGGCTGCCTCCGCACGACTTACAACCCAAAGATGGCTGCCTCCACAGAACTTACGACCCAAAGATGGCTGCCTCCGCACGACTTGCGACTCAAAGATGGCTGCCTCCGCACGACTTACAATCCAAAGATGGATGCCTCCGCACAAGTTATTACCCAAAGATGGTTGCCTCCACACGACTTATGACCCAAAGATGGCTGCCTTCACATGACTTACGACCCAAAGATGGCTGCCTTCGCACGACTTACGACGCAAAGATGGCTGCCTCCGCACGACTTACGACCCAAAGATGGCTGCCTCCGCACAACTTACAACCCAAGGATGGCTGCCTCCGCACGAACCAAATATGGCTGCCTTCCCGCGACTTGCGACCCAAAGATGGCTGCCTCCGCACGACTTACGTCCCAAAGATAGCTGCCTACGCAAGACTTATGACCCAAACATGGCTGCCTCCGCACGAACCAAAGATGGCTTCCTATGCATGACTTGCGACCCAAAGATGGCTGCCTCCGCACGACTTACGACCCAAAGATGGCTGCCTCAGCACGACTTACGACCAAAAGATGGCTGCCTCCGCACGACTTATGACCCAAAGATGGCTGCCTCCGCACGACTTACGACCCAAAGATGGCTGCCTCTGCACGAATTATGACCCAAAGATGGCTGCCTCCGCATGACTTACGACCCAAAGATGGCTGCCTCCGCATGACTTACGACCCAAAGATGGCTGCCTCCGCACGACTTACGACGCAAAGATGGCTGCCTCCGCAAGACTTACGACCCAAAGATGGCTGCCTCCGCACGACTTACAACCCAAAGATGGCTGCCTCTGCACGACTTACGACCCAAAGATGGCTGCCTCCGCACGACTTACGACCCAAAGATGGCTGCCTCCGCATGACTTACGACCCAAAGATAGCTGCCTCCACACGACATAAAGATGGCTGCCTCCGCACAACTTACGACCCAAAGATTGCTGACTCCTCATGACTTACAACCCAAAGATGGCTGCCTCCGCATGACTTATGACCCAAAGACGGCTGCCTCCGCTTGACCTATGACCCAAAGAAGGCTGCCTCCGCATGACCCAAAAATGGCTGCCTCCACATGACTTACGACCCAAAGATGGCTGCCTCCGCACGACTTACGACCCAAAGATGGCTGCCTCCGCATGATTACGACCCAAAGATGGCTGCCTACGAACGACTTATGACCCAAAGATGGCTGCCTCCGCACGAACCAAAGATGGCTGCCTTCCCGCGACTTGCGACTCAAAGATGGCTGCCTCCGCACGACTTACAACCGAAAGATGGCTGCCTACGCATGACTTATGACCCAAAGATGGCTGCCTCCGCACGACTTATGACCCAAAGATGGCTGCCTCCTCACGACTTACGACCCAAAGATGGCTGCCTCCGCATGACTTACGATGCAAAGATGGCTGCCTCCGCACGACTTACGACCCAAAGATGGCTGCCTCCGCATGATTACGACCCAAAGATGGCTGCCTACGCACGACTTATGACCCAAAGATGTCTGCCTCCGCATGACTTACGACCCAAAGATGGCTGCCTCCGCACGACTTACGACCCAAAGATGGCTGCCTTCGCACGACTTACAACCCAAAGATGGCTGCCTCCACAGAACTTACGACCCAAAGATGGCTGCCTCCGCACGACTTACGACCCAAAGATGGCTGCCTCCGCACGAACCAAAGATGGCTGCCTTCCCGCGACTTGCGACTCAAAGATGGCTGCCTCCGCACGACTTACAATCCAAAGATGGATGCCTCCGCACAAGTTATTACCCAAAGATGGCTGCCTCCACACGACTTATGACCCAAAGATGGCTGACTCCGCATGACTTACGACCCAAAGATGGCTGCCTCCACATGACTTACGACCGAAAGATGGCTGCCTTCGCACGACTTACGACGCAAAGATGGCTGCCTCCGCACGACTTACGACCCAAAGATGGCTGCCTCCGCACAACTTACAACCCAAGGATGGCTGCCTCCGCACGACTTACGACCCAAAGATGGCTGCCTTCCCGCGACTTGCGACTCAAAGATGGCTGCCTCCGCACGACTTACAATCCAAAGATGGATGCCTCCGCACAAGTTATTACCCAAAGATCGCTGCCTCCACACGACTTATGACCCAAAGATGGCTGCCTCCGCATGACTTACGACCCAAAGATGGCTGCCTCCACATGACTTACGACCCAAAGATGGCTGCCTTCGCACGACTTACGACGCAAAGATGGCTGCCTCCGCACGACTTACGACCCAAAGATGGCTGCCTCCGCACAACTTACGACCCAAAGATGGCTGCCTCCGCACGACTTATGACCCAAAGATGGCTGCCTCCGCACGACTTACGACCCAAAGATGGCTGCCTCCGCATGACTTACGATGCAAAGATGGCTGCCTCCGCACGACTTACAACCCAAAGATGGCTGCCTCCACAGAACTTACGACCCAAAGATGGCTGCCTCCGCACGACTTACGACCCAAAGATGGCTGCCTCCGCACGAACCAAATATGGCTGCCTTCCCGCGACTTGGGACCCAAAGATGGCTGCCTCCGCACGACTTACGTCCCAAAGATAGCTGCCTACGCAAGACTTATGACCCAAACATGGCTGCCTCCGCACGAACCAAAGATGGCTTCCTATGCATGACTTGCGACCCAAAGATGGCTGCCTCCGCACGACTTACGACCCAAAGATGGCTGCCTCAGCACGACTTACGACCAAAAGATGGCTGCCTCCGCACGACTTATGACCCAAAGATGGCTGCCTCCGCACGACTTACGACCCAAAGATGGCTGCCTCTGCACGAATTATGACCCAAAGATGGCTGCCTCCGCATGACTTACGACCCAAAGATGGCTGCCTCCGCACGAATTACGACGCAAAGATGGCTGCCTCCGCAAGACTTACGACCCAAAGATGGCTGCCTCCGCACGACTTACAACCCAAAGATGGCTGCCTCCGCACGACTTACGACCCAAAGATGGCTGCCTCCGCACGACTTACGACCCAAAGATGGCTGCCTCCGCATGACTTACGACCCAAAGATGGCTGCCTCCACACGACATAAAGATGGCTGCCTCCGCACAACTTACGACCCAAAGATTGCTGACTCCTCATGACTTACAACCCAAAGATGGCTGCCTCCGCATGACTTATGACCCAAAGACGGCTGCCTCCGCTTGACCTATGACCCAAAGAAGGCTGCCTCCGCATGACCCAAAGATGGCTGCCTCCACATGACTTACGACCCAAAGATGGCTGCCTCCGCACGACTTACGACCCAAAGATGGCTGCCTCCGCATGATTACGACCCAAAGATGGCTGCCTACGAACAACTTATGACCCAAAGATGGCTGCCTCCGCACGAACCAAAGATGGCTGCCTTCCCGCGACTTGCGACTCAAAGATGGCTGCCTCCGCACGACTTACAACCGAAAGATGGCTGCCTACGCATGACTTATGACCCAAAGATGGCTGCCTCCGCACGACTTATGACCCAAAGATGGCTGCCTCCTCATGACTTACGACCCAAAGATGGCTGCCTCCGCATGACTTACGATGCAAAGATGGCTGCCTCCGCACGACTTACGACCCAAAGATGGCTGCCTTCGCACGACTTACGACCCAAAGATGGCTGCCTCCACATGATTATGACCCAAAGATGGCTGCCTACGCACAACTTACGACCCAAAGATGGCTGCCTCCGCACGACTTATGACCCAAAGATGGCTGCCTCCGCACGACTTACGACCCAAAGATGGCTGCCTCCGCATGACTTACGATGCAAAGATGGCTGCCTCCGCACGACTTACGACCCAAAGATGGCTGCCTCCGCATGATTACGACCCAAAGATGGCTGCCTACGCACGACTTATGACCCAAAGATGTCTGCCTCCGCATGACTTACGACCCAAAGATGGCTGCCTCCGCACGACTTACGACCCAAAGATGGCTGCCTTCGCACGACTTACGACGCAAAGATGGCTGCCTCCGCACGACTTACAACCCAAAGATGGCTGCCTCCGCAGAACTTACGACCCAAAGATGGCTGCCTCCGCACGACTTACGACCCAAAGATGGCTGCCTCCGCATGATTACGACCAAAAGATGGCTGCCTACGCACGACTTATGACCCAAAGATGTCTGCCTCCGCATGACTTACGACCCAAAGATGGCTGCCTCCGCACGACTTACGACCCAAAGATGGCTGCCTCCGCACAAACCAAATATGGCTGCCTTCCCGCGACTTGCGACCCAAAGATGGCTGCCTCCGCACGACTTACGTCCCATTGATAGCTGCCTACGCAAGACTTATGACCCAAACATGGCTGCCTCCGCACGAACCAAAGATGGCTTCCTATGCATGACTTGCGACCCAAAGATGGCTGCCTCCGCAAGACTTACGACCCAAAGATGGCTGCCTCCGCACGACTTACGACCCAAAGATGGCTGCCTCCGCACGACTTACAACCCAAAGATGGCTGCCTCCGCACGACTTACGACCCAAAGATGGCTGCCTCCGCACGACTTACGACCCAAAGATGGCTGCCTCCGCATGACTTACGACCCAAAGATGGCTGCCTCCACACGACATAAAGATGGCTGCCTCCGCACAACTTACGACCCAAAGATTGCTGACTCCTCATGACTTACAACCCAAAGATGGCTGCCTCCGCATGACTTATGACCCAAAGACGGCTGCCTCCGCTTGACCTATGACCCAAAGAAGGCTGCCTCCGCATGACCCAAAGATGGCTGCCTCCACATGACTTACGACCCAAAGATGGCTGCCTCCGCACGACTTACGACCCAAAGATGGCTGCCTCCGCATGATTACGACCCAAAGATGGCTGCCTACGAACAACTTATGACCCAAAGATGGCTGCCTCCGCACGAACCAAAGATGGCTGCCTTCCCGCGACTTGCGACTCAAAGATGGCTGCCTCCGCACGACTTACAACCGAAAGATGGCTGCCTACGCATGACTTATGACCCAAAGATGGCTGCCTCCGCACGACTTATGACCCAAAGATGGCTGCCTCCTCATGACTTACGACCCAAAGATGGCTGCCTCCGCATGACTTACGATGCAAAGATGGCTGCCTCCGCACGACTTACGACCCAAAGATGGCTGCCTTCGCACGACTTACGACCCAAAGATGGCTGCCTCCACATGATTATGACCCAAAGATGGCTGCCTACGCACAACTTACGACCCAAAGATGGCTGCCTCCGCACGACTTATGACCCAAAGATGGCTGCCTCCGCACGACTTACGACCCAAAGATGGCTGCCTCCGCATGACTTACGATGCAAAGATGGCTGCCTCCGCACGACTTACGACCCAAAGATGGCTGCCTCCGCATGATTACGACCCAAAGATGGCTGCCTACGCACGACTTATGACCCAAAGATGTCTGCCTCCGCATGACTTACGACCCAAAGATGGCTGCCTCCGCACGACTTACGACCCAAAGATGGCTGCCTTCGCATGACTTACGACGCAAAGATGGCTGCCTCCGCACGACTTACAACCCAAAGATGGCTGCCTCCGCAGAACTTACGACCCAAAGATGGCTGCCTCCGCACGACTTACGACCCAAAGATGGCTGCCTCCGCATGATTACGACCCAAAGATGGCTGCCTACGCACGACTTATGACCCAAAGATGTCTGCCTCCGCATGACTTACGACCCAAAGATGGCTGCCTCCGCACGACTTACGACCCAAAGATGGCTGCCTCCGCACAAACCAAATATGGCTGCCTTCCCGCGACTTGCGACCCAAAGATGGCTGCCTCCGCACGACTTACGTCCCATTGATAGCTGCCTACGCAAGACTTATGACCCAAACATGGCTGCCTCCGCACGAACCAAAGATGGCTTCCTATGCATGACTTGCGACCCAAAGATGGCTGCCTCCGCACGACTTACGACCCAAAGATGGCTGCCTCAGCACGACTTACGACCAAAAGATGGCTGCCTCCGCACGACTTATGACCCAAAGATGGCTGCCTTCGCACGACTTACGACCCAAAGATGGCTGCCTCCACATGATTATGACCCAAAGATGGCTGCCTACGCACAACTTACGACCCAAAGATGGCTGCCTCCGCACGACTTATGACCCAAAGATGGCTGCCTCCGCACGACTTACGACCCAAAGATGGCTGCCTCCGCATGACTTACGATGCAAAGATGGCTGCCTCCGCACGACTTACGACCCAAAGATGGCTGCCTCCGCATGATTACGACCCAAAGATGGCTGCCTACGCACGACTTATGACCCAAAGATGTCTGCCTCCGCATGACTTATGACCCAAAGATGGCTGCCTCCGCACGACTTACGACCCAAAGATGGCTGCCTTCGCACGACTTACGACGCAAAGATGGCTGCCTCCGCACGACTTACAACCCAAAGATGGCTGCCTCCGCAGAACTTACGACCCAAAGATGGCTGCCTCCGCACGACTTACGACCCAAAGATGGCTGCCTCCGCATGATTACGACCCAAAGATGGCTGCCTACGCACGACTTATGACCCAAAGATGTCTGCCTCCGCATGACTTACGACCCAAAGATGGCTGCCTCCGCACGACTTACGACCCAAAGATGGCTGCCTCCGCACAAACCAAATATGGCTGCCTTCCCGCGACTTGCGACCCAAAGATGGCTGCCTCCGCACGACTTACGTCCCATTGATAGCTGCCTACGCAAGACTTATGACCCAAACATGGCTGCCTCCGCACGAACCAAAGATGGCTTCCTATGCATGACTTGCGACCCAAAGATGGCTGCCTCCGCACGACTTACGACCCAAAGATGGCTGCCTCAGCACGACTTACGACCAAAAGATGGCTGCCTCCGCACGACTTATGACCCAAAGATGGCTGCCTCCGCACGACTTACGACCCAAAGATGGCTGCCTCTGCACGAATTATGACCCAAAGATGGCTGCCTCCGCATGACTTACGACCCAAAGATGGCTGCCTCCGCACGACTTACGACGAAAAGATGGCTGCCTCCGCAAGACTTACGACCCAAAGATGGCTGCCTCCGCACGACTTACAACCCAAAGATGGCTGCCTCTGCACGACTTACGACCCAAAGATGGCTGCCTCCGCACGACTTACGACCCAAAGATGGCTGCCTCCGCATGACTTACGACCCAAAGATAGCTGCCTCCACACGACATAAAGATGGCTGCCTCCGCACAACTTACGACCCAAAGATTGCTGACTCCTCATGACTTACAACCCAAAGATGGCTGCCTCCGCATGACTTATGACCCAAAGACGGCTGCCTCCGCTTGACCTATGATCCAAAGAAGGCTGCCTCCGCATGACCCAAAGATGGCTGCCTCCACATGACTTACGACCCAAAGATGGCTGCCTCCGCACGACTTACGACCCAAAGATGGCTGCCTCCGCATGATTACGACCCAAAGATGGCTGCCTACGAACGACTTATGACCCAAAGATGGCTGCCTCCGCACGAACCAAAGATGGCTGCCTTCCCGCGACTTGCGACTCAAAGATGGCTGCCTCCGCACGACTTACAACCGAAAGATGGCTGCCTACGCATGACTTATGACCCAAAGATGGCTGCCTCCGCACGACTTATGACCCAAAGATGGCTGCCTCCTCACGACTTACGACCCAAAGATGGCTGCCTCCGCATGACTTACGATGCAAAGATGGCTGCCTCCGCACGACTTACGACCCAAAGATGGCTGCCTCCGCATGATTACGACCCAAAGATGGCTGCCTACGAGCGACTTATGACCCAAAGATGTCTGCCTCCGCATGACTTACGACCCAAAGATGGCTGCCTCCGCACGACTTACGACCCAAAGATGGCTGCCTTCGCACGACTTACGACCCAAAGATGGCTGCCTCCACATGATTATGACCCAAAGATGGCTGCCTACGCACAACTTACGACCCAAAGATGGCTGCCTCCGCACGACTTATGACCCAAAGATGGCTGCCTCCGCACGACTTACGACCCAAAGATGGCTGCCTCCGCATGACTTACGATGCAAAGATGGCTGCCTCCGCACGACTTACGACCCAAAGATGGCTGCCTCCGCATGATTACGACCCAAAGATGGCTGCCTACGCACGACTTATGACCCAAAGATGTCTGCCTCCGCATGACTTACGACCCAAAGATGGCTGCCTCCGCACGACTTACGACCCAAAGATGGCTGCCTTCGCACGACTTACGACGCAAAGATGGCTGCCTCCGCACGACTTACAACCCAAAGATGGCTGCCTCCACAGAACTTACGACCCAAAGATGGCTGCCTCCGCACGACTTACGACCCAAAGATGGCTGCCTCCGCACGAACCAAAGATGGCTGCCTTCCCGCGACTTGCGACACAAAGATGGCTGCCTCCGCACGACTTACAATCCAAAGATGGATGCCTCCGCACAAGTTATTACCCAAAGATGGCTGCCTCCACACGACTTATGACCCAAAGATGGCTGCCTTCACATGACTTACGACCCAAAGATGGCTGCCTTCACATGACTTACGACCCAAAGATGGCTGCCTTCGCACGACTTACGACGCAGAGATGGCTGCCTCCGCACGACTTACGACCCAAAGATGGCTGCCTCCGCACAACTTACAACCCAAGGATGGCTGCCTCCGCACGAACCAAATATGGCTGCCTTCCCGCGACTTGCGACCCAAAGATGGCTGCCTCCGCACGACTTACGTCCCAAAGATAGCTGCCTACGCAAGACTTATGACCCAAACATGGCTGCCTCCGCACGAACCAAAGATGGCTTCCTATGCATGACTTGCGACCCAAAGATGGCTGCCTCCGCACGACTTACGACCCAAAGATGGCTGCCTCAGCACGACTTACGACCAAAAGATGGCTGCCTCCGCACGACTTATGACCCAAAGATGGCTGCCTCCGCACGACTTACGACCCAAAGATGGCTGCCTCTGCACGAATTATGACCCAAAGATGGCTGCCTCCGCATGACTTACGACCCAAAGATGGCTGCCTCCGCATGACTTACGACCCAAAGATGGCTGCCTCCGCACGACTTACGACGCAAAGATGGCTGCCTCCGCAAGACTTACGACCCAAAGATGGCTGCCTCCGCACGACTTACAACCCAAAGATGGCTGCCTCTGCACGACTTACGACCCAAAGATGGCTGCCTCCGCACGACTTACGACCCAAAGATGGCTGCCTCCGCACGAACCAAAGATGGCTGCCTTCCCGCGACTTGCGACTCAAAGATGGCTGCCTCCGCACGACTTACAATCCAAAGATGGATGCCTCCGCACAAGTTATTACCCAAAGATGGCTGCCTCCACACGACTTATGACCCAAAGATGGCTGCCTCCGCATGAATAACGACCCAAAGATGGCTGCCTTCACATGACTTACGACCCAAAGATGGCTGCCTTCGCACGACTTACGACGCAGAGATGGCTGCCTCCGCACGACTTACGACCCAAAGATGGCTGCCTCCGCACAACTTACAACCCAAGGATGGCTGCCTCCGCACGAACCAAATATGGCTGCCTTCCCGCGACTTGCGACCCAAAGATGGCTGCCTCCGCACGACTTACGTCCCAAAGATAGCTGCCTACGCAAGACTTATGACCCAAACATGGCTGCCTCCGCACGAACCAAAGATGGCTTCCTATGCATGACTTGCGACCCAAAGATGGCTGCCTCCGCACGACTTACGACCCAAAGATGGCTGCCTCAGCACGACTTACGACCAAAAGATGGCTGCCTCCGCACGACTTATGACCCAAAGATGGCTGCCTCCGCACGACTTACGACCCAAAGATGGCTGCCTCTGCACGAATTATGACCCAAAGATGGCTGCCTCCGCATGACTTACGACCCAAAGATGGCTGCCTCCGCATGACTTACGACCCAAAGATGGCTGCCTCCGCACGACTTACGACGCAAAGATGGCTGCCTCCGCAAGACTTACGACCCAAAGATGGCTGCCTCCGCACGACTTACAACCCAAAGATGGCTGCCTCTGCACGACTTACGACCCAAAGATGGCTGCCTCCGCACGACTTACGACCCAAAGATGGCTGCCTCCGCATGACTTACGACCCAAAGATAGCTGCCTCTGCACGAATTATGACCCAAAGATGGCTGCCTCCGCATGACTTACGACCCAAAGATGGCTGCCTCCGCATGACTTACGACCCAAAGATGGCTGCCTCCGCACGACTTACGACGCAAAGATGGCTGCCTCCGCAAGACTTACGACCCAAAGATGGCTGCCTCCGCACGACTTACAACCCAAAGATGGCTGCCTCTGCACGACTTACGACCCAAAGATGGCTGCCTCCGCACGACTTACGACCCAAAGATGGCTGCCTCCGCATGACTTACGACCCAAAGATAGCTGCCTCCACACGACATAAAGATGGCTGCCTCCGCACAACTTACGACCCAAAGATTGCTGACTCCTCATGACTTACAACCCAAAGATGGCTGCCTCCGCATGACTTATGACCCAAAGACGGCTGCCTCCGCTTGACCTATGACCCAAAGAAGGCTGTCTCCGCATGACCCAAAGATGGCTGCCTCCACATGACTTACGACCCAAAGATGGCTGCCTCCGCACGACTTACGACCCAAAGATGGCTGCCTCCGCATGATTACGACCCAAAGATGGCTGCCTACGAACGACTTATGACCCAAAGATGGCTGACTCCGCACGAACCAAAGATGGCTGCCTTCCCGCGACTTGCGACTCAAAGATGGCTGCCTCCGCACGACTTACAACCGAAAGATGGCTGCCTACGCATGACTTATGACCCAAAGATGGCTGCCTCCGCACAACTTATGACCCAAAGATGGCTGCCTCCTCACGACTTACGACCCAAAGATGGCTGCCTCTGCATGACTTACGATGCAAAGATGGCTGCCTCCGCACGACTTACGACCCAAAGATGGCTGCCTCCGCATGATTACGACCCAAAGATGGCTGCCTACGAACGACTTATGACCCAAAGATGTCTGCCTCCGCATGACTTACGACCCAAAGATGGCTGCCTCCGCACGACTTACGACCCAAAGATGGCTGCCTTCGCACGACTTACGACCCAAAGATGGCTGCCTCCACATGATTATGACCCAAAGATGGCTGCCTACGCACAACTTACGACCCAAAGATGGCTGCCTCCGCACGACTTATGACCCAAAGATGGCTGCCTCCGCACGACTTACGACCCAAAGATGGCTGCCTCCGCATGACTTACGATGCAAAGATGGCTGCCTCCGCACGACTTACGACCCAAAGATGGCTGCCTCCGCATGATTACGACCCAAAGATGGCTGCCTACGCACGACTTATGACCCAAAGATGTCTGCCTCCGCATGACTTACGACCCAAAGATGGCTGCCTCCGCACGACTTACGACCCAAAGATGGCTGCCTTCGCACGACTTACGACGCAAAGATGGCTGCCTCCGCACGACTTACAACCCAAAGATGGCTGCCTCCACAGAACTTACGACCCAAAGATGGCTGCCTCCGCACGACTTACGACCCAAAGATGGCTGCCTCCGCACGAACCAAAGATGGCTGCCTTCCCGCGACTTGCGACTCAAAGATGGCTGCCTCCGCACGACTTACAATCCAAAGATGGATGCCTCCGCACAAGTTATTACCCAAAGATGGCTGCCTCCACACGACTTATGACCCAAAGATGGCTGCCTCCGCATGACTTACGACCCAAAGATGGCTGCCTTCACATGACTTACGACCCAAAGATGGCTGCCTTCGCACGACTTACGACGCAAAGATGGCTGCCTCCGCACGACTTACGACCCAAAGATGGCTGCCTCCGCACAACTTACAACCCAAGGATGGCTGCCTCCGCACGACTTACGACCCAAAGATGGCTGCCTCCGCACGAACCAAATATGGCTGCCTTCCCGCGACTTGCGACCCAAAGATGGCTGCCTCCACACGACTTACGTCCCAAAGATAGCTGCCTACGCAAGACTTATGACCCAAACATGGCTGCCTCCGCACGAACCAAAGATGGCTTCCTATGCATGACTTGCGACCCAAAGATGGCTGCCTCCGCACGACTTACGACCCAAAGATGGCTGCCTCAGCACGACTTACGACCAAAAGATGGCTGCCTCCGCACGACTTATGACCCAAAGATGGCTGCCTCCGCACGACTTACGACCCAAAGATGGCTGCCTCTGCACGAATTATGACCCAAAGATGGCTGCCTCCGCATGACTTACGACCCAAAGATGGCTGCCTCCGCATGACTTACGACCCAAAGTTAGCTGCCTCCGCACGACTTATGACACAAAGATGGCTGCCTCCGCAAGACTTACGACCCAAAGATGGCTGCCTCCGCACGACTTACGACCCAAAGATGGCTGCCTCCGCACGACTTACGACCCAAAGATGGCTGCCTCCGCACGACTTACGACCCAAAGATGGCTGCCTCCGCATGACTTACGACCCAAAGATGGCTGCCTCCACACGACATAAAGATGGCTGCCTCCGCACAACTTACAACCCAAAGATTGCTGACTCCTCATGACTTACAACCCAAAGATGGCTGCCTCCGCACGACTTATGACCCAAAGACGGCTGCCTCCGCTTGACCTATGACCCAAAGATGGCTGCCTCCGCATGACCCAAAGATGGCTGCCTCCACATGACTTACGACCCAAAGATGGCTGCCTCCGCACGACTTACGACCCAAAGATGGCTGCCTCCGCATGATTAAGACCCAAAGATGGCTGCCTACGAACGACTTATGACCCAAAGATGGCTGCCTCCGCACGACTTACGACCCAAAGATGGCTGCCTTCGCACGACTTACGACGCAAAGATGGCTGCCTCCGCACGACTTACGACCCAAAGATGGCTGCCTCCGGAGAACTTACGACCTAAAGATGGCTGCCTCCGCACGACTTACGACCCAAAGATGGCTGCCTCCGCACGAACCAAAGATGGCTGCCTTCCCGCGACTTGCGACTCAAAGATGGCTGCCTCCGCACGACTTACAACCGAAAGATGGCTGCCTACGCACGACTTATGACCCAAAGATGGCTGCCTCCGCACGACTTATGACCCAAAGATGGCTGCCTCCTCACGACTTATGACCCAAAGATGGCTGCCTCCGCATGACTTACGACCCAAAGATGGCTGCCTCCGCATGATTACGACCCAAAGATGTCTGCCTCCGCATGACTTACGACCCAAAGATGTCTGCCTCCGCATGACTTACGACCCAAAGATGGCTGCCTCCGCACGACTTACGACCCAAAGATGGCTGCCTTTGCACGACTTACGACCCAAAGATGGCTGCCTCCACATGATTATGACCCAAAGATGGCTGCCTACGCACAACTTACGACACAAAGATGGCTGCCTCCGCACGACTTATGACCCAAAGATGGCTGCCTCCGCACGACTTACGACCCAAAGATGGCTGCCTCCGCATGACTTACGATGCAAAGATGGCTGCCTCCGCATGACTTACGACCCAAAGATGGCTGCCTCCGCATGATTACGACCCAAAGATGGCTGCCTACGCACGACTTATGACCCAAAGATGTCTGCCTCCGCATGACTTACGACCCAAAGATGGCTGCCTCCGCACGACTTACGACCCAAAGATGGCTGCCTTCGCACGACTTACGACGCAAAGATGGCTGCCTCCGCACGACTTACGACCCAAAGATGGCTGCCTCCGCAGAACTTACGACCCAAAAATGGCTGCCTCTGCACGACTTACGACCCAAAGATGGCTGCCTCCGCACGAACCAAAGATGGCTGCCTTCCCGCGACTTGCGACTCAAAGATGGCTGCCTCCGCACGACTTACAACCCAAAGATGGCTGCCTATGCACGAATTATGACCCAAAGATGGCTGCCTCCGCACGACATACAACCCAAAGATGGCTGCCTCCGCACGACTTACGACCCAAAGATGGCTGCCTCCGCATGACTTATGATCCAAAGAAGGATGCCTCCGCACAAGTTATTACCCAAAGATGGCTGCCTCCACACGACTTATGACCCAAAGATGGCTGCCTCCGCACGACTTACGACCCAAAGATGGCTGCCTCCACATGACTTACGACCCAAAGATGGCTGCCTTCGCACGACTTACGACGCAAAGATGGCTGCCTCCGCACGACTTACGACCCAAAGATGGCTGCCTCCGCACGAACCAAAGATGGCTGCCTTCCCGCGACTTGCGACCCAAAGATGGCTGCCTCCGCACGACTTACGACCCAAAGATGGCTGCCTACGCAAGACTTATGACCCAAAGATGGCTGCCTCCGCACGACTTACGACACAAAGATGGCTGCCTCCTCATGACTTACGACCCATAGATGGCTGCCTCCGCATGACTTTTGACCCAAAGATGGCTGCCTCCGCACGAATTATGACCCAAAGATGGCTGCCTCCGCATGACTTACGACCCAAAGATGGCTGCCTCCGCATGAATTATGACCCAAAGATGGTTGCCTCCGCACGACTTGTGACCCAAAGATGGCTGCCTCCGCACTACTTACGACCCAAAGATGGCTGCCTCAGCACAACTTATGACCCAAAGATGGCTCCCTCCGCACGACTTATGATGCAAAGATGGCTGGCTCCGCACGACTTACGACCCAAAGATGGCTGCCTCCGCACGACATACGACCCAAAGATGGCTGCCTTCGCACGACTTACGACGCAAAGATGGCTGCCTCCACACAACTTACAACCCAAAGATGGCTGCCTCCACAGAACTTATGACCCAAAGATGGCTGCCTCCGCATGACTTACGACCCAAAGATGGCTGCCTCCGCACGACTTACGACGCAAAGATGGCTGCCTCCGCACGACTTACAACCCAAAGATGGCTGCCTCCACAGAACTTACGACCCAAAGATGGCTGCCTCCGCACAACTTACAACCGAAGGATGGCTGCCTCCGCACGACTTACGACCCAAAGATGGCTGCCTCCGCACGAACCAAATATGGCTGCCTTCCCGCGACTTGCGACCCAAAGATGGCTGCCTCCGCACGACTTACGTCCCAAAGATAGCTGCCTACGCAAGACTTATGACCCAAACATGGCTGCCTCCGCACGAACCAAAGATGGCTTCCTATGCATGACTTGCGACCCAAAGATGGCTGCCTCCGCACGACTTACGACCCAAAGATGGCTGCCTCAGCACGACTTACAACCAAAAGATGGCTGCCTCCGCACGACTTATGACCCAAAGATGGCTGCCTCCGCATGACTTACGACCAAAAGATGGCAGCCTCTGCACGAATTATGACCCAAAGATGGCTGCCTCCGCATGACTTACGACCCAAAGATGGCTGCCTCCGCATGACTTACGACCCAAAGATGGCTGCCTCCGCACAACTTACGAAGCAAAGATGGCTGCCTCCGCAAGACTTACGACCCAAAGATGGCTGCCTCCGCACGACTTACGACCCAAAGATGGCTGCCTCCGCACGACTTACGACCCAAAGATGGCTGCCTCCGCACGACTTACGACCCAAAGATGGCTGCCTCCGCATGACTTACGACCCAAAGATGGCTGCCTCCACACGACATAAAGATGGCTGCCTCCGCACAACTTACGACCCAAAGATTGCTGACTCCTCATGACTTACAACCCAAAGATGGCTGCCTCCGCACGACTTATGACCCAAAGACGGCTGCCTCCGCTTGACCTATGACCCAAAGATGGCTGCCTCCGCATGACCCAAAGATGGCTGCCTCCACATGACTTACGACCCAAAGATGGCTGCCTCCGCACGACTTACGACCCAAAGATTGCTGCCTCCGCATGATTAAGACCCAAAGATGGCTGCCTACGAACGACTTATGACCCAAAGATGTCTGCCTCCGCATGACTTACGACCCAAAGATGGCTGCCTCCGCACGACTTACGACCCAAAGATGGCTGCCTTCGCACGACTTACGACGCAAAGATGGCTGCCTCCGCACGACTTACGACCCAAAGATGGCTGCCTCCGCAGAACTTACGACCTAAAGATGGCTGCCTCCGCACGACTTATGACCCAAAGATGGCTGCCTCCGCACGAACCAAAGATGGCTGCCTTCCCGCGACTTGCGACTCAAAGATGGCTGCCTCCGCACGACTTACAACCGAAAGATGGCTGCCTAAGCACGACTTATGACCCAAAGATGGCTGCCTCCGCACGACTTATGACCCAAAGATGGCTGCCTCCTCACGACTTACGACCCAAAGATGGCTGCCTCCGCATGACTTACGATGCAAAGATGGCTGCCTCCGCACGACTTACGACCCAAAGATGGCTGCCTCCGCATGATTACGACCCAAAGATGGCTGCCTACGAATGACTTATGACCCAAAGATGTCTGCCTCCGCATGACTTACGACCCAAAGATGGCTGCCTCCGCACGACTTACGACCCAAAGATGGCTGCCTTCGCACGACTTACGACCCAAAGATGGCTGCCTCCACATGATTATGACCCAAAGATGGATGCCTACGCACAACTTACGACCCAAAGATGGCTGCCTCCGCACGACTTATGACCCAAAGATGGCTGCCTCCGCACGACTTACGACCCAAAGATGGCTGCCTCCGCATGACTTACGATGCAAAGATGGCTGCCTCCGCACGACTTACGACCCAAAGATGGCTGCCTCCGCATGATTACGACCCAAAGATGGCTGCCTACGCACGACTTATGACCCAAAGATGTCTGCCTCCGCATGACTTACGACCCAAAGATGGCTGCCTCCGCACGACTTACGACCCAAAGATGGCTGCCTTCGCACGACTTACGACGCAAAGATGGCTGCCTCCGCACGACTTACGACCCAAAGATGGCTGCCTCCGCAAAACTTACGACCCAAAAATGGCTGCCTCTGCACGACCTACGACCCAAAGATGGCTGCCTCCGCACGAACCAAAGATGGCTGCCTTCCCGCGACTTGCGACTCAAAGATGGCTGCCTCCGCACGACTTACAACCCAAAGATGGCTGCCTATGCACGACTTATGACCCAAAGATGGCTGCCTCCGCACGACATACAACCCAAAGATGGCTGCCTCCGCACGACTTACGACCCAAAGATGGCTGCCTCCGCATGACTTATGATCCAAAGATGGATGCCTCCGCACAAGTTATTACCCAAAGATGGCTGCCTCCACACGACTTATGACCCAAAGATGGCTGCCTCCGCATGACTTACGACCCAAAGATGGCTGCCTCCGCACGACTTACGACCCAAAGATGGCTGCCTCCGCACGAACCAAAGATGGCTGCCTTCCCGCGACTTGCGACCCAAAGATGGCTGCCTCCGCACGACTTACGACCCAAAGATGGCTGCCTACGCAAGACTTTTGACCCAAAGATGGCTGCCTCCGCACGACTTACGACGCAAAGATGGCTGCATCCTCATGACTTATGACCCATAGATGGCTGCCTCCGCATGACTTTTGACCCAAAGACGGCTGCCTCCGCACGAATTATGACCCAAAGATGGCTGCCTCCGCATGACTTACGACCCAAAGATGGCTGCCTCCGCATGAATTATGACCCAAAGATGGCTGCCTCCGCACGACTTGCGACCCAAAGATGGCTGCCTCCGCACGACATATGACCCAAAGATGGCTGCCTTCGCACGACTTACGACGCAAAGATGGCTGCCTCCGCACGACTTACAACCCAAAGATGGCTGCCTCCACAGAACTTACGACCCAAAGATGGCTGCCTCCGCACGACTTACGACCCAAAGATGGCTGCCTCCGCACGAACCAAAGATGGCTGCCTTCCCGCGACTTGCGACTCAAAGATGGCTGCCTCCGCACGACTTACAATCCAAAGATGGATGCCTCCGCACAAGTTATTACCCAAAGATGGCTGCCTCCACACGACTTATGACCCAAAGATGGCTGCCTCCGCATGACTTACGACCCAAAGATGGCTGCCTCCGCACGACTTACGACCCAAAGATGGCTGCCTTCGCACGACTTACGACGCAAAGATGGCTGCCTCCGCACGACTTACGACCCAAAGATGGCTGCCTCCGCACAACTTACAACCCAAGGATGGCTGCCTCCGCACGACTTACGACCCAAAGATGGCTGCCTCCGCACGAACCAAATATGGCTGCCTTCCCGCGACTTGCGACCCAAAGATGGCTGCCTCCGCACGACTTACGTCCCAAAGATAGCTGCCTACGCAAGACTTATGACCCAAAGATGGCTGCCTCCGCACGATCCAAAGATGGCTTCCTATGCATGACTTGCGACCCAAAGATGGCTGCCTCAGCACGACTTACGACCAAAAGATGGCTGCCTCCGCACGACTTATGACCCAAAGATGGCTGCCTCCGCACGAATTATGACCCAAAGATGGCTGCCTCCGCATGACTTACGACCCAAAGATGGCTGCCTCCGCATGACTTACGACCCAAAGATGGCTGCCTCCGCACAACTTACGAAGCAAAGATGGCTGCCTCCGCAAGACTTACGACCCAAAGATGGCTGCCTCCGCACGACTTACGACCCAAAGATGGCTGCCTCCGCACGACTTACGACCCAAAGATGGCTGCCTCCGCACGACTTACGACCCAAAGATGGCTGCCTCCGCATGACTTACGACCCAAAGATGGCTGCCTCCACACGACATAAAGATGGCTGCCTCCGCACAACTTACGACCCAAAGATTGCTGACTCCTCATGACTTACAACCCAAAGATGGCTGCCTCCGCACGACTTATGACCCAAAGACGGCTGCCTCCGCTTGACCTATGACCCAAAGATGGCTGCCTCCGCATGACCCAAAGATGGCTGCCTCCACATGACTTACGACCCAAAGATGGCTGCCTCCGCACGACTTACGACCCAAAGATTGCTGCCTCCGCATGATTAAGACCCAAAGATGGCTGCCTACGAACGACTTATGACCCAAAGATGTCTGCCTCCGCATGACTTACGACCCAAAGATGGCTGCCTCCGCACGACTTACGACCCAAAGATGGCTGCCTTCGCACGACTTACGACGCAAAGATGGCTGCCTCCGCACGACTTACGACCCAAAGATGGCTGCCTCCGCAGAACTTACGACCTAAAGATGGCTGCCTCCGCACGACTTATGACCCAAAGATGGCTGCCTCCGCACGAACCAAAGATGGCTGCCTTCCCGCGACTTGCGACTCAAAGATGGCTGCCTCCGCACGACTTACAACCGAAAGATGGCTGCCTAAGCACGACTTATGACCCAAAGATGGCTGCCTCCGCACGACTTATGACCCAAAGATGGCTGCCTCCTCACGACTTACGACCCAAAGATGGCTGCCTCCGCATGACTTACGATGCAAAGATGGCTGCCTCCGCACGACTTACGACCCAAAGATGGCTGCCTCCGCATGATTACGACCCAAAGATGGCTGCCTACGAATGACTTATGACCCAAAGATGTCTGCCTCCGCATGACTTACGACCCAAAGATGGCTGCCTCCGCACGACTTACGACCCAAAGATGGCTGCCTTCGCACGACTTACGACCCAAAGATGGCTGCCTCCACATGATTATGACCCAAAGATGGATGCCTACGCACAACTTACGACCCAAAGATGGCTGCCTCCGCACGACTTATGACCCAAAGATGGCTGCCTCCGCACGACTTACGACCCAAAGATGGCTGCCTCCGCATGACTTACGATGCAAAGATGGCTGCCTCCGCACGACTTACGACCCAAAGATGGCTGCCTCCGCATGATTACGACCCAAAGATGGCTGCCTACGCACGACTTATGACCCAAAGATGTCTGCCTCCGCATGACTTACGACCCAAAGATGGCTGCCTCCGCACGACTTACGACCCAAAGATGGCTGCCTTCGCACGACTTACGACGCAAAGATGGCTGCCTCCGCACGACTTACGACCCAAAGATGGCTGCCTCCGCAAAACTTACGACCCAAAAATGGCTGCCTCTGCACGACCTACGACCCAAAGATGGCTGCCTCCGCACGAACCAAAGATGGCTGCCTTCCCGCGACTTGCGACTCAAAGATGGCTGCCTCCGCACGACTTACAACCCAAAGATGGCTGCCTATGCACGACTTATGACCCAAAGATGGCTGCCTCCGCACGACATACAACCCAAAGATGGCTGCCTCCGCACGACTTACGACCCAAAGATGGCTGCCTCCGCATGACTTATGATCCAAAGATGGATGCCTCCGCACAAGTTATTACCCAAAGATGGCTGCCTCCACACGACTTATGACCCAAAGATGGCTGCCTCCGCATGACTTACGACCCAAAGATGGCTGCCTCCGCACGACTTACGACCCAAAGATGGCTGCCTCCGCACGAACCAAAGATGGCTGCCTTCCCGCGACTTGCGACCCAAAGATGGCTGCCTCCGCACGACTTACGACCCAAAGATGGCTGCCTACGCAAGACTTTTGACCCAAAGATGGCTGCCTCCGCACGACTTACGACGCAAAGATGGCTGCATCCTCATGACTTATGACCCATAGATGGCTGCCTCCGCATGACTTTTGACCCAAAGACGGCTGCCTCCGCACGAATTATGACCCAAAGATGGCTGCCTCCGCATGACTTACGACCCAAAGATGGCTGCCTCCGCATGAATTATGACCCAAAGATGGCTGCCTCCGCACGACTTGCGACCCAAAGATGGCTGCCTCCGCACGACATATGACCCAAAGATGGCTGCCTTCGCACGACTTACGACGCAAAGATGGCTGCCTCCGCACGACTTACAACCCAAAGATGGCTGCCTCCACAGAACTTACGACCCAAAGATGGCTGCCTCCGCACGACTTACGACCCAAAGATGGCTGCCTCCGCACGAACCAAAGATGGCTGCCTTCCCGCGACTTGCGACTCAAAGATGGCTGCCTCCGCACGACTTACAATCCAAAGATGGATGCCTCCGCACAAGTTATTACCCAAAGATGGCTGCCTCCACACGACTTATGACCCAAAGATGGCTGCCTCCGCATGACTTACGACCCAAAGATGGCTGCCTCCGCACGACCTACGACCCAAAGATGGCTGCCTTCGCACGACTTACGACGCAAAGATGGCTGCCTCCGCACGACTTACGACCCAAAGATGGCTGCCTCCGCACAACTTACAACCCAAGGATGGCTGCCTCCGCACGACTTACGACCCAAAGATGGCTGCCTCCGCACGAACCAAATATGGCTGCCTTCCCGCGACTTGCGACCCAAAGATGGCTGCCTCCGCACGACTTACGTCCCAAAGATAGCTGCCTACGCAAGACTTATGACCCAAAGATGGCTGCCTCCGCACGATCCAAAGATGGCTTCCTATGCATGACTTGCGACCCAAAGATGGCTGCCTCAGCACGACTTACGACCAAAAGATGGCTGCCTCCGCACGACTTATGACCCAAAGATGGCTGCCTCCGCACGACTTACGACCCAAAGATGGCTGCCTCTGCACGAATTATGACCCAAAGATGGCTGCCTCCGCATGACTTACGACCCAAAGATGGCTGCCTCCGCATGACTTACGACCCAAAGATGGCTGCCTCCGCACGACTTACGACGCAAAGATGGCTGCCTCCGCAAGACTTACGACCCAAAGATGGCTGCCTCCGCACGACTTACGACCCAAAGATGGCTGCCTCCGCACGACTTACGACCCAAAGATGGCTGCCTCCGCACGACTTACGACCCAAAGATGGCTGCCTCCGCATGACTTACGACCCAAAGATGGCTGCCTCCACACGACATAAAGATGGCTGCCTCCGCACAACTTACGACCCAAAGATTGCTGACTCCTCATGACTTACAACCCAAAGATGGCTGCCTCCGCACGACTTATGACCCAAAGACGGCTGCCTCCGCTTGACCTATGACCCAAAGATGGCTGCCTCCGCATGACCCAAAGATGGCTGCCTCCACATGACTTACGACCCAAAGATGGCTGCCTCCGCACGACTTACGACCCAAAGATGGCTGCCTCCGCATGATTACGACCCAAAGATTGCTGCCTACGAACAACTTATGACCCAAAGATGTCTGCCTCCGCATGACTTACGACCCAAAGATGGCTGCCTCCGCACGACTTACGACCCAAAGATGGCTGCCTTCGCACGACTTACGATGCAAAGATGGCTGCCTCCGCACGACTTACGACCCAAAGATGGCTGCCTCCGCAGAACTTACGACCCAAAGATGGCTGCCTCCGCACGACTTACGACCCAAAGATGGCTGCCTCCGCACGAACCAAAGATGGCTGCCTTCCCGCGACTTGCGACTCAAAGATGGCTGCCTCCGCACGACTTACAACCGAAAGATGGCTGCCTACGCACGACTTATGACCCAAAGATGGCTGCCTCCGCACGACTTATGACCCAAAGATGGCTGCCTCCGCACGGCTTACGACCCAAAGATGGCTGCCTCCGCACGACTTACGACCCAAAGATGGCTGCCTTCGCACGACTTACGACCCAAAGATGGCTGCCTCCACATGATTATGACCCAAAGATGGCTGCCTACGCACAACTTACGACCCAAAGATGGCTGCCTCCGCACGACTTATGACCCAAAGATGGCTGCCTCCGCACGACTTACGACCCAAAGATGGCTGCCTCCGCATGACTTACGATGCAAAGATGGCTGCCTCCGCACGACTTACAACCCAAAGATGGCTGCCTCCACAGAACTTACGACCCAAAGATGGCTGCCTCCGCACGACTTACGACCCAAAGATGGCTGCTTCCGCACGAACCAAAGATGGCTGCCTTCCCGCGACTTGCGACTCAAAGATGGCTGCCTCCGCACGACTTACAATCCAAAGATGGATGCCTCCGCACAAGTTATTACCCAAAGATGGCAGCCTCCACACGACTTATGACCCAAAGATGGCTGCCTCCGCATGACTTACGACCCAAAGATGGCTGCCTCCACATGACTTACGACCCAAAGATGGCTGCCTTCGCACGACTTACGACGCAAAGATGGCTGCCTCCGCACGACTTACGACCCAAAGATGGCTGCCTCCGCACAACTTACAACCCAAGGATGGCTGCCTCCGCACGACTTACGACCCAAAGATGGCTGCCTCCGCACGAACCAAATACGGCTGCCTTCCCGCGACTTGCGACCCAAAGATGGCTGCCTCCGCAGAACTTACGACCCAAAGATGGCTGCCTCCGCACGACTTACGACCCAAAGATGGCTGCCTCCGCACGAACCAAAGATGGCTGCCTTCCCGCGACTTGCGACTCAAAGATGGCTGCCTCCGCACGACTTACAACCGAAAGATGGCTGCCTACGCACGACTTATGACCCAAAGATGGCTGCCTCCGCACGACTTATGACCCAAAGATGGCTGCCTCCGCACGACTTACGACCCAAAGATGGCTGCCTCCGCAGAACTTACGACCCAAAGATGGCTGCCTCCGCACGACTTACGACCCAAAGATGGCTGCCTCCGCACGAACCAAAGATGGCTGCCTTCCCGTGACTTGCGACTCAAAGATGGCTGCCTCCGCACGACTTACAACCGAAAGATGGCTGCCTACGCACGACTTATGACCCAAAGATGGCTGCCTCCGCACGACTTATGACCCAAAGATGGCTGCCTCCGCACGACTTACGACCCAAAGATGGCTGCCTCCGCACGACTTACGACCCAAAGATGGCTGCCTTCGCACGACTTACGACCCAAAGATGGCTGCCTCCACATGATTATGACCCAAAGATGGCTGCCTACGCACAACTTACGACCCAAAGATGGCTGCCTCCGCACGACTTATGACCCAAAGATGGCTGCCTCCGCACGACTTACGACCCAAAGATGGCTGCCTCCGCATGACTTACGATGCAAAGATGGCTGCCTCCGCACGACTTACAACCCAAAGATGGCTGCCTCCACAGAACTTACGACCCAAAGATGGCTGCCTCCGCACGACTTACGACCCAAAGATGGCTGCTTCCGCACGAACCAAAGATGGCTGCCTTCCCGCGACTTGCGACTCAAAGATGGCTGCCTCCGCACGACTTACAATCCAAAGATGGATGCCTCCGCACAAGTTATTACCCAAAGATGGCAGCCTCCACACGACTTATGACCCAAAGATGGCTGCCTCCGCATGACTTACGACCCAAAGATGGCTGCCTCCACATGACTTACGACCCAAAGATGGCTGCCTTCGCACGACTTACGACGCAAAGATGGCTGCCTCCGCACGACTTACGACCCAAAGATGGCTGCCTCCGCACAACTTACAACCCAAGGATGGCTGCCTCCGCACGACTTACGACCCAAAGATGGCTGCCTCCGCACGAACCAAATACGGCTGCCTTCCCGCGATTTGCGACCCAAAGATGGCTGCCTCCGCAGAACTTACGACCCAAAGATGGCTGCCTCCGCACGACTTACGACCCAAAGATGGCTGCCTCCGCACGAACCAAAGATGGCTGCCTTCCCGCGACTATCGACTCAAAGATGGCTGCCTCCGCACGACTTACAACCGAAAGATGGCTGCCTACGCACGACTTATGACCCAAAGATGGCTGCCTCCGCACGACTTATGACCCAAAGATGGCTGCCTCCGCACGACTTACGACCCAAAGATGGCTGCCTCCGCACGACTTACGACCCAAAGATGGCTGCCTTCGCACGACTTACGACCCAAAGATGGCTGCCTCCACATGATTATGACCCAAAGATGTCTGCCTACGCACAACTTACGACCCAAAGATGGCTGCCTCCGCACGACTTATGACCCAAAGATGGCTGCCTCCGCACGACTTACGACCCAAAGATGGCTGCCTCCGCATGACTTACGATGCAAAGATGGCTGCCTCCGCACGACTTACAACCCAAAGATGGCTGCCTCCACAGAACTTACGACCCAAAGATGGCTGCCTCCGCACGACTTACGACCCAAAGATGGCTGCTTCCGCACGAACCAAAGATGGCTGTCTTCCCGCGACTTGCGACTCAAAGATGGCTGCCTCCGCACGACTTACAATCCAAAGATGGATGCCTCCGCACAAGTTATTACCCAATGATGGCTGCCTCCACACGACTTATGACCCAAAGATGGCTGCCTCCGCATGACTTGCGACCCAAAGATGGCTGCCTCCACATGACTTACGACCCACAGATGGCTGCCTTCGCACGACTTACGACGCAAAGATGGCTGCCTCCGCACGACTTACAACCCAAAGATGGCTGCCTCCACAGAACTTACGACCCAAAGATGGCTGCCTCCGCACGACTTACGACCCAAAGATGGCTGCTTCCGCACGAACCAAAGATGGCTGTCTTCCCGCGACTTGCGACTCAAAGATGGCTGCCTCCGCACGACTTACAATCCAAAGATGGATGCCTCCGCACAAGTTATTACCCAATGATGGCTGCCTCCACACGACTTATGACCCAAAGATGGCTGCCTCCGCATGACTTACGACCCAAAGATGGCTGCCTCCACATGATTATGACCCAAAGATGGCTGCCTACGCACAACTTACGACCCAAAGATGGCTGCCTCCGCACGACTTATGACCCAAAGATGGCTGCCTCCGCACGACTTACGACCCAAAGATGGCTGCCTCCGCATGACTTACGATGCAAAGATGGCTGCCTCCGCACGACTTACAACCCAAAGATGGCTGCCTCCACAGAACTTACGACCCAAAGATGGCTGCCTCCGCACGACTTACGACCCAAAGATGGCTGCTTCCGCACGAACCAAAGATGGCTGTCTTCCCGCGACTTGCGACTCAAAGATGGCTGCCTCCGCACGACTTACAATCCAAAGATGGATGCCTCCGCACAAGTTATTACCCAATGATGGCTGCCTCCACACGACTTATGACCCAAAGATGGCTGCCTCCGCATGACTTACGACCCAAAGATGGCTGCCTCCACATGACTTACGACCCAAAGATGGCTGCCTTCGCACGACTTACGACGCAAAGATGGCTGCCTCCGCACGACTTACGACCCAAAGATGGCTGCCTCCGCACAACTTACAACCCAAGGATGGCTGCCTCCGCACGACTTACGACCCAAAGATGGCTGCCTCCGCACGAACCAAATATGGCTGCCTTCCCGCGACTTGCGACTCAAAGATGGCTGCCTCCGCACGACTTACAATCCAAAGATGGATGCCTCCGCACAAGTTATTACCCAAAGATGGCAGCCTCCACACGACTTACGACCCAAAGATGGCTGCCTCCGCACGAACCAAATACGGCTGCCTTCCCGCGACTTGCGACCCAAAGATGGCTGCCTCCGCAGAACTTACGACCCAAAGATGGCTGCCTCCGCACGACTTACGACCCAAAGATGGCTGCCTCCGCACGAACCAAAGATGGCTGCCTTCCCGCGACTATCGACTCAAAGATGGCTGCCTCCGCACGACTTACAACCGAAAGATGGCTGCCTACGCACGACTTATGACCCAAAGATGGCTGCCTCCGCACGACTTATGACCCAAAGATGGCTGCCTCCGCATGACTTACCACCCAAAGATGGCTGCCTCCGCACGACTTACGACCCAAAGATGGCTGCCTTCGCACGACTTACGACCCAAAGATGGCTGCCTCCACATGATTATGACCCAAAGATGTCTGCCTACGCACAACTTACGACCCAAAGATGGCTGCCTCCGCACGACTTATGACCCAAAGAAGGCTGCCTCCGCACGACTTACGACCCAAAGATGGCTGCCTCCGCATGACTTACGATGCAAAGATGGCTGCCTCCGCACGACTTACAACCCAAAGATGGCTGCCTCCACAGAACTTACGACCCAAAGATGGCTGCCTCCGCATGACTTACGACCCAAAGATGGCTGCTTCCGCACGAACCAAAGATGGCTGTCTTCCCGCGACTTGCGACTCAAAGATGGCTGCCTCCGCACGACTTACAATCCAAAGATGGATGCCTCCGCACAAGTTATTACCCAATGATGGCTGCCTCCACACGACTTATGACCCAAAGATGGCTGCCTCCGCATGACTTGCGACCCAAAGATGGCTGCCTCCACATGACTTACGACCCACAGATGGCTGCCTTCGCACGACTTACGACGCAAAGATGGCTGCCTCCGCACGACTTACAACCCAAAGATGGCTGCCTCCACAGAACTTACGACCCAAAGATGGCTGCCTCCGCACGACTTACGACCCAAAGATGGCTGCTTCCGCACGACTTACAATCCAAAGATGGATGCCTCCGCACAAGTTATTACCCAATGATGGCTGCCTCCACACGACTTATGACCCAAAGATGGCTGCCTCCGCATGACTTACGACCCAAAGATGGCTGCCTCCACATGATTATGACCCAAAGATGGCTGCCTACGCACAACTTACGACCCAAAGATGGCTGCCTCCGCACGACTTATGACCCAAAGATGGCTGCCTCCGCACGACTTACGACCCAAAGATGGCTGCCTCCGCATGACTTACGATGCAAAGATGGCTGCCTCCGCACGACTTACAACCCAAAGATGGCTGCCTCCACAGAACTTACGACCCAAAGATGGCTGCCTCCGCACGACTTACGACCCAAAGATGGCTGCTTCCGCACGAACCAAAGATGGCTGTCTTCCCGCGACTTGCGACTCAAAGATGGCTGCCTCTGCACGACTTACAATCCAAAGATGGATGCCTCCGCACAAGTTATTACCCAATGATGGCTGCCTCCACACGACTTATGACCCAAAGATGGCTGCCTCCGCATGACTTACGACCCAAAGATGGCTGCCTCCACATGACTTACGACCCAAAGATGGCTGCCTTCGCACGACTTACGACGCAAAGATGGCTGCCTCCGCACGACTTACGACCCAAAGATGGCTGCCTCCGCACAACTTACAACCCAAGGATGGCTGCCTCCGCACGACTTACGACCCAAAGATGGCTGCCTCCGCACGAACCAAATATGGCTGCCTTCCCGCGACTTGTGACCCAAAGATGGCTGCCTCCGCACGACTTACGACCCAAAGATGGCTGCCTACGCAAGACTTATGACCCAAAGATGGCTGCCTCCGCACGACTTACGACGCAAAGATGGCTGCCTGCTCATGACTTACGACCCATAGATGGCTGCCTCCGCATGACTTACGACCCAAAGATGGCTGCCTCCGCATGAATTATGACCCAAAGATGGCTGCCTCCGCAGGACTTGCGACCCAAAGATGGCTGCCTCCGCACTACTTACGACCCAAAGATGGCTGCCTCAGCACAACTTATGACCCAAAGATGGCTCCCTCCGCACGACTTACGATGCAAAGATGGCTGGCTCCGCACGACTTACGACCCAAAGATGGCTGCCTCCGCACGACTTACGACCCAAAGATGGCTGCCTCTGCACGAATTATGACCCAAAGATGGCTGCCTCCGCATGACTTACGACCCAAAGATGGCTGCCTCCGCATGACTTACGACCCAAAGATGGCTGCCTCCGCACGACTTACGACGCAAAGATGGCTGCCTCCGCAAGACTTACGACCCAAAGATGGCTGCCTCCGCACGACTTACGACCCAAAGATGGCTGCCTCCGCACGACTTACGACCCAAAGATGGCTGCCTCCGCACGACTTACGACCCAAAGATGGCTGCCTCCGCATGACTTACGACCCAAAGATGGCTGCCTCCACACGACATAAAGATGGCTGCCTCCGCACAACTTACGACCCAAAGATTGCTGACTCCTCATGACTTACGACCCAAAGATGGCTGCCTCCGCACGACTTACGACCCAAAGATGTCTGTCTTCGCACGACTTACGATGCAAAGATGGCTGCCTCCGCACGACTTACGACCCAAAGATGGCTGCCTCCGCAGAACTTACGACCCAAAGATGGCTGCCTCCGCACGACTTACGACCCAAAGATGGCTGCCTCCGCACGAACCAAAGATGGCTGCCTTCCCGCGACTTGCGACTCAAAGATGGCTGCCTCCGCACGACTTACAACCGAAAGATGGCTGCCTACGCACGACTTATGACCCAAAGATGGCTGCCTCCGCACGACTTATGACCCAAAGATGGCTGCCTCCGCACGACTTACGACCCAAAGATGGCTGCCTCCGCACGACTTACGACCCAAAGATGGCTGCCTTCGCACGACTTACGACCCAAAGATGGCTGCCTCCGCACGACTTATGACCCAAAGATGGCTGCCTCCTCATGACTTACAACCCAAAGATGGCTGCCTCCGCACGACTTATGACCCAAAGACGGCTGCCTCCGCTTGACCTATGACCCAAAGATGGCTGCCTCCGCATGACCCAAAGATGGCTGCCTCCACATGACTTACGACCCAAAGATTGCTGCCTCCGCACGACTTACGACCCAAAGATGGCTGCCTCCGCATGATTACGACCCAAAGATGGCTGCCTACGAACAACTTATGACCCAAAGATGTCTGCCTCCGCATGACTTACGACCCAAAGATGGCTGCCTCCGCATGACTTACGACCCAAAGATGGCTGCCTTCGCACGACTTACGATGCAAAGATGGCTGCCTCCGCACGACTTACGACCCAAAGATGGCTGCCTCCGCAGAACTTACGACCCAAAGATTGCTGACTCCTCATGACTTACAACCCAAAGATGGCTGCCTCCGCACGACTTATGACCCAAAGACGGCTGCCTCCGCTTGACCTATGACCCAAAGATGGCTGCCTCCGCATGACCCAAAGATGGCTGCCTCCACATGACTTACGACCCAAAGATGGCTGCCTCCGCACGACTTACGACCCAAAGATGGCTGCCTCCGCATGATTACGACCCAAAGATGGCTGCCTACGAACAACTTATGACCCAAAGATGTCTGCCTCCGCATGACTTACGACCCAAAGATGGCTGCCTCCGCACGACTTACGACCCAAAGATGGCTGCCTCCGCTTGACCTATGACCCAAAGATGGCTGCCTCCGCATGACCCAAAGATGGCTGCCTCCACATGACTTACGACCCAAAGATGGCTGCCTCCGCACGACTTACGACCCAAAGATGGCTGCCTCCGCATGATTACGACCCAAAGATGGCTGCCTACGAACAACTTATGACCCAAAGATGTCTGCCTCCGCATGACTTACGACCCAAAGATGGCTGCCTCCGCACGACTTACGACCCAAAGATGGCTGTCTTCGCACGACTTACGATGCAAAGATGGCTGCCTCCGCACGACTTACGACCCAAAGATGGCTGCCTCCGCAGAACTTACGACCCAAAGATGGCTGCCTCCGCACGACTTACGACCCAAAGATGGCTGCCTCCGCACGAACCAAAGATGGCTGCCTTCCCGCGACTTGCGACTCAAAGATGGCTGCCTCCGCACGACTTACAACCGAAAGATGGCTGCCTACGCACGACTTATGACCCAAAGATGGCTGCCTCCGCACGACTTATGACCCAAAGATGGCTGCCTCCGCACGACTAACGACCCAAAGATGGCTGCCTCCGCACGACTTACGACCCAAAGATGGCTGCCTTCGCACGACTTACGACCCAAAGATGGCTGCCTCCACATGATTATGACCCAAAGATGGCTGCCTCCGCTTGACCTATGACCCAAAGATGGCTGCCTCCGCATGACCCAAAGATGGCTGCCTCCACATGACTTACGACCCAAAGATTGCTGCCTCCGCACGACTTACGACCCAAAGATGGCTGCCTCCCCATGATTACGACCCAAAGATGGCTGCCTACGAACAACTTATGACCCAAAGATGTCTGCCTCCGCATGACTTACGACCCAAAGATGGCTGCCTCCGCACGACTTACGACCCAAAGATGGCTGCCTTCGCACGACTTACGATGCAAAGATGGCTGCCTCCGCACGACTTACGACCCAAAGATGGCTGCCTCCGCAGAACTTACGACCCAAAGATTGCTGACTCCTCATGACTTACAACCCAAAGATGGCTGCCTCCGCACGACTTATGACCCAAAGACGGCTGCCTCCGCTTGACCTATGACCCAAAGATGGCTGCCTCCGCATGACCCAAAGATGGCTGCCTCCACATGACTTACGACCCAAAGATGGCTGCCTCCGCACGACTTACGACCCAAAGATGGCTGCCTCCGCATGATTACGACCCAAAGATGGCTGCCTACGAACAACTTATGACCCAAAGATGTCTGCCTCCGCATGACTTACGACCCAAAGATGGCTGCCTCCGCACGACTTACGACCCAAAGATGGCTGCCTTCGCACGACTTACGATGCAAAGATGGCTGCCTCCGTACGACTTACGACCCAAAGATGGCTGCCTCCGCAGAACTTACGACCCAAAGATGGCTGCCTCCGCACGACTTGCGACCCAAAGATGGCTGCCTCCACACGAACCAAAGATGGCTGCCTTCCCGCGACTTGCGACTCAAAGATGGCTGCCTCCGCACGACTTACAACCGAAAGATGGCTGCCTACGCACGACTTATGACCCAAAGATGGCTGCCTCCGCACGACTTATGACCCAAAGATGGCTGCCTCCGCACGACTTACGACCCAAAGATGGCTGCCTCCGCACGACTTACGACCCAAAGATGGCTGCCTTCGCACGACTTACGACCCAAAGACGGCTGCCTCCGCTTGACCTATGACCCAAAGATGGCTGCCTCCGCATGACCCAAAGATGGCTGCCTCCACATGACTTACGACCCAAAGATTGCTGCCTCCGCACGACTTACGACCCAAAGATGGCTGCCTCCGCATGATTACGACCCAAAGATGGCTGCCTACGAACAACTTATGACCCAAAGATGTCTGCCTCCGCATGACTTACGACCCAAAGATGGCTGCCTCCGCACGACTTACGACCCAAAGATGGCTGCCTTCGCACGACTTACGATGCAAAGATGGCTGCCTCCGCACGACTTACGACCCAAAGATGGCTGCCTCCGCAGAACTTACGACCCAAAGATTGCTGACTCCTCATGACTTACAACCCAAAGATGGCTGCCTCCGCACGACTTATGACCCAAAGACGGCTGCCTCCGCTTGACCTATGACCCAAAGATGGCTGCCTCCGCATGACCCAAAGATGGCTGCCTCCACATGACTTACGACCCAAAGATGGCTGCCTCCGCACGACTTACGACCCAAAGATGGCTGCCTCCGCATGATTACGACCCAAAGATGGCTGCCTACGAACAACTTATGACCCAAAGATGTCTGCCTCCGCATGACTTACGACCCAAAGATGGCTGCCTCCGCACGACTTACGACCCAAAGATGGCTGCCTTCGCACGACTTACGATGCAAAGATGGCTGCCTCCGCACGACTTACGACCCAAAGATGGCTGCCTCCGCAGAACTTACGACCCAAAGATGGCTGCCTCCGCACGAACCAAAGATGGCTGCCTTCCCGCGACTTACGACCCAAAGATGGCTGCCTCCGCACGACTTACGACGCAAAGATGGCTGCCTCCGCAAGACTTACGACCCAAAGATGGCTGCCTCCGCACGACTTACGACCCAAAGATGGCTGCCTCCGCACGACTTACGACCCAAAGATGGCTGCCTCCGCACGACTTACGACCCAAAGATGGCTGCCTCCGCATGACTTACGACCCAAAGATGGCTGCCTCCACACGACATAAAGATGGCTGCCTCCGCAGAACTTACGACCCAAAGATTGCTGACTCCTCATGACTTACAACCCAAAGATGGCTGCCTCCGCACGACTTATGACCCAAAGACGGCTGCCTCCGCTTGACCTATGACCCAAAGATGGCTGCCTCCGCATGACCCAAAGATGGCTGCCTCCACATGACTTACGACCCAAAGATGGCTGCCTCCGCACGACTTACGACCCAAAGATGGCTGCCTCCGCATGATTACGACCCAAAGATGGCTGCCTACGAACAACTTATGACCCAAAGATGTCTGCCTCCGCATGACTTACGACCCAAAGATGGCTGCCTCCGCACGACTTACGACCCAAAGATGTCTGTCTTCGCACGACTTACGATGCAAAGATGGCTGCCTCCGCACGACTTACGACCCAAAGATGGCTGCCTCCGCAGAACTTACGACCCAAAGATGGCTGCCTCCGCACGACTTACGACCCAAAGATGGCTGCCTCCGCACGAACCAAAGATGGCTGCCTTCCCGCGACTTGCGACTCAAAGATGGCTGCCTCCGCACGACTTACAACCGAAAGATGGCTGCCTACGCACGACTTATGACCCAAAGATGGCTGCCTCCGCACGACTTATGACCCAAAGATGGCTGCCTCCGCACGACTTACGACCCAAAGATGGCTGCCTCCGCACGACTTACGACCCAAAGATGGCTGCCTTCGCACGACTTACGACCCAAAGATGGCTGCCTCCACATGATTATGACCCAAAGATGGCTGCCTACGCACAACTTACGACCCAAAGATGGCTGCCTCCGCACGACTTATGACCCAAAGATGGCTGCCTCCTCATGACTTACAACCCAAAGATGGCTGCCTCCGCACGACTTATGACCCAAAGACGGCTGCCTCCGCTTGACCTATGACCCAAAGATGGCTGCCTCCGCATGACCCAAAGATGGCTGCCTCCACATGACTTACGACCCAAAGATTGCTGCCTCCGCACGACTTACGACCCAAAGATGGCTGCCTCCGCATGATTACGACCCAAAGATGGCTGCCTACGAACAACTTATGACCCAAAGATGTCTGCCTCCGCATGACTTACGACCCAAAGATGGCTGCCTCCGCATGACTTACGACCCAAAGATGGCTGCCTTCGCACGACTTACGATGCAAAGATGGCTGCCTCCGCACGACTTACGACCCAAAGATGGCTGCCTCCGCAGAACTTACGACCCAAAGATTGCTGACTCCTCATGACTTACAACCCAAAGATGGCTGCCTCCGCACGACTTATGACCCAAAGACGGCTGCCTCCGCTTGACCTATGACCCAAAGATGGCTGCCTCCGCATGACCCAAAGATGGCTGCCTCCACATGACTTACGACCCAAAGATGGCTGCCTCCGCACGACTTACGACCCAAAGATGGCTGCCTCCGCATGATTACGACCCAAAGATGGCTGCCTACGAACAACTTATGACCCAAAGATGTCTGCCTCCGCATGACTTATGACCCAAAGATGGCTGCCTCCGCACGACTTACGACCCAAAGATGGCTGCCTCCGCTTGACCTATGACCCAAAGATGGCTGCCTCCGCATGACCCAAAGATGGCTGCCTCCACATGACTTACGACCCAAAGATGGCTGCCTCCGCACGACTTACGACCCAAAGATGGCTGCCTCCGCATGATTACGACCCAAAGATGGCTGCCTACGAACAACTTATGACCCAAAGATGTCTGCCTCCGCATGACTTACGACCCAAAGATGGCTGTCTTCGCACGACTTACGATGCAAAGATGGCTGCCTCCGCACGACTTACGACCCAAAGATGGCTGCCTCCGCAGAACTTACGACCCAAAGATGGCTGCCTCCGCACGACTTACGACCCAAAGATGGCTGCCTCCGCACGAACCAAAGATGGCTGCCTTCCCGCGACTTGCGACTCAAAGATGGCTGCCTCCGCACGACTTACAACCGAAAGATGGCTGCCTACGCACGACTTATGACCCAAAGATGGCTGCCTCCGCACGACTTATGACCCAAAGATGGCTGCCTCCGCACGACTTACGACCCAAAGATGGCTGCCTCCGCACGACTTACGACCCAAAGATGGCTGCCTTCGCACGACTTACGACCCAAAGATGGCTGCCTCCACATGATTATGACCCAAAGATGGCTGCCTACGCACAACTTACGACCCAAAGATGGCTGCCTCCGCACGACTTATGACCCAAAGATGGCTGCCTCCGCACGACTTACGACCCAAAGATGGCTGCCTCCGCATGACTTACGATGCAAAGATGGCTGCCTCCGCACGACTTACAACCCAAAGATGGCTGCCTACGCACGACTTATGACCCAAAGATGGCTGCCTCCGCACGACTTATGACCCAAAGATGGCTGCCTCCGCACGACTTACGACCCAAAGATGGCTGCCTCCGCACGACTTACGACCCAAAGATGGCTGCCTTCGCACGACTTACGACCCAAAGACGGCTGCCTCCGCTTGACCTATGACCCAAAGATGGCTGCCTCCGCATGACCCAAAGATGGCTGCCTCCACATGACTTACGACCCAAAGATTGCTGCCTCCGCACGACTTACGACCCAAAGATGGCTGCCTCCGCATGATTACGACCCAAAGATGGCTGCCTACGAACAACTTATGACCCAAAGATCTCTGCCTCCGCATGACTTACGACCCAAAGATGGCTGCCTCCGCACGACTTACGACCCAAAGATGGCTGCCTTCGCACGACTTACGATGCAAAGATGGCTGCCTCCGCACGACTTACGACCCAAAGATGGCTGCCTCCGCAGAACTTACGACCCAAAGATTGCTGACTCCTCATGACTTACAACCCAAAGATGGCTGCCTCCGCACGACTTATGACCCAAAGACGGCTGCCTCCGCTTGACCTATGACCCAAAGATGGCTGCCTCCGCATGACCCAAAGATGGCTGCCTCCACATGACTTACGACCCAAAGATGGCTGCCTCCGCACGACTTACGACCCAAAGATGGCTGCCTCCGCATGATTACGACCCAAAGATGGCTGCCTACGAACAACTTATGACCCAAAGATGTCTGCCTCCGCATGACTTACGACCCAAAGATGGCTGCCTCCGCACGACTTACGACCCAAAGATGGCTGCCTTCGCACGACTTACGATGCAAAGATGGCTGCCTCCGCACGACTTACGACCCAAAGATGGCTGCCTCCGCAGAACTTACGACCCAAAGATGGCTGCCTCCGCACGACTTACGACCCAAAGATGGCTGCCTCCACACGAACCAAAGATGGCTGCCTTCCCGCGACTTGCGACTCAAAGATGGCTGCCTCCGCACGACTTACAACCGAAAGATGGCTGCCTACGCACGACTTATGACCCAAAGATGGCTGCCTCCGCACGACTTATGACCCAAAGATGGCTGCCTCCGCACGACTTACGACCCAAAGATGGCTGCCTCCGCACGACTTACGACCCAAAGATGGCTGCCTTCGCACGACTTACGACCCAAAGATGGCTGCCTCCACATGATTATGACCCAAAGATGGCTGCCTACGCACAACTTACGACCCAAAGATGGCTGCCTCCGCACGACTTATGACCCAAAGATGGCTGCCTCCGCACGACTTACGACCCAAAGATGGCTGCCTCCGCATGACTTACGATGCAAAGATGGCTGCCTCCGCACGACTTACAACCCAAAGATGGCTGCCTCCACAGAACTTACGACCCAAAGATGGCTGCCTCCGCACGACTTACGACCCAAAGATGGCTGCTTCCGCACGAACCAAAGATGGCTGCCTTCCCGCGACTTGCGACTCAAAGATGGCTGCCTCCGCACGACTTACAATCCAAAGATGGATGCCTCCGCACAAGTTATTACCCAAACATGGCAGCCTCCACACGACTTATGACCCAAAGATGGCTGCCTCCGCATGACTTACGACCCAAAGATGGCTGCCTCCACATGACTTACGACCCAAAGATGGCTGCCTTCGCACGACTTACGACGCAAAGATGGCTGCCTCCGCACGACTTACGACCCAAAGATGGCTGCCTCCGCACAACTTACAACCCAAGGATGGCTGCCTCCGCACGACTTACGACCCAAAGATGGCTGCCTCCGCACGAACCAAATATGGCTGCCTTCCCGCGACTTGCGACCCAAAGATGGCTGCCTCCGCAGAACTTACGACCCAAAGATGGCTTCCTCCGCACGACGTACGACCCAAAGATGGCTGCCTCCGCACGAACCAAAGATGGCTGCCTTCCCGCGACTTGCGACTCAAAGATGGCTGCCTCCGCACGACTTACAACCGAAAGATGGCTGCCTACGCACGACTTATGACCCAAAGATGGCTGCCTCCGCACGACTTATGACCCAAAGATGGCTGCCTGCGAACGACTTACGACCCAAAGATGGCTGCCTCCGCACGACTTACGACCCAAAGATGGCTGCCTTCGCACGACTTACGACCCAAAGATGGCTGCCTCCACATGATTATGACCCAAAGATGGCTGCCTACGCACAACTTACGACCCAAAGATGGCTGCCTCCGCACGACTTATGACCCAAAGATGGCTGCCTCCTCATGACTTACAACCCAAAGATGGCTGCCTCCGCACGACTTATGACCCAAAGACGGCTGCCTCCGCTTGACCTATGACCCAAAGATGGCTGCCTCCGCATGACCCAAAGATGGCTGCCTCCACATGACTTACGACCCAAAGATGGCTGCCTCCGCACGACTTACGACCCAAAGATGGCTGCCTCCGCATGATTATGACCCAAAGATGGCTGCCTACGAACAACTTATGACCCAAAGATGTCTGCCTCCGCATGACTTACGACCCAAAGATGGCTGCCTCCGCACGACTTACGACCCAAAGATGGCTGCCTTCGCACGACTTACGATGCAAAGATGGCTGCCTCCGCACGACTTACGACCCAAAGATGGCTGCCTCCGCAGAACTTACGACCCAAAGATTGCTGACTCCTCATGACTTACAACCCAAAGATGGCTGCCTCCGCACGACTTATGACCCAAAGACGGCTGCCTCCGCTTGACCTATGACCCAAAGATGGCTGCCTCCGCATGACCCAAAGATGGCTGCCTCCACATGACTTACGACCCAAAGATGGCTGCCTCCGCACGACTTACGACCCAAAGATGGCTGCCTCCGCATGATTACGACCCAAAGATGGCTGCCTACGAACAACTTATGACCCAAAGATGTCTGCCTCCGCATGACTTACGACCCAAAGATGGCTGCCTCCGCACGACTTACGACCCAAAGATGGCTGCCTTCGCACGACTTACGATGCAAAGATGGCTGCCTCCGCACGACTTACGACCCAAAGATGGCTGCCTCCGCAGAACTTACGACCCAAAGATGGCTGCCTCCGCACGACTTGCGACCCAAAGATGGCTGCCTCCACACGAACCAAAGATGGCTGCCTTCCCGCGACTTGCGACTCAAAGATGGCTGCCTCCGCACGACTTACAACCGAAAGATGGCTGCCTACGCACGACTTATGACCCAAAGATGGCTGCCTCCGCACGACTTATGACCCAAAGATGGCTGCCTCCGCACGACTTACGACCCAAAGATGGCTGCCTCCGCACGACTTACGACCCAAAGATGGCTGCCTTCGCACGACTTACGACCCAAAGACGGCTGCCTCCGCTTGACCTATGACCCAAAGATGGCTGCCTCCGCATGACCCAAAGATGGCTGCCTCCACATGACTTACGACCCAAAGATTGCTGCCTCCGCACGACTTACGACCCAAAGATGGCTGCCTCCGCATGATTACGACCCAAAGATGGCTGCCTACGAACAACTTATGACCCAAAGATGTCTGCCTCCGCATGACTTACGACCCAAAGATGGCTGCCTCCGCACGACTTACGACCCAAAGATGGCTGCCTTCGCACGACTTATGACCCAAAGACGGCTGCCTCCGCTTGACCTATGACCCAAAGATGGCTGCCTCCGCATGACCCAAAGATGGCTGCCTCCACATGACTTACGACCCAAAGATGGCTGCCTCCGCACGACTTACGACCCAAAGATGGCTGCCTCCGCATGATTACGACCCAAAGATGGCTGCCTACGAACAACTTATGACCCAAAGATGTCTGCCTCCGCATGACTTACGACCCAAAGATGGCTGCCTCCGCACGACTTACGACCCAAAGATGGCTGCCTTCGCACGACTTACGATGCAAAGATGGCTGCCTCCGCACGACTTACGACCCAAAGATGGCTGCCTCCGCAGAACTTACGACCCAAAGATGGCTGCCTCCGCACGACTTACGACCCAAAGATGGCTGCCTCCACACGAACCAAAGATGGCTGCCTTCCCGCGACTTGCGACTCAAAGATGGCTGCCTCCGCACGACTTACAACCGAAAGATGGCTGCCTACGCACGACTTATGACCCAAAGATGGCTGCCTCCGCACGACTTATGACCCAAAGATGGCTGCCTCCGCACGACTTACGACCCAAAGATGGCTGCCTCCGCACGACTTACGACCCAAAGATGGCTGCCTTCGCACGACTTACGACCCAAAGATGGCTGCCTCCACATGATTATGACCCAAAGATGGCTGCCTACGCACAACTTACGACCCAAAGATGGCTGCCTCCGCACGACTTATGACCCAAAGATGGCTGCCTCCGCACGACTTACGACCCAAAGATGGCTGCCTCCGCATGACTTACGATGCAAAGATGGCTGCCTCCGCACGACTTACAACCCAAAGATGGCTGCCTACGCACGACTTATGACCCAAAGATGGCTGCCTCCGCACGACTTATGACCCAAAGATGGCTGCCTCCGCACGACTTACGACCCAAAGATGGCTGCCTCCGCACGACTTACGACCCAAAGATGGCTGCCTTCGCACGACTTACGACCCAAAGACGGCTGCCTCCGCTTGACCTATGACCCAAAGATGGCTGCCTCCGCATGACCCAAAGATGGCTGCCTCCACATGACTTACGACCCAAAGATTGCTGCCTCCGCACGACTTACGACCCAAAGATGGCTGCCTCCGCATGATTACGACCCAAAGATGGCTGCCTACGAACAACTTATGACCCAAAGATCTCTGCCTCCGCATGACTTACGACCCAAAGATGGCTGCCTCCGCACGACTTACGACCCAAAGATGGCTGCCTTCGCACGACTTACGATGCAAAGATGGCTGCCTCCGCACGACTTACGACCCAAAGATGGCTGCCTCCGCAGAACTTACGACCCAAAGATTGCTGACTCCTCATGACTTACAACCCAAAGATGGCTGCCTCCGCACGACTTATGACCCAAAGACGGCTGCCTCCGCTTGACCTATGACCCAAAGATGGCTGCCTCCGCATGACCCAAAGATGGCTGCCTCCACATGACTTACGACCCAAAGATGGCTGCCTCCGCACGACTTACGACCCAAAGATGGCTGCCTCCGCATGATTACGACCCAAAGATGGCTGCCTACGAACAACTTATGACCCAAAGATGTCTGCCTCCGCATGACTTACGACCCAAAGATGGCTGCCTCCGCACGACTTACGACCCAAAGATGGCTGCCTTCGCACGACTTACGATGCAAAGATGGCTGCCTCCGCACGACTTACGACCCAAAGATGGCTGCCTCCGCAGAACTTACGACCCAAAGATGGCTGCCTCCGCACGACTTACGACCCAAAGATGGCTGCCTCCACACGAACCAAAGATGGCTGCCTTCCCGCGACTTGCGACTCAAAGATGGCTGCCTCCGCACGACTTACAACCGAAAGATGGCTGCCTACGCACGACTTATGACCCAAAGATGGCTGCCTCCGCACGACTTATGACCCAAAGATGGCTGCCTCCGCACGACTTACGACCCAAAGATGGCTGCCTCCGCACGACTTACGACCCAAAGATGGCTGCCTTCGCACGACTTACGACCCAAAGATGGCTGCCTCCACATGATTATGACCCAAAGATGGCTGCCTACGCACAACTTACGACCCAAAGATGGCTGCCTCCGCACGACTTATGACCCAAAGATGGCTGCCTCCGCACGACTTACGACCCAAAGATGGCTGCCTCCGCATGACTTACGATGCAAAGATGGCTGCCTCCGCACGACTTACAACCCAAAGATGGCTGCCTCCACAGAACTTACGACCCAAAGATGGCTGCCTCCGCACGACTTACGACCCAAAGATGGCTGCTTCCGCACGAACCAAAGATGGCTGCCTTCCCGCGACTTGCGACTCAAAGATGGCTGCCTCCGCACGACTTACAATCCAAAGATGGATGCCTCCGCACAAGTTATTACCCAAAGATGGCAGCCTCCACACGACTTATGACCCAAAGATGGCTGCCTCCGCATGACTTACGACCCAAAGATGGCTGCCTCCACATGACTTACGACCCAAAGATGGCTGCCTTCGCACGACTTACGACGCAAAGATGGCTGCCTCCGCACGACTTACGACCCAAAGATGGCTGCCTCCGCACAACTTACAACCCAAGGATGGCTGCCTCCGCACGACTTACGACCCAAAGATGGCTGCCTCCGCACGAACCAAATATGGCTGCCTTCCCGCGACTTGCGACCCAAAGATGGCTGCCTCCGCAGAACTTACGACCCAAAGATGGCTTCCTCCGCACGACGTACGACCCAAAGATGGCTGCCTCCGCACGAACCAAAGATGGCTGCCTTCCCGCGACTTGCGACTCAAAGATGGCTGCCTCCGCACGACTTACAACCGAAAGATGGCTGCCTACGCACGACTTATGACCCAAAGATGGCTGCCTCCGCACGACTTATGACCCAAAGATGGCTGCCTGCGAACGACTTACGACCCAAAGATGGCTGCCTCCGCACGACTTACGACCCAAAGATGGCTGCCTTCGCACGACTTACGACCCAAAGATGGCTGCCTCCACATGATTATGACCCAAAGATGGCTGCCTACGCACAACTTACGACCCAAAGATGGCTGCCTCCGCACGACTTATGACCCAAAGATGGCTGCCTCCTCATGACTTACAACCCAAAGATGGCTGCCTCCGCACGACTTATGACCCAAAGACGGCTGCCTCCGCTTGACCTATGACCCAAAGATGGCTGCCTCCGCATGACCCAAAGATGGCTGCCTCCACATGACTTACGACCCAAAGATGGCTGCCTCCGCACGACTTACGACCCAAAGATGGCTGCCTCCGCATGATTATGACCCAAAGATGGCTGCCTACGAACAACTTATGACCCAAAGATGTCTGCCTCCGCATGACTTACGACCCAAAGATGGCTGCCTCCGCACGACTTACGACCCAAAGATGGCTGCCTTCGCACGACTTACGATGCAAAGATGGCTGCCTCCGCACGACTTACGACCCAAAGATGGCTGCCTCCGCACAACTTACAACCCAAGGATGGCTGCCTCCGCACGACTTACGACCCAAAGATGGCTGCCTCCGCACGAACCAAATATGGCTGCCTTCCCGCGACTTGCGACCCAAAGATGGCTGCCTCCGCAGAACTTACGACCCAAAGATGGCTGCCTCCGCACGACTTACGACCCAAAGATGGCTGCCTCCGCACGAACCAAAGATGGCTGCCTTCCCGCGACTTGCGACTCAAAGATGGCTGCCTCCGCACGACTTACAACCGAAAGATGGCTGCCTACGCACGACTTATGACCCAAAGATGGCTGCCTCCGCACGACTTATGACCCAAAGATGGCTGCCTGCGAACGACTTACGACCCAAAGATGGCTGCCTCCGCACGACTTACGACCCAAAGATGGCTGCCTTCGCACGACTTACGACCCAAAGATGGCTGCCTCCACATGATTATGACCCAAAGATGGCTGCCTACGCACAACTTACAACCCAAAGATGGCTGCCTCCGCACGACTTATGACCCAAAGATGGCTGCCTCCTCATGACTTACAACCCAAAGATGGCTGCCTCCGCACGACTTATGACCCAAAGACGGCTGCCTCCGCTTGACCTATGACCCAAAGATGGCTGCCTCCGCATGACCCAAAGATGGCTGCCTCCACATGACTTACGACCCAAAGATGGCTGCCTCCGCACGACTTACGACCCAAAGATGGCTGCCTCCGCATGATTATGACCCAAAGATGGCTGCCTACGAACAACTTATGACCCAAAGATGTCTGCCTCCGCATGACTTACGACCCAAAGATGGCTGCCTCCGCACGACTTACGACCCAAAGATGGCTGCCTTCGCACGACTTACGACCCAAAGATGGCTGCCTCCACATGATTATGACCCAAAGATGGCTGCCTACGCACAACTTACGACCCAAAGATGGCTGCCTCCGCACGACTTATGACCCAAAGATGGCTGCCTCCTCATGACTTACAACCCAAAGATGGCTGCCTCCGCACGACTTATGACCCAAAGACGGCTGCCTCCGCTTGACCTATGACCCAAAGATGGCTGCCTCCGCATGACCCAAAGATGGCTGCCTCCACATGACTTACGACCCAAAGATTGCTGCCTCCGCACGACTTACGACCCAAAGATGGCTGCCTCCGCATGATTACGACCCAAAGATGGCTGCCTACGAACAACTTATGACCCAAAGATGTCTGCCTCCGCATGACTTACGACCCAAAGATGGCTGCCTCCGCATGACTTACGACCCAAAGATGGCTGCCTTCGCACGACTTACGATGCAAAGATGGCTGCCTCCGCACGACTTACGACCCAAAGATGGCTGCCTCCGCAGAACTTACGACCCAAAGATTGCTGACTCCTCATGACTTACAACCCAAAGATGGCTGCCTCCGCACGACTTATGACCCAAAGACGGCTGCCTCCGCTTGACCTATGACCCAAAGATGGCTGCCTCCACATGACCCAAAGATGGCTGCCTCCACATGACTTACGACCCAAAGATGGCTGCCTCCACACGACTTACGACCCAAAGATGGCTGCCTCCGCATGATTACGACCCAAAGATGGCTGCCTACGAACAACTTATGACCCAAAGATGTCTGCCTCCGCATGACTTACGACCCAAAGATGGCTGCCTCCGCACGACTTACGACCCAAAGATGGCTGCCTCCGCTTGACCTATGACCCAAAGATGGCTGCCTCCGCATGACCCAAAGATGGCTGCCTCCACATGACTTACGACCCAAAGATGGCTGCCTCCGCACGACTTACGACCCAAAGATGGCTGCCTCCGCATGATTACGACCCAAAGATGGCTGCCTACGAACAACTTATGACCCAAAGATGTCTGCCTCCGCATGACTTACGACCCAAAGATGGCTGCCTCCGCACGACTTACGACCCAAAGATGGCTGTCTTCGCACGACTTACGATGCAAAGATGGCTGCCTCCGCACGACTTACGACCCAAAGATGGCTGCCTCCGCAGAACTTACGACCCAAAGATGGCTGCCTCCGCACGACTTACGACCCAAAGATGGCTGCCTCCGCACGAACCAAAGATGGCTGCCTTCCCGCGACTTGCGACTCAAAGATGGCTGCCTCCGCACGACTTACAACCGAAAGATGGCTGCCTACGCACGACTTATGACCCAAAGATGGCTGCCTCCGCACGACTTATGACCCAAAGATGGCTGCCTCCGCACGACTTACGACCCAAAGATGGCTGCCTCCGCACGACTTACGACCCAAAGATGGCTGCCTTCGCACGACTTACGACCCAAAGATGGCTGCCTCCACATGATTATGACCCAAAGATGGCTGCCTACGCACAACTTATGACCCAAAGATGGCTGCCTCCGCACGACTTATGACCCAAAGATGGCTGCCTCCTCATGACTTACAACCCAAAGATGGCTGCCTCCGCACGACTTATGACCCAAAGATGGCTGCCTCCGCTTGACCTATGACCCAAAGATGGCTGCCTCCGCATGACCCAAAGATGGCTGCCTCCACATGACTTACGACCCAAAGATTGCTGCCTCCGCACGACTTACGACCCAAAGATGGCTGCCTCCGCATGATTACGACCCAAAGATGGCTGCCTACGAACAACTTATGACCCAAAGATGTCTGCCTCCGCATGACTTACGACCCAAAGATGGCTGCCTCCGCACGACTTACGACCCAAAGATGGCTGCCTTCGCACGACTTACGATGCAAAGATGGCTGCCTCCGCACGACTTACGACCCAAAGATGGCTGCCTCCGCAGAACTTACGACCCAAAGATTGCTGACTCCTCATGACTTACAACCCAAAGATGGCTGCCTCCGCACGACTTATGACCCAAAGACGGCTGCCTCCGCTTGACCTATGACCCAAAGATGGCTGCCTCCGCATGACCCAAAGATGGCTGCCTCCACATGACTTACGACCCAAAGATGGCTGCCTCCGCACGACTTACGACCCAAAGATGGCTGCCTCCGCATGATTACGACCCAAAGATGGCTGCCTACGAACAACTTATGACCCAAAGATGTCTGCCTCCGCATGACTTACGACCCAAAGATGGCTGCCTCCGCACGACTTACGACCCAAAGATGGCTGCCTTCGCACGACTTACGATGCAAAGATGGCTGCCTCCGCACGACTTACGACCCAAAGATGGCTGCCTCCGCAGAACTTACGACCCAAAGATGGCTGCCTCCGCACGACTTGCGACCCAAAGATGGCTGCCTCCACACGAACCAAAGATGGCTGCCTTCCCGCGACTTGCGACTCAAAGATGGCTGCCTCCGCACGACTTACAACCGAAAGATGGCTGCCTACGCACGACTTATGACCCAAAGATGGCTGCCTCCGCACGACTTATGACCCAAAGATGGCTGCCTCCGCACGACTTACGACCCAAAGATGGCTGCCTCCGCACGACTTACGACCCAAAGATGGCTGCCTTCGCACGACTTACGACCCAAAGACGGCTGCCTCCGCTTGACCTATGACCCAAAGATGGCTGCCTCCGCATGACCCAAAGATGGCTGCCTCCACATGACTTACGACCCAAAGATTGCTGCCTCCGCACGACTTACGACCCAAAGATGGCTGCCTCCGCATGATTACGACCCAAAGATGGCTGCCTACGAACAACTTATGACCCAAAGATGTCTGCCTCCGCATGACTTACGACCCAAAGATGGCTGCCTCCGCACGACTTACGACCCAAAGATGGCTGCCTTCGCACGACTTACGATGCAAAGATGGCTGCCTCCGCACGACTTACGACCCAAAGATGGCTGCCTCCGCAGAACTTACGACCCAAAGATTGCTGACTCCTCATGACTTACAACCCAAAGATGGCTGCCTCCGCACGACTTATGACCCAAAGACGGCTGCCTCCGCTTGACCTATGACCCAAAGATGGCTGCCTCCGCATGACCCAAAGATGGCTGCCTCCACATGACTTACGACCCAAAGATGGCTGCCTCCGCACGACTTACGACCCAAAGATGGCTGCCTCCGCATGATTACGACCCAAAGATGGCTGCCTACGAACAACTTATGACCCAAAGATGTCTGCCTCCGCATGACTTACGACCCAAAGATGGCTGCCTCCGCACGACTTACGACCCAAAGATGGCTGCCTTCGCACGACTTACGATGCAAAGATGGCTGCCTCCGCACGACTTACGACCCAAAGATGGCTGCCTCCGCAGAACTTACGACCCAAAGATGGCTGCCTCCGCACGACTTACGACCCAAAGATGGCTGCCTCCACACGAACCAAAGATGGCTGCCTTCCCGCGACTTGCGACTCAAAGATGGCTGCCTCCGCACGACTTACAACCGAAAGATGGCTGCCTACGCACGACTTATGACCCAAAGATGGCTGCCTCCGCACGACTTATGACCCAAAGATGGCTGCCTCCGCACGACTTACGACCCAAAGATGGCTGCCTCCGCACGACTTACGACCCAAAGATGGCTGCCTTCGCACGACTTACGACCCAAAGATGGCTGCCTCCACATGATTATGACCCAAAGATGGCTGCCTACGCACAACTTACGACCCAAAGATGGCTGCCTCCGCACGACTTATGACCCAAAGATGGCTGCCTCCGCACGACTTACGACCCAAAGATGGCTGCCTCCGCATGACTTACGATGCAAAGATGGCTGCCTCCGCACGACTTACAACCCAAAGATGGCTGCCTACGCACGACTTATGACCCAAAGATGGCTGCCTCCGCACGACTTATGACCCAAAGATGGCTGCCTCCGCACGACTTACGACCCAAAGATGGCTGCCTCCGCACGACTTACGACCCAAAGATGGCTGCCTTCGCACGACTTACGACCCAAAGACGGCTGCCTCCGCTTGACCTATGACCCAAAGATGGCTGCCTCCGCATGACCCAAAGATGGCTGCCTCCACATGACTTACGACCCAAAGATTGCTGCCTCCGCACGACTTACGACCCAAAGATGGCTGCCTCCGCATGATTACGACCCAAAGATGGCTGCCTACGAACAACTTATGACCCAAAGATCTCTGCCTCCGCATGACTTACGACCCAAAGATGGCTGCCTCCGCACGACTTACGACCCAAAGATGGCTGCCTTCGCACGACTTACGATGCAAAGATGGCTGCCTCCGCACGACTTACGACCCAAAGATGGCTGCCTCCGCAGAACTTACGACCCAAAGATTGCTGACTCCTCATGACTTACAACCCAAAGATGGCTGCCTCCGCACGACTTATGACCCAAAGACGGCTGCCTCCGCTTGACCTATGACCCAAAGATGGCTGCCTCCGCATGACCCAAAGATGGCTGCCTCCACATGACTTACGACCCAAAGATGGCTGCCTCCGCACGACTTACGACCCAAAGATGGCTGCCTCCGCATGATTACGACCCAAAGATGGCTGCCTACGAACAACTTATGACCCAAAGATGTCTGCCTCCGCATGACTTACGACCCAAAGATGGCTGCCTCCGCACGACTTACGACCCAAAGATGGCTGCCTTCGCACGACTTACGATGCAAAGATGGCTGCCTCCGCACGACTTACGACCCAAAGATGGCTGCCTCCGCAGAACTTACGACCCAAAGATGGCTGCCTCCGCACGACTTACGACCCAAAGATGGCTGCCTCCACACGAACCAAAGATGGCTGCCTTCCCGCGACTTGCGACTCAAAGATGGCTGCCTCCGCACGACTTACAACTGAAAGATGGCTGCCTACGCACGACTTATGACCCAAAGATGGCTGCCTCCGCACGACTTAAGACCCAAAGATGGCTGCCTCCGCACGACTTACGACCCAAAGATGGCTGCCTCCGCACGACTTACGACCCAAAGATGGCTGCCTTCGCACGACTTACGACCCAAAGATGGCTGCCTCCACATGATTATGACCCAAAGATGGCTGCCTACGCACAACTTACGACCCAAAGATGGCTGCCTCCGCACGACTTATGACCCAAAGATGGCTGCCTCCGCACGACTTACGACCCAAAGATGGCTGCCTCCGCATGACTTACGATGCAAAGATGGCTGCCTCCGCACGACTTACAACCCAAAGATGGCTGCCTCCACAGAACTTACGACCCAAAGATGGCTGCCTCCGCACGACTTACGACCCAAAGATGGCTGCTTCCGCACGAACCAAAGATGGCTGCCTTCCCGCGACTTGCGACTCAAAGATGGCTGCCTCCGCACGACTTACAATCCAAAGATGGATGCCTCCGCACAAGTTATTACCCAAAGATGGCAGCCTCCACACGACTTATGACCCAAAGATGGCTGCCTCCGCATGACTTACGACCCAAAGATGGCTGCCTCCACATGACTTACGACCCAAAGATGGCTGCCTTCGCACGACTTACGACGCAAAGATGGCTGCCTCCGCACGACTTACGACCCAAAGATGGCTGCCTCCGCACAACTTACAACCCAAGGATGGCTGCCTCCGCACGACTTACGACCCAAAGATGGCTGCCTCCGCACGAACCAAATATGGCTGCCTTCCCGCGACTTGCGACCCAAAGATGGCTGCCTCCGCAGAACTTACGACCCAAAGATGGCTTCCTCCGCACGACGTACGACCCAAAGATGGCTGCCTCCGCACGAACCAAAGATGGCTGCCTTCCCGCGACTTGCGACTCAAAGATGGCTGCCTCCGCACGACTTACAACCGAAAGATGGCTGCCTACGCACGACTTATGACCCAAAGATGGCTGCCTCCGCACGACTTATGACCCAAAGATGGCTGCCTGCGAACGACTTACGACCCAAAGATGGCTGCCTCCGCACGACTTACGACCCAAAGATGGCTGCCTTCGCACGACTTACGACCCAAAGATGGCTGCCTCCACATGATTATGACCTAAAGATGGCTGCCTACGCACAACTTACGACCCAAAGATGGCTGCCTCCGCACGACTTATGACCCAAAGATGGCTGCCTCCTCATGACTTACAACCCAAAGATGGCTGCCTCCGCACGACTTATGACCCAAAGACGGCTGCCTCCGCTTGACCTATGACCCAAAGATGGCTGCCTCCGCATGACCCAAAGATGGCTGCCTCCACATGACTTACGACCCAAAGATGGCTGCCTCCGCACGACTTACGACCCAAAGATGGCTGCCTCCGCATGATTATGACCCAAAGATGGCTGCCTACGAACAACTTATGACCCAAAGATGTCTGCCTCCGCATGACTTACGACCCAAAGAGGGCTGCCTCCGCACGACTTACGACCCAAAGATGGCTGCCTTCGCACGACTTACGATGCAAAGATGGCTGCCTCCGCACGACTTACGACCCAAAGATGGCTGCCTCCGCACAACTTACAACCCAAGGATGGCTGCCTCCGCACGACTTACGACCCAAAGATGGCTGCCTCCGCACGAACCAAATATGGCTGCCTTCCCGCGACTTGCGACCCAAAGATGGCTGCCTCCGCAGAACTTACGACCCAAAGATGGCTGCCTCCGCACGACTTACGACCCAAAGATGGCTGCCTCCGCACGAACCAAAGATGGCTGCCTTCCCGCGACTTGCGACTCAAAGATGGCTGCCTCCGCACGACTTACAACCGAAAGATGGCTGCCTACGCACGACTTATGACCCAAAGATGGCTGCCTCCGCACGACTTATGACCCAAAGATGGCTGCCTGCGAACGACTTACGACCCAAAGATGGCTGCCTCCGCACGACTTACGACCCAAAGATGGCTGCCTTCGCACGACTTACGACCCAAAGATGGCTGCCTCCACATGATTATGACCCAAAGATGGCTGCCTACGCACAACTTACAACCCAAAGATGGCTGCCTCCGCACGACTTATGACCCAAAGATGGCTGCCTCCTCATGACTTACAACCCAAAGATGGCTGCCTCCGCACGACTTATGACCCAAAGACGGCTGCCTCCGCTTGACCTATGACCCAAAGATGGCTGCCTCCGCATGACCCAAAGATGGCTGCCTCCACATGACTTACGACCCAAAGATGGCTGCCTCCGCACGACTTACGACCCAAAGATGGCTGCCTCCGCATGATTATGACCCAAAGATGGCTGCCTACGAACAACTTATGACCCAAAGATGTCTGCCTCCGCATGACTTACGACCCAAAGATGGCTGCCTCCGCACGACTTACGACCCAAAGATGGCTGCCTTCGCACGACTTACGATGCAAAGATGGCTGCCTCCGCACGACTTACGACCCAAAGATGGCTGCCTCCGCACAACTTACAACCCAAGGATGGCTGCCTCCGCACGACTTACGACCCAAAGATGGCTGCCTCCGCACGAACCAAATATGGCTGCCTTCCCGCGACTTGCGACCCAAAGATGGCTGCCTCCGCAGAACTTACGACCCAAAGATGGCTGCCTCCGCACGACTTACGACCCAGAGATGGCTGCCTCCGCACGAACCAAAGATGGCTGCCTTCCCGCGACTTGCGACTCAAAGATGGCTGCCTCCGCACGACTTACAACCGAAAGATGGCTGCCTACGCACGACTTATGACCCAAAGATGGCTGCCTCCGCACGACTTATGACCCAAAGATGGCTGCCTGCGAACGACTTACGACCCAAAGATGGCTGCCTCCGCACGACTTACGACCCAAAGATGGCTGCCTTCGCACGACTTACGACCCAAAGATGGCTGCCTCCACATGATTATGACCCAAAGATGGCTGCCTACGCACAACGTACGACCCAAAGATGGCTGCCTCCGCACGACTTATGACCCAAAGATGGCTGCCTCCTCATGACTTACAACCCAAAGATGGCTGCCTCCGCACGACTTATGACCCAAAGACGGCTGCCTCCGCTTGACCTATGACCCAAAGATGGCTGCCTCCGCATGACCCAAAGATGGCTGCCTCCACATGACTTACGACCCAAAGATGGCTGCCTCCGCACGACTTACGACCCAAAGATGGCTGCCTCCGCATGATTATGACCCAAAGATGGCTGCCTACGAACAACTTATGACCCAAAGATGTCTGCCTCCGCATGACTTACGACCCAAAGATGGCTGCCTCCGCACGACTTACGACCCAAAGATGGCTGCCTTCGCACGACTTACGATGCAAAGATGGCTGCCTCCGCACGACTTACGACCCAAAGATGGCTGCCTCCGCAGAACTTACGACCCAAAGATTGCTGACTCCTCATGACTTACAACCCAAAGATGGCTGCCTCCGCACGACTTATGACCCAAAGACGGCTGCCTCCGCTTGACCTATGACCCAAAGATGGCTGCCTCCGCATGACCCAAAGATGGCTGCCTCCACATGACTTACGACCCAAAGATGGCTGCCTCCGCACGACTTACGACCCAAAGATGGCTGCCTCCGCATGATTACGACCCAAAGATGGCTGCCTCCGCACGACTTACGACCCAAAGATGGCTGCCTTCGCACGACTTACGATGCAAAGATGGCTGCCTCCGCACGACTTACGACCCAAAGATGGCTGCCTCCGCAGAACTTACGACCCAAAGATGGCTGTCTCCGCATGACTTACGACCCAAAGATGGCTGCCTCCGCACGAACCAAAGATGGCTGCCTTCCCGCGACTTGCGACTCAAAGATGGCTGCCTCCGCACGACTTACAACCGAAAGATGGCTGCCTACGCACGACTTATGACCCAAAGATGGCTGCCTCCGCACGACTTATGACCCAAAGATGGCTGCCTGCGAACGACTTACGACCCAAAGATGGCTGCCTCCGCACGACTTACGACCCAAAGATGGCTGCCTTCGCACGACTTACGACCCAAAGATGGCTGCCTCCACATGATTATGACCCAAAGATGGCTGCCTACGCACAACTTACGACCCAAAGATGGCTGCCTCCGCACGACTTATGACCCAAAGATGGCTGCCTCCTCATGACTTACAACCCAAAGATGGCTGCCTCCGCACGACTTATGACCCAAAGACGGCTGCCTCCGCTTGACCTATGACCCAAAGATGGCAGCCTCCGCATGACCCAAAGATGGCTGCCTCCACATGACTTACGACCCAAAGATGGCTGCCTCCGCACGACTTACGACCCAAAGATGGCTGCCTCCGCATGATTATGACCCAAAGATGGCTGCCTACGAACAACTTATGACCCAAAGATGTCTGCCTCCGCATGACTTACGACCCAAAGATGGCTGCCTCCGCACGACTTACGACCCAAAGATGGCTGCCTTCGCACGACTTACGATGCAAAGATGGCTGCCTCCGCACGACTTACGACCCAAAGATGGCTGCCTCCGCAGAACTTACGACCCAAAGATTGCTGACTCCTCATGACTTACAACCCAAAGATGGCTGCCTCCGCACGACTTATGACCCAAAGACGGCTGCCTCCGCTTGACCTATGACCCAAAGATGGCTGCCTCCGCATGACCCAAAGATGGCTGCCTCCACATGACTTACGACCCAAAGATGGCTGCCTCCGCACGACTTACGACCCAAAGATGGCTGCCTCCGCATGATTACGACCCAAAGATGGCTGCCTCCGCACGACTTACGACCCAAAGATGGCTGCCTTCGCACGACTTACGATGCAAAGATGGCTGCCTCCGCACGACTTACGACCCAAAGATGGCTGCCTCCGCAGAACTTACGACCCAAAGATGGCTGCCTCCGCATGACTTACGACCCAAAGATGGCTGCCTCCGCACGAACCAAAGATGGCTGCCTTCCCGCGACTTGCGACTCAAAGATGGCTGCCTCCGCACGACTTACAACCGAAAGATGGCTGCCTACGCACGACTTATGACCCAAAGATGGCTGCCTCCGCACGACTTATGACCCAAAGATGGCTGCCTCCGCACGACTTACGACCCAAAGATGGCTGCCTCCGCACGACTTACGACCCAAAGATGGCTGCCTCCACATGATTATGACCCAAAGATGGCTGCCTACGCACAACTTACGACCCAAAGATGGCTGCCTCCGCACGACTTATGACCCAAAGATGGCTGCCTCCGCACGACTTACGACCCAAAGATGGCTGCCTCCGCATGACTTACGACGCAAAGATGGCTGCCTCCGCACGACTTACAACCCAAAGATGGCTGCCTCCACAGAACTTACGACCCAAAGATGGCTGCCTCCGCACGACTTACGACCCAAAGATGGCTGCTTCCGCACGAACCAAAGATGGCTGCCTTCCCGCGACTTGCGACTCAAAGATGGCTGCCTCCGCACGACTTACAACCGAAAGATGGCTGCCTACGCACGACTTATGACCCAAAGATGGCTGCCTCCGCACGACTTACGACCCAAAGATGGCTGCCTTCGCACGACTTACGACCCAAAGATGGCTGCCTCCACATGATTATGACCCAAAGATGGCTGCCTACGCACAACTTACGACCCAAAGATGGCTGCCTCCGCACGACTTATGACCCAAAGATGGCTGCCTCCTCATGACTTACAACCCAAAGATGGCTGCCTCCGCACGACTTATGACCCAAAGACGGCTGCCTCCGCTTGACCTATGACCCAAAGATGGCTGCCTCCGCATGACCCAAATATGGCTGCCTCCACATGACTTACGACCCAAAGATGGCTGCCTCCGCATGACTTACGACCCAAAGATGGCTGCCTCCGCATGATTACGACCCAAAGATGGCTGCTTCCGCACGAACCAAAGATGGCTGCCTTCCCGCGACTTGCGACTCAAAGATGGCTGCCTCCGCACGACTTACAACCGAAAGATGGCTGCCTACGAACAACTTATGACCCAAAGATGTCTGCCTCCGCATGACTTACGACCCAAAGATGGCTGCCTCCGCACGACTTACGACCCAAAGATGGCTGCCTTCGCACGACTTACGATGCAAAGATGGCTGCCTCCGCACGACTTACGACCCAAAGATGGCTGCCTCCGCAGAACTTACGACCCAAAGATTGCTGACTCCTCATGACTTACAACCCAAAGATGGCTGCCTCCGCATGACTTATGACCCAAAGACGGCTGCCTCCGCTTGACCTATGACCCAAAGATGGCTGCCTCCGCATGACCCAAAGATTGCTGCCTCCACATGACTTACGACCCAAAGATGGCTGCCTCCGCACGACTTACGACCCAAAGATGGCTGCCTCCGCATGATTACGACCCAAAGATGGCTGCCTACGAACAACTTATGACCCAAAGATGTCTGCCTCCGCATGACTTACGACCCAAAGATGGCTGCCTCCGCACGACTTACGACCCAAAGATGGCTGCCTTCGCACGACTTACGATGCAAAGATGGCTGCCTCCGCACGACTTACGACCCAAAGATGGCTGCCTCCGCAGAACTTACGACCCAAAGATGGCTGCCTCCGCACGACTTACGACCCAAAGATGGCTGCCTCCGCACGAACCAAAGATGGCTGCCTTCCCGCGACTTGCGACTCAAAGATGGCTGCCTCCGCACGACTTACAACCGAAAGATGGCTGCATACGCACGACTTATGACCCAAAGATGGCTGCCTCCGCACGACTTATGACCCAAAGATGGCTGCCTCCGCACGACTTACGACCCAAAGATGGCTGCCTCCGCACGACTTACGACCCAAAGATGGCTGCCTTCGCACGACTTACGACCCAAAGATGGCTGCCTCCACATGATTACGACCCAAAGATGGCTGCCTACGCACAACTTACGACCCAAAGATGGCTGCCTCCGCACGACTTATGACCCAAAGATGGCTGCCTCCGCACGACTTACGACCCAAAGATGGCTGCCTCCGCATGACTTACGATGCAAAGATGGCTGCCTCCGCACGACTTACAACCCAAAGATGGCTGCCTCCACAGAACTTATGACCCAAAGATGGCTGCCTCCGCACGACTTACGACCCAAAGATGGCTGCTTCCGCACGAACCAAAGATGGCTGCCTTCCCGCGACTTGCGACTCAAAGATGGCTGCCTCCGCACGACTTACAATCCAAAGATGGATGCATCCGCACAAGTTATTACCCAAAGATGGCAGCCTCCACACGACTTATGACCCAAAGATGGCTGCCTCCGCATGACTTACGACCCAAAGATGGCTGCCTCCACATGACTTACGACCCAAAGATGGCTGCCTTCGCACGACTTACGATGCAAAGATGGCTGCCTCCGCACGACTTACGACCCAAAGATGGCTGCCTCCGCACAACTTACAACCCAAGGATGGCTGCCTCCGCACGACTTACGACCCAAAGATGGCTGCCTCCGCACGAACCAAATATGGCTGCCTTCCCGCGACTTGCGACCCAAAGATGGCTGCCTCCACAGAACTTACGACCCAAAGATGGCTGCCTCCGCACGACTTACGACCCAAAGATGGCTGCCTCCGCACGAACCAAAGATGGCTGCTTTCCCGCGACTTGCGACTCAAAGATGGCTGCCTCCGCATGACTTACAACCGAAAGATGGCTGCCTACGCACGACTTATGACCCAAAGATGGCTGCCTCCGCACGACTTATGACCCAAAGATGGCTGCCTCCGAACGACTTACGACCCAAAGATGGCTGCCTCCGCACGACTTACGACCCAAAGATGGCTGCCTTCGCACGACTTACGACCCAAAGATGGCTGCCTCCACATGATTATGACCCAAAGATGGCTGCCTACGCACAACTTACGACCCAAAGATGGCTGCCTCCGCACGACTTATGACCCAAAGATGGCTGCCTCCGCACGACTTACGACCCAAAGATGGCTGCCTCCGCATGACTTACGATGCAAAGATTGCTGCCTCCGCACGACTTACAACCCAAAGATGGCTGCCTCCACAGAACTTACGACCCAAAGATGGCTGCCTCCGCACGACTTACGACCCAAAGATGGCTGCTTCCGCACGAACCAAAGATGGCTGCCTTCCCGCGACTTGCGACTCAAAGATGGCTGCCTCCGCACGACTTACAATCCAAAGATGGATGCCTCCGCACAAGTTATTACCCAATGATGGCTGCCTCCACATGACTTATGACCCAAAGATGGCTGCCTCCGCATGACTTACGACCCAAAGATGGCTGCCTCCACATGACTTACGACCCAAAGATCGCTGCCTTCGCACGACTTACGACGCAAAGATGGCTGCCTCCGCACGACTTACGACCCAAAGATGGCTGCCTCCGCACAACTTACAACCCAAGGATGGCTGCCTCCGCACGACTTACGACCCAAAGATGGCTGCCTCCGCACGAACCAAATATGGCTGCCTTCCCGCGACTTGTGACCCAAAGATGGCTGCCTCCGCACGACTTACGACCCAAAGATGGCTGCCTACGCAAGACTTATGACCCAAAGATGGCTGCCTCCGCACGACTTACGACGCAAAGATGGCTGCCTCCTCATGACTTACGACCCATAGATGGCTGCCTCCGCATGACTTACGACCCAAAGATGGCTGCCTCCGCATGAATTATGACCCAAAGATGGCTGCCTCCGCAGGACATGCGACCCAAAGATGGCTGCCTCCGCACTACTTACGACCCAAAGATGGCTGCCTCAGCACAACTTATGACCCAAAGATGGCTCCCTCCGCACGACTTACGATGCAAAGATGGCTGGCTCCGCACGACTTACGACTAGTGTTGAGCATTCCGATGCTGCAAGTATCGGGTATCGGCCGATACTTGCTGTATCGGAATTCCGATACCGGGATTCCGATACTCTTGTGGTATCGGGTATCGGGTATCGGAACAACATTAATGTTAAAATGTGTAAAATAGAGAATTAAAATAAAAAATATCGCTATACTCACCTGTCCGACGCAGCCGGGACCTCAGCGCAGGAACCGGCAGCGTTGTTTGTTTAAAATTCCCGCTTTTACATGGTTACGCGAAGTCCCGGCTTGTGATTGGTCAGGGCGGCCATGTTGCCGGGCCGCGGACCAATCACAGCAAGCCGTGACGAAAATACGTCACGGCTTGCTGTGATTGGTCCGCGTCCCGGCAACATGGCCGCCATTAACCAATCACAAGCCGTGACGTCACGGGAGGCTGGAAACGCGCTCATTTTAAAAAGGGCGCGTGTCCAGCCTCCCGTGACGTCACGGCTTGTGATTGGTTGCGTCGCGGTCAACCAATCACAAGCCGGGAGGCTGGACACGCGCCCATTTCAAAATGAGCGCGTCCAGCCTCCCGGCTTGTGATTGGTTGATCGCGGCGCAACCAATCACAAGCCGTGACGTCACGGGAGGCTGGACACGCGCCCATTTCAAAATGAGCGCGTCCAGCCTCCCGGCTTGTGATTGGTTGATCGCGGCGCAACCAATCACAAGCCGTGACGTCACGGGAGGCTGGACACGCGCCCATTTTAAAATGAGCGCGTGTCCAGCCTCCCGTGACGTCCCGGCTTGTGATTGGTCAGGGCGGCCATATTGCCGGGACGCGGACCAATCACAGCAAGCCGTGACGTAATTTCGTCACGGCTTGCTGTGATTGGTCCGCGTCCCGGCAACATGGCCGACCTGACCAATCACAAGCCGGGAATTCACGTAACCAAGTAATAGCACGATTTTTAAACAAACAACGCTGCCGGTTCCCTCGCTGAAGTCCCGGCTGCGTCGGACAGGTGAGTATAGCGATATTTTTTATTTTAATTCTTTCTTTTACACATTAATATGGTTCCCAGGGCCTGAAGGAGAGTTTCCTCTCCTTCAGACCCTGGGAACCATCAGGGATACCGTCCGATACATGAGTCCCATTGACTTGTATTGGTATCGGGTATCGGTATCGGATTGGATTCCGATACTGTGACGGTATCGGCCGATACTTTCCGATACCGATACTTTCAAGTATCGGACGGTATCGCTCAACACTACTTACGACCCAAAGATGGCTGCCTCCGCAAGACTTACGACCCAAAGATGGCTGCCTTCGCACGACTTACGACGCAAAGATGGCTGCCTCCGCACGACTTACAACCCAAAGATGGCTGCCTCCACAGAACTTACGACCCAAAGATGGCTGCCTCCGCACGACTTACGACCCAAAGATGGCTGCCTCCGCACGAACCAAAGATGGCTGCCTTCCCGCGACTTGCGACTCAAAGATGGCTGCCTCCGCACGACTTACAATCCAAAGATGGATGCCTCCGCACAAGTTATTACCCAAAGATGGCTGCCTCCACACGACTTATGACCCAAAGATGGCTGCCTCCGCATGACTTACGACCCAAAGATGGCTGCCTCCACATGACTTACGACCCAAAGATGGCTGCCTTCGCACGACTTACGACGCAAAGATGGCTGCCTCCGCACGACTTACGACCCAAAGAAGGCTGCCTCCGCACAACTTACAACCCAAGGATGGCTGCCTCCGCACGACTTACGACCCAAAGATGGCTGCCTCCGCACGAACCAAATATGGCTGCCTTCCCGCGACTTGCGACCCAAAGATGGCTGCCTCCGCACGACTTACGTCCCAAAGATAGCTGCCTACGCAAGACTTATGACCCAAAGATGGCTGCCTCCGCACGAACCAAAGATGGCTTCCTATGCATGACTTGCGACCCAAAGATGGCTGCCTCCGCACGACTTACGACCCAAAGATGGCTGCCTCAGCACGACTTACGACCAAAAGATGGCTGCCTCCGCACGACTTATGACCCAAAGATGGCTGCCTCCGCACGACTTACGACCCAAAGATGGCTGCCTCTGCACGAATTATGACCCAAAGATGGCTGCCTCCGCATGACTTACGACTAGTGTTGAGCATTCCGATACCGCAAGTATCGGGTATCGGCCGATACTAGCGGTATCGGAATTCCGATACCGGGATTCCGATCCTTGGCGCGTATCGGATACCGGAATCGGAAGTTCAATGATTCAAAATTCAGAAATTCAGCCAATGAGAAAGATTCCAAGTGTGGGCACATCCTGTTTAGCATGGAGGGCATGAAACTACTGGCAAGGCTGTGATTGGCTGCTGAAATGATGTCATGATGCAGTTTAAAAGTCGCTGGCGCCATTTTGCGATCACTCTGCTGTGAATTCAGTTAGTGACAGGACGCTGTTTGCTGACTGAGGGACAGTTTAGAGATAGCGATTTGCTTCTTTGTGCTTTCCAAAGGCTAATTTAGCAACCGCTGTGTTCACCTACTATTCACCTTCCTTTTGCCTTGTAGCGCTGTTTTCACAGCGATCTGCAAGGTCTCTCTGTGTGTGTGTGTGAGTGCAGCCCACTCTCTAGTCTGAGTGCAGCCACATAGGCCATCCATAGCTGGTTGTATTCAGTTCAGGGAGGGTGGTTCATTGCCTCATACTGTCCTTTTTTTTTTTTTTTTTTGAAGTAGTGCAGGCTGCTGCACATTTTTTCCAAAAATTCCTATTAGTGTCTTTCCACCCGTCTCCAGCTAATTTGTGGAAAAACACTACATAGGATAAAGTAGAGGAGGGTTTTTGGGCCTTGCAGCGCCGTTTACGGCTGTCTGCACGGTCTCCGTGTGACTGCAGCTCGCCCTGTAATCTGTGAGCAGCTATAGCCTGGTTGTCTCCAGCTCAGGGTTTTTCACTGCGTCATACCGCCAAATCAATTTTCTTTTTTTTCAAAGTAGTGTAGTCTGCTGCTAATTTATTTTAAAAAATCCTATTAGTGTCTTTCCACCCGTCTCCAGCTAATTTGTGGAAAAACACTACATAGGATAAAGTAGAGGAGGGTTTTTGGGCCTTGCAGCGCCGTTTACGGCTGTCTGCACGGTCTCCGTGTGACTGCAGCTCGCCCTGTAGTCTGTGAGCAGCCGTAGCCTGGTTGTCTGCAGCTCAGGGTTTTTCACTGCGTCATACCGCCAAATCAATTTTCTTTTTTTTCAAAGTAGTGTAGTCTGCTGCTAATTTATTTTAAAAAATCCTATTAGTGTCTTTCCACCCGTCTCCAGCTAATTTGTGGAAAAACACTACATAGGATAAAGTAGAGGAGGGTTTTTGGGCCTTGCAGCGCCGTTTACGGCTGTCTGCACGGTCTCCGTGTGATTGCAGCTCTATCCGTTGTCAGTTCAGCCCCAAAAAAATAAATAAATAATAAAGTTCACCAAACACACCAGTTACACCACTTTACATTTGTGTAGGCCACATTAGCTCATATTCAAGTCTAGTCCACACTTTAGAAAATTAGTGTGTCTTATACCTGTTAGGAGGAGTTGCTCAGGAATAAGCACACAAAGCCGTTAGTACTTTTCTGCTTATCTTTATCAGTCAACCAAGATGAAGAAGGCAGTGAGTAAGGCACGTGGGCGTGGGCGTGGGCGCGGAGCAGGGAGGGGACGTGGGGATTCTGTGCCTGCTGCGGGCACCAGTGAGTCATCAGCACCCACTTTCACAAGGGAACAGTCGTTCATGCGCAGCTTTGTCGCCGAGCGCCGTACACCGCTGCTGCGTGAAGACCAAATTGAAGCCGTTGTGGGATGGATGGCAGCTAATGCATCAACTTCCATTAGTGCCACATCCTCTCAGACACAGAGCACTGGAGAGCAGCCATCTGTCTCTTCACCACCTGCAAAATTGCCCAGGCAGACAGAGATCCCAGGACAGGAGCAGTCTCTACTTCTGTTCTCTGAATCATCTCTTGGCTTGGAAACAGGGGGCCAGCCAAGCAGCATTGGAGAAATGGAAGAAGAGGCAGGGTGCAGTGATGCCCAACAGCTTTTTCTGTCTTCCTCTGAAGAGGCGGGTGGGCCAGTGGCTCCGGTCACCACCTCGCAGGCCGCATCAGCTGATGATGACACTCAGGTGCCACTTACTGGTGCGTGCTCTGCTGCTGAGACTACCCAGGAGGAGCAGTTGGGGGCAGAGGGTAGTGTAGATGATGAGGTCCTTGACCCATCTTGGCGTCAGGGACAGGAAGGTGGTGGGAGCAGCTCTGAGGAAGAGATTCCCCGTACGGCCCAAAGAGGGAGAGGGAGGGGGAAGACTGCGGATCCTGCAGCCTCCGCTTTGGCACCCGTAAGGAGCATGTCTCTTCCAAAAGTCAAAAGGGGGGCTCCCAAGACTTGCAGTGCCTGGTCCTTTTTTGACACAGTTGCAGATGACATTTGCTATGTCAGATGCAAGGTGTGTCATCAAAAAATCAAAAGAGGTCAAAAAGTCGCCAACCTCAATACCTCCAACATGTGGAAACGTGCGCAACAGGCACCCGGCGGAGTTAGACAAACACACTGAAGAGCTAGGCCAACCAACAGCGGCAGCTACCACCTCTTCAGCTCGTGTTGCCTCTTCCTCTAGCTCACACGCAGCTGGTTCGGCTTCCTCCCAGGATCGCCGTGGAAGAACCTCTGGCCCTGTTGTCCAGAGACCCGCTGTCATTCCACCCGCAGCACCACTTTCCCAGTCAACCACACACTCCCAGCCCAGTCTACAGCCATCGGTAGTACAGGCATGGGAGAAAAGGCGGCCTTTCTCGTCAAACCACCCACGAGCACAGGCTCTGACTGCAGGCATTGCCAAACTTCTGTCACTGGAAATGCTGTCATTCAGGCTGGTGGAGACTGACAGCTTCCGTGACTTGATGTCATTGGCAGTCCCACAGTACAGTGTGCCCAGCCGCTTTTACTTCAGCAGGCAAGCCGTCCCTGCCCTGCACAAGCATGTGGAGGGACACATAAAACACGCGCTACTGAACGCCGTCAGTAGCAAGGTCCACCTCACCACCGATGCGTGGACCAGTCAACATGGACAGGGGCGATACCTTTCCCTCACTGCCCATTGGGTTAATGTAGTTGAGCCGGGTACAGACCGTGCGAGTGGCGCAGGACGTGTCCTGCCCACTCCAAGGATTGCAGGAATCCATTCTGTACGCATTGACTCCTCCTCTTACACCAGTTCCTCAGAATCATCGCTGCAGGAGCCGTCACAGTCCACCTCCACATGGACCCGTGATGAACGTGTACCTGTTACGACCGACATGAGCACAGCCGTGGCCAAACGTCAACAGGCCGTCTTGAAATTAATTTTTTTGGGGAATCGTAGCCACACAGCGCAGGAGCTCTGGAATGCCATCAAGCAGGAGAGCGATGTGTGGTTTGAGCCAGCGAATCTCCAGCCAGGCATGGTAGTGTGTGATAATGGCCGAAATCTGGTGGCAGCCCTGGGCCTCGGCAACCTCACTCACATCCCATGTCTGGCACATGTGCTCAATTTGGTCGTGCAGAGTTTTTTGAGGGACTATCCGGATCTTGATGCACTGCTGCACAAGGTCCACCTAGAGTGTGCTCACTTGCGGCGTTCCAGCACGGCAAAAGCGCGCATTGCGGCTCTGCAGCGCCGACACCGCCTGCCGGAACATCGCATCATATGTGACCTACCTACCAGGTGGAATTCCACGTTACATATGTTGGAGCGGTTGTGTGAGCAGCAGCAAGCTGTAATGGAGTACCAGCTGTATCAGGCGCAAAAAAGTCGCAGTCAGCGCCGTACAGACTTCACAACCACAGAGTGGGCCACTATGAAGGATGTCTGCCAGGTTTTGCGTCCCTTTGATTATTCCACGCGGATGGCGAGTGCAGATGATGCACTAGTCAGCATGACTGTCCCCCTTATCTGCCTGCTTGAAAAATCACTGCAAGCGCTAAGGGATGATGTTGTGGAAGAGGTGGAGGATGAGGATTCACCACTTCCATCATCTTCTGGACAGTCAGCGCCACGTGGTTCCTCACAAACGCGTAGGCAGGGGACAGTTTGTGAGGAGGATGAGGAGGAGTCAATGGAGGAGGAAGACATCCGTCCAGAGGAGGGAGTTCCCGAATTGTCCAGTACTCAGTGTGTACAGTGAGGGTGGGGTGATGACGAGCGGGCAGAGATCACGCCTCCAGCTGGGGACAGCGTTTCTTGGGCAGTTGGCAGTCTGCAGCACATGGTGGATTACATGCTGCAGTGCCTGAGAAACGACCGCCGCATCGACCACATTCTCAACATGTCTGATTATTGGGTGTTCACCCTCCTCGATCCTCGCTACCGGGACAACGTAGAAAGCCTCATCACACCGTTGAACCGGGAGCGAAAAATGCGGGAGTACCAAGACACACTGGTCAGTTCCATCATCTTCTCCATTCCAACTGAGAGAAGTGCTGCTAGTGCATTCCAAAGCAGCTCAGTGCGTCCAGGCAGTGGTGGAGGCTCTGCACAAAGAGGGAGCAGAAGCAGTGCCTCTGCCCAAGGCAAGACCAGTATGGCCGAACTGTGGCACAGTTTTCTGTGCCCGCCACAAAAGTCTACACCATCACAGACGGCTCCAGTCAGCAGGAGGCAACGGTTCCGTCAGATGGTGACAGACTACATGTCTTGCCCTCTTGCTGTACTCCCAGACGGCTCTTCCCCTTTCAAGTTTTGGGTCTCAAAGCTGGATACATGGCCAGAGCTAAGCCAGTATGCATTGGAGGTGCTGTCTTGCCCTGCGGCCAGTGTATTATCGGAACGTGTCTTTAGTGCTGCAGGTGGTGTACTAACTGACCGTCGCATGCGACTATCCTCCGATAACGTTGACCGGCTTACTTTCCTGAAAATGAACAAGGCCTGGATCTCGCAGGAATTTGCCACTCCTCCTCCTGATTAAATAATTAGGTCACTGTATACGTTATCCAGGTCTCCTGTTGTGTTCATCTTTCTACCACCTGAACTTAAATTCCTGGGCTCCAACACCGCCAGTTGAGGCTCAGATGTGCCGTCTGCACAGTCAAAACATACGACCCAGTGTTATTGGGTTTCAGTAATGTCAGCTGATCCCCAGCTGTGTAGCCGGCAATGTGTCATGCGACCGCCACGCTGACACAACAACTGAAATGTAAGGGAATCTGTCCCCCCCCCCCAAGGCGTTTGTTACTGAAAGAGCCACCTTGTGCAGCAGTAATGCTGCACAAGGAAAAAGGTAGCTATTTTGGTTTTGCTCCTTGCACACGCAAAACTTAACACTTATAAAATGTGTCCACTGATACCGTAAAACCGTCCCGGAGGTGGGACTTTCCTTTGTAATATGACGCAGCACAGCCGTCATTCCTACCCCCCCCGGCGCCGCGCCCCGGCTCCTCAGCGTTGTTTGATTCCGTCCCGGAGCCTGCGCTGTTATGTTATCCCGTGGCCAGGCACACTTAGCGCTGCCCGTCTTCTGGCATCATTTGGTGTCAGGCTGCCTGCGCCTGTGCGGCCACGCTGGCCGAGAGCCCGCCTCGCAGTGTCTTCTGATTTAATCCCACTGGGGGCCTGGGATCTATGGACATGCGCAGTGCATATCTGAACCTCCACCTCTCACTCATCTCCCTATGGCTTCTTCAGACTGTTCGGTGTCAGCTGGTCCCTAATAGCATGCCACGGCCATGACACCGCACAGTCTGAAAAAGAAGCCGTAGGGAGGGGAGTGAGAGGCGAGGATATGCACTGCGCATGGCCATGGATCCCAGGCCCCCAGTGGGATTACATCAGAAGACACTGCGAGGCGGGCTCTCGGCCAGCGCGGCCGCACAGGCGCAGCCAGCCTGACACCAAATGATGTCAGAAGATGGGCAGCGCTAAGTGTGCCTGGCCACGGGATAACATAACAGCGCAGGCTCCGGGACGGAATCAAACAACGCTGAGGAGCCGGGGCACGGCGGCGGGGGGGTAGTAATGATGGCTGTGCTGCGTCATATTACGAAGGAAAGTCCCACCTCCGGGACGGTTTCACGGCTTCAGGGGACACATTTTAAAAGTGTTTAGTTCTGTGTTTGCAAGGAGCATGATGAAAAGAGCCACATTTTCCTTTTGCATCTTTTGTGCTGCACAAGCTGGCTCTTTCAGCTACAAACACCTTGGGGGGGGGGTTAAAGGTTCCCTTTCGACTTTCTCAGGCTTCGGCCTACATTGTGTTCCTCTGCTTTTCCACCTGCCCCTGGGCTCCATTACCGCTAGTTGCCGTCCAGAAGTGCTGTACGCACAGTCAACAGTCGCTCCTCTGTTATTGGGGTTCAGTAACGTCAGCTGTTCCCCTGCTGTGTGTGTGGCAATCACTCCTACCTCCTCCAACCTCCTCCAACCTCCTCCTCCTCCACCTGTCCCTGGGCTCCAACACCGCCAGTTGCCGTCCAGAAGTGCTGTACGCACAGTCAACAGTCCCTCCTCTGTTATTGGGGTTCAGTAACGTCAGCTGTTCCCCTGCTGTGTGTGTGGCAATCCCTCCTACCTCCTCCAACCTCCTCCTCCTCCACCTGTCCCTGGGCTCCAACACCGCCAGTTGCCGTCCAGAAGTGCTGTACGCACAGTCAACAGTCCCTCCTCTGTTATTGGGGTTCAGTAACGTCAGCTGTTCCCCTGCTGTGTGTGTGGCAATCCCTCCTACCTCCTCCAACCTCCTCCTCCTCCACCTGTCCCTGGGCTCCAACACCGCCAGTTGCCGTCCAGAAGTGCTGTACGCACAGTCAACAGTCCCTCCTCTGTTATTGGGGTTCAGTAACGTCAGCTGTTCCCCTGCTGTGTGTGTGGCAATCCCTCCTACCTCCTCCAACCTCCTCCAACCTCCTCCTCCTCCACCTGTCCCTGGGCTCCAACACCGCCAGTTGCCGTCCAGAAGTGCTGTACGCACAGTCAACAGTCCCTCCTCTGTTATTGGGGTTCAGTAACGTCAGCTGTTCCCCTGCTGTGTGTGTGGCAATCCCTCCTACCTCCTCCAACCTCCTCCTCCTCCACCTGTCCCTGGGCTCCAACACCGCCAGTTGCCGTCCAGAAGTGCTGTACGCACAGTCAACAGTCCCTCCTCTGTTATTGGGGTTCAGTAACGTCAGCTGTTCCCCTGCTGTGTGTGTGGCAATCACTCCTACCTCCTCCAACCTCCTCCTCCTCCACCTGTCCCTGGGCTCCAACACCGCCAGTTGCCGTCCAGAAGTGCTGTACGCACAGTCAACAGTCCCTCCTCTGTTATTGGGGTTCAGTAACGTCAGCTGTTCCCCTGCTGTGTGTGTGGCAATCCCTCCTACCTCCTCCAACCTCCTCCAACCTCCTCCTCCTCCACCTGTCCCTGGGCTCCAACACCGCCAGTTGCCGTCCAGAAGTGCTGTACGCACAGTCAACAGTCCCTCCTCTGTTATTGGGGTTCAGTAACGTCAGCTGTTCCCCTGCTGTGTGTGTGGCAATCCCTCCTACCTCCTCCAACCTCCTCCTCCTCCACCTGTCCCTGGGCTCCAACACCGCCAGTTGCCGTCCAGAAGTGCTGTACGCACAGTCAACAGTCCCTCCTCTGTTATTGGGGTTCAGTAACGTCAGCTGTTCCCCTGCTGTGTGTGTGGCAATCCCTCCTACCTCCTCCAACCTCCTCCTCCTCCACCTGTCCCTGGGCTCCAACACCGCCAGTTGCCGTCCAGAAGTGCTGTACGCACAGTCAACAGTCCCTCCTCTGTTATTGGGGTTCAGTAACGTCAGCTGTTCCCCTGCTGTGTGTGTGGCAATCCCTCCTACCTCCTCCAACCTCCTCCTCCTCCACCTGTCCCTGGGCTCCAACACCGCCAGTTGCCGTCCAGAAGTGCTGTACGCACAGTCAACAGTCCCTCCTCTGTTATTGGGGTTCAGTAACGTCAGCTGTTCCCCTGCTGTGTGTGTGGCAATCCCTCCTACCTCCTCCAACCTCCTCCTCCTCCACCTGTCCCTGGGCTCCAACACCGCCAGTTGCCGTCCAGAAGTGCTGTACGCACAGTCAACAGTCCCTCCTCTGTTATTGGGGTTCAGTAACGTCAGCTGTTCCCCTGCTGTGTGTGTGGCAATCCCTCCTACCTCCTCCAACCTCCTCCAACCTCCTCCTCCTCCACCTGTCCCTGGGCTCCAACACCGCCAGTTGCCGTCCAGAAGTGCTGTACGCACAGTCAACAGTCCCTCCTCTGTTATTGGGGTTCAGTAACGTCAGCTGTTCCCCTGCTGTGTGTGTGGCAATCCCTCCTACCTCCTCCAACCTCCTCCTCCTCCACCTGTCCCTGGGCTCCAACACCGCCAGTTGCCGTCCAGAAGTGCTGTACGCACAGTCAACAGTCCCTCCTCTGTTATTGGGGTTCAGTAACGTCAGCTGTTCCCCTGCTGTGTGTGTGGCAATCACTCCTACCTCCTCCAACCTCCTCCTCCTCCACCTGTCCCTGGGCTCCAACACCGCCAGTTGCCGTCCAGAAGTGCTGTACGCACAGTCAACAGTCCCTCCTCTGTTATTGGGGTTCAGTAACGTCAGCTGTTCCCCTGCTGTGTGTGTGGCAATCCCTCCTACCTCCTCCAACCTCCTCCAACCTCCTCCTCCTCCACCTGTCCCTGGGCTCCAACACCGCCAGTTGCCGTCCAGAAGTGCTGTACGCACAGTCAACAGTCCCTCCTCTGTTATTGGGGTTCAGTAACGTCAGCTGTTCCCCTGCTGTGTGTGTGGCAATCCCTCCTACCTCCTCCAACCTCCTCCTCCTCCACCTGTCCCTGGGCTCCAACACCGCCAGTTGCCGTCCAGAAGTGCTGTACGCACAGTCAACAGTCCCTCCTCTGTTATTGGGGTTCAGTAACGTCAGCTGTTCCCCTGCTGTGTGTGTGGCAATCCCTCCTACCTCCTCCAACCTCCTCCAACCTCCTCCTCCTCCACCTGTCCCTGGGCTCCAACACCGCCAGTTGCCGTCCAGAAGTGCTGTACGCACAGTCAACAGTCCCTCCTCTGTTATTGGGGTTCAGTAACGTCAGCTGTTCCCCTGCTGTGTGTGTGGCAATCCCTCCTACCTCCTCCAACCTCCTCCTCCTCCACCTGTCCCTGGGCTCCAACACCGCCAGTTGCCGTCCAGAAGTGCTGTACGCACAGTCAACAGTCCCTCCTCTGTTATTGGGGTTCAGTAACGTCAGCTGTTCCCCTGCTGTGTGTGTGGCAATCCCTCCTACCTCCTCCAACCTCCTCCTCCTCCACCTGTCCCTGGGCTCCAACACCGCCAGTTGCCGTCCAGAAGTGCTGTACGCACAGTCAACAGTCCCTCCTCTGTTATTGGGGTTCAGTAACGTCAGCTGTTCCCCTGCTGTGTGTGTGGCAATCCCTCCTACCTCCTCCAACCTCCTCCTCCTCCACCTGTCCCTGGGCTCCAACACCGCCAGTTGCCGTCCAGAAGTGCTGTACGCACAGTCAACAGTCCCTCCTCTGTTATTGGGGTTCAGTAACGTCAGCTGTTCCCCTGCTGTGTGTGTGGCAATCCCTCCTACCTCCTCCAACCTCCTCCAACCTCCTCCTCCTCCACCTGTCCCTGGGCTCCAACACCGCCAGTTGCCGTCCAGAAGTGCTGTACGCACAGTCAACAGTCCCTCCTCTGTTATTGGGGTTCAGTAACGTCAGCTGTTCCCCTGCTGTGTGTGTGGCAATCCCTCCTACCTCCTCCAACCTCCTCCTCCTCCACCTGTCCCTGGGCTCCAACACCGCCAGTTGCCGTCCAGAAGTGCTGTACGCACAGTCAACAGTCCCTCCTCTGTTATTGGGGTTCAGTAACGTCAGCTGTTCCCCTGCTGTGTGTGTGGCAATCACTCCTACCTCCTCCAACCTCCTCCTCCTCCACCTGTCCCTGGGCTCCAACACCGCCAGTTGCCGTCCAGAAGTGCTGTACGCACAGTCAACAGTCCCTCCTCTGTTATTGGGGTTCAGTAACGTCAGCTGTTCCCCTGCTGTGTGTGTGGCAATCCCTCCTACCTCCTCAAACCTCCTCCAACCTCCTCCTCCTCCACCTGTCCCTGGGCTCCAACACCGCCAGTTGCCGTCCAGAAGTGCTGTACGCACAGTCAACAGTCCCTCCTCTGTTATTGGGGTTCAGTAACGTCAGCTGTTCCCCTGCTGTGTGTGTGGCAATCCCTCCTACCTCCTCCAACCTCCTCCTCCTCCACCTGTCCCTGGGCTCCAACACCGCCAGTTGCCGTCCAGAAGTGCTGTACGCACAGTCAACAGTCCCTCCTCTGTTATTGGGGTTCAGTAACGTCAGCTGTTCCCCTGCTGTGTGTGTGGCAATCCCTCCTACCTCCTCCAACCTCCTCCTCCTCCACCTGTCCCTGGGCTCCAACACCGCCAGTTGCCGTCCAGAAGTGCTGTACGCACAGTCAACACTCCCTCCTCTGTTATTGGGGTTCAGTAACGTCAGCTGTTCCCCTGCTGTGTGTGTGGCAATCCCTCCTACCTCCTCCAACCTCCTCCTCCTCCACCTGTCCCTGGGCTCCAACACCGCCAGTTGCCGTCCAGAAGTGCTGTACGCACAGTCAACAGTCCCTCCTCTGTTATTGGGGTTCAGTAACGTCAGCTGTTCCCCTGCTGTGTGTGTGGCAATCACTCCTACCTCCTCCAACCTCCTCCTCCTCCACCTGTCCCTGGGCTCCAACACCGCCAGTTGCCGTCCAGAAGTGCTGTACGCACAGTCAACAGTCCCTCCTCTGTTATTGGGGTTCAGTAACGTCAGCTGTTCCCCTGCTGTGTGTGTGGCAATCCCTCCTACCTCCTCCAACCTCCTCCAACCTCCTCCTCCTCCACCTGTCCCTGGGCTCCAACACCGCCAGTTGCCGTCCAGAAGTGCTGTACACACAGTCAACAGTCCCTCCTCTGTTATTGGGGTTCAGTAACGTCAGCTGTTCCCCTGCTGTGTGTGTGGCAATCCCTCCTACCTCCTCCAACCTCCTCCTCCTCCACCTGTCCCTGGGCTCCAACACCGCCAGTTGCCGTCCAGAAGTGCTGTACGCACAGTCAACAGTCCCTCCTCTGTTATTGGGGTTCAGTAACGTCAGCTGTTCCCCTGCTGTGTGTGTGGCAATCCCTCCTACCTCCTCCAACCTCCTCCTCCTCCACCTGTCCCTGGGCTCCAACACCGCCAGTTGCCGTCCAGAAGTGCTGTACGCACAGTCAACACTCCCTCCTCTGTTATTGGGGTTCAGTAACGTCAGCTGTTCCCCTGCTGTGTGTGTGGCAATCCCTCCTACCTCCTCCAACCTCCTCCTCCTCCACCTGTCCCTGGGCTCCAACACCGCCAGTTGCCGTCCAGAAGTGCTGTACGCACAGTCAACAGTCCCTCCTCTGTTATTGGGGTTCAGTAACGTCAGCTGTTCCCCTGCTGTGTGTGTGGCAATCACTCCTACCTCCTCCAACCTCCTCCTCCTCCACCTGTCCCTGGGCTCCAACACCGCCAGTTGCCGTCCAGAAGTGCTGTACGCACAGTCAACAGTCCCTCCTCTGTTATTGGGGTTCAGTAACGTCAGCTGTTCCCCTGCTGTGTGTGTGGCAATCCCTCCTACCTCCTCCAACCTCCTCCAACCTCCTCCTCCTCCACCTGTCCCTGGGCTCCAACACCGCCAGTTGCCGTCCAGAAGTGCTGTACGCAGTCAACAGTCCCTCCTCTGTTATTGGGGTTCAGTAACGTCAGCTGTTCCCCTGCTGTGTGTGTGGCAATCCCTCCTACCTCCTCCAACCTCCTCCTCCTCCACCTGTCCCTGGGCTCCAACACCGCCAGTTGCCGTCCAGAAGTGCTGTACGCACAGTCAACAGTCCCTCCTCTGTTATTGGGGTTCAGTAACGTCAGCTGTTCCCCTGCTGTGTGTGTGGCAATCCCTCCTACCTCCTCCAACCTCCTCCTCCTCCACCTGTCCCTGGGCTCCAACACCGCCAGTTGCCGTCCAGAAGTGCCGTACGCACAGTCAACAGTCCCTCCTCTGTTATTGGGGTTCAGTAACGTCAGCTGTTCCCCTGCTGTGTGTGTGGCAATCCCTCCTACCTCCTCCAACCTCCTCCTCCTCCACCTGTCCCTGGGCTCCAACACCGCCAGTTGCCGTCCAGAAGTGCTGTACGCACAGTCAACAGTCCCTCCTCTGTTATTGGGGTTCAGTAACGTCAGCTGTTCCCCTGCTGTGTGTGTGGCAATCCCTCCTACCTCCTCCAACCTCCTCCTCCTCCACCTGTCCCTGGGCTCCAACACCGCCAGTTGCCGTCCAGAAGTGCTGTACGCACAGTCAACAGTCCCTCCTCTGTTATTGGGGTTCAGTAACGTCAGCTGTTCCCCTGCTGTGTGTGTGGCAATCCCTCCAACCTCCTCCAACCTCCTCCTCCTCCACCTGTCCCTGGGCTCCAACACCGCTAGTTGCCGTCCAGAAGTGCTGTACGCACAGAGCCAAACACCTCGCCAATGTGTTAGTGGGGTTCAGCACCGCCAGCTGTTCCCCTGCTGTGTATACGGCAACGTGTACTGCGACCGCCACGCAGGCACAACAAGTTAAATGTAAGGGAACCTGACCCCCCCCCCCCCAGGCGTTTGTTACTGAAGGAGCCACCTTGTGCAGCAGTAATGATGCAAAGGGAAAAAGTGCCTCTTTTCGTGATGCTCCTTGCACATGCTGAACCAAACACTTATGAAATGTGTCCCCACACAGCGTTAAACCGTCCGGTAGGTGGAACTTTCCTTTGTCGTGTGACGCAGCACAGCCATCATTTTTACCCCCTTGGCGCCGTGCGCCCCCTCCTCAGCGTTGTTTGAATCTGTCCCGGAGCCTGCGCTGTTAGGTTAGCCCTTGGCCATGCACACATGTTGCGCTGCCCGTCTTCTGACCTCATTTGGTGTCAGGCTGGCTGCGCCTGTGCGGGTGCGCTGGCCGAGATCCCGCCTCGCAGTGTCGTCTAATGTAATCCCACCGCGGGCCTGTGATCCGTGCCCGTGCGCAGTGCATATCCTCTCCTCTCACTCCCCTCCCTACGGCTTCTTCAGACTGTGCGATGTCAGCTGGTCCCTAATAGCATGCCACGGCCGTGACACCGCACAGTCTGAAAAAGCCGTAGGGAGGGGAGTGAGAGGAGAGGATATGCACTGCGCACGGGCACGGATCACAGGCCCGCGGTGGGATTACATTAGATGACACTGCGAGGCGGGATCTCGGCCAGCGCACCCGCACAGGCGCAGCCAGCCTGACACCAAATGAGGTCAGAAGACGGGCAGCGCAACATGTGTGCATGGCCAAGGGCTAACCTAACAGCGCAGGCTCCGGGACAGATTCAAACAACGCTGAGGAGGCGGCGCACGGCGCCAAGGGGGTAAAAATGATGGCTGTGCTGCGTCACACGACAAAGGAAAGTTCCACCTACCGGACGGTTTAACGCTGTGAGGAGACACATTTCATAAATGTTAGGTTCCGCATGTACAAGGACCATAATTAAAAGAGCTAAGTTTACCTTTTCCAGCATTAGTGCTGTACACAATGGCTCTTTCAGCTACAAACGCCTGGGGGGGGGGGGGGTTAAAGGTTTCCTTTCAACTTGCTCGAGTGCAGGCTTCGGCCTACACTCCGCTCCCCCTGCTCCTCCTGCTGACCCTGGGCTCTAACACCGCCAGTTTTTGCCCAGATGTGCTAGCTGCACAGAGAAAAACACCAGCCAATGTGTCAGTGGGGTCCAGCACCGCCAGCTGTTCCCCTGCTGTGCAGCCGGCAACGTGTCCTGCAAAAGCCACGCAGACACAAGAACTGAAATTGAAGGGAACCTGTCCCCCCTCCCCCAGGCGTTTTTACGTTATCCAGCCACCTTGTACAGCGGTAATGCTGCATGTGTGCAAGGTGGCTCAGAAACGTATTCTCCTCGCACATGTGGAACTGAAAACACGTCTGAAATGTGTCCTCTGTGTGACCATTTAACCGTCCCGGTGGTGTGACTTTCCTTTGTAATGACACGCTGCAACCCCCTTGGTAGCGCTGCCCGTCTTCTGGCATCATTGTTTGGCTGGCTGCGCCTCTGCGGCCGCCCTGACCCACACAACGCCCCTCGGTGTCTTATTTATTGGGACTGCAAGGGTGTGATTCATGGGCAGGATCAGTGCATCAGTTCGCCTGTCCCTCCTCTCCTTCCGCCTTCTTCGGACTGTGCGGCTTCATGGCCGTGGCATGCGATAAGGGATCAGATGACGCCGCACAGTCTGAAGCGGGTGTAAGGACCCGAGTGTGAGAGGCGAACATATGTGCTGCGCCAGGCCCTGAATCCCAGCCCCGCAGTGTTTTAACAATGTTAAGACACTGCGGGGCTGGGATTCATGGTCATCGCGAACCGCACCGGCCGACATTACATGATGCCAGAAGATGGGCAGCGCTAACGGCGCTAGGCCAGGGGATAACACGACAGCGCAGACTCCTGTACAGCAAATAACAACGCTCGGGAGGCTGCACCCAGCACCAAGGTGGGATTCTTGACACCTGTGCTGCGTCTCATTACAAAGGGAACTCTCGCCTCCATTACACAGTTTGACTGTATAAAGGGCTAAATGTTATACGTGTTCCATTCAGCGTGTGCAAGGAGAAAAATTACAAGAGCAACCTTTGACTTGCGCAGCACTGCTGCTGCATAAGCTGTGGCTCTTCTACTTTGTAACCCCTGAGGGGGGGTTAAAGGTGACTTTTGAAATCGGTTCAATTAGGCTTCGGCCTACACTCTGCTCCACCTGCAGAGCCCGGGCTCCAACAACGCTAGTTGCTGTCCGGAAGTGCTGGCTGCACAGAGCCAAACACCTCGCCAATGTGTCAGTGGGGTCCAGCACCGCCAGCTGTTCCCCTGCTGTGTAGCCGGCAACGTGTCCTGCAAAAGCCACGCAGACACAACACACCCAAAGCTGCCGCCAGTGCAGGCTTCGGCCTACACTCCCCTCCCCCTGCTCCTCCTCCTCCTGCTCCTCCTCCTGCTGTCCCTGGGCTCTAACACACCGCCAGTTGGGGCCCAGATGTGCTAGCTGCACAGAGAAAAACACCAGCCAATGTGTCAGTGGGGTCCAGCACCGCCAGCTGTTCCCCTGCTGTGCAGCCGGCAACGTGTCCTGCAAAAGCCACGCAGACACAAGAACTGAAATTGAAGGGAACCTGTCCCCCCTCCCCCAGGCGTTTTTACGTTATCCAGCCACCTTGTACAGCGGTAATGCTGCATGTGTGCAAGGTGGCTCAGAAACGTATTCTCCTCGCACATGTGGAACTGAAAACACGTCTGAAATGTGTCCTCTGTGTGACCATTTAACCGTCCCGGTGGTGTGACTTTCCTTTGTAATGACACGCTGCAACCCCCTTGGTAGCGCTGCCCGTCTTCTGGCATCATTGTTTGGCTGGCTGCGCCTCTGCGGCCGCCCTGACCCACACAACGCCCCTCGGTGTCTTATTTATTGGGACTGCGAGGGTGTGATTCATGGGCAGGATCAGTGCATCAGTTCGCCTGTCCCTCCTCTCCTTCCGCCTTCTTCGGACTGTGCGGCTTCATGGCCGTGGCATGCGATAAGGGATCAGATGACGCCGCACAGTCTGAAGCGGGTGTAAGGACCCGAGTGTGAGAGGCGAACATATGTGCTGCGCCAGGCCCTGAATCCCAGCCCCGCAGTGTTTTAACAATGTTAAGACACTGCGGGGCTGGGATTCATGGTCATCGCGAACCGCACCGGCCGACATTACATGATGCCAGAAGATGGGCAGCGCTAACGGCGCTAGGCCAGGGGATAACACGACAGCGCAGACTCCTGTACAGCAAATAACAACGCTCGGGAGGCTGCACCCAGCACCAAGGTGGGATTCTTGACACCTGTGCTGCGTCTCATTACAAAGGGAACTCTCGCCTCCATTACACAGTTTGACTGTATAAAGGGCTAAATGTTATACGTGTTCCATTCAGCGTGTGCAAGGAGAAAAATTACAAGAGCAACCTTTGACTTGCGCAGCACTGCTGCTGCATAAGCTGTGGCTCTTCTACTTTGTAACCCCTGAGGGGGGGTTAAAGGTGACTTTTGAAATCGGTTCAATTAGGCTTCGGCCTACACTCTGCTCCACCTGCAGAGCCCGGGCTCCAACAACGCTAGTTGCTGTCCGGAAGTGCTGGCTGCACAGAGCCAAACACCTCGCCAATGTGTCAGTGGGGTCCAGCACCGCCAGCTGTTCCCCTGCTGTGTAGCCGGCAACGTGTCCTGCAAAAGCCACGCAGACACAACACACCCAAAGCTGCCGCCAGTGCAGGCTTCGGCCTACACTCCCCTCCCCCTGCTCCTCCTCCTCCTGCTCCTCCTCCTGCTGTCCCTGGGCTCTAACACACCGCCAGTTGGGGCCCAGATGTGCTAGCTGCACAGAGAAAAACACCAGCCAATGTGTCAGTGGGGTCCAGCACCGCCAGCTGTTCCCCTGCTGTGCAGCCGGCAACGTGTCCTGCAAAAGCCACGCAGACACAAGAACTGAAATTGAAGGGAACCTGTCCCCCCTCCCCCAGGCGTTTTTACGTTATCCAGCCACCTTGTACAGCGGTAATGCTGCATGTGTGCAAGGTGGCTCAGAAACGTATTCTCCTCGCACATGTGGAACTGAAAACACGTCTGAAATGTGTCCTCTGTGTGACCATTTAACCGTCCCGGTGGTGTGACTTTCCTTTGTAATGACACGCTGCAACCCCCTTGGTAGCGCTGCCCGTCTTCTGGCAGCATTGTTTGGCTGGCTGCGCCTCTGCGGCCGCCCTGACCCACACAACGCCCCTCGGTGTCTTATTTATTGGGACTGCGAGGGTGTGATTCATGGGCAGGATCAGTGCATCAGTTCGCCTGTCCCTCCTCTCCTTCCGCCTTCTTCGGACTGTGCGGCTTCATGGCCGTGGCATGCGATAAGGGATCAGATGACGCCGCACAGTCTGAAGCGGGTGTAAGGACCCGAGTGTGAGAGGCGAACATATGTGCTGCGCCAGGCCCTGAATCCCAGCCCCGCAGTGTTTTAACAATGTTAAGACACTGCGGGGCTGGGATTCATGGTCATCGCGAACCGCACCGGCCGACATTACATGATGCCAGAAGATGGGCAGCGCTAACGGCGCTAGGCCAGGGGATAACACGACAGCGCAGACTCCTGTACAGCAAATAACAACGCTCGGGAGGCTGCACCCAGCACCAAGGTGGGATTCTTGACACCTGTGCTGCGTCTCATTACAAAGGGAACTCTCGCCTCCATTACACAGTTTGACTGTATAAAGGGCTAAATGTTATACGTGTTCCATTCAGCGTGTGCAAGGAGAAAAATTACAAGAGCAACCTTTGACTTGCGCAGCACTGCTGCTGCATAAGCTGTGGCTCTTCTACTTTGTAACCCCTGAGGGGGGGTTAAAGGTGACTTTTGAAATCGGTTCAATTAGGCTTCGGCCTACACTCTGCTCCACCTGCAGAGCCCGGGCTCCAACAACGCTAGTTGCTGTCCGGAAGTGCTGGCTGCACAGAGCCAAACACCTCGCCAATGTGTCAGTGGGGTCCAGCACCGCCAGCTGTTCCCCTGCTGTGTAGCCGGCAACGTGTCCTGCAAAAGCCACGCAGACACAACACACCCAAAGCTGCCGCCAGTGCAGGCTTCGGCCTACACTCCCCTCCCCCTGCTCCTCCTCCTGCTGTCCCTGGGCTCTAACACACCGCCAGTTGGGGCCCTAGGAAGACAAGCTTGAATAGGTCCCCATCCGGGTTCCAGTACCGTCAGCTGGTTCTCGGCAGTGTCTTTTGCTCTTGTACCTTCTGCTCCCCATCCTGGTTCCAGTACCGTCAGCTGGTTCCGGGCAGAGCCTTTGGCTTAGGTGCCTCCCTCTGGGTATCCGAGTTCCACCAACGTCAGGTGGTCCTTGGTAGTGCTTTCAGGCACGGGTACCTCCTGCTTAGTAACCGGGTTCCAGTAACGTCAGCTGGTCCTCGGTAGTTCCATTGGCTCTTGGACCTTCGGCTACCCATCCGGGTTCCAGTACCGTCAGCTGGTTCTCGGCAGTGTCTTTTGCTCTTGTACCTTCTGCTCCCCATCCTGGTTCCAGTACCGTCAGCTGGTTCCGGGCAGAGCCTTTGGCTTAGGTGCCTCCCTCTGGGTATCCGAGTTCCACCAACGTCAGGTGGTCCTTGGTAGTGCTTTCAGGCACGGGTACCTCCTGCTTAGTAACCGGGTTCCAGTAACGTCAGCTGGTCCTCGGTAGTTCCATTGGCTCTTGGACCTTCGGGTAGCCATCCGAGTTCCAGTTCCATCAGCTGTTTCTCGGCATTTTCTCAGCCTTCTTGTACCTTCTGCTACATTTCCAAGTTCAAGACCCGAAAGACGATGACCCGGAAGACCACCCCTAAGATGATGACGACACCAGAGACGACAACCACCGAGATGACGACGACCCTGGAGACGATGACCCTGAAGACGACCCCGATGACGACGACCCCGATGACGACGACCCCGATGACGACGACCCTGGAGATGACGACCCTGGAGATGACGACGACAACCTGGAAGACCGAGAAGCAGAAGAACAAGAGGCTGCAGAACAAAGAGCAGAAGAACATTAAGCATAAGACTAAATATCAGAGCAAAAGATATTATCTAAATTATAAGCAGAAGAAGACTAAGCAGTGTATGGGGGTGAGTCCGTTCCTCCTCGTGGTGCCCCTGGATAAAGCCTGATGCTGCAGGCCAAACTGAACGCGGACAAATGTAACTGTTTTGTGACAGGCAGAACGGAAGGTGTAATCTTCAAACTTTTATAGATAACAACTACGGGAATGCCTGTCACAAATAAGAATATGATGAAGAAGTTGAATATAAAAAAGATAATAGTTAAATAAAAAGAATATGAACAATGTAAAAAAAAAAATATATATATACGTAGAAAAGAAGAAGATGAATAAGGTGAAGAAGTTGATGTCACAGAAGCTGATGATGAGGATAATGAAGAAGAAAGTGTGGGAGAAGTAAAAAATAGGGTGAAGGGCGTGGAAGTAGTGAAACATCAATATCTGACAAAATAAATAAAAAATTAACATAGTCAAATTCTTTCTAACGCCGAACGTCATAAAAAAATTAAAAATACTGCTATTCTATTTGATTGGGATAAACCCCTGTGCCTTTAATGTCTCCGCCACCTCCCCCAATACATCCTACATTATTCTTAGTTGTTTTCCTTCATGTAGAATTAACCTACAAGGAAAGAAAGGGTTTATTTTAATTCCGATATTTTCGTCCCATTGACTTGCATTGGGATCGGGTATCGGTATCGGATTGGATTCCGATACTGTGACGGTATCGGCCGATACTTTCCGATACCGATACTTTCCGATATCGGAAAGTATCGCTCAACACTACTTACGACCCAAAGATGGCTGCCTCCGCATGACTTACGCCCCAAAGATGGCTGCCTCCGCACGACTTACGACGCAAAGATGGCTGCCTCCGCAAGACTTACGACCCAAAGATGGCTGCCTCCGCACGACTTACGACCCAAAGATGGCTGCCTCCGCACGACTTACGACCCAAAGATGGCTGCCTCCGCACGACTTACGACCCAAAGATGGCTGCCTCCGCATGACTTACGACCAAAAGATGGCTGCCTCCACACGACATAAAGATGGCTGCCTCCGCACAACTTACGACCCAAAGATTGCTGACTCCTCATGACTTACAACCCAAAGATGGCTGCCTCCGCACGACTTATGACCCAAAGACGGCTGCCTCCGCTTGACCTATGACCCAAAGATGGCTGCCTCCGCATGACCCAAAGATGGCTGCCTCCACATGACTTACGACCCAAAGATGGCTGCCTCCGCACGACTTACGACCCAAAGATGGCTGCCTCCGCATGATTACGACCCAAAGATGGCTGCCTACGAACGACTTATGACCCAAAGATGTCTGCCTCCGCATGACTTACGACCCAAAGATGGCTGCCTCCGCATGACTTACGACCCAAAGATGGCTGCCTCCACACGACATAAAGATGGCTGCCTCCGCACAACTTACGACCCAAAGATTGCTGACTCCTCATGACTTACAACCCAAAGATGGCTGCCTCCGCACGACTTATGACCCAAAGACGGCTGCCTCCGCTTGACCTATGACCCAAAGATGGCTGCCTCCGCATGACCCAAAGATGGCTGCCTCCACATGACTTACGACCCAAAGATGGCTGCCTCCGCACGACTTACGACCCAAAGATGGCTGCCTCCGCATGATTACGACCCAAAGATGGCTGCCTACGAACGACTTATGACCCAAAGATGTCTGCCTCCGCATGACTTACGACCCAAAGATGGCTGCCTCCGCACGACTTACGACCCAAAGATGGCTGCCTTCGCACGACTTACGACGCAAAGATGGCTGCCTCCGCACGACTTACGACCCAAAGATGGCTGCCTCCGCAGAACTTACGACCCAAAGATGGCTGCCTCCGCACGACTTACGACCCAAAGATGGCTGCCTCCGCACGAACCAAAGATGGCTGCCTTCCCGCGACTTGCGACTCAAAGATGGCTGCCTCCGCACGACTTACAACCGAAAGATGGCTGCCTACGCACGACTTATGACCCAAAGATGGCTGCCTCCGCATGACTTATGACCCAAAGATGGCTGCCTCCACACGACTTACGACCCAAAGATGGCTGCCTCCGCACGACTTACGACCCAAAGATGGCTGCCTTCGCACGACTTACGACCCAAAGATGGCTGCCTCCACATGATTATGACCCAAAGATGGCTGCCTACGCACAACTTACGACCCAAAGATGGCTGCCTCCGCACGACTTACGACCCAAAGATGTCTGCCTCCGCATGACTTACGACCCAAAGATGGCTGCCTCCGCACGACTTATGACCCAAAGATGGCTGCCTCCGCACAACTTACGACCCAAAGATTGCTGACTCCTCATGACTTACAACCCAAAGATGGCTGCCTCCGCACGACTTATGACCCAAAGACGGCTGCCTCCGCTTGACCTATGACCCAAAGATGGCTGCCTCCGCATGACCCAAAGATGGCTGCCTCCACATGACTTACGACCCAAAGATGGCTGCCTCCGCACGACTTACGACCCAAAGATGGCTGCCTCCGCATGATTACGACCCAAAGATGGCTGCCTACGAATGACTTATGACCCAAAGATGTCTGCCTCCGCATGACTTACGACCCAAAGATGGCTGCCTCCGCACGACTTACGACCCAAAGATGGCTGCCTTCGCACGACTTACGACGCAAAGATGGCTGCCTCCGCACGACTTACGACCCAAAGATGGCTGCCTCCGCACGAACCAAAGATGGCTGCCTTCCCGCGACTTGCGACCCAAAGATGGCTGCCTCCGCACGACTTACGACCCAAAGATGGCTGCCTACGCAAGACTTATGACCCAAAGATGGCTGCCTCCGCACGACTTACGACCCAAAGATGGCTGCCTCCGCAGAACTTACGACCCAAAAATGGCTGCCTCTGCACGACTTACGACCCAAAGATGGCTGCCTTCGCACGACTTACGACCCAAAGATGGCTGCCTCCACATGATTATGACCCAAAGATGGCTGCCTACGCACAACTTACGACCCAAAGATGGCTGCCTCCGCACGACTTATGACCCAAAGATGGCTGCCTCCGCACGACTTACGACCCAAAGATGGCTGCCTCCGCATGACTTACGATGCAAAGATGGCTGCCTCCGCACGACTTACAACCCAAAGATGGCTGCCTCCACAGAACTTACGACCCAAAGATGGCTGCCTCCGCACGACTTACGACCCAAAGATGGCTGCCTCCGCACGAACCAAAGATGGCTGCCTTCCCGCGACTTGCGACTCAAAGATGGCTGCCTCCGCACGACTTACAATCCAAAGATGGATGCCTCCGCACAAGTTATTACCCAAAGATGGCTGCCTCCACACGACTTATGACCCAAAGATGGCTGCCTCCGCATGACTTACGACCCAAAGATGGCTGCCTCCACATGACTTACGACCCAAAGATGGCTGCCTTCGCACGACTTACGACGCAAAGATGGCTGCCTCCGCACGACTTACGACCCAAAGATGGCTGCCTCCGCACAACTTACAACCCAAGGATGGCTGCCTCCGCACGACTTACGACCCAAAGATGGCTGCCTCCGCACGAACCAAATATGGCTGCCTTCCCGCGACTTGCGACCCAAAGATGGCTGCCTCCGCACGACTTACGTCCCAAAGATAGCTGCCTACGCAAGACTTATGACCCAAACATGGCTGCCTCCGCACGAACCAAAGATGGCTTCCTATGCATGACTTGCGACCCAAAGATGGCTGCCTCCGCACGACTTACGACCCAAAGATGGCTGCCTCAGCATGACTTACGACCAAAAGATGGCTGCCTCCGCACGACTTATGACCCAAAGATGGCTGCCTCCGCACGACTTACGACGCAAAGATGGCTGCCTCCACAAGACTTACGACCCAAAGATGGCTGCCTCCGCACGACTTACGACCCAAAGATGGCTGCCTCCGCACGACTTACGACCCAAAGATGGCTGCCTCCGCACGACTTACGACCCAAAGATGGCTGCCTCCGCATGACTTACGACCCAAAGATGGCTGCCTCCACACGACATAAAGATGGCTGCCTCCGCACAACTTACGACCCAAAGATTGCTGACTCCTCATGACTTACAACCCAAAGATGGCTGCCTCCGCACGACTTATGACCCAAAGACGGCTGCCTCCGCTTGACCTATGACCCAAAGATGGCTGCCTCCGCATGACCCAAAGATGGCTGCCTCCACATGACTTACGACCCAAAGATGGCTGCCTCCGCACGACTTACGACCCAAAGATGGCTGCCTCCGCATGATTACGACCCAAAGATGGCTGCCTACGAACGACTTATGACCCAAAGATGTCTGCCTCCGCATGACTAACGACCCAAAGATGGCTGCCTCCGCACGACTTACGACCCAAAGATGGCTGCCTTCGCACGACTTACGACGCAAAGATGGCTGCCTCCGCACGACTTACGACCCAAAGATGGCTGCCTCCGCAGATCTTATGACCTAAAGATGGCTGCCTCCGCACGACTTACGACCCAAAGATGGCTGCCTCCGCACGAACCAAAGATGGCTGCCTTCCCGCGACTTGCGACTCAAAGATGGCTGCCTCCGCACGACTTACAACCGAAAGATGGCTGCCTACGCACGACTTATGACCCAAAGATGGCTGCCTCCGCACGACTTATGACCCAAAGATGGCTGCCTCCTCACGACTTACGACCCAAAGATGGCTGCCTCCGCATGACTTACGATGCAAAGATGGCTGCCTCCGCACGACTTACGACCCAAAGATGGCTGCCTCCGCATAATTACGACCCAAAGATGGCTGCCTACGAATGACTTATGACCCAAAGATGTCTGCCTCCGCACGACTTACGACCCAAAGATGGCTGCCTTCGCACGACTTACGACCCAAAGATGGCTGCCTCCACATGATTATGACCCAAAGATGGCTGCCTACGCACAACTTACGACCCAAAGATGGCTGCCTCCGCATGACTTATGACCCAAAGATGGCTGCCTCCGCACGACTTACGACCCAAAGATGGCTGCCTCCGCAAGACTTACGATGCAAAGATGGCTGCCTCCGCACGACTTACGACCCAAAGATGGCTGCCTCCGCATGATTACGACCCAAAGATGGCTGCCTACGCACGACTTATGACCCAAAGATGTCTGCCTCCGCATGACTTACGACCCAAAGATGGCTGCCTCCGCACGACTTACGACCCAAAGATGGCTGCCTTCGCACGACTTACGACGCAAAGATGGCTGCCTCCGCACGACTTACGACCCAAAGATGGCTGCCTCCGCACGAACCAAAGATGGCTGCCTTCCCGCGACTTGTGACCCAAAGATGGCTGCCTCCGCACGACTTACGACCCAAAGATGGCTGCCTACGCAAGACTTATGACCCAAAGATGGCTGCCTCCGCACGACTTACGACCCAAAGATGGCTGCCTCCGCAGAACTTACGACCCAAAAATGGCTGCCTCTGCACGACTTGCGACCCAAAGATGGCTGCCTCCGCACGAACCAAAGATGGCTGCCTTCCCGCGACTTGCGACTCAAAGATGGCTGCCTCCGCACGACTTACAACCCAAAGATGGCTGCCTATGCACGACTTATGACCCAAAGATGGCTGCCTCCGCACGACATACAACCCAAAGATGGCTGCCTCCGCACGACTTACGACCCAAAGATGGCTGCCTCCGCATGACTTATGATCCAAAGATGGATGCCTCCGCACAAGTTATTAGCCAAAGATGGCTGCCTCCACACGACTTATGACCCAAAGATGGCTGCCTCCGCACGACTTACGACCCAAAGATGGCTGCCTCCACATGACTTACGACCCAAAGATGGCTGCCTTCACACGACTTACGACGCAAAGATGGCTGCCTCCGCACGACTTACGACCCAAAGATGGCTGCCTCCGCACGAACCAAAGATGGCTGCCTTCCCGCGACTTGCGACCCAAAGATGGCTGCCTCCGCACGACTGACGACCCAAAGATGGCTGCCTATGCAAGACTTATGACCCAAAGATGGCTGCCTCCGCATGACTTACGACGCAAAGATGGCTGCCTCCTCATGACTTACGACCCATAGATGGCTGCCTCCGCATGACTTTTGACCCAAAGATGGCTGCCTCCGCACTAATTATGACCCAAAGATGGCTGCCTCCGCATGACTTACGACCCAAAGATGGCTGCCTCCGCATGAATTATGACCCAAAGATGGCTGCCTCCGCACGACTTGCGAACCAAAGATGGCTGCCTCCGCACTACTTACGACCCAAAGATGACTGCCTCAGCACAACTTATGACCCAAAGATGGCTCCCTCCGCACGACTTACGATGCAAAGATGGCTGGCTCAGCACGACTTACGACCCAAAGATGGCTGCCTCCGCACGACTTACGACCCAAAGATGGCTGCCTTCGCACGACTTACGACGCAAAGATGGCTGCCTCCGCACGACTTACAACCCAAAGATGGCTGCCTCCACAGAACTTACGACCCAAAGATGGCTGCCTCCGCACGACTTACGACCCAAAGATGGCTGCCTCCGCACGAACCAAAGATGGCGGCCTTCCCGCGACTTGCGACTCAAAGATGGCTGCCTCCGCACGACTTACAATCCAAAGATGGATGCCTCCGCACAAGTTATTACCCAAAGATGGCTGCCTCCACACGACTTATGACCCAAAGATGGCTGCCTCCGCATGACTTACGACCCAAAGATGGCTGCCTCCACATGACTTACGACCCAAAGATGGCTGCCTTCGCACGACTTACGACGCAAAGATGGCTGCCTCCGCACGACTTACGACCCAAAGATGGCTGCCTCCGCACAACTTACAACCCAAGGATGGCTGCCTCCGCACGACTTACGACCCAAAGATGGCTGCCTCCGCACGAACCAAATATGGCTGCCTTCCCGCGACTTGTGACCCAAAGATGGCTGCCTCCGCACGACTTACGTCCCAAAGATAGCTGACTACGCAAGACTTATGACCCAAAGATGGCTGCCTCCGCACGAACCAAAGATGGCTTCCTATGCATGACTTGCGACCCAAAGATGGCTGCCTCCGCACGACTTACGACCCAAAGATGGCTGCCTCAGCACGACTTACGACCAAAAGATGGCTGCCTCAACACGACTTATGACCCAAAGATGGCTGCCTCCGCACGACTTACGACCCAAAGATGGCTGCCTCTGCACGAATTATGACCCAAAGATGGCTGCCTCCGCATGACTTACGACCCAAAGATGGCTGCCTCCGCATGACTTACGACCCAAAGATGGCTGCCTCCGCACGACTTACGACGCAAAGATGGCTGCCTCCGCAAGACTTACGACCCAAAGATGGCTGCCTCCGCACGACTTACGACCCAAAGATGGCTGCCTCCGCACGACTTACGACCCAAAGATGGCTGCCTCCGCACGACTTACGACCCAAAGATGGCTGCCTCCGCATGACTTACGACCCAAAGATGGCTGCCTCCACACGACATAAAGATGGCTGCCTCCGCACAACTTACGACCCAAAGATTGCTGACTCCTCATGACTTACAACCCAAAGATGGCTGCCTCCGCACGACTTATGACCCAAAGACGGCTGCCTCCGCTTGACCTATGACCCAAAGATGGCTGCCTCCGCATGACCCAAATATGGCTGCCTCCACATGACTTACGACCCAAAGATGGCTGCCTCCGCACGACTTACGACCCAAAGATGGCTGCCTCCGCATGATTACGACCCAAAGATGGCTGCCTACGAATGACTTATGACCCAAAGATGTCTGCCTCCGCATGACTTACGACCCAAAGATGGCTGCCTTCGCACGACTTACGACCCAAAGATGGCTGCCTTCGCACGACTTACGACGCAAAGATGGCTGCCTCCGCACGACCTACGACCCAAAGATGGCTGCCTCCGCAGAACTTACGACCCAAAGATGGCTGCCTCCGCACGACTTACGACCCAAAGATGGCTGCCTCCGCACGAACCAAAGATGGCTGCCTTCCCGCGACTTGCGACTCAAAGATGGCTGCCTCCGCACGACTTACAACCGAAAGATGGCTGCCTACGCACGACTTATGACCCAAAGATGGCTGCCTCCGCACGACTTATGACCCAAAGATGGCTGCCTCCGCACGACTTACGACTAGTGTTGAGCATTCCGATACCGCAAGTATCGGGTATCGGCCGATACTTGCGGTATCGGAATTCCGATACCGGGATTCCGATACTTGCCGCGTATCGGATACCGGAATCGGAAGTTCCCAGATTCAAAATTCCGAAATTCAGCCAATGAGAATGATTCCAAGTGTGGGCACATCCTGTTTAGCATGGAGGGCATGAAACTACTGGCAAGGCTGTGATTGGCTGCTGAAATGATGTCATGCTGCAGTTTAAAATTCGCTGGCGCCATTTTGCGATCACTCTGCTGTGAATTCAGTTAGTGACAGGACGCTGTTTGCTGACTGAGGGACAGTTTAGAGATAGCGATTTGCTTCTTTGTGCTTTCCAAAGGCTAATTTAGCAACCGCTGTGTTCACCTACTATTCACCTTGCTTTTGCCTTGTAGCGCTGTTTTCACAGCGATCTGCAAGGTCTGTGTGTGTGTGTGTGTGTGAGTGCAGCCCATTCTCTAGTCTGAGTGCAGCCACATAGGCCATCCATAGCTGGTTGTATTCAGTTCAGGGAGGGTGGTTCATTGCCTCATACTGTTCTTTTTTTTTTTTTTTTTTTTTTTTCAAGTAGTGTAGTCTGCTGCTAATTTATTCAAAAAAATCCTATTAGTGTCTTTCCACCCGTCTCCAGCTAATTTGTGGAAAAACACTACATAGGATAAAGTAGAGGAGGGTTTTTGGGCCTTGCAGCGCCGTTTACGGCTGTCTGCACGGTCTCCGTGTGACTGCAGCTCGCCCTGTAGTCTGTGAGCAGCCGTAGCCTGGTTGTCTCCAGCTCAGGGTTGTTCACTGCGTCATACCGCCAAATCAATTTTAATTTTTTTTCAAGTAGTGTAGTCTGCTGCTAATTAATTTAAAAAAATCCTATTAGTGTCTTTCCACCCGTCTCCAGCTAATTTGTGGAAAAACACTACATAGGATAAAGTAGAGGAGGGTTTTTGGGCCTTGCAGCGCCGTTTACGGCTGTCTGCACGGTCTCCGTGTGACTGCAGCTCGCCCTGTAGTCTGTGAGCAGCCGTAGCCTGGTTGTCTCCAGCTCAGGGTTGTTCACTGCGTCATACCGCCAAATCAATTTTAATTTTTTTTCAAGTAGTGTAGTCTGCTGCTAATTAATTTAAAAAAATCCTATTAGTGTCTTTCCACCCGTCTCCAGCTAATTTGTGGAAAAACACTACATAGGATAAAGTAGAGGAGGGTTTTTGGGCCTTGCAGCGCCGTTTACGGCTGTCTGCACGGTCTCCGTGTGACTGCAGCTCGCCCTGTAGTCTGTGAGCAGCCGTAGCCTGGTTGTCTCCAGCTCAGGGTTGTTCACTGCGTCATACCGCCAAATCAATTTTATTTTTTTTTCAAGTAGTGTAGTCTGCTGCTAATTAATTTAAAAAAATCCTATTAGTGTCTTTCCACCCGTCTCCAGCTAATTTGTGGAAAAACACTACATAGGATAAAGTAGAGGAGGGTTTTTGGGCCTTGCAGCGCCGTTTACGGCTGTCTGCACGGTCTCCGTGTGACTGCAGCTCGCCCTGTAGTCTGTGAGCAGCCATAGCCTGGTTGTCTCCAGCTCAGGGTTGTTCACTGCGTCATACCGCCAAATCAATTTTAATTTTTTTTCAAGTAGTGTAGTCTGCTGCTAATTAATTTAAAAAAATCCTATTAGTGTCTTTCCACCCGTCTCCAGCTAATTTGTGGAAAAACACTACATAGGATAAAGTAGAGGAGGGTTTTTGGGCCTTGCAGCGCCGTTTACGGCTGTCTGCACGGTCTCCGTGTGACTGCAGCTTGCCCTGTAGTCTGTGAGCAGCCGTAGCCTGGTTGTCTCCAGCTCAGGGTTGTTCACTGCGTCATACCGCCAAATCAATTTTAATTTTTTTTCAAGTAGTGTAGTCTGCTGCTAATTAATTTTAAAAAATCCTATTAGTGTCTTTCCACCCGTCTCCAGCTAATTTGTGGAAAAACACTACATAGGATAAAGTAGAGGAGGGTTTTTGGGCCTTGCAGCGCCGTTTACGGCTGTCTGCACGGTCTCCGTGTGACTGCAGCTCGCCCTGTAGTCTGTGAGCAGCCGTAGCCTGGTTGTCTCCAGCTCAGGGTTGTTCACTGCGTCATACCGCCAAATCAATTTTAATTTTTTTTCAAGTAGTGTAGTCTGCTGCTAATTAATTTAAAAAAATCCTATTAGTGTCTTTCCACCCGTCTCCAGCTAATTTGTGGAAAAACACTACATAGGATAAAGTAGAGGAGGGTTTTTGGGCCTTGCAGCGCCGTTTACGTCTGTCTGCACGGTCTCTGTGTGACTGCAGCTCTATCTGTTGTCAGTTCAGCCCCCAAAAAAGAAATAAATAATAAAGTTCACCAAACACACCAGTTACACCACTTTACATTTCTGTAGGCCACATTAGCTCATATTAAAGTCTAGTCCACACTTTAGAAAATTAGTGTTTCTTATACCTGTTAGGAGGAGTTGCTCAGGAATAAGCACACAAATCCGTTAGTACTTTTCTGCTTATCTTTATCAGTCAACCAAGATGAAGAAGGCAGTGAGTAAGGCACGTGGGCGTGGGCGCGGAGCAGGGAGGGGACGTGGGGATTCTGTGCCTGCTGCGGGCACCGGTGACTCATCAGCACCCACTTTCACCAGGCAACAGTCGTTCATGCGCAGCTTTGTGTCAGAGCGCCGTACACCGCTGCTGCGTCAAGACCAAATTGAAGCTGTTGTCGGATGGATGGCAGCTAATGCATCAACTTCCATTAGTGCCACATCCTCTCAGACACAGAGCACTGGAGAGCAGCCATCTGTCTCTTCACCACCTGCCAAATTGCCCAGGCAGACAGAGAGCCCAGGACAGGAGCCGTCTCTACTTCTGTTCTCTGAATCTCTTGGCTTGGAAACAGGGGGCCAGCCAAGCAGCATTGGAGAAATGGAAGAAGAGGCAGGGTGCAGTGATGCCCAACAGCTTTTTCTGTCTTCCTCTGAAGAGGCGGGTGGGCCAGTGGCTCCGGTCACCACATCGCAGGCCGCATCAGCTGATGATGACACTCAGGTGCCACTTACTGGTGCGTGCTCTGCTGCTGAGACTACCCAGGAGGAGCAGTTGGGGGCAGAGGGTAGTGTAGATGATGAGGTCCTCGACCCATCTTGGCGTGAGGGACAGGAAGGTGGTGGGAGCAGCTCTGAGGAAGAGATTCCCCGTACGGCCCAAAGAGGGAGAGGGAGGGGGAAGACTGCGGATCCTGCAGCCTCCGCTTTGGCACCCATTAGGAGCATGTCTCTTCCAAAAGCCAAAAAGGGCGCTCCCAAGACTTGCAGTGCCTGGTCCTTTTTTGACACAGTTGCAGATGACATTTGCTATGTCAGATGCAACGTGTGTCATCACAAAGTCAAAAGAGGTCGAAATGTCAGCAACCTCAATACCTCCAACATGTGGAAACATGTGCGCAACAGGCACCCGGCGGAGTTAGAAAAACACACTGAAGAGGTAGGCCAACCAACAGCGGCAGCTACCACCTCTTCAGCTCGTGTTGCCTCTTCCTCTAGCTCACACGCAGCTGGTTCGGCTTCCTCCCAGGATCGCCGTGGAAGAACCTCTGGCCCTGTTGTCCAGAGACCCGCTGTAATTCCACCCGCAGCACCACTTTCCCAGTCATCCACACACTCCCAGCCCAGTCTACAGCCATCGGTAGTACAGGCATGGGAGAAAAGGCGGCCTTTCTCGTCAAACCACCCACGAGCACAGGCTCTGACTGCAGGCATTGCCAAACTGCTGTCACTGGAAATGCTGTCATTCAGGCTGGTGGAGACTGACAGCTTCCGTGACTTGATGTCATTGGCAGTCCCACAGTACAATGTGCCCAGCCGCTTTTACTTCAGCAGGCAAGCCGTCCCTGCCCTGCACAAGCATGTGGAGGGACACATAAAACACGCGCTACTGAACGCCGTCAGTAGCAAGGTCCACCTCACCACCGATGCGTGGACCAGTCAACATGGACAGGGGCGATACCTTTCCCTCACTGCCCATTGGGTTAATGTCGTTGAGCCAGGTACAGACCGTGCGAGTGGCGCAGGACGTGTCCTGCCCACTCCAAGGATTGCAGGAATCCATTCTGTACGCATTGACTCCTCCTCTTACACCAGTTCCTCAGAATCATCGCTGCAGGAGCCGTCACAGTCCACCTCCACATGGACCCGTGATGAACGTGTACCTGTTACGACCGAAATGAGCACAGCCGTGGCCAAACGTCAACAGGCCGTGTTGAAATTAATTTTTTTGGGGAATCGTAGCCACACAGCGCAGGAGCTCTGGAATGCCATCAAGCAGGAGAGCGATGTGTGGTTTGTGCCAGCGAATCTCCAGCCAGGCATGGTAGTGTGTGATAATGGCCGAAATCTGGTGGCAGCTCTGGGCCTCGGCAACCTCACTCACATCCCATGTCTGGCACATGTGCTCAATTTGGTCGTGCAGAGCTTTTTGAGGGACTATCCGGATCTTGATGCACTGCTGCACAAGGTCCGCCTAGAGTGTGCTCACTTGCGGCGTTCCAGCACGGCAAAAGCGCGCATTGCGGCTCTGCAGCGCCGACACCGCCTGCCGGAACATCGCATCATATGTGACCTACCTACCAGGTGGAATTCCACGTTACATATGTTGGAGCGGTTGTGTGAGCAGCAGCAAGCTGTAATGGAGTACCAGCTGCTTCAGGCGCAAAAAAGTCGCAGTCAGCGCCGTACAGACTTCACAACCACAGAGTGGGCCACTATGAATGACGTCTGCCAGGTTTTGCGTCCCTTTGATTATTCCACGCGGATGGCGAGTGCAGATGATGCACTAGTCAGCATGACTGTCCCCCTTATCTGCCTGCTTGAAAAATCACTGCAAGCGCTAAGGGATGATGTTGTGGAAGAGGTGGAGGATGAGGATTCACCATTTCCATCATCTTCTGGACAGTCAGCGCCACGTGGTTCCTCACAAACGCGTAGGCAGGGGACAGTTTGTGAGGAGGATGAGGAGGAGTCAATGGAGGAGGAAGACGTCCGTCCAGAGGAGGGAGTTACCGAATTGTCCAGTACTCAGTGTGTACAGCGAGGGTGGGGTGATGACGAGCAGGCAGAGATCACGCCTCCAGCAGGGGACAGCGTTTCTTGGGCAGTTGGCAGTCTGCAGCACATGGTGGATTACATGCTGCAGTGCCTGAGAAACGACCGCCGCATCGCCCACATTCTCAACATGTCTGATTATTGGGTGTTCACCCTCCTCGATCCTCGCTACCGGGACAACGTAGAAAGCCTCATCACACCGTTGAACCGGGAGCGAAAAATGCGGGAGTACCAAGACACACTGGTCAATTCCATCATCTTCTCCATTCCAACTGAGAGAAGTGCTGCTAGTGCATTCCAAAGCAGCTCAGTGCGTCCAGGCAGTGGTGGAGGCTCTGCACAAAGAGGGAGCAGAAGCAGTGCCTCTGCCCAAGGCAAGACCAGTATGGCCCAACTGTGGCACAGTTTTCTGTGCCCCCCACAAAAGTCTACACCATCACAGACGGCTCCAGTCAGCAGGAGGCAACGGTTCCGTCAGATGGTGACAGACTACATGTCTTGCCCTCTTGCTGTACTCCCAGACGGCTCTTCCCCTTTCAAGTTTTGGGTCTCAAAGCTGGATACATGGCCAGAGCTAAGCCAGTATGCATTGGAGGTGCTGTCTTGCCCTGCGGCCAGTGTATTATCGGAACGTGTCTTTAGTGCTGCAGGTGGTGTACTAACTGACCGTCGCATGCGACTATCCTCCGATAACGTTGACCGGCTTACTTTCCTGAAAATGAACAAGGCCTGGATCTCGCAGGAATTTGCCACTCCTCCTCCTGATTAAATAATTAGGTCACTGTATACGTTATCCAGGTCTCCTGTTGTGTTCATCTTTCTACCACCTGAACTTAAATTCCTGTGCTCCAACACCGCCAGTTGAGGCTCAGAAGTGCCGTCTGCACAGTCAAAACATACGACCCAGTGTTATTGGGTTTCAGTAACGTCAGCTGATCCCCAGCTGTGTAGCCGGCAATGTGTCATGCGACCGCCACGCTGACACAACAACTGAAATGTAAGGGAATCTGTCCCCCCCCCCAAGGCGTTTGTTACTGAAAGAGCCACCTTGTGCAGCAGTAATGCTGCACAAGGAAAAGGTAGCTATTTTTGTTTAGCTCCTTGCACACGCAGAACTTAACACTTATAAAATGTGTCCACTGATACCGTAAAACCGTCCCAGAGGTGGGACTTTCCTTCGTAATGTGACGCAGCACAGCCGTCATTCCTACCCCCACGGCGCCGCGCACCGGCTCCTCAGCGTTGTTTTATTCCGTCCCGGAGCCTGCGCTGTTATGTTATCCCGTGGCCAGGCACACTTAGCGCTGCCCGTCTTCTGGCATCATTTGGTGTCAGGATGGCTGCGCCTGTGCGGCCGCGCTGGCAGAGAGCCCGCCTCGCAGTGTCTTCTGATTTAATCCCACTGGGGGCCTGGGATCCATGGACATGCGCAGTGCATATCTGAACCTCCACCTCTCACTCATTTCCCTATGGCTTCTTCAGACTGTTCGGTGTCAGCTGGTCCCTAATAGCATGCCACGGCCATGACACCGCACAGTCTTAAGAAGCCGTAGGGAGGGGAGTGAGAGGCGAGGATATGCACTGCGCATGTCCATGGATCCCAGGCCCCCAGTGGGATTAAATCAGAAGACACTGCGAGGCAGGCTCTCTGCCAGCGCGGCCGCACAGGCGCAGCCATCCTGACACCAAATGATGCCAGAAGACGGGCAGCGCTAAGTGTGCCTGGCCACGGGATAACATAACAGCGCAGGCTCCGGGACGGAATAAAACAACGCTGAGGAGCCGGTGCGCGGCGCCGGGGGGGTAGGAATGACGGCTGTGCTGCGTCACATTACGAAGGAAAGTCCCACCTCCGGGACGGTTTTACGGTTGCAGGGGACACATTTTATAAGTGTTTAGTTCTGTGTTTGCAAGGAGCATGATGAAAAGAGCCACCTTTTCCTTTTGCATCTTTTGTGCTGCACAAGCTGGCTCTTTCAGCTACAAACGCCTTGGGGGGGGGTTAAAGGTTCCCTTTCGACTTTCTCAGGCTTCGGCCTACATTGTGTTCCTCTGCTTTTCCACCTGTCCCTGGGCTCCAACACCGCCAGTTGCCGTCCAGAAGTGCTGTACGCACAGTCAACAGTCCCTCCTCTGTTATTGGGGTTCAGTAACGTCAGCTGTTCCCCTGCTGTGTGTGTGGCAATCCCTCCTACCTCCTCCAACCTCCTCCTCCTCCACCTGCCCCTGGGCTCCAACACCGCCAGTTGCCGTCCAGAAGTGCTGTACGCACAGTCAACAGTCGCTCCTCTGTTATTGGGGTTCAGTAACGTCAGCTGTTCCCCTGCTGTGTGTGTGGCAATCCCTCCTACCTCCTCCAACCTCCTCCTCCTCCACCTGCCCCTGGGCTCCAACACCGCCAGTTGCCGTCCAGAAGTGCTGTACGCACAGTCAACAGTCCCTCCTCTGTTATTGGGGTTCAGTAACGTCAGCTGTTCCCCTGCTGTGTGTGTGGCAATCCCTCCTACCTCCTCCAACCTCCTCCTCCTCCACCTGTCCCTGGGCTCCAACACCGCCAGTTGCCGTCCAGAAGTGCTGTACGCACAGTCAACAGTCCCTCCTCTGTTATTGGGGTTCAGTAACGTCAGCTGTTCCCCTGCTGTGTGTGTGGCAATCCCTCCTACCTCCTCCAACCTCCTCCTCCTCCTCCACCTGTCCCTGGGCTCCAACACCGCCAGTTGCCATCCAGAAGTGCTGTACGCACAGTCAACAGTCGCTCCTCTGTTATTGGGGTTCAGTAACGTCAGCTGTTCCCCTGCTGTGTGTGTGGCAATCCCTCCTACCTCCTCCAACCTCCTCCTCCTCCACCTGTCCCTGGGCTCCAACACCGCCAGTTGCCGTCCAGAAGTGCTGTACGCACAGTCAACAGTCGCTCCTCTGTTATTGGGGTTCAGTAACGTCAGCTGTTCCCCTGCTGTGTGTGTGGCAATCCCTCCTACCTCCTCCAACCTCCTCCTCCTCCACCTGTCCCTGGGCTCCAACACCGCCAGTTGCCGTCCAGAAGTGCTGTACGCACAGTCAACAGTCGCTCCTCTGTTATTGGGGTTCAGTAACGTCAGCTGTTCCCCTGCTGTGTGTGTGGCAATCCCTCCTACCTCCTCCAACCTCCTCCTCCTCCACCTGCCCCTGGGCTCCAACACCGCCAGTTGCCGTCCAGAAGTGCTGTACGCACAGTCAACAGTCCCTCCTCTGTTATTGGGGTTCAGTAACGTCAGCTGTTCCCCTGCTGTGTGTGTGGCAATCCCTCCTACCTCCTCCAACCTCCTCCTCCTCCACCTGTCCCTGGGCTCCAACACCGCCAGTTGCCGTCCAGAAGTGCTGTACGCACAGTCAACAGTCGCTCCTCTGTTATTGGGGTTCAGTAACGTCAGCTGTTCCCCTGCTGTGTGTGTGGCAATCCCTCCTACCTCCTCCAACCTCCTCCTCCTCCACCTGCCCCTGGGCTCCAACACCGCCAGTTTCCGTCCAGAAGTGCTGTACGCACAGTCAACAGTCGCTCCTCTGTTATTGGGGTTCAGTAACGTCAGCTGTTCCCCTGCTGTGTGTGTGGCAATCCCTCCTACCTCCTCCAACCTCCTCCTCCTCCACCTGCCCCTGGGCTCCAACACCGCCAGTTGCCGTCCAGAAGTGCTGTACGCACAGTCAACAGTCGCTCCTCTGTTATTGGGGTTCAGTAACGTCAGCTGTTCCCCTGCTGTGTGTGTGGCAATCCCTCCTACCTCCTCCAACCTCCTCCTCCTCCACCTGTCCCTGGGCTCCAACACCGCCAGTTGCCGTCCAGAAGTGCTGTACGCACAGTCAACAGTCGCTCCTCTGTTATTGGGGTTCAGTAACGTCAGCTGTTCCCCTGCTGTGTGTGTGGCAATCCCTCCTACTTCCTCCAACCTCCTCCTCCTCCACCTGTCCCTGGGCTCCAACACCGCCAGTTGCCGTCCAGAAGTGCTGTACGCACAGTCAACAGTCCCTCCTCTGTTATTGGGGTTCAGTAACGTCAGCTGTTCCCCTGCTGTGTGTGTGGCAATCCCTCCTACCTCCTCCAACCTCCTCCTCCTCCACCTGCCCCTGGGCTCCAACACCGCCAGTTGCCGTCCAGAAGTGCTGTACGCACAGTCAACAGTCCATCCTCTGTTATTGGGGTTCAGTAACGTCAGCTGTTCCCCTGCTGTGTGTGTGGCAATCCCTCCTACCTCCTCCAACCTCCTCCTCCTCCACCTGTCCCTGGGCTCCAACACCGCCAGTTGCCGTCCAGAAGTGCTGTACGCACAGAGCCAAACACCTCGCCAATGTGTTAGTGGGGTTCAGCACCGCCAGCTGTTCCCCTGCTGTGTATACGGCAACGTGTACTGCGACCGCCACGCAGGCACAACAAGTTAAATTTAAGGGAACCTGTCCCCCCCCCCCAGGCGTTTGTTACTGAAGGAGCCACCTTGTGCAGCAGTAATGATGCAAAGGGAAAAAGTGCCTCTTTTCGTGGTGCTCCTTGCAGATGCTGAACCTAACACTTATGAAATGTGTCCCCTCACAGCGTTCAACCGTCCGGTAGGTGGAACTTTCCTTTGTCATGTGACGCAGCACAGCCGTCATTTTTACCCCCTTGTCGCCGTGCGCCGCCTCCTCAGCGTTGTTTGAATCTGTCCCGGAGCCTGCGCTGTTAGGTTACCCCTTGGCCATGCACACATTTTGCGCTGCCCGTCTTCTGACATCATTTGCTGTCAGGCTGGCTGCGCCTGTGCGGGTGCGCTGTCCGAGATTCAGCCTCGCGGTGTCGTCTAATGTAATCCCACCGCGGGCCTGGGATCCGTGTCCATGCGCAGTGCATATCCTCGCCTCTCACTCCGCTCCCTACGGCTTCTAAAGACTGTTCGGTGTCAGCTGATCCCTAATAGCATGCCACGGCCGTGACACCGCACAGTCTTAAGAAGCCGTAGGGAGGGGAGTGAGAGGCAAGGATATGCACTGCGCATGGACACGGATCCCAGGCCCGCGGTGGGATTACATTAGACGACACCACGAGGCTGAATCTCGGACAGCGCACCCGCACAGGCGCAGCCAGCCTGACAGCAAATGATGTCAGAAGACGGGCAGCGCAAAATGTGTGCATGGCCAAGGGGTAACCTAACAGCGCAGGCTCCGGGACAGATTCAAACAACGCTGAGGAGGCGGCGCACGGCGACAAGGGGGTAAAAATGATGGCTGTGCTGTGTCACATGACAAAGGAAAGTTCCACCTACCGGACGGTTGAACGCTGTGAGGGGACACATTTCATAAGTGTTAGGTTCAGCATCTGCAAGGACCATAATTAAAAGAGCTAAGTTTACCTTTTCCAGCATTAGTGCTGTACACGATGGCTCTTCCAGCTACAAACGCCTGGGGGGGGGGTTAAAGGTTTCCTTTCAACTTGCTCCAGTGCAGGCTTCGGCCTACACTCCGCTCCCCCTGCTCCTCCTGCTGACCCTGGGCTCTAACACCGCCAGTTGGGGCCCAGATGTGCTAGCTGCACAGAGAAAAACACCTCGCCAATGTGTCAGTGGGGTTCAGCACCGCCAGCTGTTCCCCTGCTGTGCAGCCGGCAACGTGTCCTGCAAAAGCCACGCAGACACAACACACCCAAAGCTGCCGCCAGTGCAGGCTTCGGCCTACACTCTGCTCCCTCTCCTCCTCCTGCTGACCCCGGGCTCCAACACCGCCAGTTGGGGCCCGGTACTGCTAGCTGCACAGAGAAAAACACCAGCCAATGTGTCAGTGGGGTTCAGCACCGCCAGCTGTTCCCCTGCTGTGCAGCCGGCATCGTGTCCTGCAAAAGCCACGCAGACACCAGAACTGAAATTGAAGGGAACCTGTCCCCCCTCCCCCAGGCGTTTGTACGTTTTTAAGGCCACCTTGTACAGCGGTAATGCTGCATGTGTGCAAGGTGGCTCATAAACGTATTCTCCTCGCACATGTGGAACGGAAAACACGTCTAAAATGTGTCCTCTGTGTGACCATTTAACCGTCCCGGTGGTGTGACTTTCCTTTGTAATGACACGCTGCAACCCCCTTGGTAGCGCTGCCCGTCTTCTGGCATCATTGTTTGGCTGCCTGCGCCTCTGCGGCCGCCCTGACCCACACAACGCCCCTCGGTGTCTTATTTCTTGGGACTGCGAGGGTGTGTTTGATGGGCATGAGCAGTGCATCAGTTCGCCTGTCCCTCATCTCCTTCCGCCTTCTTCAGACTGTGCGGCTTCATGGCCGTGGCATGCGATAAGGGATCAGCTGACGCCACATAGTCTGAAGCAGGTGTAAGAACCCAAGCGAGAGGCGAACATATGTACTGCGCCAGGCCATGAATCCCAGCCCCGCAGTGTTTTAACTATGTCAATACACTGCGGGGCTGTGATTCATGGGCATCGCGAACCGCACCAGCCAACATTAAATGAGGTCAGAAGATGGGCAGCGCTAACAGCGCTAGGCCAGGGGATAACACGACAGCTCAGACTCCTGTACAGCAAATAACAACGCTCAGGAGGCTGCACCCAGCACCAAGGTGGGATTCTTGACATCTGTGCTGCGTCTCATTACAAAGGGAACTCGCGCCTCCAACACAGTTTGACTGTATAAAGGGCTAAATGTTATACGTGTTCCATTCAGCGTGTGCAAGGAGCCAAATTAAAAGAGCAACCTTTGACTTGTGCACCACTACTGCTGCATAAGCTGTGGCTCTTCTACTTTGTAACCCCTGAGGGGGGGTTAAAGGTTACCTTTGAAATTGGTTCGATTAGGCTTCGGCCTACACTCTGCTCCCCCTGCAGAGCCCGGGCTCCAACACCGCCAGTTGGGGCCCGGTACTGCTAGCTGCACAGAGAAAAACACCAGCCAATGTGTCAGTGGGGTTCAGCACCGCCAGCTGTTCCCCTGCTGTGCAGCCGGCATCGTGTCCTGCAAAAGCCACGCAGACACCAGAACTGAAATTGAAGGGAACCTGTCCCCCCTCCCCCAGGCGTTTGTACGTTTTTAAGGCCACCTTGTACAGCGGAAATGCTGCATGTGTGCAAGGTGGCTCATAAACGTATTCTCCTCGCACATGTGGAACGGAAAACACGTCTAAAATGTGTCCTCTGTGTGACCATTTAACCGTCCCGGTGGTGTGACTTTCCTTTGTAATGACACGCTGCATCCCCCTTGGTAGCGCTGCCCGTCTTCTGGCATCATTGTTTGGCTGCCTGCGCCTCTGCGGCCGCCCTGACCCACACAACGCCCCTCGGTGTCTTATTTCTTGGGACTGCGAGGGTGTGTTTGATGGGCATGAGCAGTGCATCAGTTCGCCTGTCCCTCATCTCCTTCCGCCTTCTTCAGACTGTGCGGCTTCATGGCCGTGGCATGCGATAAGGGATCAGCTGACGCCACATAGTCTGAAGCAGGTGTAAGAACCCAAGCGAGAGGCGAACATATGTACTGCGCCAGGCCATGAATCCCAGCCCCGCAGTGTTTTAACTATGTCAATACACTGCGGGGCTGTGATTCATGGGCATCGCGAACCGCACCAGCCAACATTAAATGAGGTCAGAAGATGGGCAGCGCTAACAGCGCTAGGCCAGGGGATAACATGACAGCGCAGACTCCTGTACAGCAAATAACAACGCTCAGGAGGCTGCACCCAGCACCAAGGTGGGATTCTTGACATCTGTGCTGCGTCTCATTACAAAGGGAACTCGCGCCTCCAACACAGTTTGACTGTATAAAGGGCTAAATGTTATACGTGTTCCATTCAGCGTGTGCAAGGAGCCAAATTAAAAGAGCAACCTTTGACTTGTGCACCACTACTGCTGCATAAGCTGTGGCTCTTCTACTTTGTAACCCCTGAGGGGGGGTTAAAGGTTACCTTTGAAATTGGTTCGATTAGGCTTCGGCCTACACTCTGCTCCCCCTGCAGAGCCCGGGCTCCAACACCGCCAGTTGGGGCCCGGTACTGCTAGCTGCACAGAGAAAAACACCAGCCAATGTGTCAGTGGGGTTCAGCACCGCCAGCTGTTCCCCTGCTGTGCAGCCGGCAACGTGTCCTGCAACAGCCACGCAGGCACAACAGACCCAAAGCTGCCGCCAGTGCAGGCTTCGGCCTACACTCTGCTCCCTCTCCTCCTCCTGCTGACCCCGGGCTCCAACACCGCCAGTTGGGGCCCGGTACTGCTAGCTGCACAGAGAAAAACACCAGCCAATGTGTCAGTGGGGTTCAGCACCGCCAGCTGTTCCCCTGCTGTGCAGCCGGCATCGTGTCCTGCAAAAGCCACGCAGACACCAGAACTGAAATTAAAGGGAACCTGTCCCCCCTCCCCCAGGCGTTTGTACGTTTTTAAGGCCACCTTGTACAGCGGTAATGCTGCATGTGTGCAAGGTGGCTCATAAACGTATTCTCCTCGCACATGTGGAACGGAAAACACGTCTAAAATGTGTCCTCTGTGTGACCATTTAACCGTCCCGGTGGTGTGACTTTCCTTTGTAATGACACGCTGCAACCCCCTTGGTAGCGCTGCCCGTCTTCTGGCATCATTGTTTGGCTGCCTGCGCCTCTGCGGCCGCCCTGACCCACACAACGCCCCTCGGTGTCTTATTTCTTGGGACTGCGAGGGTGTGTTTGATGGGCATGAGCAGTGCATCAGTTCGCCTGTCCCTCATCTCCTTCCGCCTTCTTCAGACTGTGCGGCTTCATGGCCGTGGCATGCGATAAGCGATCAGCTGACGCCACATAGTCTGAAGCAGGTGTAAGAACCCAAGCGAGAGGCGAACATATGTACTGCGCCAGGCCATGAATCCCAGCCCCGCAGTGTTTTAACTATGTCAATACACTGCGGGGCTGTGATTCATGGGCATCGCGAACCGCACCAGCCAACATTAAATGAGGTCAGAAGATGGGCAGCGCTAACAGCGCTAGGCCAGGGGATAACACGACAGCGCAGACTCCTGTACAGCAAATAACAACGCTCAGGAGGCTGCACCCAGCACCAAGGTGGGATTCTTGACATCTGTGCTGCGTCTCATTACAAAGGGAACTCGCGCCTCCAACACAGTTTGACTGTATAAAGGGCTAAATGTTATACGTGTTCCATTCAGCGTGTGCAAGGAGCCAAATTAAAAGAGCAACCTTTGACTTGTGCACCACTACTGCTGCATAAGCTGTGGCTCTTCTACTTTGTAACCCCTGAGGGGGGGTTAAAGGTTACCTTTGAAATTGGTTCGATTAGGCTTCGGCCTACACTCTGCTCCCCCTGCAGAGCCCGGGCTCCAACACCGCCAGTTGGGGCCCGGTACTGCTAGCTGCACAGAGAAAAACACCAGCCAATGTGTCAGTGGGGTTCAGCACCGCCAGCTGTTCCCCTGCTGTGCAGCCGGCAACGTGTCCTGCAACAGCCACGCAGGCACAACAGACCCAAAGCTGCCGCCAGTGCAGGCTTCGGCCTACACTCTGCTCCCTCTCCTCCTCCTGCTGACCCCGGGCTCCAACACCGCCAGTTGGGGCCCGGTACTGCTAGCTGCACAGAGAAAAACACCAGCCAATGTGTCAGTGGGGTTCAGCACCGCCAGCTGTTCCCCTGCTGTGCAGCCGGCATCGTGTCCTGCAAAAGCCACGCAGACACCAGAACTGAAATTGAAGGGAACCTGTCCCCCCTCCCCCAGGCGTTTGTCCGTTTTTAAGGCCATCTTGTACAGCGGTAATGCTGCATGTGTGCAAGGTGGCTCATAAACGTATTCTCCTCGAACATGTGGAACGGAAAACACGTCTAAAATGTGTCCTCTGTGTGACCATTTAACCGTCCCGGTGGTGTGACTTTCCTTTGTAATGACACGCTGCAACCCCCTTGGTAGCGCTGCCCGTCTTCTGGCATCATTGTTTGGCTGCCTGCGCCTCTGCGGCCGCCCTGACCCACACAACGCCCCTCGGTGTCTTATTTCTTGGGACTGCGAGGGTGTGTTTGATGGGCATGAGCAGTGCATCAGTTCGCCTGTCCCTCATCTCCTTCCGCCTTCTTCAGACTGTGCGGCTTCATGGCCGTGGCATGCGATAAGGGATCAGCTGACGCCACATAGTCTGAAGCAGGTGTAAGAACCCAAGCGAGAGGCGAACATATGTACTGCGCCAGGCCATGAATCCCAGCCCCGCAGTGTTTTAACTATGTCAATACACTGCGGGGCTGTGATTCATGGGCATCGCGAACCGCACCAGCCAACATTAAATGAGGTCAGAAGATGGGCAGCGCTAACAGCGCTAGGCCAGGGGATAACACGACAGCGCAGACTCTTGTACAGCAAATAACAACGCTCAGGAGGCTGCACCCAGCACCAAGGTGGGATTCTTGACATCTGTGCTGCGTCTCATTACAAAGGGAACTCGCGCCTCCAACACAGTTTGACTGTATAAAGGGCTAAATGTTATACGTGTTCCATTCAGCGTGTGCAAGGAGCCAAATTAAAAGAGCAACCTTTGACTTGTGCACCACTACTGCTGCATAAGCTGTGGCTCTTCTACTTTGTAACCCCTGAGGGGGGGTTAAAGGTTACCTTTGAAATTGGTTCGATTAGGCTTCGGCCTACACTCTGCTCCCCCTGCAGAGCCCGGGCTCCAACACCGCCAGTTGGGGCCCGGTACTGCTAGCTGCACAGAGAAAAACACCAGCCAATGTGTCAGTGGGGTTCAGCACCGCCAGCTGTTCCCCTGCTGTGCAGCCGGCAACGTGTCCTGCAACAGCCACGCAGGCACAACAGACCCAAAGCTGCCGCCAGTGCAGGCTTCGGCCTACACTCTGCTCCCTCTCCTCCTCCTGCTGACCCCGGGCTCCAACACCGCCAGTTGGGGCCCGGTACTGCTAGCTGCACAGAGAAAAACACCAGCCAATGTGTCAGTGGGGTTCAGCACCGCCAGCTGTTCCCCTGCTGTGCAGCCGGCATCGTGTCCTGCAAAAGCCACGCAGACACCAGAACTGAAATTAAAGGGAACCTGTCCCCCCTCCCCCAGGCGTTTGTACGTTTTTAAGGCCACCTTGTACAGCGGTAATGCTGCATGTGTGCAAGGTGGCTCATAAACGTATTCTCCTCGCACATGTGGAACGGAAAACACGTCTAAAATGTGTCCTCTGTGTGACCATTTAACCGTCCCGGTGGTGTGACTTTCCTTTGTAATGACACGCTGCAACCCCCTTGGTAGCGCTGCCCGTCTTCTGGCATCATTGTTTGGCTGCCTGCGCCTCTGCGGCCGCCCTGACCCACACAACGCCCCTCGGTGTCTTATTTCTTGGGACTGCGAGGGTGTGTTTGATGGGCATGAGCAGTGCATCAGTTCGCCTGTCCCTCATCTCCTTCCGCCTTCTTCAGACTGTGCGGCTTCATGGCCGTGGCATGCGATAAGGGATCAGCTGACGCCACATAGTCTGAAGCAGGTGTAAGAACCCAAGCGAGAGGCGAACATATGTACTGCGCCAGGCCATGAATCCCAGCCCCGCAGTGTTTTAACTATGTCAATACACTGCGGGGCTGTGATTCATGGGCATCGCGAACCGCACCAGCCAACATTAAATGAGGTCAGAAGATGGGCAGCGCTAACAGCGCTAGGCCAGGGGATAACACGACAGCGCAGACTCCTGTACAGCAAATAACAACGCTCAGGAGGCTGCACCCAGCACCAAGGTGGGATTCTTGACATCTGTGCTGCGTCTCATTACAAAGGGAACTCGCGCCTCCAACACAGTTTGACTGTATAAAGGGCTAAATGTTATACGTGTTCCATTCAGCGTGTGCAAGGAGCCAAATTAAAAGAGCAACCTTTGACTTGTGCACCACTACTGCTGCATAAGCTGTGGCTCTTCTACTTTGTAACCCCTGAGGGGGGGTTAAAGGTTACCTTTGAAATTGGTTCGATTAGGCTTCGGCCTACACTCTGCTCCCCCTGCAGAGCCCGGGCTCCAACACCGCCAGTTGGGGCCCGGTACTGCTAGCTGCACAGAGAAAAACACCAGCCAATGTGTCAGTGGGGTTCAGCACCGCCAGCTGTTCCCCTGCTGTGCAGCCGGCAACGTGTCCTGCAACAGCCACGCAGGCACAACAGACCCAAAGCTGCCGCCAGTGCAGGCTTCGGCCTACACTCTGCTCCCTCTCCTCCTCCTGCTGACCCCGGGCTCCAACACCGCCAGTTGGGGCCCGGTACTGCTAGCTGCACAGAGAAAAACACCAGCCAATGTGTCAGTGGGGTTCAGCACCGCCAGCTGTTCCCCTGCTGTGCAGCCGGCATCGTGTCCTGCAAAAGCCACGCAGACACCAGAACTGAAATTGAAGGGAACCTGTCCCCCCTCCCCCAGGCGTTTGTACGTTTTTAAGGCCACCTTGTACAGCGGAAATGCTGCATGTGTGCAAGGTGGCTCATAAACGTATTCTCCTCGCACATGTGGAACGGAAAACACGTCTAAAATGTGTCCTCTGTGTGACCATTTAACCGTCCCGGTGGTGTGACTTTCCTTTGTAATGACACGCTGCATCCCCCTTGGTAGCGCTGCCCGTCTTCTGGCATCATTGTTTGGCTGCCTGCGCCTCTGCGGCCGCCCTGACCCACACAACGCTCCTCGGTGTCTTATTTCTTGGGACTGCGAGGGTGTGTTTGATGGGCATGAGCAGTGCATCAGTTCGCCTGTCCCTCATCTCCTTCCGCCTTCTTCAGACTGTGCGGCTTCATGGCCGTGGCATGCGATAAGGGATCAGCTGACGCCACATAGTCTGAAGCAGGTGTAAGAACCCAAGCGAGAGGCGAACATATGTACTGCGCCAGGCCATGAATCCCAGCCCCGCAGTGTTTTAACTATGTCAATACACTGCGGGGCTGTGATTCATGGGCATCGCGAACCGCACCAGCCAACATTAAATGAGGTCAGAAGATGGGCAGCGCTAACAGCGCTAGGCCAGGGGATAACACGACAGCGCAGACTCCTGTACAGCAAATAACAACGCTCAGGAGGCTGCACCCAGCACCAAGGTGGGATTCTTGACATCTGTGCTGCGTCTCATTACAAAGGGAACTCGCGCCTCCAACACAGTTTGACTGTATAAAGGGCTAAATGTTATACGTGTTCCATTCAGCGTGTGCAAGGAGCCAAATTAAAAGAGCAACCTTTGACTTGTGCACCACTACTGCTGCATAAGCTGTGGCTCTTCTACTTTGTAACCCCTGAGGGGGGGTTAAAGGTTACCTTTGAAATTGGTTCGATTAGGCTTCGGCCTACACTCTGCTCCCCATGCAGAGCCCGGGCTCCAACACCGCCAGTTGGGGCCCGGTACTGCTAGCTGCACAGAGAAAAACACCAGCCAATGTGTCAGTGGGGTTCAGCACCGCCAGCTGTTCCCCTGCTGTGCAGCCGGCAACGTGTCCTGCAACAGCCACGCAGGCACAACAGACCCAAAGCTGCCGCCAGTGCAGGCTTCGGCCTACACTCTGCTCCCTCTCCTCCTCCTGCTGACCCCGGGCTCCAACACCGCCAGTTGGGGCCCGGTACTGCTAGCTGCACAGAGAAAAACACCAGCCAATGTGTCAGTGGGGTTCAGCACCGCCAGCTGTTCCCCTGCTGTGCAGCCGGCATCGTGTCCTGCAAAAGCCACGCAGACACCAGAACTGAAATTGAAGGGAACCTGTCCCCCCTCCCCCAGGCGTTTGTACGTTTTTAAGGCCACCTTGTACAGCGGTAATGCTGCATGTGTGCAAGGTGGCTCATAAACGTATTCTCCTCGCACATGTGGAACGGAAAACACGTCTAAAATGTGTCCTCTGTGTGACCATTTAACCGTCCCGGTGGTGTGACTTTCCTTTGTAATGACACGCTGCAACCCCCTTGGTAGCGCTGCCCGTCTTCTGGCATCATTGTTTGGCTGCCTGCGCCTCTGCGGCCGCCCTGACCCACACAACGCTCCTCGGTGTCTTATTTCTTGGGACTGCGAGGGTGTGTTTGATGGGCATGAGCAGTGCATCAGTTCGCCTGTCCCTCATCTCCTTCCGCCTTCTTCAGACTGTGCGGCTTCATGGCCGTGGCATGCGATAAGGGATCAGCTGACGCCACATAGTCTGAAGCAGGTGTAAGAACCCAAGCGAGAGGCGAACATATGTACTGCGCCAGGCCATGAATCCCAGCCCCGCAGTGTTTTAACTATGTCAATACACTGCGGGGCTGTGATTCATGGGCATCGCGAACCGCACCAGCCAACATTAAATGAGGTCAGAAGATGGGCAGCGCTAACAGCGCTAGGCCAGGGGATAACACGACAGCGCAGACTCCTGTACAGCAAATAACAACGCTCAGGAGGCTGCACCCAGCACCAAGGTGGGATTCTTGACATCTGTGCTGCGTCTCATTACAAAGGGAACTCGCGCCTCCAACACAGTTTGACTGTATAAAGGGCTAAATGTTATACGTGTTCCATTCAGCGTGTGCAAGGAGCCAAATTAAAAGAGCAACCTTTGACTTGTGCACCACTACTGCTGCATAAGCTGTGGCTCTTCTACTTTGTAACCCCTGAGGGGGGGTTAAAGGTTACCTTTGAAATTGGTTCGATTAGGCTTCGGCCTACACTCTGCTCCCCATGCAGAGCCCGGGCTCCAACACCGCCAGTTGGGGCCCGGTACTGCTAGCTGCACAGAGAAAAACACCAGCCAATGTGTCAGTGGGGTTCAGCACCGCCAGCTGTTCCCCTGCTGTGCAGCCGGCAACGTGTCCTGCAACAGCCACGCAGGCACAACAGACCCAAAGCTGCCGCCAGTGCAGGCTTCGGCCTACACTCTGCTCCCTCTCCTCCTCCTGCTGACCCCGGGCTCCAACACCGCCAGTTGGGGCCCGGTACTGCTAGCTGCACAGAGAAAAACACCAGCCAATGTGTCAGTGGGGTTCAGCACCGCCAGCTGTTCCCCTGCTGTGCAGCCGGCATCGTGTCCTGCAAAAGCCACGCAGACACTTGCTCTTGTACCTTCTGCTCCCCATCCTGGTTCCAGTACCGTCAGCTGGTTCCGGGCAGAGCCTTTGGCTTAGGTGCCTCCCTCTGGGTATCCGAGTTCCACCAACGTCAGGTGGTCCTTGGTAGTGCTTTCAGGCACGGGTACCTCCTGCTTAGTAACCGGGTTCCAGTAACGTCAGCTGGTCCTCGGTAGTTCCATTGGCTCTTGGACCTTTGGGTAGCCATCCGAGTTCCAGTTCCATCAGCTGGTTCTCGGCATTTTCTCAGCCTTCTTGTACCTTCTGCTACATTTCCAAGTTCAAGAGACTAAACACGATGACCCGGAAGAACACCCCTAAGATGACGACGACACCAGAGACGACAACCACCGTGATGACGACGACCCTGGAGACGATGACCCTGAAGACCACCGTGATGATGACGACCCCGGAGACGACGACCCTGAAGACCACCCCGATGACGACGACCCGGGAGACGACGACCCTGGAGACGACGACGACCTGGAAGACCGAGAAGCAGAAGAACAAGAGGCTGCAGAACAAAGAGCAGAAGAACATTAAGCATAACACTAAATATCAGAGCAAAAAATATTATCTAAATTATAAGCAGAAGAAGACTAAGCAGTGTATGGGGGTGAGTCCGTTCCTCCTCGTGGTGCCCCTGGATAAAGCCTGATGCTGCAGGCCAAACTGAACACGGACAAATGTAACTGTTTTGTGACAGGCAGAACGGAAGGTGTAATCTTCAAACTTTTATAGATAACAACTACAGGAATGCCTGTCACAAATAAGAATATGATGAAGAAGTAGAATATGATGAAGATAATAGTAAAATAAAAAGAATATGAACAATGTAACCCAAAAAATAATAGGTAGAAGATGAAGAAGAAGATGAATAAGGTGAAGAAGTTGATGTCAAAGAAGCTGATGATGAGGATAATGAAGAAGAAAGCGTGGGAGAAGTAAAAAAGAAGGTGAAGGGCGTTGAAGTAGTGAAACATCAATATGTGGCATAAAAAAAAAAAAAAAATTAACATAGTCAAATTCTTTCTAACGCCGAACGTCATCCAAAAAAAAAAAATCCTGCTATTCTATTACATTGGGCTAAACCTCTGTGCCTTTAATGTCTCCGCCACGTCCCACAATACATCCTACATTATTCTTAGTTGTTTTCCTTCATGTAGAATGAACCTACAAGTGTATAAAGGGTTTATTTTAATTCCGATATTTTCGTCCCATTGACTTGCATTGGGATCGGGTATCGGTATCGGATTGGATCCGATATTTTGACGGTATCGGCCGATACTTTCCGATACCGATACTTTCCGATATCGGAAAGTATCGCTCAACACTACTTACGACCCAAAGATGGCTGCCTCCGCATGACTTACGATGCAAAGATGGCTGCCTCCGCACGACTTACGACCCAAAGATGGCTGCCTCCGCATGATTACGACCCAAAGATGGCTGCCTACGAACGACTTATGACCCAAAGATGTCTGCCTCCGCATGACTTACGACCCAAAGATGGCTGCCTCCGCACGACTTACGACCCAAAGATGGCTGCCTTCGCACGACTTACGACCCAAAGATGGCTGCCTCCACATGATTATGACCCAAAGATGGCTGCCTACGCACAACTTACGACCCAAAGATGGCTGCCTCCGCACGACTTATGACCCAAAGATGGCTGCCTCCGCACGACTTACGACCCAAAGATGGCTGCCTCCGCATGACTTACGATGCAAAGATGGCTGCCTCCGCACGACTTACAACCCAAAGATGGCTGCCTCCACAGAACTTACGACCCAAAGATGGCTGCCTCCGCACGACTTACGACCCAAAGATGGCTGCCTCCGCACGAACCAAAGATGGCTGCCTTCCCGCGACTTGCGACTCAAAGATGGCTGCCTCCGCACGACTTACAATCCAAAGATGGATGCCTCCGCACAAGTTATTACCCAAAGATGGCTGCCTCCACACGACTTATGACCCAAAGATGGCTGCCTCCGCATGACTTACGACCCAAAGATGGCTGCCTCCACATGACTTACGACCCACAGATGGCTGCCTTCGCACGACTTACGACGCAAAGATGGCTGCCTCCGCACGACTTACGACCCAAAGATGGCTGCCTCCGCACAACTTACAACCCAAGGATGGCTGCCTCCGCACGACTTACGACCCAAAGATGGCTGCCTCCGCACGAGCCAAATATGGCTGCCTTCCCGCGACTTGCGACCCAAAGATGGCTGCCTCCGCACGACTTACGTCCCAAAGATAGCTGCCTACGCAAGACTTATGACCCAAACATGGCTGCCTCCGCACGAACCAAAGATGGCTTCCTATGCATGACTTGCGACCCAAAGATGGCTGCCTCCGCACGACTTACGACCCAAAGATGGCTGCCTCAGCACGACTTACGACCAAAAGATGGCTGCCTCCGCACGACTTATGACCCAAAGATGGCTGCCTCCGCACGACTTACGACCCAAAGATGGCTGCCTCTGCACGAATTATGACCCAAAGATGGCTGCCTCCGCATGACTTACGACCCAAAGATGGCTGCCTCCGCATGACTTACGACCCAAAGATGGCTGCCTCCGCACGACTTACGACGCAAAGATGGCTGGCTCAGCACGACTTACGACCCAAAGATGGCTGCCTCCGCACGACTTACGACCCAAAGATGGCTGCCTTCGCACGACTTACGACGCAAAGATGGCTGCCTCCGCACGACTTACAACCCAAAGATGGCTGCCTCCACAGAACTTACGACCCAAAGATGGCTGCCTCCGCACGAATCAAAGATGACTGCCTTCCCGCGACTTGCGACTCAAAGATGGCTGCCTCCGCACGACTTACAATCCAAAGATGGATGCCTCCGCAAAAGTTATTACCCAAAGATGGCTGCCTCCACACGACTTATGACCCAAAGATGGCTGCCTCCGCATGACTTACGACCCAAAGATGGCTGCCTCCACATGACTTACGACCCAAAGATGGCTGCCTCCACATGACTTACGACCCAAAGATGGCTGCCTTCGCACGACTTACAACGCAAAGATGGCTGCCTCCGCACGACTTACAACCCAAAGATGGCTGCCTCCACAGAACTTACAATCCAAAGATGGATGCCTCCGCACAAGTTATTACCCAAAGATGGCTGCCTCCACACGACTTATGACCCAAAGATGGCTGCCTCCGCATGACTTACGACCCAAAGATGGCTGCCTCCACATGACTTACGACCCAAAGATGGCTGCCTTCGCACGACTTACGACGCAAAGATGGCTGCCTCCGCACGACTTACGACCCAAAGATGGCTGCCTCCGCACAACTTACAACCCAAGGATGGCTGCCTCCGCACGACTTACGACCCAAAGATGGCTGCCTCCGCATGAACCAAATATGGCTGCCTTCCCGCGACTTGTGACTCAAAGATGGCTGCCTCCGCACGACTTACGTCCCAAAGATAGCTGCCTACGCAAGACTTAAGACCCAAAGATGGCTGCCTCCGCACGAACCAAAGATGGCTTCCTATGCATGACTTGCGACCCAAAGATGGCTGCCTCCGCACGACTTACGACCCAAAGATGGCTGCCTCAGCACGACTTACGACCAAAAGATGGCTGCCTCAACACGACTTATGACCCAAAGATGGCTGCCTCCGCACGACTTACGACCCAAAGATGGCTGCCTCTGCACGAATTATGACCCAAAGATGGCTGCCTCCGCATGACTTACGACCCAAAGATGGCTGCCTCCGCATGACTTACGACCCAAAGATGGCTGCCTCCGCACGACTTACGACGCAAAGATGGCTGCCTCCGCAAGACTTACGACCCAAAGATGGCTGCCTCCGCACGACTTACGACCCAAAGATGGCTGCCTCCGCACGACTTACGACCCAAAGATGGCTGCCTCCGCACGACTTACGACCCAAAGATGGCTGCCTCCGCATGACTTACGACCCAAAGATGGCTGCCTCCACACAACATAAAGATGGCTGCCTCCGCACAACTTACGACCCAAAGATTGCTGACTCCTCATGACTTACAACCCAAAGATGGCTGCCTCCACACAACATAAAGATGGCTGCCTCCGCATGACTTACGACCCAAAGATGGCTGCCTCCGCATGACTTACGACCCAAAGATGGCTGCCTCCGCACGACTTACGACGCAAAGATGGCTGCCTCCGCAAGACTTACGACCCAAAGATGGCTGCCTCCGCACGACTTACGACCCAAAGATGGCTGCCTCTGCACGAATTATGACCCAAAGATGGCTGCCTCCGCATGACTTACGACCCAAAGATGGCTGCCTCCGCATGACTTACAACCCAAAGATGGCTGCCTCCGCACGACTTATGACCCAAAGACGGCTGCCTCCGCTTGACCTATGACCCAAAGATGGCTGCCTCCGCATGACCCAAAGATGGCTGCCTCCACATGACTTACGACCCAAAGATGGCTGCCTCCGCACGACTTACGACCCAAAGATGGCTGCCTCCGCATGATTACGACCCAAAGATGGCTGCCTACGAATGACTTATGACCCAAAGATGTCTGCCTCCGCATGACTTACGACCCAAAGATGGCTGCCTCCGCACGACTTACGACCCAAAGATGGCAGCCTTCGCACGACTTACGACGCAAAGATGGGTGCCTCCGCACGACCTACGACCCAAAGATGGCTGCCTCCGCAGAACTTACGACCCAAAGATGGCTGCCTCCGCACGACTTACGACCCAAAGATGGCTGCCTCCGCACGAACCAAAGATGGCTGCCTTCCCGCGACTTGCGACTCAAAGATGGCTGCCTCCGCACGACTTACAACCGAAAGATGGCTGCCTCCGCACGACTTATGACCCAAAGATGGCTGCCTCTGCACGACTTACGACCCAAAGATCGCTGCCTCCGCATGACTTACGATGCAAAGATGGCTGCCTCCGCACGACTTACGACCCAAAGATGGCTGCCTCCGCATGATTACGACCCAAAGATGGCTGCCTACGAACGACTTATGACCCAAAGATGTCTGCCTCCACATGACTTACGACCCAAAGATGGCTGCCTCCGCACGACTTACGACCCAAAGATGGCTGCCTTCGCACGACTTACAACCCAAAGATGGCTGCCTCCACATGATTATGACCCAAAGATGGCTGCCTACGCACAACTTACGACCCAAAGATGGCTGCCTCCGCACGACTTATGACCCAAAGATGGCTGCCTCCGCACGACTTACGACCCAAAGATGGCTGCCTCCGCATGACTTACGATGCAAAGATGGCTGCCTCCGCACGACTTACAACCCAAAGATGGCTGCCTCCACAGAACTTACGACCCAAAGATGGCTGCCTCCGCACGACTTACGACCCAAAGATGGCTGCCTCCGCACGAACCAAAGATGACTGCCTTCCCGCGACTTGCGACTCAAAGATGGCTGCCTCCGCACGACTTACAATCCAAAGATGGATGCCTCCGCAAAAGTTATTACCCAAAGATGGCTGCCTCCACACGACTTATGACCCAAAGATGGCTGCCTCCGCATGACTTACGACCCAAAGATGGCTGCCTCCACATGACTTACGACCCAAAGATGGCTGCCTCCACATGACTTACGACCCAAAGATGGCTGCCTTCGCACGACTTACAACGCAAAGATGGCTGCCTCCGCACGACTTACAACCCAAAGATGGCTGCCTCCACAGAACTTACAATCCAAAGATGGATGCCTCCGCACAAGTTATTACCCAAAGATGGCTGCCTCCACACGACTTATGACCCAAAGATGGCTGCCTCCGCATGAATTACGACCCAAAGATGGCTGCCTCCACATGACTTACGACCCAAAGATGGCTGCCTTCGCACGACTTACGACGCAAAGATGGCTGCCTCCGCACGACTTACGACCCAAAGATGGCTGCCTCCGCACAACTTACAACCCAAGGATGGCTGCCTCCGCACGACTTACGACCCAAAGATGGCTGCCTCCGCATGAACCAAATATGGCTGCCTTCCCGCGACTTGTGACTCAAAGATGGCTGCCTCCGCACGACTTACGTCCCAAAGATAGCTGCCTACGCAAGACTTAAGACCCAAAGATGGCTGCCTCCGCACGAACCAAAGATGGCTTCCTATGCATGACTTGCGACCCAAAGATGGCTGCCTCCGCACGACTTACGACCCAAAGATGGCTGCCTCAGCACGACTTACGACCAAAAGATGGCTGCCTCAACACGACTTATGACCCAAAGATGGCTGCCTCCGCACGACTTACGACCCAAAGATGGCTGCCTCTGCACGAATTATGACCCAAAGATGGCTGCCTCCGCATGACTTACGACCCAAAGATGGCTGCCTCCGCATGACTTACGACCCAAAGATGGCTGCCTCCGCACGACTTACGACGCAAAGATGGCTGCCTCCGCAAGACTTACGACCCAAAGATGGCTGCCTCCGCACGACTTACGACCCAAAGATGGCTGCCTCCGCACGATTTACGACCCAAAGATGGCTGCCTCCGCACGACTTACGACCCAAAGATGGCTGCCTCCGCATGACTTACGACCCAAAGATGGCTGCCTCCACACAACATAAAGATGGCTGCCTCCGCACAACTTACGACCCAAAGATTGCTGACTCCTCATGACTTACAACCCAAAGATGGCTGCCTCCGCACGACTTATGACCCAAAGACGGCTGCCTCCGCTTGACCTATGACCCAAAGATGGCTGCCTCCGCATGACCCAAAGATGGCTGCCTCCACATGACTTACGACCCAAAGATGGCTGCCTCCGCACGACTTACGACCCAAAGATGGCTGCCTCCGCATGATTACGACCCAAAGATGGCTGCCTACGAATGACTTATGACCCAAAGATGTCTGCCTCCGCATGACTTACGACCCAAAGATGGCTGCCTCCGCACGACTTACGACCCAAAGATGGCAGCCTTCGCACGACTTACGACGCAAAGATGGGTGCCTCCGCACGACCTACGACCCAAAGATGGCTGCCTCCGCAGAACTTACGACCCAAAGATGGCTGCCTCCGCACGACTTACGACCCAAAGATGGCTGCCTCCGCACGAACCAAAGATGGCTGCCTTCCCGCGACTTGCGACTCAAAGATGGCTGCCTCCGCACGACTTACAACCGAAAGATGGCTGCCTCCGCACGACTTATGACCCAAAGATGGCTGCCTCTGCACGACTTACGACCCAAAGATCGCTGCCTCCGCATGACTTACGATGCAAAGATGGCTGCCTCCGCACGACTTACGACCCAAAGATGGCTGCCTCCGCATGATTACGACCCAAAGATGGCTGCCTACGAACGACTTATGACCCAAAGATGTCTGCCTCCACATGACTTACGACCCAAAGATGGCTGCCTCCGCACGACTTACGACCCAAAGATGGCTGCCTTCGCACGACTTACAACCCAAAGATGGCTGCCTCCACATGATTATGACCCAAAGATGGCTGCCTACGCACAACTTACGACCCAAAGATGGCTGCCTCCGCACGACTTATGACCCAAAGATGGCTGCCTCCGCACGACTTACGACCCAAAGATGGCTGCCTCCGCATGACTTACGATGCAAAGATGGCTGCCTCCGCACGACTTACAACCCAAAGATGGCTGCCTCCACAGAACTTACGACCCAAAGATAGCTGCCTCCGCACGACTTACGACCCAAAGATGGCTGCCTCCGCACGAACCAAAGATGGCTGCCTTCCCGCGACTTGCGACTCAAAGATGGCTGCCTCCGCACGACTTACAATCCAAAGATGGATGCCTCCGCACAAGTTATTACCCAAAGATGGATGCCTCCACACGACTTATGACCCAAAGATGGCTGCCTCCGCATGACTTACGACCCAAAGATGGCTGCCTCCACATGACTTACGACCCAAAGATGGCTGCCTTCGCACGACTTACGACGCAAAGATGGCTGCCTCCGCACGACTTACGACCCAAAGATGGCTGCCTCCGCACAACTTACAACCCAAGGATGGCTGCCTCCGCACGACTTACGACCCAAAGATGGCTGCCTCCGCACGAACCAAATATGGCTGCCTTCCCGCGACTTGCGACCCAAAGATGGCTGCCTCCGCACGACTTACGTCCCAAAGATAGCTGCCTACGCAAGACTTATGACCCAAACATGGCTGCCTCCGCACGCACCAAAGATGGCTTCCTATGCATGACTTGCGACCCAAAGATGGCTGCCTCCGCACGACTTACGACCCAAAGATGGCTGCCTCAGCACGACTTACGACCAAAAGATGGCTGCCTCCGCACGACTTATGACCCAAAGATGGCTGCCTCCGCACGACTTACGACCCAAAGATGGCTGCCTCTGCACAAATTATGACCCAAAGATGGCTGCCTCCGCATGACTTACGACCCAAAGATGGCTGCCTCCGCATGACTTACGACCCAAAGATGGCTGCCTCCGCACGACTTACGACGCAAAGATGGCTGCCTCCGCAAGACTTACGACCCAAAGATGGCTGCCTCCGCACGACTTACGACCCAAAGATGGCTGCCTCCGCACGACTTACGACCCAAAGATGGCTGCCTCCGCACGACTTACGACCCAAAGATGGCTGCCTCCGCATGACTTACGACCCAAAGATGGCTGCCTCCACACGACATAAAGATGGCTGCCTCCGCACAACTTACGACCCAAAGATTGCTGACTCCTCATGACTTACAACCCAAAGATGGCTGCCTCCGCACGACTTATGACCCAAAGACGGCTGCCTCCGCTTGACCTATGACCCAAAGATGGCTGCCTCCGCATGACCCAAAGATGGCTGCCTCCACATGACTTACGACCCAAAGATGGCTGTCTCCGCACGACTTACGACCCAAAGATGGCTGCCTCCGCATGATTACGACCCAAAGATGGCTGCCTACGAACGACTTATGACCCAAAGATGTCTGCCTCCGCATGACTTACGACCCATAGATGGCTGCCTCCGCACGACTTACTACCCAAAGATGGCTGCCTTCGCACGACTTACGACGCAAAGATGGCTGCCTCCGCACGACTTACGACCCAAAGATGGCTGCCTCCGCAGAACTTACGACCTAAAGATGGCTGCCTCCGCACGACTTACGACCCAATGATGGCTGCCTCCGCACGAACCAAAGATGGCTGCCTTCCCGCGACTTGCGACTCAAAGATGGCTGCCTCCGCACGACTTACAACCGAAAGATGGCTGCCTACGCACGACTTATGACCCAAAGATGGCTGCCTCCGCACGACTTATGACCCAAAGATGGCTGCCTCCGCACGACTTACGACCCAAAGATGGCTGCCTCCGCATGACTTACGATGCAAAGATGGCTGCCTCCGCACGACTTACGACCCAAAGATGGCTGCCTTCGCATGATTACGACCCAAAGATGGCTGCCTACGAACGACTTATGACCCAAAGATGTCTGCCTCCGCATGACTTACGACCCAAAGATGGCTGCCTCCGCACGACTTACGACCCAAAGATGGCTGCCTTCGCACGACTTACGACCCAAAGATGGCTGCCTCCACATGATTATGACCCAAAGATGGCTGCCTACGCACAACTTACGACCCAAAGATGGCTGCCTCCGCATGACTTATGACCCAAAGATGGCTGCCTCCGCACGACTTACGACCCAAAGATGGCTGCCTCCGCATGACTTACGATGCAAAGATGGCTGCCTCCGCACGACTTACGGCCCAAAGATGGCTGCCTCCGCATGATTACGACCCAAAGATGGCTGCCTATGCACGACTTATGACCCAAAGATGTCTGCCTCCGCATGACTTACGACCCAAAGATGGCTGCCTCCGCACGACTTACGACCCAAAGATGGCTGCCTTCGCTCGACTTACGACGCAAAGATGGCTGCCTCCGCACGACTTACGACCCAAAGATGGCTGCCTCCGCAGAACTTACGACCCAAAAATGGCTGCCTCTGCACGACTTACGACCCAAAGATGGCTGCCTCCGCACGAACCAAAGATGGCTGCCTTCCCGCGACTTGCGACTCAAAGATGGCTGCCTCCGCACGACTTACAACCCAAAGATGGCTGCCTATGCACGACTTATGACCCAAAGATGGATGCCTCCGCACGACATACAACCCAAAGATGGCTGCCTCCGCACGACTTACGACCCAAAGATGGCTGCCTCCGCATGACTTATGATCCAAAGATGGATGCCTCCGCACAAGTTATTACCCAAAGATGGCTGCCTCCACACGACTTATGACCCAAAGATGGCTGCCTCCGCACGAATTACGACCCAAAGGTGGCTGCCTCCACATGACTTACGACCCAAAGATGGCTGCCTTCGCACGACTTACGACGCAAAGATGGCTGCCTCTGCAGGACTTACGACCCAAAGATGGCTGCCTCCGCACGAACCAAAGATGGCTGCCTTCCCGCGACTTGCGACCCAAAGATGGCTGCCTCCGCATGACTTACGACCCAAAGATGGCTGCCTAAGCAAGACTTATGACCCAAAGATGGCTGCCTCCGCACGATCCAAAGATGGCTGCCTATGCATGACTTGCGACCCAAAGATGGCTGCCTCTGCATGACTTACGACCCAAAGATGGCTGCCTATGCATGACTTATGACCCAAAGATGGCTGCCTCCACACGAACCAAAGATGGCTGCCTATGCATGACTTGAGACCCAAAGATGGCTGCCTCCGCACGACTTACGACCCAAAGATGGCTGCCTCCGCATTACTTATGATCCAAAGATGGATGCCTCCGCACAACTTATTACCCAAAGATGGCTGCCTCCACAAGACTTACGACCCAAAGATGGCTGCCTCCGCTCGACTTACGACTAGTGTTGAGCATTCCGATGCTGCAAGTATCGGGTATCGGCCGATACTTGCTGTATCGGAATTCCGATACCGGGATTCCGATACTCTTGTGGTATCGGGTATCGGGTATCGGAACAACATTAATGTTAAAATGTGTAAAATAGAGAATTAAAATAAAAAATATCGCTATACTCACCTGTCCGACGCAGCCGGGACCTCAGCGCAGGAACCGGCAGCGTTGTTTGTTTAAAATTCCCGCTTTTACATGGTTACGCGAAGTCCCGGCTTGTGATTGGTCAGGGCGGCCATGTTGCCGGGCCGCGGACCAATCACAGCAAGCCGTGACGAAAATACGTCACGGCTTGCTGTGATTGGTCCGCGTCCCGGCAACATGGCCGCCATTAACCAATCACAAGCCGTGACGTCACGGGAGGCTGGAAACGCGCTCATTTTAAAAAGGGCGCGTGTCCAGCCTCCCGTGACGTCACGGCTTGTGATTGGTTGCGTCGCGGTCAACCAATCACAAGCCGGGAGGCTGGACACGCGCCCATTTCAAAATGAGCGCGTCCAGCCTCCCGGCTTGTGATTGGTTGATCGCGGCGCAACCAATCACAAGCCGTGACGTCACGGGAGGCTGGACACGCGCCCATTTCAAAATGAGCGCGTCCAGCCTCCCGGCTTGTGATTGGTTGATCGCGGCGCAACCAATCACAAGCCGTGACGTCACGGGAGGCTGGACACGCGCCCATTTTAAAATGAGCGCGTGTCCAGCCTCCCGTGACGTCCCGGCTTGTGATTGGTCAGGGCGGCCATATTGCCGGGACGCGGACCAATCACAGCAAGCCGTGACGTAATTTCGTCACGGCTTGCTGTGATTGGTCCGCGTCCCGGCAACATGGCCGACCTGACCAATCACAAGCCGGGAATTCACGTAACCAAGTAATAGCGCGATTTTTAAACAAACAACGCTGCCGGTTCCCTCGCTGAAGTCCCGGCTGCGTCGGACAGGTGAGTATAGCGATATTTTTTATTTTAATTCTTTCTTTTACACATTTATATGGTTCCCAGGGCCTGAAGGAGAGTTTCCTCTCCTTCAGACCCTGGGAACCATCAGGGATACCGTCCGATACATGAGTCCCATTGACTTGTATTGGTATCGGGTATCGGTATCGGATTGGATTCCGATACTGTGACGGTATCGGCCGATACTTTCCGATACCGATACTTTCAAGTATCGGACGGTATCGCTCAACACTACTTACGACCCAAAGATGGCTGCCTCCGCACGACTTACGACACAAAGATGGCTGCCTCCGCATGACCCTAAGATGGTTGCCTCCGCATGACGTATGACCCAAAGTTGGCTGCCTACGCACGACTTACGACGCAAAGATGGCTGCCTCCCGACGACTTACGACCCAAAGATGGCTGCCTCCGCACGACTTACGACCCAAAGATGTCTGCCTCCGCACGACCCAAAGATGGCTGCCTTCCTGCGACTTACGATTCAAAGATGGCTGCCTCTGCACAACTTATTTCCCAAAGATGGCTGCCTCCGCACGACTTACGACCCAAAGATTTCTGGCTCAGCATGACCTACGACCCAAAGATGGCTGCCTCCGCACGACTTACGACCCAAAGATGGCTGCCTCCACACGACTCATGACAGAAAGATGGCTGCCTCCGCACGACCCAAAGATGGCTGCCTCCGCACGCCTTACTATGCAAAGATGGCTGCTTCCTCACGACTTACGACCCAAAGATGGCTGCCTCCGCACGACTTACGACACAAACATGGCTGCCTCCGCACGACTTACGACACAAAGATGGCTGCCTCCGCACGAACCAAAGATGGCTGCCTATGCATGACTTGCGACCCAAAGATGGCTGTCTCCGCACGACTTACGACTAGTGTTGAGCGATACTTTCCGATATCGGAAAGTATCGGTATCGGAAAGTATCGGCCGATACCGTCAAAATATCGGATCCAATCCGATACCGATACCCGATCCCAATGCAAGTCAATGGGACGAAAATATCGGAATTAAAAGAAACCCTTTATACACTTGTAGGTTCCTTCTACATGAAGGAAAACAACTAAGAATAATGTAGGATGTATTGGGGGACGTGGCGGAGATATTAAAGGCACAGAGGTTTAGCCCAATGTAATAGAATAGCAGGATTTTGCGTTTTTTTTTATGACGTTCGGCGTTAGAAAGAATTTGACTATGTTAATTTTTTTTTTAATGTCAGATATTGATGTTTCATTGCTTCCACGCCCTTCACCTTTTTTTTTACTTCTCCCACGCTTTCTTCTTAATTATCCTCATCATCAGCTTCTTTGACATCAACTTCTTCACCTTATTCATCTTCTTCTTCATCTTCTACCTATTATTTTTTGGGTTACATTGTTCATATTGTTTTTAGTTTACTATTATCTTCATCATATTCTACTTCTTCATCATATTCTTATTTGTGACAGGCATTCCCGTAGTTGTTATCTATAAAAGTTTGAAGATTACACCTTCCGTTCTGCCTGTCACAAAACAGTTACATTTGTCCGCGTTCAGTTTGGCCTGCAGCATCAGGCTTTATCCAGGGGCACCACGAGGAGGAACGGACTCACCCCCATACACTGCTTAGTCTTCTTCTGCTTATAATTTACATAATATTTTTTGCTCTGATATTTTGTGTTATGCTTAATGTCCTTCTGCTCTTTGTTCTGCAGCCTCTTGTTCTTCTGCTTCTCGGTCTTCCAGGTCGTCGTCGTCTCCAGGGTCGTCGTCTCCGGGGTCGTCGTCATCGGGGTGGTCTCCGGGGTCGTCGTCATCGGGGTGGTCTTCAGGGTCATCGTCTCCAGGGTCGTCGTCATCACGGTGGTTGTCGTCTCTGGTGTCGTCGTCATCTTAGGGGTGGTCTTCCGGGTCATCGTGTTTAGTCTCTTGAACTTGGAAATGTAGCAGAAGGTACAAGAAGGCTGAGAAAATGCCGAGAACCAGCTGATGGAACTGGAACTCGGATGGCTACCCGAAGGTCCAAGAGCCAATGGAACGACCGAGGACCAGCTGACGTTACTGGAACCCGGTTACTAAGCAGGAGGTACCTGTGCTGAAAGCACTACCAAGGACCACCTGACGTTGGTGGAACTCAGATACCCAGAGGGAGGCACCTAAGCCAAAGGCTCTGCCCGGAACCAGCTGACGGTACTGGAACCAGGATGGGGAGCAGAAGGTACAAGAGCAAAAGACACTGCCGAGAACCAGCTGACGGTGCTGGAACCCGGATGGGTAGCCGAAGGTCCAAGAGCCAATGGAACTACCGAGGACCAGCTGACGTTACTGGAACCCGGTTACTAAGCAGGAGGTACCCGTGCCTGAAAGCACTACCAAGGACCACCTGACGTTGGTGGAACTCGGATACCAAAGGGAGGCACCTAAGCCAAAGGCTCTGCCCGGAACCAGCTGACGGTACTGGAACCAGGATGGGGAGCAGAAGGTCCAAGAGCAAGTGTCTGCGTGGCTTTTGCAGGACACGTTGCCGGCTGCACAGCAGGGGAACAGCTGGCGGTGCTGGACCCCACTGACACATTGGCTGGTGTTTTTCTCTGTGCAGCTAGCACATCTGGGCCCCAACTGGCGGTTTGTTAGAGCCCAGGGTCAGCAGGAGGAGGAGGAGCAGGAGCAGGGGGAGGGGAGTGTAGGCCGAAGCCTGCACTGGCGGCAGCTTTGGGTCTGTTGTGTCTGCGTGGCGGTCGCAGGACACGTTGCCGGCTACACAGCAGGGGAACAGCTGGCGGTGCTGGACCCCACTGACACATTGGCGAGGTGTTTGGCTCTGTGCAGCCAGCACTTCCGGACAGCAACTAGCGGTGTTGGAGCCCGGGCTCTGCAGGGGGAGCAGAGTTTAGGCCGAAGCCTACTTGAACCAATTTCAAAGGTAACCTTTAACCCCCCCTCAGGGGTTAGAAAGTAGAAGAGCCACAGCTTATGCAGCAGTAGTGCTGCACAAGTCAAAGGTTGCTCTTTTAATTTCGCTCCTTGCACACGCTGAATGAAACACGTATAACATTTAGCCCTTTATACAGTCAAACTGTGTTGGAGGCGCGAGTTCCCTTTGTAATGAGACGCAGCACAGATGTCAAGAATCCCACCTTGGTGCTGGGTGCAGCCTCCTGAGCGTTGTTATTTGCTGTACAGGAGTCTGCGCTGTCGTGTTATCCCCTGGCCTAGCGCTGTTAGCGCTGCCCATCTTCTGACATCATTTAATGTCGGCCGGTGCGGTTCGCGATGACCATGAATCCCAGCCCCGCAGTGTCTTAACATTGTAAAAACACTGCGGGGCTGGGATTCAGGGCCTGGCGCAGCACATATGTTGGCCTCTCACACTCGGGTCCTTACACCCGCTTCAGACTGTGCGGCGTCATCTGATCCCTTATCGCATGCCACGGCCATGAAGCCGCACAGTCCGAAGAAGGCGGAAGGAGAGGAGGGACAGGCGAACTGATGCACTGATCCTGCCCATCAATCACACCCTCGCAGTCCCAATAAATAAGACACCGAGGGGCGTTGTGTGGGTCAGGGCGGCCGCAGAGGCGCAGGCAGCCAAACAATGATGCCAGAAGACAGGCAGCGCTACCAAGGGGGTTGCAGCGTGTCATTACAAAGGAAAGTCACACCACCGGGACGGTTAAATGGTCACACAGAGGACACATTGCAGACGTGTTTTCAGTTCCACATGTGCGAGGAGAATACGTTTCTGAGCCACCTTGCACACATGCAGCATTACCGCTGTACAAGGTGGCTGGATAACGTAAAAACGCCTGGGGGAGGGGGGACAGGTTCCCTTCAATTTCAGTTCTTGTGTCTGCGTGGCTTTTGCAGGACACGTTGCCGGCTGCACAGCAGGGGAACAGCTGGCGGTGCTGGACCCCACTGACACATTGGCTGGTGTTTTTCTCTGTGCAGCTAGCACATCTGGGCCCCAACTGGCGGTTTGTTAGAGCCCAGGGTCAGCAGGAGGAGGAGGAGCAGGAGCAGGGGGAGGGGAGTGTAGGCCGAAGCCTGCACTGGCGGCAGCTTTGGGTCTGTTGTGTCTGCGTGGCGGTCGCAGGACACGTTGCCGGCTACACAGCAGGGGAACAGCTGGCGGTGCTGGACCCCACTGACACATTGGCGAGGTGTTTGGCTCTGTGCAGCCAGCACTTCCGGACAGCAACTAGCGGTGTTGGAGCCCGGGCTCTGCAGGGGGAGCAGAGTGTAGGCCGAAGCCTACTTGAACCAATTTCAAAGGTAACCTTTAACCCCCCCTCAGGGGTTAGAAAGTAGAAGAGCCACAGCTTATGCAGCAGTAGTGCTGCACAAGTCAAAGGTTGCTCTTTTAATTTCGCTCCTTGCACACGCTGAATGAAACACGTATAACATTTAGCCCTTCATACAGTCAAACTGTGTTGGAGGCGCGAGTTCCCTTTGTAATGAGACGCAGCACAGATGTCAAGAATCCCACCTTGGTGCTGGGTGCAGCCTCCTGAGCGTTGTTATTTGCTGTACAGGAGTCTGCGCTGTCGTGTTATCCCCTGGCCTAGCGCTGTTAGCGCTGCCCATCTTCTGACATCATTTAATGTCGGCCGGTGCGGTTCGCGATGACCATGAATCCCAGCCCCGCAGTGTCTTAACATTGTAAAAACACTGCGGGGCTGGGATTCAGGGCCTGGCGCAGCACATATGTTGGCCTCTCACACTCGGGTCCTTACACCCGCTTCAGACTGTGCGGCGTCATCTGATCCCTTATCGCATGCCACGGCCATGAAGCCGCACAGTCCGAAGAAGGCGGAAGGAGAGGAGGGACAGGCGAACTGATGCACTGATCCTGCCCATCAATCACACCCTCGCAGTCCCAATAAATAAGACACCGAGGGGCGTTGTGTGGGTCAGGGCGGCCGCAGAGGCGCAGCCAGCCAAACAATGATGCCAGAAGACGGGCAGCGCTACCAAGGGGGTTGCAGCGTGTCATTACAAAGGAAAGTCACACCACCGGGACGGTTAAATGGTCACACAGAGGACACATTGCAGACGTGTTTTCAGTTCCACATGTGCGAGAAGAATACGTTTCTGAGCCACCTTGCACACATGCAGCATTACCGCTGTACAAGGTGGCTGGATAACGTAAAAACGCCTGGGGGAGGGGGGACAGGTTCCCTTCAATTTCAGTTCTTGTGTCTGCGTGGCTTTTGCAGGACACGTTGCCGGCTGCACAGCAGGGGAACAGCTGGCGGTGCTGGACCCCACTGACACATTGGCTGGTGTTTTTCTCTGTGCAGCTAGCACATCTGGGCCCCAACTGGCGGTTTGTTAGAGCCCAGGGTCAGCAGGAGGAGGAGGAGCAGGAGCAGGGGGAGGGGAGTGTAGGCCAAAGCCTGCACTGGCGGCAGCTTTGGGTCTGTTGTGTCTGCGTGGCGGTCGCAGGACACGATGCCGGCTGCACAGCAGGGGAACAGCTGGCGGTGCTGAACCCCACTGACACATTGGCTGGTGTTTTTCTCTGTGCAGCTAGCAGTACCGGGCCCCAACTGGCGGTGTTAGAGCCCGGGGTCAGCAGGAGGAGCAGGGGGAGCGGAGTGTAGGCCGAAGCCTGCACTCGAGCAAGTTGAAAGGAAACCTTTAACCCCCCCCCCCCCCAGGCGTTTGTAGCTGAAAGAGCCATTGTGTACAGCACTAATGCTGGAAAAGGTAAACTTAGCTCTTTTAATTATGGTCCTTGCACATGCGGAACCTAACAGTTATGAAATGTGTCCCCTCACAGCGTAAAACCGTCCGGTAGGTGGAACTTTCCTTTGTCGTGTGACGCAGCACAGCCATCATTTTTACCCCCTTGGCGCCGTGCGCCGCCTCCTCAGCGTTGTTTGAATCTGTCCCGGAGCCTGCGCTGTTAGGTTAGCCCTTGGCCATGCACACATTTTGCGCTGCCCGTCTTCTGACATCATTTGGTGTCAGGCTGGCTGCGCCTGTGCGGGTGCGCTGGCCGAGATCCCGCCTCGCAGTGTCGTCTAATGTAATCCCACCGCGGGCCTGTGATCCGTGCCCGTGCGCAGTGCATATCCTCGCCTCTCACTCCCCTCCCTACGGCTTTTTCAGACTGTGCGGTGTCACGGCCGTGGCATGCTATTAGGGACCAGCTGACATCGCACAGTCTGAAGAAGCCGTAGGGAGGGGAGTGAGAGGCGAGGATATGCACTGCGCACGGGCACGGATCACAGGCCCGCGGTGGGATTACATTAGACGACACTGCGAGGCGGGATCTCGGCCAGCGCACCCGCACAGGCGCAGCCAGCCTGACACCAAATTATGTCAGAAGACGGGCAGCGCAAAATGTGTGCATGGCCAAGGGCTAACCTAACAGCGCAGGCTCCGGGACAGATTCAAACAACGCTGAGGAGGCGGCGCACGGCGCCAAGGGGGTAAAAATGATGGCTGTGCTGCGTCACACGACAAAGGAAAGTTCCACCTACCGGACGGTTTAACGCTGTGATGGGACACATTTCATAACTGTTAGGTTCCGCATGTGCAAGGAGCACCACGAAAAGAGGCACTTTTTCCCTTTGCATCATTACTGCTGCACAAGGTGGCTCCTTCAGTAACAAACGCCTGGGGGGGGGGGGACAGGTTCCCTTAAAGTAAACTTGTTGTGACTGCGTGGCGGTCGCAGTACACGTTGCCGTATACACAGCAGGGGAACAGCTGGCGGTGCTGAACCCCACTAACACATTGGCGAGGTGTTTGGCTCTGTGCGTACAGCACTTCTGGACGGCAACTGGCGGTGTTGGAGCCCAGGGACAGGTGGAGGAGGAGGAGGTTGGAGGAGGTAGGAGGGATTGCCACACACACAGCAGGGGAACAGCTGACGTTACTGAACCCCAATAACAGAGGAGGGACTGTTGACTGTGCGTACAGCACTTCTGGACGGCAACTGGCGGTGTTGGAGCCCAGGGACAGGTGGAGGAGGAGGAGGTTGGAGGAGGTAGGAGGGATTGCCACACACACAGCAGGGGAACAGCTGACGTTACTGAACCCCAATAACAGAGGAGGGACTGTTGACTGTGCGTACAGCACTTCTGGACGGCAACTGGCGGTGTTGGAGCCCAGGGACAGGTGGAGGAGGAGGAGGTTGGAGGAGGTAGGAGGGATTGCCACACACACAGCAGGGGAACAGCTGACGTTACTGAACCCCAATAACAGAGGAGGGACTGTTGACTGTGCGTACAGCACTTCTGGACGGCAACTGGCGGTGTTGGAGCCCAGGGACAGGTGGAGGAGGAGGAGGAGGTTGGAGGAGGTAGGAGGGATTGCCACACACACAGCAGGGGAACAGCTGACGTTACTGAACCCCAATAACAGAGGAGGGACTGTTGACTGTGCGTACAGCACTTCTGGACGGCAACTGGCGGTGTTGGAGCCCAGGGACAGGTGGAGGAGGAGGAGGTTGGAGGAGGTAGGAGGGATTGCCACACACACAGCAGGGGAACAGCTGACGTTACTGAACCCCAATAACAGAGGAGGGACTGTTGACTGTGCGTACAGCACTTCTGGACGGCAACTGGCGGTGTTGGAGCCCAGGGACAGGTGGAGGAGGAGGAGGTTGGAGGAGGTAGGAGGGATTGCCACACACACAGCAGGGGAACAGCTGACGTTACTGAACCCCAATAACAGAGGAGGGACTGTTGACTGTGCGTACAGCACTTCTGGACGGCAACTGGCGGTGTTGGAGCCCAGGGACAGGTGGAGGAGGAGGAGGTTGGAGGAGGTTGGAGGAGGTAGGAGGGATTGCCACACACACAGCAGGGGAACAGCTGACGTTACTGAACCCCAATAACAGAGGAGGGACTGTTGACTGTGCGTACAGCACTTCTGGACGGCAACTGGTGGTGTTGGAGCCCAGGGACAGGTGGAGGAGGAGGAGGAGGTTGGAGGAGGTAGGAGGGATTGCCACACACACAGCAGGGGAACAGCTGACGTTACTGAACCCCAATAACAGAGGAGGGACTGTTGACTGTGCGTACAGCACTTCTGGACGGCAACTGGCGGTGTTGGAGCCCAGGGACAGGTGGAGGAGGAGGAGGTTGGAGGAGGTAGGAGGGATTGCCACACACACAGCAGGGGAACAGCTGACGTTACTGAACCCCAATAACAGAGGAGGGACTGTTGACTGTGCGTACAGCACTTCTGGACGGCAACTGGCGGTGTTGGAGCCCAGGGACAGGTGGAGGAGGAGGAGGTTGGAGGAGGTAGGAGGGATTGCCACACACACAGCAGGGGAACAGCTGACGTTACTGAACCCCAATAACAGAGGAGGGACTGTTGACTGTGCGTACAGCACTTCTGGACGGCAACTGGCGGTGTTGGAGCCCAGGGACAGGTGGAGGAGGAGGAGGTTGGAGGAGGTTGGAGGAGGTAGGAGGGATTGCCACACACACAGCAGGGGAACAGCTGACGTTACTGAACCCCAATAACAGAGGAGGGACTGTTGACTGTGCGTACAGCACTTCTGGACGGCAACTGGCGGTGTTGGAGCCCAGGGACAGGTGGAGGAGGAGGAGGTTGGAGGAGGTAGGAGGGATTGCCACACACACAGCAGGGGAACAGCTGACGTTACTGAACCCCAATAACAGAGGAGGGACTGTTGACTGTGCGTACAGCACTTCTGGACGGCAACTGGCGGTGTTGGAGCCCAGGGACAGGTGGAGGAGGAGGAGGTTGGAGGAGGTAGGAGGGATTGCCACACACACAGCAGGGGAACAGCTGACGTTACTGAACCCCAATAACAGAGGAGGGACTGTTGACTGTGCGTACAGCACTTCTGGACGGCAACTGGCGGTGTTGGAGCCCAGGGACAGGTGGAGGAGGAGGAGGTTGGAGGAGGTTGGAGGAGGTAGGAGGGATTGCCACACACACAGCAGGGGAACAGCTGACGTTACTGAACCCCAATAACAGAGGAGGGACTGTTGACTGTGCGTACAGCACTTCTGGACGGCAACTGGCGGTGTTGGAGCCCAGGGACAGGTGGAGGAGGAGGAGGTTGGAGGAGGTAGGAGGGATTGCCACACACACAGCAGGGGAACAGCTGACGTTACTGAACCCCAATAACAGAGGAGGGACTGTTGACTGTGCGTACAGCACTTCTGGACGGCAACTGGCGGTGTTGGAGCCCAGGGACAGGTGGAGGAGGAGGAGGTTGGAGGAGGTTGGAGGAGGTAGGAGGGATTGCCACACACACAGCAGGGGAACAGCTGACGTTACTGAACCCCAATAACAGAGGAGGGACTGTTGACTGTGCGTACAGCACTTCTGGACGGCAACTGGCGGTGTTGGAGCCCAGGGACAGGTGGAAAAGCAGAGGAACACAATGTAGGCCGAAGCCTGAGAAAGTCGAAAGGGAACCTTTAACCCCCCCCAAGGCGTTTGTAGCTGAAAGAGCCAGCTTGTGCAGCACAAAAGATGCAAAAGGAAAAGGTGGCTCTTTTCATCATGCTCCTTGCAAACACAGAACTAAACACTTATAAAATGTGTCCCCTGCAACCGTAAAACCGTCCCGGAGGTGGGACTTTCCTTCGTAATGTGACGCAGCACAGCCGTCATTCCTACCCCCCCGGCGCCGCGCACCGGCTCCTCAGCGTTGTTTTATTCCGTCCCGGAGCCTGCGCTGTTATGTTATCCCGTGGCCAGGCACACTTAGCGCTGCCCGTCTTCTGGCATCATTTGGTGTCAGGATGGCTGCGCCTGTGCGGCCGCGCTGGCAGAGAGCCCGCCTCGCAGTGTCTTCGGATTTAATCCCACTGGGGGCCTGGGATCCATGGACATGCGCAGTGCATATCCTCGCCTCTCACTCCCCTCCCTACGGCTTCTTAAGACTGTGCGGTGTCACGGCCGTGGCATGCTATTAGGGACCAGCTGACACCGAACAGTCTGAAGAAGCCATAGGGAGATGAGTGAGAGGTGGAGGTTCAGATATGCACTGCGCATGTCCATGGATCCCAGGCCCCCAGTGGGATTAAATCAGAAGACACTGCGAGGCGGGCTCTCTGCCAGCGCGGCCGCACAGGCGCAGCCATCCTGACACCAAATGATGCCAGAAGACGGGCAGCGCTAAGTGTGCCTGGCCACGGGATAAAATAACAGCGCAGGCTCCGGGACGGAATAAAACAACGCTGAGGAGCCGGTGCGCGGCGCCGGGGGGGTAGGAATGACGGCTGTGCTGCGTCACATTACGAAGGAAAGTCCCACCTCCGGGACGGTTTTACGGTTGCAGGGGACACATTTTATAAGTGTTAAGTTCTGCGTGTGCAAGGAGCTAAACAAAAATAGCTACCTTTTCCTTGTGCAGCATTACTGCTGCACAAGGTGGCTCTTTCAGTAACAAACGCCTTGGGGGGGGGGACAGATTCCCTTACATTTAAGTTGTTGTGTCAGCGTGGCGGTCGCATGACACATTGCCGGCTACACAGCTGGGGATCAGCTGACGTTACTGAAACCCAATAACACTGGGTCGTATGTTTTGACTGTGCAGACGGCACTTCTGAGCCTCAACTGGCGGTGTTGGAGCACAGGAATTTAAGTTCAGGTGGTAGAAAGATGAACACAACAGGAGACCTGGATAACGTATACAGTGACCTAATTATTTAATCAGGAGGAGGAGTGGCAAATTCCTGCGAGATCCAGGCCTTGTTCATTTTCAGGAAAGTAAGCCGGTCAACGTTATCGGAGGATAGTCGCATGCGACGGTCAGTTAGTACACCACCTGCAGCACTAAAGACACGTTCCGATAATACACTGGCCGCAGGGCAAGACAGCACCTCCAATGCATACTGGCTTAGCTCTGGCCATGTATCCAGCTTTGAGACCCAAAACTTGAAAGGGGAAGAGCCGTCTGGGAGTACAGCAAGAGGGCAAGACATGTAGTCTGTCACCATCTGACGGAACCGTTGCCTCCTGCTGACTGGAGCCGTCTGTGATGGTGTAGACTTTTGTGGGGGGCACAGAAAACTGTGCCACAGTTGGGCCATACTGGTCTTGCCTTGGGCAGAGGCACTGCTTCTGCTCCCTCTTTGTGCAGAGCCTCCACCACTGCCTGGACGCACTGAGCTGCTTTGGAATGCACTAGCAGCACTTCTCTCAGTTGGAATGGAGAAGATGATGGAATTGACCAGTGTGTCTTGGTACTCCCGCATTTTTCGCTCACGGTTCAACGGTGTGATGAGGCTTTCTACGTTGTCCCGGTAGCGAGGATCGAGGAGGGTGAACACCCAATAATCAGACATGTTGAGAATGTGGGCGATGCGGCGGTCGTTTCTCAGGCACTGCAGCATGTAATCCACCATGTGCTGCAGACTGCCAACTGCCCAAGAAACGCTGTCCCCTGCTGGAGGCGTGATCTCTGCCCGCTCTTCATCACCCCACCCTCGCTGTACACACTGAGTACTGGACAATTCGGTAACTCCCTCCTCTGGACGGATGTCTTCCTCCTCCATTGACTCCTCCTCATCCTCCTCACAAACTGTCCCCTGCCTAAGCGTTTGTGAGGAACCACGTGGCGCTGACTGTCCAGAAGATGATGGAAATGGTGAATCCTCATCCTCCACCTCTTCCACAACATCATCCCTTAGCGCTTGCAGTGATTTTTCAAGCAGGCAGATAAGGGGGACAGTCATGCTGACTAGTGCATCATCTGCACTCGCCATCCGCGTGGAATAATCAAAGGGACGCAAAACCTGGCAGACGTCATTCATAGTGGCCCACTCTGTGGTTGTGAAGTCTGTACGGCGCTGAGTGCGACTTCTTTGCGCCTGAAGCAGCTGGTACTCCATTACAGCTTGCTGCTGCTCACACAACCGCTCCAACATATGTAACGTGGAATTCCACCTGGTAGGTAGGTCACATATGATGCGATATTCCGGCAGGCGGTGTCGGCGCTGCAGAGCTGCAATGCGCGCTTTTGCCGTGCTGGAACGCCGCAAGTGAGCACACTCTAGGCGGACCTTGTGCAGCAGTGCATCAAGATCCGGATAGTCCCTCAAAAAGCTCTGCACGACCAAATTGAGCACATGTGCCAGACATGGGATGTGAGTGAGGTTGCCGAGGCCCAGAGCTGCCACCAGATTTCGGCCATTATCACACACTACCATGCCTGGCTGGAGATTCGCTGGCACAAACCACACATCGCTCTCCTGCTTGATGGCATTCCAGAGCTCCTGCGCTGTGTGGCTACGATTCCCCAAAAAAATTAATTTCAACACGGCCTGTTGACGTTTGGCCACGGCTGTGCTCATGTCGGTCGTAACAGGTACACGTTCATCACGGGTCCATGTGGAGGTGGACTGTGACGGCTCCTGCAGCGATGATTCTGAGGAACTGGTGTAAGAGGAGGAGTCAATGCGTACAGAATGGATTCCTGCAATCCTTGGAGTGGGCAGGACACGTCCTGCGCCACTCGCACGGTCTGTACCCGGCTCAACTACATTAACCCAATGGGCAGTGAGGGAAAGGTATCGCCCCTGTCCATGTTGACTGGTCCACGCATCGGTGGTGAGGTGGACCTTGCTACTGACGGCGTTCAGTAGCGCGTGTTTTATGTGTCCCTCCACATGCTTGTGCAGGGCAGGGACGGCTTGCCTGCTGAAGTAAAAGCGGCTGGGCACATTGTACTGTGGGACTGCCAATGACATCAAGTCACGGAAGCTGTCAGTCTCCACCAGCCTGAATGACAGCATTTCCAGTGAAAGAAGTTTGGCAATGCCTGCAGTCAGAGCCTGTGCTCGTGGGTGGTTTGACGAGAAAGGCCGCCTTTTCTCCCATGCCTGTACTACCGATGGCTGTAGACTGGGCTGGGAGTGTGTGGATGACTGGGAAAGTGGTGCTGCGGGTGGAATTACAGCGGGTCTCTGGACAACAGGGCCAGAGGTTCTTCCACGGCGATCCTGGGAGGAAGCCGAACCAGCTGCGTGTGAGCTAGAGGAAGAGGCAACACGAGCTGAAGAGGTGGTAGCTGCCGCTGTTGGTTGGCCTACCTCTTCAGTGTGTTTTTCTAACAACGCCGGGTGCCTGGTGCGCACATGTTTCCACATGTTGGAGGTATTGAGGCTGCTGACATTTCGACCTCTTTTGACTTTGTGATGACACACGTTGCATCTGACATAGCAAATGTCATCTGCAACTGTGTCAAAAAAGGACCTGGCACTGCAAGTCTTGGGAGCGCCCTTTTTGGCTTTTGGAAGAGACATGCTCCTAACGGGTGCCAAAGCGGAGGCTGCAGGATCCGCAGTCTTCCCCCTCCCTCTCCCTCTTTGGGCCGTACGGGGAATCTCTTCCTCAGAGCTGCTCCCACCACCTTCCTGTCCCTCACGCCAAGATGGGTCGAGGACCTCATCATCTACACTACCCTCTGCCCCCAACTGCTCCTCCTGGGTAGTCTCAGCAGCAGAGCACGCACCAGTAAGTGGCACCTGAGTGTCATCATCAGCTGATGCGGCCTGCGATGTGGTGACCGGAGCCACTGGCCCACCCGCCTCTTCAGAGGAAGACAGAAAAAGCTGTTGGGCATCACTGCACCCTGCCTCTTCTTCCATTTCTCCAATGCTGCTTGGCTGGCCCCCTGTTTCCAAGCCAAGAGATTCAGAGAACAGAAGTAGAGACGGCTCCTGTCCTGGGCTCTCTGTCTGCCTGGGCAATTTGGCAGGTGGTGAAGAGACAGATGGCTGCTCTCCAGTGCTCTGTGTCTGAGAGGATGTGGCACTAATGGAAGTTGATGCATTAGCTGCCATCCATCCGACAACGGCTTCAATTTGGTCTTCACGCAGCAGCGGTGTACGGCGCTCTGACACAAAGCTGCGCATGAACGACTGTTGCCTGGTGAAAGTGGGTGCTGATGAGTCACCGGTGCCCGCAGCAGGCACAGAATCCCCACGTCCCCTCCCTGCTCCGCGCCCACGCCCACGTGCCTTACTCACTGCCTTCTTCATCTTGGTTGACTGATAAAGATAAGCAGAAAAGTACTAACGGATTTGTGTGCTTATTCCTGAGCAACTCCTCCTAACAGGTATAAGAAACACTAATTTTCTAAAGTGTGGACTAGACTTTAATATGAGCTAATGTGGCCTACACAAATGTAAAGTGGTGTAACTGGTGTGTTTGGTGAACTTTATTATTTATTTCTTTTTTGGGGGCTGAACTGACAACAGATAGAGCTGCAGTCACACAGAGACCGTGCAGACAGACGTAAACGGCGCTGCAAGGCCCAAAAACCCTCCTCTACTTTATCCTATGTAGTGTTTTTCCACAAATTAGCTGGAGACGGGTGGAAAGACACTAATAGGATTTTTTTAAATTAATTAGCAGCAGACTACACTACTTGAAAAAAAATTAAAATTGATTTGGCGGTATGACGCAGTGAACAACCCTGAGCTGCAGACAACCAGGCTACGGCTGCTCACAGACTACAGGGCGAGCTGCAGTCACACGGAGACCGTGCAGACAGCCGTAAACGGCGCTGCAAGGCCCAAAAACCCTCCTCTACTTTATCCTATGTAGTGTTTTTCCACAAATTAGCTGGAGACGGGTGGAAAGACACTAATAGGATTTTTTTAAATTAATTAGCAGCAGACTACACTACTTGAAAAAAAATTAAAATTGATTTGGCGGTATGACGCAGTGAACAACCCTGAGCTGCAGACAACCAGGCTACGGCTGCTCACAGACTACAGGGCGAGCTGCAGTCACACGGAGACCGTGCAGACAGCCGTAAACGGCGCTGCAAGGCCCAAAAACCCTCCTCTACTTTATCCTATGTAGTGTTTTTCCACAAATTAGCTGGAGACGGGTGGAAAGACACTAATAGGATTTTTTTAAATTAATTAGCAGCAGACTACACTACTTGAAAAAAAATTAAAATTGATTTGGCGGTATGACGCAGTGAACAACCCTGAGCTGCAGACAACCAGGCTACGGCTGCTCACAGACTACAGGGCGAGCTGCAGTCACACGGAGACCGTGCAGACAGCCGTAAACGGCGCTGCAAGGCCCAAAAACCCTCCTCTACTTTATCCTATGTAGTGTTTTTCCACAAATTAGCTGGAGACGGGTGGAAAGACACTAATAGGATTTTTTTAAATTAATTAGCAGCAGACTACACTACTTGAAAAAAAATTAAAATTGATTTGGCGGTATGACGCAGTGAACAACCCTGAGCTGCAGACAACCAGGCTACGGCTGCTCACAGACTACAGGGCGAGCTGCAGTCACACGGAGACCGTGCAGACAGCCGTAAACGGCGCTGCAAGGCCCAAAAACCCTCCTCTACTTTATCCTATGTAGTGTTTTTCCACAAATTAGCTGGAGATGGGTGGAAAGACACTAATAGGATTTTTTTTAATAAATTAGCAGCAGACTACACTACTTGAAAAAAAAAAAAAAAAAAAAAACAGTATGAGGCAATGAACCACCCTCCCTGAACTGAATACAACCAGCTATGGATGGCCTATGTGGCTGCACTCAGACTAGAGAGTGGGCTGCACTCACACACACACACACACACAGACCTTGCAGATCGCTGTGAAAACAGCGCTACAAGGCAAAAGCAAGGTGACTAGTAGGTGAACACAGCGGTTGCTAAATTAGCCTTTGGAAAGCACAAAGAAGCAAATCGCTATCTCTAAACTGTCCCTCAGTCAGCAAACAGCGTCCTGTCACTAACTGAATTCACAGCAGAGTGATCGCAAAATGGCGCCAGCGACTTTTAAACTGCATCATGACATCATTTCAGCAGCCAATCACAGCCTTGCCAGTACTTTCATGCCCTCCATGCTAAACAGGATGTGCCCACACTTGGAATCATTCTCATTGGCTGAATTTCTGAATTTTGAATCTTGGAACTTCCGATTCCGGTATCCGATACGCGGCAAGTATCGGAATACCGGTATCGGAATTCCGATACCGCAAGTATCGGCCGATACCCGATACTTGCGGTATCGGAATGCTCAACACTACTTACGACCCAAAGATGGCTGCCTCCGCATTACTTATGATCCAAAGATGGATGCCTCCGCACAACTTATTACCCAAAGATGGCTGCCTCCACAAGACTTACGACCCAAAGATGGCTGCCTCCGCTCGACTTACGACCCAAAGATGGCTGCCTCCGCATGACTTACGACACAATGATGGCTGCCTCCGCATGACCCTAAGATGGTTGCCTCCGCATGACGTACGACCCAAAGATGGCTGCCTACGCACGACTTACGACGCAAAGATGGCTGCCTCCGGACGACTTACGACCCAAAGATGGCTGCCTCCGCACGACTTACGACCCAAAGATGGCTGCCTCTGCACGACTTATGACCCAAAGATGTCTGCCTCTGCACGACCCAAAAATTGCTGCCTTCCTGCGACTTACGATTCAAAGATGGCTGCCTCTGCACAACTTATTACCCAAAGATGGCTGCCTCCGCACGACTTACGACCCAAAGATTTCTGGCTCACCATGACCTACGACCCAAAGATGGCTGCCTCCGCACGACTTACGACCCAAAGATGGCTGCCTCCACACGACTCATGACACAAAGATGGCTTCCTCCGCACGACCCAATGATGGCTGCCTCCGCACGCCTTACTATGCAAAGATGGCTGCTTCCTCACTAATAACGACCCAAAGATGGCTGCCTGCGCATGACTTACGACCCAAAGATGGCTGCCTCCGCACGACTATTGACCCAAAGATGGCTGCCTCTGCACGAATTATGACCCAAAGATGGCTGCCTCCGCATGACTTACGACCCAAAGATGGCTGCCTCCGCATGACTTACGACCCAAAGATGGCTGCCTCCGCACGACTTACGATGCAAAGATGGCTGCCTCCTCATGACTTATGACCCATAGATGGCTGCCTCCGCATGACTTTTGACCCAAAGATGGCTGCCTCCGCACGAATTATGACCCAAAGATGGCTGCCTCCGCATGACTTATGACCCAAAGATGGCTGCCTCCGCATGAATTATGACCCAAAGATGGCTGCCTCCGCACGACTTACGACCCAAAGATGGCTGCCTCCGCACTACTTACGACCCAAAGATGGCTGACTCAGCACAACTTATGACCCAAAGATGGCTGCCTCCGCACAACTTACGACCCAAAGATTTCTGCCTCTGCATGACTTACGACCCAAAGATGGCTGCCTCCACACGACTTGCGACCCAAAGATGGCTGCCTCCGTATGACTTATGACCCAAAGATGGCTGCCTCCACACGACCCAAAGATGGCTGCCTCCGCACGACATATGACCCAAAGATGGCTGCCTCCGCACGACTTACGAAGCAAAGATGGCTGCCTCCGCACGACTTAAGACCCAAAGATGGCTGCCTCCGCACAACTTATTACAGAAAGATGTCTGCCTCCGCACAACTTACGACCCAAAGATGGCTACCTCCGCACGACTCACGACCCAAAGATGGCTGCCTCCACACGACTTACGACCCAAAGGTGGCTGCCTATGCATAACTTACGACCCAAAGATGGATGCCTCCACATGACTTACGACCCAAAGATGGCTGCCTCCACATGACCTACGATCCAAAGATGGATGCCTCCCCACAACTTACGACCCAAAGATGGCTGCCTCCGCACAACTTTTTACGGAAAGTTGGCTGCCTCCGCACGACTTACGACCCAAAGATGGCTGCCTCCGCACGACTTACGACCCAAAGATGGCTACCTCCACACGACTTACGACCCAAAGATGGCTGAATCCGCTTGACTTACGACCCAAAGATGGCTGCGTCTGCATGACTTATGACCCAAAGATGGCTTCCTCCGCACGACTTACGACCCAAAGATGGCTGCCTCCGCACGACTTATGACCCAAAGATGGCTGCCTCTGCACGACTTACGACCCAAAGATGTCTGCATCCGCATGACTTACGACCCAAACATGGCTGCCTCCGCATGACTTATGACCCAAAGATGGCTGCCTCCACACGACCCAAAGATGGCTGCCTCCGCACGACATATGACCCAAAGATGGCTGCCTCCGCACGACTTACAAAGCAAAGATGGCTGCCTCCGCACGACTTATGACCCAAAGATGGCTGCCTCCGCATGACTTACGAGCCAAAGATGGCTGCATCCGCATGACTTACGACTCAAATATGGCTGCCTCCGCATGACTTACGACGCAAAGATGGCTGCCTCCTCATGACTTACGACCCAAAGATGGCTGCCTCCGCACGACTTACGATCCAAAGATGGCTGCCTCCGCACAACTTACGACCCAAAGATGGCTGCCTCCGCACGACTTACGACCCGAAGATGGCTGCCTCCACACGACTTACGACCCAAAGACGGCTGCCTCCACATGACTTACGAGCCAAAGATGGCTGCCTCCACACGACCCAAAGATGGCTGCCTCCGCATGACATATGACCCAAAGATGGCTGCCTCCACATGACTTACGACGCAAAGATGGCTGCCTCCGCATGACTTATGACCCAAAGATGGCTGCCTCTGCACGACTTACGACCCAAAGATGTCTGCATCCGCATGACTTACGACCCAAATATGGCTGCCTCTGCATAAATTAAGACCCAAAGATGGCTGCCTCCACACGACTTACGACGCAAAGATGGCTGCCTCCGCATGACTTACGACCCAAAGATGGCTGCCACCGCACGACTTACGACCCAAAGATGGCTACCTCCGCACGACTTACTACTCAAAGATGGCTGCCTCCGCACGACTTATGACCCAAAGATGGCTGCCTCTGCACAACTTATTACCCAAAGATGGCTGCCTCCACACGACTTACGACCCAAAGATGGCTGCCTCCGTTTGACTTACGACCCAAAGATGGCTGCCTCCACACGACTTATGACCCAAAGATGGCTGCCTCCGCATGACTTACGACCCAAATATGGCTGCCTCCGCATGACTTACGACTCAAAGATGGCTGCCTCCGCACGACTTACGACGCAAAGATGGCTGCCTCCTCATGACTTACGACCCAAAGATGGCTGCCTCCGTACGACTTACGACCCAAAGATGGCTGCCACCGCATGACTTACAACCCAAAGATGGCTGCCTCCACAGGACCCAAAGATGGCTGCGTCCGCACGACTTACGACCCAAAGATGGCTGCCTCCGCACGACTTACGCCCCAAAGATGGCTGCCTCCACACGACTTACGACCCAAAGATGGCTGCCTCCGCATGACTTATGACCCAAAGATGGCTGCCTCCACACGACCCAAAGATGGCTGCCTCCGCACGACATATGACACAAAGATGGCTGCCTCCGCACGACTTACGACGCAAAGATGGCTGCCTCCGCACGACTTATGACCCAAAGATGGCTGCCTCCGCATGACTTAAGAGCCAAAGATGGCTGCCTCCGCATGACTTACGACTCAAAGATGGCTGCCTCCGCACGACTTACGACGCAAAGATAACTGCCTCCTCATGACTTACGACCCAAAGATGGCTGCCTCCGCACGACTTACGACCCAAAGATGGCTGCCTCCGCACAACTTACGACCCAAAGATGGCTGCCTCCGCACGACTTACGACCCAAAGATGGCTGCCTCCACACGACTTACGACCCAAAGACGTCTGCCTCCACATGACTTACGACCCAAAGATGGCTGCCTCCACACGACCCAAAGATGGCTGCCTCCGCACGACATATGACCCAAAGATGGCTGCCTCCACATGACTTACGACGCAAAGATGGCTGCCTCCGCATGACTTACGACCCAAAGATGGCTGTCTCCGCACGACTTACGACCCAAAGATGGCTGCCTCCGCATGACTTACGATCCAAAGATGGCTACCTCCAGATGACTTACGACGCAAAGATGGCTGCGTCCGCACGACTTACGACCCAAAGATGGCTGCCTCCACACGACTTACGACCCAAAGACGTCTGCCTCCACATGACTTACGACCCAAAGATGGCTGCCTCCACACGACCCAAAGATGGCTGCCTCCGCACGACATATGACCCAAAGATGGCTGCCTCCACATGACTTACGACGCAAAGATGGCTGCCTCCGCATGACTTACGACCCAAAGATGGCTGTCTCCGCACGACTTACGACCCAAAGATGGCTGCCTCCGCATGACTTACGATCCAAAGATGGCTACCTCCAGATGACTTACGACGCAAAGATGGCTGCGTCCGCACGACTTACGACCCAAAGATGGCTGCCTCCGCACGACTTACGACGCAAAGATGGCTGCCTTCGCATGACTTAAGACCCAAAGATGGCTGCCTCCGCACAACTTATTACGGAAAGATGTCTGCCTCCGCACAACTTACGACCCAAAGACGGCTGCCTCCGCACGACTCACGACCCAAAGATGGCTGCCTCCACATGACTTACGACCCAAAGGTGGCTGCCTATGCATAACTTACGACCCAAAGATGGATGCCTCCACATGACTTACGACCCAAAGATGGCTGTCTCCACATGACCTACGATCCAAAGATGGATGCCTCCGCACAATTTACGACACAAAGATGGCTGCCTCCGCCCAACTTTTTACGGAAAGATGGCTGCCTCCGCACGACTTACGACCCAAAGATGGCTGCCTGCGCACGACTTACGACCCAAAGATGGCTACCTCCACACGACTTACGACCCAAAGATGGCTGAATCCGCATGACTTACGACCCAAAGATGGATGCCTCCGCATGACTTATGACCCAAAGATGGCTTCCTCCGCACGACTTACGACCCAAAGATGGCTGCCTCCGCATGACTTACGACTCAAAGATGGCTGCCTCCGCACGACTTACGACGCAAAGATGGCTGCCTCCTCATGACTTACGACCCAAAGAAGGCTGCCTCCGTACGACTTACGACCCAAAGATGGCTGCCACCGCATGACTTACAACCCAAAGATGGCTGCCTCCACAGGACCCAAAGATGGCTGCGTCCGCACGACTTACGACCCAAAGATGGCTGCCTCCGCACGACTTACGCCCCAAAGATGGCTGCCTCCACACGACTTACGACCCAAAGATGGCTGCCTCCGCATGACTTATGACCCAAAGATGGCTGCCTCCACACGACCCAAAGATGGCTGCCTCCGCACGACATATGACACAAAGATGGCTGCCTCCGCACGACTTACGACGCAAAGATGGCTGCCTCCGCACGACTTATGACCCAAAGATGGCTGCCTCCGCATGACTTAAGAGCCAAAGATGGCTGCCTCCGCATGACTTACGACTCAAAGATGGCTGCCTCCGCACGACTTACGACGCAAAGATAACTGCCTCCTCATTACTTACGACCCAAAGATGGCTGCCTCCGCACGACTTACGACCCAAAGATGGCTGCCTCCGCACAACTTACGACCCAAAGATGGCTGCCTCCGCACGACTTACGACCCAAAGATGGCTGCCTCCACACGACTTACGACCCAAAGACGTCTGCCTCCACATGACTTACGACCCAAAGATGGCTGCCTCCACACGACCCAAAGATGGCTGCCTCCGCACGACATATGACCCAAAGATGGCTGCCTCCACATGACTTACGACGCAAAGATGGCTGCCTCCGCATGACTTACGACCCAAAGATGGCTGTCTCCGCACGACTTACGACCCAAAGATGGCTGCCTCCGCATGACTTACGATCCAAAGATGGCTACCTCCAGATGACTTACGACCCAAAGATGGCTGCGTCCGCACGACTTACGACCCAAAGATGGCTGCCTCCGCACGACTTACGACGCAAAGATGGCTGCCTTCGCATGACTTAAGACCCAAAGATGGCTGCCTCCGCACAACTTATTACGGAAAGATGTCTGCCTGCGCACAACTTACGACCCAAAGACGGCTGCCTCCGCACGACTCACGACCCAAAGATGGCTGCCTCCACATGACTTACGACCCAAAGGTGGCTGCCTATGCATAACTTACGACCCAAAGATGGATGCCTCCACATGACTTACGACCCAAAGATGGCTGTCTCCACATGACCTACGATCCAAAGATGGATGCCTCCGCACAATTTACGACACAAAGATGGCTGCCTCCGCCCAACTTTTTACGGAAAGATGGCTGCCTCCGCACGACTTACGACCCAAAGATGGCTGCCTGCGCACGACTTACGACCCAAAGATGGCTACCTCCACACGACTTACGACCCAAAGATGGCTGAATCCGCATGACTTACGACCCAAAGATGGATGCCTCCGCATGACTTATGACACAAAGATGGCTTCCTCCGCACGACTTACGACCCAAAGATGGCTGCCTCCGCACGACTTATGACCCAAAGATGGCTGCCTCTGCACGACTTACGACCCAAAGATGTCTGCATCCGCATGACTTACGACCCAAATATAGTTGCCTCTGCATGAATTAAGACCCAAAGATGGCTGCCTCCACACGACTTACGACGCAAAGATGGCTGCCTCCGCATGACTTACGACCCAAAGATGGCTGCCACCGCACGACTTACGACCCAAAGATGGCTACCTCCGCAGGACTTACTACCCAAAGATGGCTGCCTCTGCACGACTTATGACCCAAAGATGGCTGCCTCTGCACAACTTATTACCCAAAGATGGCTGCCTCCACACGACTTACGACCCAAAGATGGCTGCCTCCGTATGACTTACGACCCAAAGATAGCTGCCTCCGCACGACTTATGACCCATAGATGGCTGCCTCCGCATGACTTACGACCCAAAGATGGCTGCCTCCGCATGACTTACGACTCAAAGATGGCTGCCTCCGCACGACTTACGACGCAAAGATGGCTGCCTCCTCATGACTTACGACCCAAAGATGGCTGCCTCCGCACGACTTACGACCCAAAGATGGCTGCCACCGCACGACTTACAACCCAAAGATGGCTGCCTCCACAGGACCCAAAGATGGCTGCGTCCGCACGACTTACAACCCAAAGATGGATGCCTCTGCACAACTTACGACCCAAAGATGGCTGCCTCCGCACAACTTTTTACGGAAAGATGGCTGCCTCCGCACGACTTACGACCCAAAGATGGCTGCCTCCGCACGACTTACGACCCAAAGATGGCTGCCTCCACACGACTTACGACCCAAAGAATGCTGCCTCCACATGACTTACGACCCAAAGATGGCTGCCTCCACACGACCCAAAGATGGCTGCCTCCGCACGACATATGACCCAAAGATGGTTGCCTCCGCACGACTTACGATGCAAAGATGGCTGCCTCCGCATGACTTACGACCCAAAGATGGCTGTCTCCGCACGACTTACGACCCAAAGATGGCTGCCTCCGCATGACTTACGATCCAAAGATGGCTGCCTCCACATGACTTACGACCCAAAGATGGCTGCGTCCGCACGACTTACGACCCAAAGATGGCTGCCTCCGCATGACTTACGACGCAAAGATGGCTGCCTTCACACGACTTAAGACCCAAAAATGTCTGCCTCCGCACAACTTATTACGGAAAGATGTCTGCCTCCGCACAACTTACGACCCAAAAATGGCTGCCCCCGCACGACTCACGACCCAAAGATGGCTGCCTCCACACGACTTACGACCCAAAGGTGGCTGCCTATGCATAACTTACGACCCAAAGATGGATGCCTCCACATGACTTACGACCCAAAGATGGCTGCCTCCACATGACCTACGATCCAAAGATGGATGCCTCCGCACAACTTACGACCCAAAGATGGCTGCCTCCGCACAACTTTTTATGGAAAGATGGCTGCCTCCGCATGACTTACGACCCAAAGATGGATGCCTCGGAATGACTTATGACCCAAAGATGGCTTCCTCCGCACGACTTACGACCCAAAGATGGCTGCCTCCGCACGACTTATGACCCAAAGATGGCTGCCTCTGCATGAATTAAGACCCAAAGATGGCTGCCTCCGCACGACTTACGACGCAAAGATGGCTGCCTCCGCATGACTTACGACCCAAAGATGGCTGCCACCGCACGACTTACGACCCAAAGATGGCTACCTCCGCACGACTTACTACCCAAAGATGGCTGCCTCTGCACGACTTATGACCCAAAGATGGCTGCCTCTGCACAACTTATTACCCAAAGATGGCTGCCTCCACACGACTTACGACCCAAAGATGGCTGCCTCCGCATGACTTACGACCCAAAGATGGCTGCCTCCGCATGACTTATGACCCAAAGATGGCTGCCTCCACATGATTTACGACCCAAAGGTGGCTGTCTCCGCACGACTTACGACCCAAAGATGGCTGCGTCCGCACGACTTACGACACAAAGATGGCTGCCTCCGCACAACTTACGACGCAAAGATGGCTGCCTTCACATGACTTAAGACCCAAAGATGGCTGCCTCCGCACAACTTATTACGGAAAGATGTCTGCCTCCGCACAACTTACGAACCAAAGATGGCTGCCTCCGCACGACTCACGACCCAAAGATGGCTGCCTCCACACGACTTACGACCCAAAGGTGGCTGCCTATGCATAACTTACGACCCAAAGATGGATGCCTCCACATGACTTACGACCTAAAGATGGCTACCTCCACATGACCTACGATCCAAAGATGGATGCCTCCGCACAACTTATTACCCAAAGATGGCTGCCTCCACACGACTTACGACCCAAAGATGGCTGCCTCCGTATGACTTACGACCCAAAGATGGCTGCCTCCGCATGATTTACGACCCAAAGGTGGCTGTCTCCGCACGACTTACGACCCAAAGATGGCTGCGTCCGCACGACTTACGACACAAAGATGGCTGCCTCCGCACGACTTACGACGCAAAGATGGCTGCCTTCACATGACTTAAGACCCAAAGATGGCTGCCTCCGCACAACTTATTACGGAAAGATGTCTGCCTCCGCACAACTTACGAACCAAAGATGGCTGCCTCCGCACGACTCACGACCCAAAGATGGCTGCCTCCACACGACTTACGACCCAAAGGTGGCTGCCTATGCATAACTTACGACCCAAAGATGGATGCCTCCACACGACTTACGACCTAAAGATGGCTACCTCCACATGACCTACGATCCAAAGATGGATGCCTCCGCACAACTTACGACCCAAAGATGGCTGCCTCCGCACAACTTTTTACGGAAAGATGGCTGCCTCCGCACGACTTACGACCCAAAGTTGGCTGCCTCCGCACGACTTACGACCCAAAGATGGCTACCTCCACACGACTTACGACCCAAAGATGGCTGAATCCGCATGACTTACGACCCAAAGATGGATGCCTCTGCATGACTTATGACCCAAAGATGGCTTCCTCCGCACGACTTACGACCCAAAGATGGCTGCCTCTGCACGACTTATGACCCAAAGATGGCTTCCTCTGCACGACTTACGACCCAAAGATGTCTGCATCCGCATGACTTACGACCCAAATATGGCTGCCTTTGCATGAATGAAGACCCAAAGATGGCTGCCTCCGCATGACTTACGACCCAAAGATGGCTGCCACCGCACGACTTACGACCCAAAGATGGCTGCGTCCGCACGACTTACGACACAAAGATGGCTGCCTCCGCACGACTTACGACGCAAAGATGGCTGCCTTCACATGACTTAAGACCCAAAGATGGCTGCCTCCGCACAACTTATTGCGGACAGATGTCTGCCTCCGCACAACTTACGACCCAAAGATGGCTGCCTCCGCACGACTCACGACCCAAAGATGGCTGCCTCCACACGACTTACGACCCAAAGGTGGCTGCCTATGCATAACTTACGACCCAAAGATGGATGCCTCCACATGACTTACGACCCAAAGATGGCTGCCTCCACATGACCTACGATCCAAAGATGGATGCCTCCGCACAACTTACGACCCAAAGATGGCTGCCTCCGCACAACTTTTTACGGAAAGATGGCTGCCTCCGCACGACTTACGACCCAAAGATGGCTGCCTCTGCACGACCTACGACCAAAAGATGGCTACCTCCACACGACTTACGACCCAAAGATGGCTGAATCCGCATGACTTACGACCCAAAGATGGATGCCTCTGCATGACTTATGACCCAAAGATGGCTTCCTCCACACGACTTACGACCCAAAGATGGCTGCCTCCGCACGACTTATGACCCAAAGATGGCCGCCTCTGCACGAATTACGACCCAAAGATGTCTGGATCCGCATGACGTACGACCCAAATATGGCTGCCTTTGCATGAATGAAGACCCAAAGATGGCTGCCTGCGCATGACTTACGACCCAAAGATGGCTGCCACCGCACGACTTACGACCCAAAGATGGCTACCTCCGCACGACTTACTACCCAAAGATGGCTGCCTCCGCACGACTTTTGACCCAAAGATGGCTGCCTCTGCACAACTTATTACCCAAAGATGGCTGCCTCCACACGACTTACGACCCAAAGATGGCTGCCTCCATATGACTTACGACCCAAAGATTGCTGCCTCCGCACGACTTATGACCCAAAGATGGCTGCCTCCGCACAACTTATTACGGAAAGATGTCTGCCTCCGCACAACTTACGACACAAAGATGGCTGCCTCCACACGACTTACCACCCAAAGATGGCTGCCTCCACACGACCCAAAGATGGCTGCCTCCGCACGACATATGACCCAAAGATGGCTGCCTCCGCACGACTTACTACGCAAAGATGGCTGCCTCCGCACGACTTATGACCCAAAGATGGCTGCCTCCGCATGACTTACGACCCAAAGATGGCTGCCTCCTCATGACTTATGACTCAAAGATGGCTGCCACCGCACGACTTACGACGCAAAGATGGCTGCCTCCTCATGACTTACGACCCAAAGATGGCTGCCTCCGCACGACTTACGACCCAAAGATGGCTGCCTCCGCATAACTTACGACCCAAAGATGGCTGCCTCCGCACGACTTACGACCCAAAGATGGCTGCCTCCACACGACTTACGACCCAAAGACGGCTGCCTCCACATGACTTACGACCCAAAGATGGCTGCCTCCACACGACCCAAAGATGGCTGCCTCCGCACGACATATGACCCAAAGATGGCTGCCTCCGCACGACTTACGACGCAAAGATGGCTGCCTCCGCATGACTTACGACCCAAAGATGGCTACCTCCACACGACTTACGACCCAAAGATGGTTGAATCCGCATGACTTACGACCCAAAGATGGATGCCTCTGCATGAATTATGACCCAAAGATGGCTTTCTCCACACGACTTACGACCCAAAGATGGCTGCCTCCGCATGACTTATGACCCAAAGATGGCTGCCTCTGCACGACTTACTACCCAAAGATGTCTGGATCCGCATGACGTACGACCCAAATATGGCTGCCTTTGCATGAATGAAGACCCAAAGATGGCTGCCTCCGCATGACTTACGACCCAAAGATGGCTGCCACCGCACGACTTACGACCCAAAGATGGCTACCTCCGCACGACTTACTACCCAAAGATGGCTGCCTCCGCACGACTTTTGACCCAAAGATGGCTGCCTCTGCACAACTTATTACCCAAAGATGGCTGCCTCCACACGACTTACGACCCAAAGATGGCTGCCTCCGTATGACTTACGACCCAAAGATGGCTGCCTCCGCACGACTTATGACCCAAAGATGGCTGCCTCTGCATGACTTACGACGCAAAGATGGCTGCCTCCGCATGACTTACGACCCAAAGATGGCTGCCTCTGCACGACTTACGACCCAAAGATGGCTGCCACCGCACGACTTACAACCCAAAGATAGCTGCCTCCACAGGACCCAAATATGGCTGCGTCTGCACGACTTACGACCCAAAGATGGCTGCCTTCACATGACTTAAGACCCAAAGATGGCTGCCTCCGCACAACTTATTACGGAAAGATGTCTGCCTCCGCACAACTTACGACCCAAAGATGGCAGCCTCCACACGACTCATGACCCAAAGATGGCTGCCTCCACACGACTTACGACCCAAAGATGGCTGCCTTCACATGACTTAAGACCCAAAGATGGCTGCCTCCGCACAACTTTTTACGGAAAGATGTCTGCCTCCGCACGACTTACGACCCAAAGATGGCTGCCTCCGCACGACTTACGACCCAAAGATAGCTGCCTCCACACGACTTATGACCCAAAGATGGCTGCCTCCACACGACCCAAAGATGGCTGCCTCCGCACGACATATGACCCAAAGATGGCTGCCTCCGCACGACTTACGACGCAAAGATGGCTGCCTCTGCACGACTTATGACCCAAAGATGGCTGCCTCCGCATGACTTACGACCCAAAGATGGCTGCCTCCTCATGACTTACGACTCAAAGATGGCTGCCACCGCATGACTTACGATGCAAAGATGGCTGCCTCCTCATGACTTACGACCCAAAGATGGCTGCCTCCGCACGACTTACGACCCAAAGATGGCTGCCTCCGCACAACTTACGACCCAAAGATGGCTGCCTCCGCACGACTTACGACCCAAAGATGGCTGCCTCCACACGACTTACGACCCAAAGACGGCTGCCTACACATGACTTACGACCCAAAGATGGCTGCTTCCACACGACCCAAAGATGGCTGCCTCCACACGACATATGACCCAAAGATGGCTGCCTCCGCACAACTTACGACGCAAAGATGGCTGCCTCCGCATGACTTACGACCCAAAGATGGCTGTCTCCGCACGACTTACGACCCAAAGATGGCTGCCTCCGCATGACTTACGATCCAAAGATGGCTACCTCCACATGACTTACGACCCAAAGATGGCTGCGTCCGCACGACTTACGACCCAAAGATGGCTGCCTCCGCACGACTTACGACGCAAAGATGGCTGCCTCCGCATGACTTACGATCCAAAGATGGCTACCTCCACATGACTTACGACCCAAAGATGGCTGCGTCCGCACGACTTACGACCCAAAGATGGCTGCCTCCGCACAACTTATTACGGAAAGATGTCTGCCTCCGCACAACTTACAACCCAAAGATGGCTACCTCCGCACGACTCACGACCCAAAGATGGCTGCCTCCACACGACTTACGACCCAAAGGTGTCTGCCTCCACATGACCTACGATCCAAAGATGGATGCCTCCCCACAACTTACGACCCAAAGAAGGCTGCCTCCGCACAACTTTTTACGGAAAGATGGCTGCCTCTGCACGACTTACGACCCAAAGATGGCTGCCTCCTCACGACTTACGACCCAAAGATGGCTACCTCCACACGACTTACGACCCAAAGATGGCTGAATCCGCATGACTTACGACCCAAAGATGGATGCGTCCGCATGACTTATGACCCAAAGATGGCTTCCTCCGCACGACTTACGACGCAAATATGGCTGCCTCTGCATGAATTAAGACTAGTGTTGAGCGATACTTTCCGATATCGGAAAGTATCGGAATCGGAAAGTATCGGCCGATACCGTCACAGTATCGGAATCCAATCCGATACCGATACCCGATCCCAATGCAAGTCAATGGGACGAAAATATCGGAATTAAAATAAACCCTTTATACACTTGTAGGTTCATTCTACATGAAGGAAAACAACTAAGAATAATGTAGGATGTATTGGGGGACGTGGCGGAGACATTAAAGGCACAGAGGTTTAGCCCAATCTAATAGAATAGCAGGATTTTTTTTTTTTTTTATGACGTTCGGCGTTAGAAAGAATTTGACTATGTTATTTTTTTTTTTTATGTCAGATATTGATGTTTCACTACTTCCACGCCCTTCACCTTCTTTTTTACTTCTCCCACGCTTTCTTCTTCATTATCCTCATCATCAGCTTCTTTGACATCAACTTCTTCACCTTCTTCATCTTCTTCTTCATCTTCTACCTATTATTTTTTGGGTTACATTGTTCATATTCTTTTTATTTTACTATTATCTTCATCATATTCTACTTCTTCATCATATTCTTATTTGTGACAGGCATTCCCGTAGTTGTTATCTATAAAAGTTTGAAGATTACACCTTCCGTTCTGCCTGTCACAAAACAGTTACATTTGTCCGCGTTCAGTTTGGCCTGCAGCATCAGGCTTTATCCAGGGGCACCACGAGGAGGAACGGACTCACCCCCATACACTGCTTAGTCTTCTTCTGCTTATAATTTACATAATATTTTTTGCTCTGATATTTTGTGTTATGCTTAATGTCCTTCTGCTCTTTGTTCTGCAGCCTCTTGTTCTTCTGCTTCTCGGTCTTCCAGGTCGTCGTCGTCTCCAGGGTCGTCGTCTCCGGGGTCGTCGTCATCGGGGTCGTCTCCGGGGTCGTCGTCATCGGGGTGGTCTTCAGGGTCATCGTCTCCAGGGTCGTCGTCATCACGGTGGTTGTCGTCTCTGGTGTCGTCGTCATCTTAGGGGTGGTCTTCCGGGTCATCGTGTTTAGTCTCTTGAACTTGGAAATGCAGCAGAAGGTACAAGAAGGCTGAGAGAATGCCGAGAACCAGCTGATGGAACTGGAGCTCAGATGGCTACCCGAAGGTCCAAGAGCCAATGGAACGACCGAGGACCAGCTGACGTTACTGGAACCCGGTTACTAAGCAGGAGGTACCCGTGCTGAAAGCACTACCAAGGACCACCTGACGTTGGTGGAACTCAGATACCCAGAGGGAGGCACCTAAGCCAAAGGCTCTGCCCGGAACCAGCTGACGGTACTGGAACCAGGATGGGGAGCAGAAGGTACAAGAGCAAAAGACACTGCCGAGAACCAGCTGACGGTGCTGGAACCCGGATGGGTAGCCGAAGGTCCAAGAGCCAATGGAACTACCGAGGACCAGCTGACGTTACTGGAACCCGGTTACTAAGCAGGAGGTACCCGTGCCTGAAAGCACTACCAAGGACCACCTGACGTTGGTGGAACTCGGATACCAAAGGGAGGCACCTAAGCCAAAGGCTCTGCCCGGAACCAGCTGACGGTACTGGAACCAGGATGGGGAGCAGAAGGTACAAGAGCAAGTGTCTGCGTGGCTTTTGCAGGACACGATGCCGGCTGCACAGCAGGGGAACAGCTGGCGGTGCTGAACCCCACTGACACATTGGCTGGTGTTTTTCTCTGTGCAGCTAGCACATCTGGGCCCCAACTGGCGGTGTGTTAGAGCCCAGGGACAGCAGGAGAAGGAGGAGGAGCAGGAGCAGGGGGAGGGGAGTGTAGGCCGAAGCCTGCACTGGCGGCAGCTTTGGGTGTGTTGTGTCTGCGTGGCGGTCGCAGGACACGTTGCCGGCTACACAGCAGGGGAACAGCTGGCGGTGCTGGACCCCACTGACACATTGGCGAGGTGTTTGGCTCTGTGCAGCCAGCACTTCCGGACAGCAACGAGCGGTGTTGTAGCCCGGGCTCTGCAGGGGGAGCAGAGTGTAGGCCGAAGCCTACTTGAACCAATTTCAAAGGTAACCTTTAACCCCCCCTCAGGGGTTAGAAAGTAGAAGAGCCACAGCTTATGCAGCAGTAGTGCTGCGCAAGTCAAAGGTTGCTCTTGTAATTTTTCTCCTTGCACACGCTGAATGGAACACGTATAACATTTAGCCCTTTATACAGTCAAACTGTGTAATGGAGGCGAGAGTTCCCTTTGTAATGAGACGCAGCACAGATGTCAAGAATCCCACCTTGGTGCTGGGTGCAGCCTCCTGAGCGTTGTTATTTGCTGTACAGGAGTCTGCGCTGTCGTGTTATCCCCTGGCCTAGCGCCGTTAGCGCTGCCCATCTTCTGACATCATTTAATGTCGGCCGTTGCGGTTCGCGATGACCATGAATCCCAGCCCCGCAGTGTCTTAACATTGTTAAAACACTGCGGGGCTGGGATTCAGGGCCTGGCGCAGCACATATGTTCGCCTCTCACACGCGGGTCCTTACACCCGCTTCAGACTGTGCGGCGTCATCTGATCCCTTATCGCATGCCACGGCCATGAAGCCGCACAGTCCGAAGAAGGCGGAAGGAGAGGAGGGACAGGCGAACTGATGCACTGATCCTGCCCATCAATCACACCCTCGCAGTCCCAATAAATAAGACACCGAGGGGCGTTGTGTGGGTCAGGGCGGCCGCAGAGGCGCAGCCAGCCAAACAATGATGCCAGAAGACGGGCAGCGCTACCAAGGGGGTTGCAGCGTGTCATTACAAAGGAAAGTCACACCCCCGGGACGGTTAAATGGTCACACAGAGGACACATTTCAGACGTGTTTTCAGTTCCACATGTGCGAGGAGAATACGTTTATGAGCCACCTTGCACACATGCAGCATTACCGCTGTACAAGGTGGCTGGATAACGTAAAAACGCCTGGGGGAGGGGGGACAGGTTCCCTTCAATTTCAGTTCTTGTGTCTGCGTGGCTTTTGCAGGACACGTTGCCGGCTGCACAGCAGGGGAACAGCTGGCGGTGCTGGACCCCACTGACACATTGGCTGGTGTTTTTCTCTGTGCAGCTAGCACATCTGGGCAAAAACTGGCGGTGTGTTAGAGCCCAGGGACAGCAGGAGGAGGAGCAGGAGGAGGAGGAGCAGGGGGAGGGGAGTGTAGGCCGAAGCCTGCACAGGCGGCAGCTTTGGGTGTGTTGTGTCTGCGTGGCTTTTGCAGGACACGTTGCCGGCTACACAGCAGGGGAACAGCTGGCGGTGCTGGACCCCACTGACACATTGGCGAGGTGTTTGGCTCTGTGCAGCCAGCACTTCCGGACAGCAACTAGCGTTGTTGGAGCCCGGGCTCTGCAGGTGGAGCAGAGTGTAGGCCGAAGCCTAATTGAACCGATTTCAAAAGTCACCTTTAACCCCCCCTCAGGGGTTAGAAAGTAGAAGAGCCACAGCTTATGCAGCAGTAGTGCTGCGCAAGTCAAAGGTTGCTCTTGTAATTTTTCTCCTTGCACACGCTGAATGGAACACGTATAACATTTAGCCCTTTATACAGTCAAACTGTGTAATGGAGGCGAGAGTTCCCTTTGTAATGAGACGCAGCACAGATGTCAAGAATCCCACCTTGGTGCTGGGTGCAGCCTCCTGAGCGTTGTTATTTGCTGTACAGGAGTCTGCGCTGTCGTGTTATCCCCTGGCCTAGCGCCGTTAGCGCTGCCCATCTTCTGACATCATTTAATGTCGGCCGTTGCGGTTCGCGATGACCATGAATCCCAGCCCCGCAGTGTCTTAACATTGTTAAAACACTGCGGGGCTGGGATTCAGGGCCTGGCGCAGCACATATGTTCGCCTCTCACACGCGGGTCCTTACACCCGCTTCAGACTGTGCGGCGTCATCTGATCCCTTATCGCATGCCACGGCCATGAAGCCGCACAGTCCGAAGAAGGCGGAAGGAGAGGAGGGACAGGCGAACTGATGCACTGATCCTGCCCATCAATCACACCCTCGCAGTCCCAATAAATAAGACACCGAGGGGCGTTGTGTGGGTCAGGGCGGCCGCAGAGGCGCAGCCAGCCAAACAATGATGCCAGAAGACGGGCAGCGCTACCAAGGGGGTTGCAGCGTGTCATTACAAAGGAAAGTCACACCCCCGGGACGGTTAAATGGTCACACAGAGGACACATTTCAGACGTGTTTTCAGTTCCACATGTGCGAGGAGAATACGTTTATGAGCCACCTTGCACACATGCAGCATTACCGCTGTACAAGGTGGCTGGATAACGTAAAAACGCCTGGGGGAGGGGGGACAGGTTCCCTTCAATTTCAGTTCTTGTGTCTGCGTGGCTTTTGCAGGACACGTTGCCGGCTGCACAGCAGGGGAACAGCTGGCGGTGCTGGACCCCACTGACACATTGGCTGGTGTTTTTCTCTGTGCAGCTAGCACATCTGGGCAAAAACTGGCGGTGTGTTAGAGCCCAGGGACAGCAGGAGGAGGAGCAGGAGGAGGAGGAGCAGGGGGAGGGGAGTGTAGGCCGAAGCCTGCACAGGCGGCAGCTTTGGGTGTGTTGTGTCTGCGTGGCTTTTGCAGGACACGTTGCCGGCTACACAGCAGGGGAACAGCTGGCGGTGCTGGACCCCACTGACACATTGGCGAGGTGTTTGGCTCTGTGCAGCCAGCACTTCCGGACAGCAACTAGCGTTGTTGGAGCCCGGGCTCTGCAGGTGGAGCAGAGTGTAGGCCGAAGCCTAATTGAACCGATTTCAAAAGTCACCTTTAACCCCCCCTCAGGGGTTACAAAGTAGAAGAGCCACAGCTTATGCAGCAGTAGTGCTGCGCAAGTCAAAGGTTGCTCTTGTAATTTTTCTCCTTGCACACGCTGAATGGAACACGTATAACATTTAGCCCTTTATACAGTCAAACTGTGTAATGGAGGCGAGAGTTCCCTTTGTAATGAGACGCAGCACAGATGTCAAGAATCCCACCTTGGTGCTGGGTGCAGCCTCCTGAGCGTTGTTATTTGCTGTACAGGAGTCTGCGCTGTCGTGTTATCCCCTGGCCTAGCGCCGTTAGCGCTGCCCATCTTCTGGCATCATGTAATGTCGGCCGGTGCGGTTCGCGATGCCCATGAATCCCAGCCCCGCAGTGTCTTAACATTGTTAAAACACTGCGGGGCTGGGATTCAGGGCCTGGCGCAGCACATATGTTGGCCTCTCACACTCGGGTCCTTACACCCGCTTCAGACTGTGCGGCGTCATCTGATCCCTTATCGCATGCCACGGCCATGAAGCCGCACAGTCCGAAGAAGGCGGAAGGAGAGGAGGGACAGGCGAACTGATGCACTGATCCTGCCCATCAATCACACCCTCGCAGTCCCAATAAATAAGACACCGAGGGGCGTTGTGTGGGTCAGGGCGGCCGCAGAGGCGCAGCCAGCCAAACAATGATGCCAGAAGACGGGCAGCGCTACCAAGGAGCTTGTTGCGTGTGTCAATACAAAGTCAAATCACACCTGAGGGACGTTTTAATGGTCACAGAGGACACATTTTAGACGTGTTCACTTCAACATGGGCAAGGAGAATAAGTTTCTGAGCCACCTTGAACACATGCAGCATTACTGCTGTTCAAGGTAGCTGTAAAACATAGAAACACCTGGGGGAGGGGGGACAGGTTCCCTTCAATTTCAGTTCTTGTGTCTGCGTGGCGGTCGCAGGACACGTTGCCGGCTACACAGCAGGGGAACAGCTGGCGGTGCTGAACCCCACTGACACATTGGCTGGTGTTTTTCTCTGTGCAGCTAGCACATCTGGGCAAAAACTGGCGGTGTTAGAGCCCAGGGTCAGCAGGAGGAGCAGGGGGAGCGGAGTGTAGGCCGAAGCCTGCACTCGAGCAAGTTGAAAGGAAACCTTTAACACCCCCCCCCCCAGGCGTTTGTAGCTGAAAGAGCCATTGTGTACAGCACTAATGCTGGAAAAGGTAAACTTAGCTCTTTTAATTATGGTCCTTGTACATGCGGAACCAAACATTTATGAAATGTGTCTCCTCACAGCGTTAAACCGTCCGGTAGGTGGAACTTTCCTTTGTCGTGTGACGCAGCACAGCCATCATTTTTACCCCCTTGGCGCCGTGCGCCCACTCCTCAGCGTTGTTTGAATCTGTCCCGGAGCCTGCGCTGTTAGGTTAGCCCTTGGCCATGCACACATGTTGCGCTGCCCGTCTTCTGACCTCATTTGGTGTCAGGCTGGCTGCGCCTGTGCGGGTGCGCTGGCCGAGATCCCGCCTCGCAGTGTCGTCTAATGTAATCCCACCGCGGGCCTGTGATCCGTGCCCGTGCGCAGTGCATATCCTGTCCTCTCACTCCCCTCCCTACGGCTTTTTCAGACTGTGCGTTGTCACGGCCGTGGCATGCTATTAGGGACCAGCTGACATCGCACAGTCTGAAGAAGCCGTAGGGAGGGGAGTGAGAGGAGAGGATATGCACTGCGCACGGGCACGGATCACAGGCCCGCGGTGGGATTACATTAGACGACACTGCGAGGCGGGATCTCGACCAGCGCACCCGCACAGGCGCAGCCAGCCTGACACCAAATGAGGTCAGAAGACGGGCAGCGCAACATGTGTGCATGGCCAAGGGCTAACCTAACAGCGCAGGCTCCGGGACAGATTCAAACAACGCTGAGGAGTGGGCGCACGGCGCCAAGGGGGTAAAAATGATGGCTGTGCTGCGTCACACGACAAAGGAAAGTTCCACCTACCGGACGGTTTAACGCTGTGTGGGGACACATTTCATAAGTGTTAGGTTCAGCATGTGCAAGGAGCATCACGAAAAGAGGCACTTTTTCCCTTTGCATTATTACTGCTGCACAAGGTGGCTCCTTCAGTAACAAACGCCTGGGGGGGGGGGGGGTCAGGTTCCCTTACATTTAACTTGTTGTGTCTGCGTGGCGGTCGCAGTACACGTTGCCGTATACACAGCAGGGGAACAGCTGGCGGTGCTGAACCCCACTAACACATTGGCGAGGTGTTTGGCTCTGTGCGTACAGCACTTCTGGACGGCAACTAGCGGTGTTGGAGCCCAGGGACAGGTGGAGGAGGAGGAGGTTGGAGGAGGTTGGAGGAGGTAGGAGGGATTGCCACACACACAGCAGGGGAACAGCTGACGTTACTGAACCCCAATAACAGAGGAGGGACTGTTGACTGTGCGTACAGCACTTCTGGACGGCAACTGGCGGTGTTGGAGCCCAGGGACAGGTGGAGGAGGAGGAGGTAGGAGGAGGTAGGAGGGATTGCCACACACACAGCAGGGGAACAGCTGACGTTACTGAACCCCAATAACAGAGGAGGGACTGTTGACTGTGCGTACAGCACTTCTGGACGGCAACTGGCGGTGTTGGAGCCCAGGGACAGGTGGAGGAGGAGGAGGTAGGAGGAGGTTGGAGGAGGTAGGAGGGATTGCCACACACACAGCAGGGGAACAGCTGACGTTACTGAACCCCAATAACAGAGGAGCGACTGTTGACTGTGCGTACAGCACTTCTGGACGGCAACTAGCGGTGTTGGAGCCCAGGGACAGGTGGAGGAGGAGGAGTTTGGATGAGGTTGGAGGAGGTTGGAGGGATTGCCACACACACAGCAGGGGAACAGCTGACGTTACTGAACCCCAATAACAGAGGAGGGACTGTTGACTGTGCGTACAGCACTTCTGGACGGCAACTGGCGGTGTTGGAGCCCAGGGACAGGTGGAGGAGGTAGGAGGAGGTAGGAGGGATTGCCACACACACAGCAGGGGAACAGCTGACGTTACTGAACCCCAATAACAGAGGAGGGACTGTTGACTGTGCGTACAGCACTTCTGGACGGCAACTGGCGGTGTTGGAGCCCAGGGACAGGTGGAGGAGGAGGAGGTAGGAGGAGGTTGGAGGAGGTAGGAGGGATTGCCACACACACAGCAGGGGAACAGCTGACGTTACTGAACCCCAATAACAGAGGAGCGACTGTTGACTGTGCGTACAGCACTTCTGGACGGCAACTAGCGGTGTTGGAGCCCAGGGACAGGTGGAGGAGGAGGAGTTTGGATGAGGTTGGAGGAGGTTGGAGGGATTGCCACACACACAGCAGGGGAACAGCTGACGTTACTGAACCCCAATAACAGAGGAGGGACTGTTGACTGTGCGTACAGCACTTCTGGACGGCAACTGGCGGTGTTGGAGCCCAGGGACAGGTGGAGGAGGTAGGAGGAGGTAGGAGGGATTGCCACACACACAGCAGGGGAACAGCTGACGTTACTGAACCCCAATAACAGAGGAGGGACTGTTGACTGTGCGTACAGCACTTCTGGACGGCAACTGGCGGTGTTGGAGCCCAGGGACAGGTGGAGGAGGTAGGAGGAGGTAGGAGGGATTGCCACACACACAGCAGGGGAACAGCTGACGTTACTGAACCCCAATAACAGAGGAGGGACTGTTGACTGTGCGTACAGCACTTCTGGACGGCAACTGGCGGTGTTGGAGCCCAGGGACAGGTGGAGGAGGAGGAGGTAGGAGGAGGTTGGAGGAGGTAGGAGGGATTGCCACACACACAGCAGGGGAACAGCTGACGTTACTGAACCCCAATAACAGAGGAGCGACTGTTGACTGTGCGTACAGCACTTCTGGACGGCAACTAGCGGTGTTGGAGCCCAGGGACAGGTGGAGGAGGAGGAGGTTGGAGGAGGTTGGAGGAGGTAGGAGGGATTGCCACACACACAGCAGGGGAACAGCTGACGTTACTGAACCCCAATAACAGAGGAGGGACTGTTGACTGTGCGTACAGCACTTCTGGACGGCAACTGGCGGTGTTGGAGCCCAGGGACAGGTGGAGGAGGAAGGAGGAGGTAGGAGGGATTGCCACACACACAGCAGGGGAACAGCTGACGTTACTGAACCCCAATAACAGAGGAGGGACTGTTGACTGTGCGTACAGCACTTCTGGACGGCAACTGGCGGTGTTGGAGCCCAGGGACAGGTGGAGGAGGTAGGAGGAGGTAGGAGGGATTGCCACACACACAGCAGGGGAACAGCTGACGTTACTGAACCCCAATAACAGAGGAGGGACTGTTGACTGTGCGTACAGCACTTCTGGACGGCAACTGGCGGTGTTGGAGCCCAGGGACAGGTGGAGGAGGAGGAGGTAGGAGGAGGTTGGAGGAGGTAGGAGGGATTGCCACACACACAGCAGGGGAACAGCTGACGTTACTGAACCCCAATAACAGAGGAGCGACTGTTGACTGTGCGTACAGCACTTCTGGACGGCAACTAGCGGTGTTGGAGCCCAGGGACAGGTGGAGGAGGAGGAGGTTGGAGGAGGTTGGAGGAGGTAGGAGGGATTGCCACACACACAGCAGGGGAACAGCTGACGTTACTGAACCCCAATAACAGAGGAGGGACTGTTGACTGTGCGTACAGCACTTCTGGACGGCAACTGGCGGTGTTGGAGCCCAGGGACAGGTGGAGGAGGAAGGAGGAGGTAGGAGGGATTGCCACACACACAGCAGGGGAACAGCTGACGTTACTGAACCCCAATAACAGAGGAGGGACTGTTGACTGTGCGTACAGCACTTCTGGACGGCAACTGGCGGTGTTGGAGCCCAGGGACAGGTGGAGGAGGAGGAGGTAGGAGGAGGTAGGAGGGATTGCCACACACACAGCAGGGGAACAGCTGACGTTACTGAACCCCAATAACAGAGGAGGGACTGTTGACTGTGCGTACAGCACTTCTGGACGGCAACTGGCGGTGTTGGAGCCCAGGGACAGGTGGAGGAGGAGGAGGTAGGAGGAGGTTGGAGGAGGTAGGAGGGATTGCCACACACACAGCAGGGGAACAGCTGACGTTACTGAACCCCAATAACAGAGGAGCGACTGTTGACTGTGCGTACAGCACTTCTGGACGGCAACTAGCGGTGTTGGAGCCCAGGGACAGGTGGAGGAGGAGGAGGTTGGAGGAGGTTGGAGGAGGTAGGAGGGATTGCCACACACACAGCAGGGGAACAGCTGACGTTACTGAACCCCAATAACAGAGGAGGGACTGTTGACTGTGCGTACAGCACTTCTGGACGGCAACTGGCGGTGTTGGAGCCCAGGGACAGGTGGAGGAGGAAGGAGGAGGTAGGAGGGATTGCCACACACACAGCAGGGGAACAGCTGACGTTACTGAACCCCAATAACAGAGGAGGGACTGTTGACTGTGCGTACAGCACTTCTGGACGGCAACTGGCGGTGTTGGAGCCCAGGGACAGGTGGAGGAGGAGGTAGGAGGAGGTTGGAGGAGGTAGGAGGGATTGCCACACACACAGCAGGGGAACAGCTGACGTTACTGAACCCCAATAACAGAGGAGGGACTGTTGACTGTGCGTACAGCACTTCTGGACGGCAACTGGCGGTGTTGGAGCCCAGGGACAGGTGGAGGAGGAGGAGGTAGGAGGAGGTTGGAGGAGGTAGGAGGGATTGCCACACACACAGCAGGGGAACAGCTGACGTTACTGAACCCCAATAACAGAGGAGCGACTGTTGACTGTGCGTACAGCACTTCTGGACGGCAACTAGCGGTGTTGGAGCCCAGGGACAGGTGGAGGAGGAGGAGTTTGGATGAGGTTGGAGGAGGTTGGAGGGATTGCCACACACACAGCAGGGGAACAGCTGACGTTACTGAACCCCAATAACAGAGGAGCGACTGTTGACTGTGCGTACAGCACTACCAGGCAACAACTAGCGGTGTTGGAGCCCAGGGACAGCAGTAGAAGCAGAGGAACACAATGTAGGCCGAAGCCTGATTGGAGAAAGGGAACCTTTAACCCCCCCCCCCAAGGCATTTGTAGCTGAAAGAGCCAGCTTGTGCAGCTCAAAAGATGCAAAAGGAAAAGGTGGCTCTTTTAATTATGCTCCTTGCAAGCACAGAACTAAACACTTATAAAATGTGTCCCCTGAAACCGTGAAACTGTCCCGGAGGTGGGACTTTCCTTCGTAATATGACGCAGCACAGCTGTCATTCCTACCCCCTCGGCGCCGTGCCCCGGCTCCTCATCGTTGTTTGATTCCGTCCCGGAGCCTGCGCTGTTAGGTTATCCCTTGGCCAGGCACACTTAGCGCTGCCCATCTTCTGACATCATTTGGTGTCAGGCTGGCTGCGCTTGTGCGGCCGCGCTGTCCGAGAGCCCGCCTCGCAGTGTGGTCTAATGTAATCCCACCGCGGGCCTGGGATCAGTGGCCATGCGCAGTGCATATCCTCGCCTCTCGCTCCCCTCCCTACGGCTTTTTCAGACTGTGCGCTGCCACGGCCGTGGCATGCTATTACGGATCAGCTGGCACCGCACAGTCTGAAGAAGCCGTAGGGAGTGGAGCGAGAGGCGAGGATATGCACTGCGCATGGCCACTGATCCCAGGCCCGCGGTGGGATTACATTAGACCACACTGCGAGGCGGGCTCTCGGACAGCGCGGCCGCACAGGCGCAGCCAGCCTGACACCAAATGATGTCAGAAGATGGGCAGCGCTAAGTGTGCCTGGCCAAGGGATAACATAACAGCGCAGGCTCCGGGACGGAATCAAACAACGATGAGGAGCCGGGGCACGGCGCCGAGGGGGTAGGAATGACAGCTGTGCTGCGTCATATTACGAAGGAAAGTCCCACCTCCGGGACGGTTTTACGGTATCAGTGGACACATTTTATAAGTGTTAAGTTCTGCGTGTGCAAGGAGCATAATGAAAATAGCTACCTTTTCCTTGTGCAGCATTACTGCTGCACAAGGTGGCTCTTTCAGTAACAAACGCCTTGGGGGGGGGGGGGGACAGGTTCCCTTACATTTCAGTTGTGTCAGCGTGGCGGTCGCAGGACACATTGCCGGCTACACAGCTGGGGATCAGCTGACGTTACTGAAACCCAATAACACTGGGTCGTATGTTTTGACTGTGCAGATGGCACTTCTGAGCCTCAACTGGCGTTGTTGGAGCCCAGGAATGTAAGTTCAGGTGGTTGAAAGATGAACACAACAGGAGACCTGGATAACGTATACAGTGACCTAATTATTTAATCAGGAGGAGGAGTGGCAAATTCCTGCGAGATCCAGGCCTTGTTCATTTTCAGGAAAGTAAGCCGGTCAACGTTATCGGAGGATAGTCGCATGCGACGGTCAGTTAGTACACCACCTGCAGCACTAAAGACACGTTCCGATAATACACTGGCCGCAGGGCAAGACAGCACCTCCAATGCATACTGGCTTAGCTCTGGCCATGTATCCAGCTTTGAGACCCAAAACTTGAAAGGGGAAGAGCCGTCTGGGAGTACAGCAAGAGGGCAAGACATGTAGTCTGTCACCATCTGACGGAACCGTTGCCTCCTGCTGACTGGAGCCGTCTGTGATGGTGTAGACTTTTGTGGGGGGCACACAAAACTGTGCCACAGTTGGGCCATACTGGTCTTGCCTTGGGCAGAGGCACTGCTTCTGCTCCCTCTTTGTGCAGAGCCTCCACCACTGCCTGGACGCACTGAGCTGCTTTGGAATGCACTAGCAGCACTTCTCTCAGTTGGAATGGAGAAGATGATGGAACTGACCAGTGTGTCTTGGTACTCCCGCATTTTTCGCTCCCGGTTCAACGGTGTGATGAGGCTTTCTACGTTGTCCCGGTAGCGAGGATCGAGGAGGGTGAACACCCAGTAATCAGACATGTTGAGAATGTGGTCGATGCGGCGGTCGTTTCTCAGGCACTGCAGCATGTAATCCACCATGTGCTGCAGACTGCCAACTGCCCAAGAAACGCTGTCCCCAGCTGGAGGCGTGATCTCTGCCCGCTCGTCATCACCCCACCCTCGCTGTACACACTGAGTACTGGACAATTGTGTAACTCCCTCCTCTGGACGGATGTCTTCCTCCTCCATTGACTCCTCCTCATCCTCCTCACAAACTGTCCCCTGCCTACGCGTTTGTGAGGAACCACGTGGCGCTGACTGTCCAGAAGATGATGGAAGTGGTGAATCCTCATCCTCCACCTCTTCCACAACATCATCCCTTAGCGCTTGCAGTGATTTTTCAAGCAGGCAGATAAGGGGGACAGTCATGCTGACTAGTGCATCATCTGCACTCGCCATCCGCGTGGAATAATCGAAGGGACGCAAAACCTGGCAGACATCCTTCATAGTGGCCCACTCTGTGGTTGTGAAGTCTGTACGGCGCTGACTGCGACTTTTGTGCGCCTGATACAGCTGGTACTCCATTACAGCTTGCTGCTGCTCACACAACCGCTCCAACATATGTAACGTGGAATTCCACCTGGTAGGTAGGTCACATATGATGCGATGTTCCGGCAGGCGGTGTCGGCGCTGCAGAGCCGCAATGCGCGCTTTTGCCGTGCTGGAACGCCGCAAGTGAGCACACTCTAGGCGGACCTTGTGCAGCAGTGCATCAAGATCCGGATAGTCCCTCAAAAAACTCTGCACGACCAAATTGAGCACATGTGCCAGACATGGGATGTGAGTGAGGTTGCCGAGGCCCAGGGCTGCCACCAGATTTCGGCCATTATCACACACTACCATGCCTGGCTGGAGATTCGCTGGCTCAAACCACACATCGCTCTCCTGCTTGATGGCATTCCAGAGCTCCTGCGCTGTGTGGCTACGATTCCCCAAAAAAATTAATTTCAAGACGGCCTGTTGACGTTTGGCCACGGCTGTGCTCATGTCGGTCGTAACAGGTACACGTTCATCACGGGTCCATGTGGAGGTGGACTGTGACGGCTCCTGCAGCGATGATTCTGAGGAACTGGTGTAAGAGGAGGAGTCAATGCGTACAGAATGGATTCCTGCAATCCTTGGAGTGGGCAGGACACGTCCTGCGCCACTCGCACGGTCTGTACCCGGCTCAACTACATTAACCCAATGGGCAGTGAGGGAAAGGTATCGCCCCTGTCCATGTTGACTGGTCCACGCATCGGTGGTGAGGTGGACCTTGCTACTGACGGCGTTCAGTAGCGCGTGTTTTATGTGTCCCTCCACATGCTTGTGCAGGGCAGGGACGGCTTGCCTGCTGAAGTAAAAGCGGCTGGGCACACTGTACTGTGGGACTGCCAATGACATCAAGTCACGGAAGCTGTCAGTCTCCACCAGCCTGAATGACAGCATTTCCAGTGACAGAAGTTTGGCAATGCCTGCAGTCAGAGCCTGTGCTCGTGGGTGGTTTGACGAGAAAGGCCGCCTTTTCTCCCATGCCTGTACTACCGATGGCTGTAGACTGGGCTGGGAGTGTGTGGTTGACTGGGAAAGTGGTGCTGCGGGTGGAATTACAGCGGGTCTCTGGACAACAGGGCCAGAGGTTCTTCCACGGCGATCCTGGGAGGAAGCCGAACCAGCTGCGTGTGAGCTAGAGGAAGAGGCAACACGAGCTGAAGAGGTGGTAGCTGCCGCTGTTGGTTGGCCTAGCTCTTCAGTGTGTTTGTCTAACTCCGCCGGGTGCCTGTTGCGCACATGTTTCCACATGTTGGAGGTATTGAGGTTGGCGACTTTTTGACCTCTTTTGATTTTTTGATGACACACCTTGCATCTGACATAGCAAATGTCATCTGCAACTGTGTCAAAAAAGGACCAGGCACTGCAAGTCTTGGGAGCCCCCCTTTTGACTTTTGGAAGAGACATGCTCCTTACGGGTGCCAAAGCGGAGGCTGCAGGATCCGCAGTCTTCCCCCTCCCTCTCCCTCTTTGGACCGTACGGGGAATCTCTTCCTCAGAGCTGCTCCCACCACCTTCCTGTCCCTGACGCCAAGATGGGTCAAGGACCTCGTCATCCACACTACCCTCTGCCCCCAACTGCTCCTCCCGGGTAGTCTCAGCAGCAGAGCACGCACCAGTAAGTGGCACCTGAGTGTCATCATCAGCTGATGCGGCCTGCGATGTGGTGAACGGAGCCACTGGCCCACCCGCCTCTTCAGACTCAGAGAGAAAAAGCTGTTGGGCATCACTGCACCCTGCCTCTTCTTCCATTTCTCCAATGCTGCTTGGCTGGCCCCCTGTTTCCAAGCCAAGAGATTCAGAGAACAGAAGTAGAGACGGCTCCTGTCCTGGGCTCTCTGTCTGCCTGGGCAATTTGGCAGGTGGTGAAGAGACAGATGGCTGCTCTCCAGTGCTCTGTGTCTGAGAGGATGTGGCACTAATGGAAGTTGATGCATTAGCTGCCATCCATCCCACAACGGCTTCAATTTGGTCTTCACGCAGCAGCGGTGTACGGCGCTCGGCGACAAAGCTGCGCATGAACGACTGTTCCCTCGTGAAAGTGGGTGCTGATGAGTCACCGGTGCCCGCAGCGGGCACAGAATCCCCACGTCCCCTCCCTGCTCCGCGCCCACGCCCACGTGCCTTACTCACTGCCTTCTTCATCGTGGTTGACTGATAAAGAAAAGCAGAAAAGTACTAACGGCTTTGTGTGCTTATTCCTGAAAAACTCCTCCTAACAGGTATAAGAAACACTAATTAGCTAAAGTGTGGACTAGACTTTAATATGAGTTAATGTGGCCTACACAAATGTAAAGTGGTGTAACTGGTGTGTTTGGTGAACTTTATTATTTATTTCTTTTTTGGGGGCTGAACTGACAACGGATAGAGCTGCAGTCACACGGAGACCGTGCAGACAGACGTTAACGGCGCTGTAAGGCCCAAAAACCCTCCTCTACTTTATCCTATGTAGTGTTTTTCCACAAATTAGCTGGAGACGGGTGGAAAGACACTAATAGGATTTTTTTAAATTAATTAGCAGCAGACTACAGTACTTGAAAAAAAATTAAAATTGATTTGGCGGTATGACGCAGTTAACAACCCTGAGCTGGAGACAACCAAGCTACGGCTGCTCACAGACTACAGGGCGAGCTGCAGTCACACGGAGACCGTGCAGACAGCCGTAAACGGCGCTGCAAGGCCCAAAAACCCTCCTCTACTTTATCCTATGTAGTGTTTTTCCACAAATTAGCTGGAGACGGGTGGAAAGACACTAATAGGATTTTTTTAAATTAATTAGCAGCAGACTACAGTACTTGAAAAAAAATTAAAATTGATTTGGCGGTATGACGCAGTGAACAACCCTGAGCTGGAGACAACCAGGCTATAGCTGCTCACAGACTACAGGGCGAGCTGCAGTCACACGGAGACCGTGCAGACAGCCGTAAACGGCGCTGCAAGGCCCAAAAACCCTCCTCTACTTTATCCTATGTAGTGTTTTTCCACAAATTAGCTGGAGACGGGTGGAAAGACACTAATAGGATTTTTTTAAATTAATTAACAGCAGACTACAGTACTTGAAAAAAAATTAAAATTGATTTGGCGGTATGACGCAGTGAACAACCCTGAGCTGGAGACAACCAAGCTACGGCTGCTCACAGACTACAGGGCGAGCTGCAGTCACACGGAGACCGTGCAGACAGCCGTAAACGGCGCTGCAAGGCCCAAAAACCCTCCTCTACTTTATCCTATGTAGTGTTTTTCCACAAATTAGATGGAGACGGGTGGAAAGACACTAATAGGAATTATTTGAAAAAATGTGCAGCAGCCTGCACTACTTCAAAAAAAAAAAAAAAAAAGGACAGTATGAGGCAATGAACCACCCTCCCTGAACTGAATACAACCAGCTATGGATGGCCTATGTGGCTGCACTCAGACTAGAGAGTGGGCTGCACTCACACACACACACACAGAGAGACCTTGCAGATCGCTGTGAAAACAGCGCTACAAGGCAAAAGCAAGGTGAATAGTAGGTGAACACAGCGGTTGCTAAATTAGCCTTTGGAAAGCACAAAGAAGCAAATCGCTATCTCTAAACTGTCCCTCAGTCAGCAAACAGCGTCCTGTCACTAACTGAATTCACAGCAGAGTGATCGCAAAATGGCGCCAGCGACTTTTAAACTGCATCATGACATCATTTCAGCAGCCAATCACAGCCTTGCCAGTACTTTCATGCCCTCCATGCTAAACAGGATGTGCCCACACTTGGAATCTTTCTCATTGGCTGAATTTCTGAATTTTGAATCATGGAACTTCCGATTCCGGTATCCGATACGCGCCAAGTATCGGAATCCCGGTATCGGAATTCCGATACCGCTAGTATCGGCCGATACCCGATACTTGCGGTATCGGAATGCTCAACACTAATTAAGACCCAAAGATGGCTGCCTCCACACGACTTACGACGCAAATATGGCTGCCTCCGCATGACTTACGACCCAAAGATGGCTGCCACCGCACGACTTACGACCCAAAGATGGCTACCTCCACACGACTTACGACCCAAAGATGGCTGAATCCGCATGACTTACGACCCAAAGATGGATGCGTCCGCATGACTTATGACCCAAAGATGGCTTCCTCCGCACGACTTACGACCCAAATATGGCTGCCTCTGCATGAATTAAGACCCAAAGATGGCTGCCTCCGCACGACTTACGACCCAAAGATGGCTGCCTCCGCATGACTTACGATGCAAAGATGGCTGCCTCCGCACGACTTACGGCCCAAAGATGGCTGCCTCCGCATGATTACGACCCAAAGATGGCTGCCTACGCACGACTTATGACCCAAAGATGTCTGCCTCCGCATGACTTACGACCCAAAGATGGCTGCCTCCGCACGACTTACGACCCAAAGATGGCTGCCTTCGCTCGACTTACGACCCAAAGATGGCTGCCTCCGCAGAACTTACGACCCAAAAATGGCTGCCTCTGCACGACTTACGACCCAAAGATGGCTGCCTCCGCACGAACCAAAGATGGCTGCCTTCCCGCGACTTGCGACTCAAAGATGGCTGCCTCCGCACGACTTACAACCCAAAGATGGCTGCCTATGCACGACTTATGACCCAAAGATGGATGCCTCCGCACGACATACAACCCAAAGATGGCTGCCTCCGCATGATTACGACCCAAAGATGGCTGCCTACGCACGACTTATGACCCAAAGATGTCTGCCTCCGCATGACTTACGACCCAAAGATGGCTGCCTCCGCACGACTTACGACCCAAAGATGGCTGCCTCCGCACGACTTACGACCCAAAGATGGCTGCCTCCGCAGAACTTACGACCCAAAAATGGCTGCCTCTGCACGACTTACGACCCAAAGATGGCTGCCTCCGCACGAACCAAAGATGGCTGCCTTCCCGCGACTTGCGACTCAAAGATGGCTGCCTCCGCACGACTTACAACCCAAAGATGGCTGCCTATGCACGACTTATGACCCAAAGATGGATGCCTCCGCACGACATACAACCCAAAGATGGCTGCCTCCGCACGACTTACGACCCAAAGATGGCTGCCTCCGCATGACTTATGATCCAAAGATGGATGCCTCCGCACAAGTTATTACCCAAAGATGGCTGCCTCCACACGACTTATGACCCAAAGATGGCTGCCTCCGCACGAATTACGACCCAAACGTGGCTGCCTCCACATGACTTACGACCCAAAGATGGCTGCCTTCGCACGACTTACGACGCAAAGATGGCTGCCTCTGCAGGACTTACGACCCAAAGATGGCTGCCTCCGCACGAACCAAAGATGGCTGCCTTCCCGCGACTTGCGACCCAAAGATGGCTGCCTCCGCATGACTTACGACCCAAAGATGGCTGCCTAAGCAAGACTTATGACCCAAAGATGGCTGCCTCCGCACGATCCAAAGATGGCTGCCTATGCATGAATTAAGACCCAAAGATGGCTGCCTCTGCATGAATTAAGACCCAAAGATGGCTGCCTCCACACGACTTACGACCCAAAGATGGCTGCCACCGCACGAATTACGACCCAAAGATGGCTACCTCCGCACGACTTACTACCCAAAGATGGCTGCCTCCGCACGACTTATGACCCAAAGATGGCTGCCTCTGCACAACTTATTACCCAAAGATGGCTGCCTCCACACGACTTACGACCCAAAGATGGCTGCCTCCGTTTGACTTACGACCCAAAGATGGCTGCCTCCGCACGACTTATGACCCAAAGATGGCTGCCTCCGCATGACTTACGACCCAAAGATGGCTGCCTCCGCATGACTTACGACTCAAAGATGGCTGCCTCCGCACGACTTACGACGCAAAGATGGCTGCCTCCTCATGACTTACGACCCAAAGATGGCTGCCTCCGCACGACTTACGACCCAAAGATGGCTGCCACCGCATGACTTACAACCCAAAGATGGCTGCCTCCACAGGACCCAAAGATGGCTGCGTCCGCACGACTTACGACCCAAAGATGGCTGCCTCCGCACGACTTACGACCCAAAGATGGCTGCCTCGACACGACTTACGACCCAAAGATGGCTGCCTCCGCATGACTTATGACCCAAAGATGGCTGCCTCCACACGACCCAAAGATGGCTGCCTCCGCACGACATATGACCCAAAGATGGCTGCCTCCGCACGACTTACGACGCAAAGATGGCTGCCTCCACATGACTTATGACCCAAAGATGGCTGCTTCCGCATGACTTACGACCCAAAGATGGCTGCCTCCGCATGGCTTACGACTCAAAGATGGCTGCCTCCGCACGACTTACGACGCAAAGATGGCTGCCTCCTCATGACTTACGACCCAAAGATGGCTGCCTCCACACGACTTACGACCCAAAGATGGCTGCCTCCGCACAACTTACGACCCAAAGATGGCTGCCTCCGCACGACTTACGACCCAAAGATGGCTGCCTCCACACGACTTACGACCCAAAGACGGCTGCCTCCACATGACTTACGACCCAAAGATGGCTGCCTCCACACGACCCAAAGATGGCTGCCTCCGCACGACATATGACCCAAAGATGGCTGCCTCCACATGACTTACGACGCAAAGATGGCTGCCTCCGCATGACTTACGACCCAAAGATGGCTGTCTCCGCACGACTTACGACCCAAAGATGGCTGCCTCCACATGACTTACGATCCAAAGATGGCTACCTCCACATGACTTACGACCCAAAGATGGCTGCGTCCGCACGACTTACGACCCAAAGATGGCTGCCTCCGCACGACTTACGACGCAAAGATGGCTACCTTCGCATGACTTAAGACCCAAAGATGTCTGCCTCTCGCACAACTTACGACCCAAAGATGGCTGCCTCCGCACGACTCACGACCCAAAGATGGCAGCCTCCACACGACTTACGACCCAAAGGTGGCTGCCTGTGCATAACTTACGACCCAAAGATGGATGCCTCCACATGACTTACGACCCAAAGATACCTGCCTCCACATGACCTACGATCCAAAGATGGATGCCTCCGCCCAACTTTTTACGGAAAGATGGATGCCTCCGCACGACTTACGACCCAAAGATGGCTGCCTCCGCACGACTTACGACGCAAAGATGGCTGCCTCCGCATGACTTACGATCCAAAGATGGCTACCTCCACATGACTTACGACCCAAAGATGGCTGCGTCCGCACGACTTACGACCCAAAGATGGCTGCCTCCGCACAACTTATTACGGAAAGATGTCTGCCTCCGCACAACTTACAACCCAAAGATGGCTACCTCCGCACGACTCACGACCCAAAGATGGCTGCCTCCACACGACTTACGACCCAAAGGTGGCTGCCTATGTATAACTTACGACCCAAAGATGGCTGCCTCCGCATGACTTACGACTCAAAGATGGCTGCCTCCATATGACTTACGACCCAAAGATTGCTGCCTCCGCACGACTTATGACCCAAAGATGGCTGCCTCTGCATGACTTACGACCCAAAGATGGCTGCCTCAGCATGACTTACGACTCAAAGATGGCTGCCTCTGCACGACTTACGACGCAAAGATGGCTGCCTCCTCATGACTTACGACCCAAAGATGGCTGCCTCCGCACGACTTACGACCCAAGGATGGCTGCCACCGCACGACTTAAAACCCAAAGATGGCTGCCTCCACAGGACCCAAATATGGCTAGGTCTGCACGACTTACGACCCAAAGATGGCTGCCTTCACATGACTTAAGACCCAAAGATGGCTGCCTCCGCACAACTTATTACGGAAAGATGTCTGCCTCCGCACAACTTACGACACAAAGATGGCTGCCTCCACACGACTCATGACCCAAAGATGGCTGCCTCCGCACAACTTTTTACGGAAAGATGTCTGCCTCCGCACGACTTACGACCCAAAGATGGCTGCCTCTGCACGACTTACGACCCAAAGATAGCTGCCTCCACACGACTTATGACCCAAAGATGGCTGCCTCCACACGACCCAAAGATGGCTGCCTCCGCACGACATATGACCCAAAGATGGCTGCCTCCGCACGACTTACTACGCAAAGATGGCTGGCTCGGCACGACCTATGACCCAAAGATGGCTGCCTCCGCATGACTTACGACCCAAAGATGGCTGCCTCCTCATGACTTACGACTCAAAGATGGCTGCCACCGCACGACTTACGACGCAAAGATGGCTGCCTCCTCATGACTTACGACCCAAAGATGGCTGCCTCCGCACGACTTACGACCCAAAGATGGCTGCCTCCGCATAACTTACGACCCAAAGATGGCTGCCTCCGCACGACTTACGACCCAAAGATGGCTGCCTCCACACGACTTACGACCCAAAGACGGCTGCCTCCACATGACTTACGACCCAAAGATGGCTGCCTCCACACGACCCAAAGATGGCTGCCTCCGCACGACATATGACCCAAAGATGGCTGCCTCCGCACGACTTACGACGCAAAGATGGCTGCCTCCGCATGACTTACGACCCAAAGATGGCTGCCTCCGCACGACTTACGACCCAAAGATGGCTACCTCCACACGACTTACGACCCAAAGATGGCTGAATCCGCATGACTTACGACCCAAAGATGGATGCCTCTGCATGACTTATGACCCAAAGATGGCTGCCTCTGCACAACTTATTACCCAAAGATGGCTGCCTCCACACGACTTACGACCCAAAGATGGCTGCCTCCATATGACTTACGACCCAAAGATTGCTGCCTCCGCACGACTTATGACCCAAAGATGGCTGCCTCCGCACAACTTATTACGGAAAGATGTCTGCCTCCGCACAACTTACGACACAAAGATGGCTGCCTCCACACGACTTACCACCCAAAGATGGCTGCCTCCACACGACCCAAAGATGGCTGCCTCCGCACGACATATGACCCAAAGATGGCTGCCTCCGCACGACTTACTACGCAAAGATGGCTGCCTCCGCACGACTTATGACCCAAAGATGGCTGCCTCCGCATGACTTACGACCCAAAGATGGCTGCCTCCTCATGACTTATGACTCAAAGATGGCTGCCACCGCACGACTTACGACGCAAAGATGGCTGCCTCCTCATGACTTACGACCCAAAGATGGCTGCCTCCGCACGACTTACGACCCAAAGATGGCTGCCTCCGCATAACTTACGACCCAAAGATGGCTGCCTCCGCACGACTTACGACCCAAAGATGGCTGCCTCCACACGACTTACGACCCAAAGACGGCTGCCTCCACATGACTTACGACCCAAAGATGGCTGCCTCCACACGACCCAAAGATGGCTGCCTCCGCACGACATATGACCCAAAGATGGCTGCCTCCGCACGACTTACGACGCAAAGATGGCTGCCTCCGCATGACTTACGACCCAAAGATGGCTGCCTCCGCACGACTTACGACCCAAAGATGGCTACCTCCACACGACTTACGACCCAAAGATGGCTGAATCCGCATGACTTACGACCCAAAGATGGATGCCTCTGCATGAATTATGACCCAAAGATGGCTGCCTCTGCACGACTTACTACCCAAAGATGTCTGGATCCGCATGACGTACGACCCAAATATGGCTGCCTTTGCATGAATGAAGACCCAAAGATGGCTGCCTCCGCATGACTTACGACCCAAAGATGGCTGCCACCGCACGACTTACGACCCAAAGATGGCTACCTCCGCACGACTTACTACCCAAAGATGGCTGCCTCCGCACGACTTTTGACCCAAAGATGGCTGCCTCTGCACAACTTATTACCCAAAGATGGCTGCCTCCACACGACTTACGACCCAAAGATGGCTGCCTCCGTATGACTTACGACCCAAAGATGGCTGCCTCCGCACGACTTATGACCCAAAGATGGCTGCCTCTGCATGACTTACGATCCAAAGATGGCTGCCTCCGCATGACTTACGACTCAAAGATGGCTGCCTCCGCACGACTTACGACGCAAAGATGGCTGCCTCCTCATGACTTACGACCCAAAGATGGCTGCCTCTGCACGACTTACGACCCAAAGATGGCTGCCACCGCACGACTTATGACCCAAAGATGGCTGCCTCCACACGACCCAAAGATGGCTGCCTCCGCACGACTTACGACCCAAAGATAGCTGCCTCCACACGACTTATGACCCAAAGATGGCTGCCTCCACACGACCCAAAGATGGCTGCCTCCGCACGACATATGACCCAAAGATGGCTGCCTCCGCACGACTTACGACGCAAAGATGGCTGCCTCTGCACGACTTATGACCCAAAGATGGCTGCCTCCGCATGACTTACGACCCAAATATGGCTGCCTCCTCATGACTTACGACTCAAAGATGGCTGCCACCGCATGACTTACGATGCAAAGATGGCTGCCTCCTCATGACTTACGACCCAAAGATGGCTGCCTCCGCACGACTTACGACCCAAAGATGGCTGCCTCCGCACAACTTACGACCCAAAGATGGCTGCCTCCGCACGACTTACGACCCAAAGATGGCTGCCTCCACACGACTTACGACCCAAAGACGGCTGCCTACACATGACTTACGACCCAAAGATGGCTGCTTCCACACGACCCAAAGATGGCTGCCTCCACACGACATATGACCCAAAGATGGCTGCCTCCGCACAACTTACGACGCAAAGATGGCTGCCTCCGCATGACTTACGACCCAAAGATGGCTGTCTCCGCACGACTTACGACCCAAAGATGGCTGCCTCCGCATGACTTACGATCCAAAGATGGCTACCTCCACATGACTTACGACCCAAAGATGGCTGCGTCCGCACGACTTACGACCCAAAGATGGCTGCCTCCGCACGACTTACGACGCAAAGATGGCTGCCTCCGCATGACTTACGATCCAAAGATGGCTACCTCCACATGACTTACGACCCAAAGATGGCTGCGTCCGCACGACTTACGACCCAAAGATGGCTGCCTCCGCACAACTTATTACGGAAAGATGTCTGCCTCCGCACAACTTACAACCCAAAGATGGCTACCTCCGCACGACTCACGACCCAAAGATGGCTGCCTCCACACGACTTACGACCCAAAGGTGTCTGCCTCCACATGACCTACGATCCAAAGATGGATGCCTCCCCACAACTTACGACCCAAAGATGGCTGCCTCCGCACAACTTTTTACGGAAAGATGGCTGCCTCTGCACGACTTACGACCAAAAGATGGCTGCCTCCTCACGACTTACGACCCAAAGATGGCTACCTCCACACGACTTACGACCCAAAGATGGCTGAATCCGCATGACTTACGACCCAAAGATGGATGCGTCCGCATGACTTATGACCCAAAGATGGCTTCCTCCGCACGACTTACGACCCAAAGATGGCTGCCTCCGCACGACTTATGACCCAAAGATGGCTGCCTCTGCACGACTTTTGACCCAAAGATGTCTGCATCCGCATGACTTACGACCCAAATATGGCTGCCTCTGCATGAATTAAGACCCAAAGATGGCTGCCTCCACACGACTTACGACGCAAATATGGCTGCCTTCGCATGACTTACGACCCAAAGATGGCTGCCACCGCACGACTTACGACCCAAAGATGGCTACCTCCGCACGACTTACTACCCAAAGATGGCTGCCTCCGCACGACTTATGACCCAAAGATGGCTGCCTCTGCACAACCTATTACCCAAAGATGGCTGCCTCCACACGACTTACGACCCAAAGATGGCTGCCTCCGTTTGACTTACGACCCAAAGATGGCTGCCTCCGCACGACTTATGACCCAAAGATGGCTGCCTCCGCATGACTTACGACCCAAAGATGGCTGCCTCCGCATGACTTACGACTCAAAGATGGCTGCCTCCGCACGACTTACGACGCAAAGATGGCTGCCTCCTCATGACTTACGACCCAAAGATGGCTGCCTCCGCACGACTTACGACCCAAAGATGGCTGCCACCGCATGACTTACAACCCAAAGATGGCTGCCTCCACAGGACCCAAAGATGGCTGCGTCCGCACGACTTACGACCCAAAGATGGCTGCCTCCGCACGACTTACGACCCAAAGATGGCTGCCTCCACACGACTTACGACCCAAAGATGGCTGCCTCCGCATGACTTATGACCCAAAGATGGCTGCCTCCACACGACCCAAAGATGGCTGCCTCCGCACGACATATGACCCAAAGATGGCTGCCTCCGCACGACTTACGACGCAAAGATGGCTGCCTCCACATGACTTATGACCCAAAGATGGCTGCTCCCGCATGACTTACGACCCAAAGATGGCTGCCTCCGCATGGCTTACGACTCAAAGATGGCTGCCTCCGCACGACTTACGACGCAAAGATGGCTGCCTCCTCATGACTTACGACCCAAAGATGGCTGCCTCCACACGACTTACGACCCAAAGATGGCTGCCTCCGCACAACTTACGACCCAAAGATGGCTGCCTCCGCACGACTTACGACCCAAAGATGGCTGCCTCCACACGACTTACGACCCAAAGACGGCTGCCTCCACATGACTTACGACCCAAAGATGGCTGCCTCCACACGACCCAAAGATGGCTGCCTCCGCACGACATATGACCCAAAGATGGCTGCCTCCACATGACTTACGACGCAAAGATGGCTGCCTCCGCATGACTTACGACCCAAAGATGGCTGTCTCCGCACGACTTACGACCCAAAGATGGCTGCCTCCACATGACTTACGATCCAAAGATGGCTACCTCCACATGACTTACGACCCAAAGATGGCTGCGTCCGCACGACTTACGACCCAAAGATGGCTGCCTCCGCACGACTTACGACGCAAAGATGGCTGCCTTCGCATGACTTAAGACCCAAAGATGGCTGCCTCCGCACAACTTATTACGGAAAGATGTCTGCCTCTCGCACAACTTACGACCCAAAGATGGCTGCCTCCGCACGACTCACGACCCAAAGATGGCAGCCTCCACACGACTTACGACCCAAAGATGGCTGCCTCCACATGACCTACGATCCAAAGATGGATGCCTCCGCACAACTTACGACCCAAAGATGGCTGCCTCCGCCCAACTTTTTACGGAAAGATGGCTGCCTCCGCACGACTTACGACCCAAAGATGGCTGCCTCCGCAAGACTTACGACGCAAAGATGGCTGCCTCCGCATGACTTACGATCCAAAGATGGCTACCTCCACATGACTTACGACCCAAAGATGGCTGCGTCCGCACGACTTACGACCCAAAGATGGCTGCCTCCGCACAACTTATTACGGAAAGATGTCTGCCTCCGCACAACTTACAACCCAAAGATGGCTACCTCCGCACGACTCACGACCCAAAGATGGCTGCCTCCACACGACTTACGACCCAAAGGTGGCTGCCTATGTATAACTTACGACCCAAAGATGGCTGCCTCCGCATGACTTACGACTCAAAGATGGCTGCCTCCATATGACTTACGACCCAAAGATTGCTGCCTCCGCACGACTTATGACCCAAAGATGGCTGCCTCTGCATGACTTACGACCCAAAGATGGCTGCCTCAGCATGACTTACGACTCAAAGATGGCTGCCTCTGCACGACTTACGACGCAAAGATGGCTGCCTCCTCATGACTTACGACCCAAAGATGGCTGCCTCCGCACGACTTACGACCCAAGGATGGCTGCCACCGCACGACTTAAAACCCAAAGATGGCTGCCTTCACATGACTTAAGACCCAAAGATGGCTGCCTCCGCACAACTTATTACGGAAAGATGTCTGCCTCCGCACAACTTACGACACAAAGATGGCTGCCTCCACACGACTCATGACCCAAAGATGGCTGCCTCCACACGACTTACCACCCAAAGATAGCTGCCTCCACACGACTTATGACCCAAAGATGGCTGCCTCCACACGACCCAAAGATGGCTGCCTCCGCACGACATATGACCCAAAGATGGCTGCCTCCGCACGACTTACTACGCAAAGATGGCTGCCTCGGCACGACCTATGACCCAAAGATGGCTGCCTCCGCATGACTTACGACCCAAAGATGGCTGCCTCCTCATGACTTACGACTCAAAGATGGCTGCCACCGCACGACTTACGACGCAAAGATGGCTGCCTCCTCATGACTTACGACCCAAAGATGGCTGCCTCCGCACGACTTACGACCCAAAGATGGCTGCCTCCGCATAACTTACGACCCAAAGATGGCTGCCTCCGCACGACTTACGACCCAAAGATGGCTGCCTCCACACGACTTACGACCCAAAGACGGCTGCCTCCACATGACTTACGACCCAAAGATGGCTGCCTCCACACGACCCAAAGATGGCTGCCTCCGCACAACATATGACCCAAAGATGGCTGCCTCCCCACGACTTACGACGCAAAGATGGCTGCCTCCGCATGACTTACGACCCAAAGATGGCTGCCTCCGCACGACTTACGACCCAAAGATGGCTACCTCCACACGACTTATGACCCAAAGATGGCTGAATCCGCATGACTTTCGACCCAAAGATGGATGCCTCTGCATGACTTATGACCCAAAGATGGCTTCCTCCACATGACTTACGACCCAAAGATGGCTGCCTCCGCATGACTTATGACCCAAAGATGGCTGCCTCTGCACGACTTACGACCCAAAGATGTCTGGATCCGCATGACGTACGACCCAAATATGGCTGCCTTTGCATGAATGAAGACCCAAAGATGGCTGCCTCCGCATGACTTACGACCCAAAGATGGCTGCCACCGCACGACTTACGACCCAAAGATGGCTACCTCCGCACGACTTACTACCCAAAGATGGCTGCCTCCGCACGACTTTTGACCCAAAGATGGCTGCCTCTGCACAACTTATTACCCAAAGATGGCTGCCTCCACACGACTTACGACCCAAAGATGGCTGCCTCCGTATGACTTACGACCCAAAGATGGCTGCCTCCGCACGACTTATGACTAGTGTTGAGCATTCCGATGCTGCAAGTATCGGGTATCGGCCGATACTTGCTGTATCGGAATTCCGATACCGGGATTCCGATACTCTTGTGGTATCGGGTATCGGAACAACATTAATGTTAAAATGTGTAAAATAGAGAATTAAAATAAAAAATATCGCTATACTCACCTGTCCGACGCAGCCGGGACCTCAGCGCAGGAACCGGCAGCGTTGTTTGTTTAAAATTCCCGCTTTTACATGGTTACGCGAAGTCCCGGCTTGTGATTGGTCAGGGCGGCCATGTTGCCGGGCCGCGGACCAATCACAGCAAGCCGTGACGAAAATACGTCACGGCTTGCTGTGATTGGTCCGCGTCCCGGCAACATGGCCGCCATTAACCAATCACAAGCCGTGACGTCACGGGAGGCTGGAAACCCGCTCATTTTAAAAAGGGCGCGTGTCCAGCCTCCCGTGACGTCACGGCTTGTGATTGGTTGCGTCGCGGTCAACCAATCACAAGCCGGGAGGCTGGACACGCGCCCATTTCAAAATGAGCGCGTCCAGCCTCCCGGCTTGTGATTGGTTGATCGCGGCGCAACCAATCACAAGCCGTGACGTCACGGGAGGCTGGACACGCGCCCATTTCAAAATGAGCGCGTCCAGCCTCCCGGCTTGTGATTGGTTGATCGCGGCGCAACCAATCACAAGCCGTGACGTCACGGGAGGCTGGACACGCGCCCATTTCAAAATGAGCGCGTCCAGCCTCCCGGCTTGTGATTGGTTGATCGCGGCGCAACCAATCACAAGCCGTGACGTCACGGGAGGCTGGACACGCGCCCATTTCAAAATGAGCGCGTCCAGCCTCCCGGCTTGTGATTGGTTGATCGCGGCGCAACCAATCACAAGCCGTGACGTCACGGGAGGCTGGACACGCGCCCATTTTAAAATGAGCGCGTGTCCAGCCTCCCGTGACGTCCCGGCTTGTGATTGGTCAGGGCGGCCATATTGCCGGGACGCGGACCAATCCCAGCAAGCCGTGACGTAATTTCGTCACGGCTTGCTGTGATTGGTCCGCGTCCCGGCAACATGGCCGACCTGACCAATCACAAGCCGGGAATTCACGTAACCAAGTAATAGCGCGATTTTTAAACAAACAACGCTGCCGGTTCCCTCGCTGAAGTCCCGGCTGCGTCGGACAGGTGAGTATAGCAATATTTTTTATTTTAATTCTTTCTTTTACACATTTATATGGTTCCCAGGGCCTGAAGGAGAGTTTCCTCTCCTTCAGACCCTGGGAACCATCAGGAATACCGTCCGATACATGAGTCCCATTGACTTGTATTGGTATCGGGTATCGGTATCGGATTGGATTCCGATACTGTGACGGTATCGGCCGATACTTTCCGATACCGATACTTTCAAGTATCGGACGGTATCGCTCAACACTACTTATGACCCAAAGATGGCTGCCTCTGCATGACTTACGATCCAAAGATGGCTGCCTCCGCATGACTTACGACTCAAAGATGGCTGCCTCCGCACGACTTACGACGCAAAGATGGCTGCCTCCTCATGACTTACGACCCAAAGATGGCTGCCTCCACACGACCCAAAGATGGCTGCCTCCACACGACATATGACCCAAAGATGGCTGCCTCCGCACAACTTACGACGCAAAGATGGCTGCCTCCGCATGACTTACGACCCAAAGATGGCTGTCTCCGCACGACTTACGACCCAAAGATGGCTGCCTCCGCATGACTTACGATCCAAAGATGGCTACCTCCACATGACTTACGACCCAAAGATGGCTGCGTCCGCACGACTTACGACCCAAAGATGGCTGCCTCCGCACGACTTACGACGCAAAGATGGCAGCCTCCGCATGACTTACGATCCAAAGATGGCTACCTCCACATGACTTACGACCCAAAGATGGCTGCGTCCGCACGACTTACGACTAGTGTTGAGCATTCCGATGCTGCAAGTATCGGGTATCGGCCGATACTTGCTGTATCGGAATTCCGATACCGGGATTCCGATACTCTTGTGGTATCGGGTATCGGGTATCGGAACAACATTAATGTTAAAATGTGTAAAATAGAGAATTAAAATAAAAAATATCGCTATACTCACCTGTCCGACGCAGCCGGGACCTCAGCGCAGGAACCGGCAGCGTTGTTTGTTTAAAATTCCCGCTTTTACATGGTTACGCGAAGTCCCGGCTTGTGATTGGTCAGGGCGGCCATGTTGCCGGGCCGCGGACCAATCACAGCAAGCCGTGACGAAAATACGTCACGGCTTGCTGTGATTGGTCCGCGTCCCGGCAACATGGCCGCCATTAACCAATCACAAGCCGTGACGTCACGGGAGGCTGGAAACGCGCTCATTTTAAAAAGGGCGCGTGTCCAGCCTCCCGTGACGTCACGGCTTGTGATTGGTTGCGTCGCGGTCAACCAATCACAAGCCGGGAGGCTGGACACGCGCCCATTTCAAAATGAGCGCGTCCAGCCTCCCGGCTTGTGATTGGTTGATTGCGGCGCAACCAATCACAAGCCGTGACGTCACGGGAGGCTGGACACGCGCCCATTTCAAAATGAGCGCGTCCAGCCTCCCGGCTTGTGATTGGTTGATCGCGGCGCAACCAATCACAAGCCGTGACGTCACGGGAGGCTGGACACGCGCCCATTTTAAAATGAGCGCGTGTCCAGCCTCCCGTGACGTCCCGGCTTGTGATTGGTCAGGGCGGCCATATTGCCGGGACACGGACCAATCACAGCAAGCCGTGACGTAATTTCGTCACGGCTTGCTGTGATTGGTCCGCGTCCCGGCAACATGGCCGACCTGACCAATCACAAGCCGGGAATTCACGTAACCAAGTAATAGCGCGATTTTTAAACAAACAACGCTGCCGGTTCCCTCGCTGAAGTCCCGGCTGCGTCGGACAGGTGAGTATAGCGATATTTTTTATTTTAATTCTTTCTTTTACACATTTATATGGTTCCCAGGGCCTGAAGGAGAGTTTCCTCTCCTTCAGACCCTGGGAACCATCAGGGATACCGTCCGATACATGAGTCCCATTGACTTGTATTGGTATCGGGTATCGGTATCGGATTGGATTCCGATACTGTGACGGTATCGGCCGATACTTTCCGATACCGATACTTTCAAGTATCGGACGGTATCGCTCAACACTACTTACGACCCAAAGATGGCTGCCTCCGCACAACTTATTACGGAAAGATGTCTGCCTCCGCACAACTTACAACCCAAAGATGGCTACCTCCGCACGACTCACGACCCAAAGATGGCTGCCTCCACACGACTTACGACCCAAAGGTGTCTGCCTCCACATGACCTACGATCCAAAGATGGATGCCTCCCCACAACTTACGACCCAAAGATGGCTGCCTCCGCACAACTTTTTACGGAAAGATGGCTGCCTCTGCACGACTTACGACCCAAAGATGGCTGCCTCCTCACGACTTACGACCCAAAGATGGCTACCTCCACACGACTTACGACCCAAAGATGGCTGAATCCGCATGACTTACGACCCAAAGATGGATGCGTCCGCATGACTTATGACCCAAAGATGGCTTCCTCCGCACGACTTACGACCCAAAGATGGCTGCCTCCGCACGACTTATGACCCAAAGATGGCTGCCTCTGCACGACTTTTGACCCAAAGATGTCTGCATCCGCATGACTTACGACCCAAATATGGCTGCCTCTGCATGAATTAAGACCCAAAGATGGCTGCCTCCACACGACTTACGACGCAAAGATGGCTGCCTCCGCATGACTTACGACCCAAAGATGGCTGCCACCGCACGACTTACGACCCAAAGATGGCTACCTCCGCACGACTTACTACCCAAAGATGGCTGCCTCCGCACGACTTATGACCCAAAGATGGCTGCCTCTGCACAACTTATTACCCAAAGATGGCTGCCTCCACACGACTTACGAGCCAAAGATGGCTGCCTCCGTTTGACTTACGACCCAAAGATGGCTGCCTCCGCACGACTTATGACCCAAAGATGGCTGCCTCCGCATGACTTACGACCCAAAGATGGCTGCCTCCACACGACCCAAAGATGGCTGCCTCCGCACGACACATGACCCAAAGATGGCTGCCTCCACATGACTTACGACGCAAAGATGGCTGCCTCCGCATGACTTACGACCCAAAGATGGCTGTCTCCGCATGACTTACGACCCAAAGATGGCTGCCTCCACATGACTTACGATCCAAAGATGGCTACCTCCACATGACTTACGACCCAAAGATGGCTGCGTCCGCACGACTTACGACCCAAAGATGGCTGCCTCCGCATGACTTACGACGCAAAGATGGCTGCCTTCGCATGACTTAAGACCCAAAGATGGCTGCCTCCGCACAACTTATTACGGAAAGATGTCTGCCTCTCGCACAACTTACGACCCAAAGATGGCTGCCTCCGCACGACTCACGACCCAAAGATGGCAGCCTCCACACGACTTACGACCCAAAGGTGGCTGCCTGTGCATAACTTACGACCCAAAGATGGATGCCTCCACATGACTTACGACCCAAAGATGGCTGCCTCCACATGACCTACGATCCAAAGATGGATGCCTCCGCACAACTTACGACCCAAAGATGGCTGCCTCCGCCCAACTTTTTACGGAAAGATGGCTGCCTCCGCACGACTTACGACCCAAAGATGGCTGCCTCCGCACGACTTACGACGCAAAGATGGCTGCCTCCGCATGACTTACGATCCAAAGATGGCTACCTCCACATGACTTACGACCCAAAGATGGCTGAGTCCGCACGACTTACGACCCAAAGATGGCTGCCTCCGCACAACTTATTACGGAAAGATGTCTGCCTCCGCACAACTTACAACCCAAAGATGGCTACCTCCGCACGACTCACGACCCAAAGATGGCTGCCTCCACACGACTTACGACCCAAAGGTGGCTGCCTATGTATAACTTACGACCCAAAGATGGCTGCCTCCGCATGACTTACGACTCAAAGATGGCTGCCTCCGCACGACTTACGACGCAAAGATGGCTGCCTTCTCATGACTTACAACCCAAAGATGGCTGCCACCGCACGACTTACGACCCAAAGACGGCTGCCACCGCGCGACTTACAACCCAAAGATGGCTGCCTCCACAGGACCCAAAGATGGCTGCGTCCGCATGACTTACGACCCAAAGATGGCTGCCTCCGCATGACTTACGACGCAAAGATGGCTGCCTTCACATGACTTAAGACCCAAAGATGGCTGCCTCCGCACAACTTATTACGGAAAGATGTCTGCCTCCACACAACTTACGACCTAAAGATGGCTGCCTCCACACGACTTACGACCCAAAGGTGGCTGCCTATGCATAACTTACGACCCAAAGATGGATGCCTCTGCACAACTTACGACCCAAAGATGGCTGCCTCCGCATGACTTATGACCCAAAGATGGCTTCCTCCGCACGACTTACGACCCAAAGATGGCTGCCTCCGCACGACTTATGACCCAAAGATGGCTGCCTCTGCACGACTTACGACCCAAAGATGTCTGCATCCGCATGACTTACGACCCAAATATGGCTGCCTCTGCATGAATTAAGACCCAAAGATGGCTGCCTCCACACGACTTACGACGCAAAGATGGCTGCCTCCGCATGACTTACGACCCAAAGATGGCTGCCACCGCACGACTTACGACCCAAAGATGGCTACCTCCGCACGACTTACTACCCAAAGATGGCTGCCTCCGCACGACTTATGACCCAAAGATGGCTGCCTCTGCACAACTTATTACCCAAAGATGGCTGCCTCCACACGACTTACGACCCAAAGATGGCTGCCTCCGTATGACTTACGACCCAAAGATGGCTGCCTCCGCACGACTTATGACCCAAAGATGGCTGCCTCCGCATGACTTACGACCCAAAGATGGCTGCCTCCGCATGACTTACGACTCAAAGATGGATGCCTCCGCACGACTTACGACGCAAAGATGGCTGCCTCCTCATGACTTACGACCCAAAGATGGCTGCCTCCGCACGACTTATGACCCAAAGATGGCTGCCACCGCACGACTTACAACCCAAAGATGGCTACCTCCACAGAACCCAAAGATGGCTGCGTCCGCACGACTTACAACCCAAAGATGGCTGCCTCCGCACGACTTACGATGCAAAGATGGCTGCCTTCACATGACTTAAGACCCAAAGATGGCTGCCTCCGCACAACTTATTACGGAAAGATGTCTGCCTCGGCACAACTTACGACCCAAAGATGGCTGCCTCCACACGACTTACGACCCAAAGGTGGCTGCCTATGCATAACTTACGACCCAAAGATGGATGCCTCTGCACAACTTACGACCCAAAGATGGCTGCCTCCGCACAACTTTTTACGGAAAGATGGCTGCCTCTGCACGACTTACGACCCAAAGATGGCTGCCTCCGCACGACTTACGACCCAAAGATGGCTGCCTCCACACGACTTACGACCCAAAAATGGCTGCCTCCACATGACTTATGACCCAAAGATGGCTGCCTCCACACGACCCAAAGCTGGCTGCCTCCGCACGACATATGACCCAAAGATGGTTGCCTCCGCACGACTTACGACGCAAAGATGGCTGCCTCCGCATGACTTACGACCCAAAGATGGCTGTCTCCGCACGACTTACGACCCAAAGATGGCTGAATCCGCATGACTTACGACCCAAAGATGGATGCCTCCGCATGACTTATGACCCAAAGATGGCTTCCTCCGCACGACTTACGACCCAAAGATGGCTGCCTCCGCACGACTTATGACCCAAAGATGGCTGCCTCTGCACGACTTACGACCCAAAGATGTCTGCATCTGCATGACTTACGACCCAAATATGGCTGCCTCTGCATGAATTAAGACCCAAAGATGGCTGCCTCCAGACGACTTACGACGCAAAGATGGCTGCCTCCGCATGACTTACGACCCAAAGATGGCTGCCACCGCACGACTTACGACCCAAAGATGGCTACCTCCGCACGACTTACTACCCAAAGATGGCTGCCTCCGCACGACTTATGACCCAAAGATGGCTGCCTCTGCACAACTTATTACCCAAAGATGGCTGCCTCCACACGACTTACGACCCAAAGATGGCTGCCTCCGTATGACTTACGACCCAAAGATGGCTGCCTCCGCACGACTTATGACCCAAAGATGGCTGCCTCCGCATGACTTACGACCCAAAGATGGCTACCTCCGCATGACTTACGACTCAAAGATGGCTGCCTCCGCACGACTTACGACGCAAAGATGGCTGCCTCCTCATGACTTACGACCCAAAGATGGCTGCCTCCGCACGACTTACGACCCAAAGATGGCTGCCACCGCACGACTTACAACCCAAAGATGGCTGCCTCCACAGGACCCAAAGATGGCTGCGTCCGCACGACTTACGACCCAAAGATGGCTGCCTCCGCACGACTTACGATGCAAAGATGGCTGCCTTCACATGACTTAAGACCCAAAGATGGCTGCCTCCGCACAACTTATGATGGAAAGATGTCTGCCTCCGCACAACTTACGACCCAAAGATGGCTGCCTCCACACGACTTACGACCCAAAGGTGGCTGCCTATGCATAACTTACGACCCAAAGATGGATGCCTCTGCACAACTTACGACCCAAAGATGGCTGCCTCCGCACAACTTTTTACGGAAAGATGGCTGCCTCCGCACGACTTACGACCCAAAGATGGCTGCCTCCACACGAATTACGACCCAAAGATGGCTGCCTCCACCCGACTTACGACCCAAAGATGGCTGCCTCCACATGACTTATGACCCAAAGATGGCTGCATCCACACGACCCAAAGATGGCTGCCTCCGCACGACATATGACCCAAAGTTGGTTGCCTCCGCACGACTTACGACACAAAGATGGCTGCCTCCGCATGACTTACGACCCAAAGATGGCTGTCTCCGCACGACTTACGACCCAAAGATGGCTGCCTCCGCATGACTTACGATCCAAAGATGGCTGCCTCCACATGACTTACGACCCAAAGATGGCTGCGTCCGCACGACTTACGACCCAAAGATGGCTGCCTCCGCAAGACTTACGACGCAAAGATGGCTGCCTTCACATGACTTAAGACCCAAAGATGGCTGCCTCCGCACAACTTATTACTGAAAGATGTCTGCCTCCGCACAACTTACGACCCAAAGATGGCTGCCTCCGCACGACTCACGACCCAAAGATGGCTGCCTCCACACAACTTACGACCCAAAGGTGGCTGCCTATGCATAACTTACGACCCAAAGATGGATGCCTCCGCATGACTTACGACCCAAAGATGGCTGCCTCCACATGACCTACGATCCAAAGATGGATGCCTCCGCACAACTTACGACCCAAAGATGGCTGCCTCTGCACAACTTTTTATGGAAAGATGGCTGCCTCCGCAAGACTTACGACCCAAAGATGGCTGCCTCCGCACGACTTACGACCCAAAGATGGCTACCTCCACACGACTTACGACCCAAAGATGGCTGAATCCGCATGACTTACGACCCAAAGATGGATGCCTCCGCATGACTTATGACCCAAAGATGGCTTCCTCCGCACGACTTATGACCCAAAGATGGCTGCCTCCGCACGACTTATGACCCAAAGATGGCTGCCTCTGCACGACTTACGACCCAAAGATGTCTGCATCCGCATGACTTACGACCCAAATATGGCTGCCTCTGCATGAATTAAGACCCAAAGATGGCTGCCTCCGCACGACTTACGACGCAAAGATGGCTGCCTCCGCATGACTTACGACCCAAAGATGGCTGTCACCGCACGACTTACTACCCAAAGATGGCTGCCTCCACACGACTTATGACCCAAAGATGACTGCCTCCGCACAACTTATTACCCAAAGATGGCTGCCTCCACACGACTTACGACCCAAAGATGGCTGCCTCCGTATGACTTACGACGCAAAGATGGCTGCCTCCGCACGACTTATGACCCAAAGATGGCTGCCTCCGCATGACTTACGACCCAAAGATGGCTGCCTCCGCATGACTTACGACGCAAAGATGGCTGCCTCCTCATGACTTACGACCCAAAGATGGCTGCCTCCGCACGACTTACGACCCAAAGATGGCTGCCACCGCACGACTTACAACTCAAAGATGGCTGCCTCCACAGGACCCAAAGATGGCTGCGTCCGCACGACTTACAACCCAAAGATGGCTGCCTCCGCACGACTTACGACGCAAAGATGGCTGCCTTCACATGACTTAACACCCAAAGATGGCTGCCTCCGCACAACTTATTACGGAAAGATGTCTGCCTCCGCACAACTTGCGACCCAAAGATGGCTGCCTCCGCACAACTCATGACCCAAAGGTGGCTGCCTATGCATAACTTACGACCCAAAGATGGATGCCTCCGCACAACTTACGACCCAAATATGGCTGCCTCCGCACAACTTTTTACGGAAAGATGGCTGCCTCCGCACGACTTACGACCCAAAGATGGCTGCCTCCGCACGACTTACGACCCAAAGATGGCTGCCTCTACATGACTTACGACCCAAAGATGGCTGCCTCCACATGACTTATGACCCAAAGATGGCTGCCTCCACACGACCCAAAGATGGCTGCCTCCGCACGACATATGACCCAAAGATGGCTGCCTCCGCACGACTTACGATGCAAAGATGGCTGCCTCCGCATGACTTACGAACCAAAGATGGTGTGCCTCCGCACAACTTACGACCCAAAGATGGCTGCCTCCGCACGACTTATGACCCAAAGATGGCTGCCTCCGCACGACCCAAAGATGGCTGCCTTCCCGCGACTTACGACCCAAAGATGGCTACCTCCGCACTACTTACAACCCAAAGATGGCTGCCTCCGCACAACTTATTACGGAAAGATGTCTGCCTCCGCACAACTAACGACCCAAAGATGGCTGCCTCCGCACGACTCACGACCCAAAGATGGCTGCCTCCACACGACTTACGACCCAAAGGTGGCTGCCTATGCATAACTTACGACCCAAAGATGGATGCCTCCGCATGACTTACGACCCAAAGATGGCTGCCTCCACATGACCTACGGTCCAAAGATGGATGCCTCCGCACAACTTACGACCCAAAGATGGCTGCCTCCGCACAACTTTTTACGGAAAGATGGCTGCCTCCGTACGACTTACGACCCAAAGATGGCTGCCTCCGCATGACTTACGACCCAAAGATGGCTGCCTCCACATGACTTACGTCCCAAAGATGGCTGAATCCGCATGACTTACGACCCAAAGATGGATGCCGCCGCATGACTTATAACCCAAAGATGGCTGCCTCCGCACGACTTACGACCCAAAGATGGCTGCCTCCGCACGACTTATGACCCAAAGATGGCTGCCTCTGCACGACTTACGACCCAAAGATGTCTGCATCCGCATGACTTACGACCCAAATATGGCTGCCTCTGCATGAATTAAGACCCAAAGATGGCTGCCTCCGCACGACTTACGACGCAAAGATGGCTGCCTCCGCATGACTTACGACCCAAAGATGGCTGTCACCGCACGACTTACTACCCAAAGATGGCTGCCTCCACACGACTTATGACCGAAAGATGACTGCCTCCGCACAACTTATTACCCAAAGATGGCTGCCTCCACACGACTTACGACCCAAAGATGGCTGCCTCCGTATGACTTACGACGCAAAGATGGCTGCCTCCGCACGACTTATGACCCAAAGATGGCTGCCTCCGCATGACTTACGACCCAAAGATGGCTGCCTCCGCATGACTTACGACGCAAAGATGGCTGCCTCCTCATGACTTACGACCCAAAGATGGCTGCCTCCGCACGACTTACGACCCAAAGATGGCTGCCACCGCACGACTTACAACTCAAAGATGGCTGCCTCCACAGGACCCAAAGATGGCTGCGTCCGCACGACTTACGACCCAAAGATGGCTGCCTCCGCACGACTTACGACGCAAAGATGGCTGCCTTCACATGACTTAACACCCAAAGATGGCTGCCTCCGCACAACTTATTACGGAAAGATGTCTGCCTCCGCACAACTTGCGACCCAAAGGTGGCTGCCTATGCATAACTTACGACCCAAAGATGGATGCCTCCGCACAACTTACGACCCAAATATGGCTGCCTCCGCACAACTTTTTACGGAAAGATGGCTGCCTCCGCACGACTTACGACCCAAAGATGGCTGCCTCCGCACGACTTACGACCCAAAGATGGCTGCCTCTACATGACTTACGACCCAAAGATGGCTGCCTCCACATGACTTATGACCCAAAGATGGCTGCCTCCACACGACCCAAAGATGGCTGCCTCCGCACGACATATGACCCAAAGATGGCTGCCTCCGCACGACTTACGATGCAAAGATGGCTGCCTCCGCATGACTTACGAACCAAAGATGGTGTGCCTCCGCACAACTTACGACCCAAAGATGGCTGCCTCCGCACGACTTATGACCCAAAGATGGCTGCCTCCGCACGACCCAAAGATGGCTGCCTTCCCGCGACTTACGACCCAAAGATGGCTACCTCCGCACTACTTACAACCCAAAGATGGCTGCCTCCGCACAACTTATTACGGAAAGATGTCTGCCTCCGCACAACTAACGACCCAAAGATGGCTGCCTCCGCACGACTCACGACCCAAAGATGGCTGCCTCCACACGACTTACGACCCAAAGGTGGCTGCCTATGCATAACTTACGACCCAAAGATGGATGCCTCCGCATGACTTACGACCCAAAGATGGCTGCCTCCACATGACCTACGATCCAAAGATGGATGCCTCCGCACAACTTACGACCCAAAGATGGCTGCCTCCGCACAACTTTTTACGGAAAGATGGCTGCCTCCGTACGACTTACGACCCAAAGATGGCTGCCTCCGCATGACTTACGACCCAAAGATGGCTGCCTCCACATGACTTACGTCCCAAAGATGGCTGAATCCGCATGACTTACGACCCAAAGATGGATGCCGCCGCATGACTTATAACCCAAAGATGGCTGCCTCCGCACGACTTACGACCCAAAGATGGCTGCCTCCGCACGACTTATGACCCAAAGATGGCTGCCTCTGCACGACTTTCGACCCAAAGATGTCTACATCCGCATGACTTACGACCCAAATATGGCTGCCTCCGCATGACTTACGACCCAAAGATGGCTGCCACCGCACGACTTACGACCCAAAGATGGCTACCTCCGCACGACTTACTACCCAAAGATGGCTGCCTCCGCACGACTTATGACTCAAAGATGGCTGCCTCTGCACAACTTACTACCCAAAGATGGCTGCCTCCGCACGACTTACGACCCAAAGATGGCTGCCTCCGCATGACTTACGACCCAAAGATGGCTGCCTCCGCACGACTTATGACCCAAAGATGGCTGCCTCTGCACAACATATTACCCAAAGATGGCTGCCTCCGCACGACTTACGACCCAAAGATGGCTGCCTCCGCACGACTTACGACCCAAAGATGACTGCCTCCACATGACTTACGACCCAAAGGTGGCTGTCTCCGCACGACTTACGACCCAAAGATGGATGCCTCCGCATGACTTACGATCCAAAGATGGCTGCCTCCACACGACTTACGACCCAAAGATGGCTGCCTCCGCACGACTTACGACCCAAAGATGGCTGCCACCGCACGACTTACAACCCAAAGATGGCTGCCTCCACTGGACCCAAAGATGGCTGCATCCGCACGACTTACGACCCAAAGATGGCTGCCTCCGCACGACTTACGACGCAAAGATGGCTGCCTTCACATGACTTAAGACCCAAAGATGGCTGCCTCTGCACAACTTATTACGGAAAAATGTCTGCCTCCGCACAACTTACGACCCAAAGATGGCTGCCTCCGCACGACTTATGACCCAAGGATGGCTGCCTCCGCATGACTTACGACCCAAAGATGGCTGCCTCCACATGACTTATGACTCAAAGATGGCTGCCTCCGCACGACTTACGACGCAAAGATGGTTGCCTCCTCATGACTTACGACCCAAAGATGGCTGCCTCCGCACGACTTACGACCCAAAGATGGCTGCCACCGCACGACTTACAACCCAAAGATGGCTGCCTCCACAGGACCCAAAGATGGCTGCGTCCGCACGACTTACGACCCAAAGATGGCTGCCTCCGCACGACTTACGATGCAAAGATGGCTGCCTTCACATGACTTAAGACCCAAAGATGGCTGCCTCCGCACAACTTATTACGGAAAGATGTCTGCCTCCGCACAACTTACGACCCAAAGATGGCTGCCTCCGCACAACTCATGACCCAAAGATGGCTGCCTCCACACAACTTACGACCCAAAGGTGGCTGCCTATGCATAACTTACGACCCAAAGATGGATGCCTCCGCACAACTGACGACCCAAAGATGGCTGCCTCCGCACAACTTTTTACGGAAAGATGGCTGCCTCCGCACGACTAACGACCCAAAGATGGCTGCCTCCGCACGACTTACGACCCAAAGATGGCTGCCTCTACACGACTTATCACCCAAAGATGGCTGCCTCCACATGACTTATGACCCAAAGATGGCTGCCTCCACACGACCCAAAGATGGCTGCCTCCGCACGACATATGACCCAAAGATGGCTGCCTCCGCACGACATACGACGCAAAGATGGCTGCCTCCGCATGACTTACGAACCAAAGATGGCTGCCTCCGCACGACTTACGACCCAAAAATGGCTGCCTCCGCACGACTTATGACCCAAAGATGGCTGCCTCCGCACGACCCAAAGATGGCTGCCTTCCCGCGACTTACGACCCAAAGATGGCTACCTCTGCACTACTTACGACCCAAAGATGGCTGCCTCCGCACAACTTATTACGGAAAGATGTCTGCCTCCGCACAACTAACGACCCAAAGATGGCTGCCTCCGCAAGACTCACGACCCAAAGATGGCTGCCTCCACACGACTTACGACACAAAGGTGGCTGCCTATGCATAACTTACGACCCAAAGATGGATGCCTCCGCATGACTTACGACCCAAAGATGGCTGCCTCCACATGACCTACGATCCAAAGATGGATGCCTCCACACAACTTACGACCCAAAGATGGCTGCCTCCGCAAAACTTTTTATGGAAAGATGGCTGCCTCCGCACGACTTACGACCCAAAGATGGCTGCCTCCGCACGACTTACGACCCAAAGATGGCTGCCTCCACACGACTTACGTCCCAAAGATGGCTGAATCCGCATGACTTACGACCCAAAGATGGATGCCTCCGCATGATTTATGACCCAAAGATGGCTGCCTCCGCACGACTTACGACCCAAAGATGGCTGCCTCCGCACGACTTATGACCCAAAGATGGCTGCCTCTGCACGACTTGCGACCCAAAGATGTCTGCATCCGCATGACTTACGACCCAAATATGGCTGCCTCCGCATGACTTACGACCCAAAGATGGCTGCCACCGCACGACTTATGACCCAAAGATGGCTACCTCCGCCTGACTTACTACCCAAAGATGGCTGCCTCCGCACGACTTATGACCCAAAGATGGCTGCCTCTGCACAACTTATTACCCAACGATGGCTGCCTCCGCACGACTTACGACCCAAAGATGGCTGCCTCCGCATGACTTACGACCCAAAGATGGCTGCCTCCGCACGACTTATGACCCAAAGATGGCTGCCTCTGCACAACTTATTACCCAAAGATGGCTGCCTCCGCACGACTTACGACCCAAAGATGGCTGCCTCCGCACGACTTACGACCCAAAGATGACTGCCTCCACATGACTTACGACCCAAAGGTGGCTGTCTCCGCACGACTTACGACCCAAAGATGGCTGCCTCCGCATGACTTACGATCCAAAGATGGCTGCCTCCACGCGACTTACGACCCAAAGATGGCTGCCTCCGCACGACTTACGACCCAAAGATGGCTGCCACCGCACGACTTACAACCCAAAGATGGCTGCCTCCACAGGACCCAAAGATGGCTGCATCCGCACGACTTACGACCCAAAGATGGCTGCCTCCGCACGACTTAAGATGCAAAGATGGCTGCCTTCACATGACTTAAGACCCAAAGATGGCTGCCTCTGCACAACTTATTACGGAAAGATGTCTGCCTCCGCACAACCTATGACCCAAAGATGGCTGCCTCCGCACGACTTATGACCCAAAGATGGCTGCCTCCGCATGACTTACGACCCAAAGATGGCTGCCTCCACATGACTTACGACTCAAAGATGGCTGCCTCCGCACGACTTACGACGCAAAGATGGCTGCCTCCTCATGACTTACGACCCAAAGATGGCTGCCTCCGCACGACTTACGACCCAAAGATGGCTGCCACCGCACGACTTACGACCCAAAGATGGCTACCTCCGCACGACTTACTACCCAAAGATGGCTGCCTCCGCACGACTTATGACCCAAAGATGGCTGCCTCTGCACAACTTATTACCCAAGGATCGCTGCCTCCGCACGACTTACGACCCAAAGATGGCTGCCTCCACATGACTTACGACCCAAAGATGGCTGCCTCCGCACGACTTATGACCCAAAGATGGCTGCCTCTGCACAACTTATTACCCAAAGATGGCTGCCTCCGCACGACTTACGACCCAAAGATGGCTGCCTCCGCACGACTTACGACCCAAAGATGACTGCCTCCACATGACTTACGACCCAAAGGTGGCTGTCTCCGCACGACTTACGACCCAAAGATGGCTGCCTCCGCATGACTTACGATCCAAAGATGGCTGCCTCCGCACGACTTACGACCCAAAGATGGCTGCCACCGCACGACTTACAACCCAAAGATGGCTGCCTCCACAGGACCCAAAGATGGCTGCATCCGCACGACTTACGACCCAAAGATGGCTGCCTCCGCACGACTTACGACGCAAAGATGGCTGCCTTCACATGACTTAAGACCCAAAGATGGCTGCCTCTGCACAACTTATTACGGAAAGATGTTTGCCTCCGCACAACTTACGACCCAAAGATGGCTGCCTCCACACGACTTACGACCCAAAGATGGCTGCCTCTGCACAACTTATTACCCAAAGATGGCTGCCTCCGCACGACTTACGACCCAAAGATGGCTGCCTCCACATGACTTACGACCCAAAGGTGGCTGTCTCCGCACGACTTACGACCCAAAGATGGCTGCCTCCGCATGACTTACGATCCAAAGATGGCTGCCTCCACGCGACTTACGACCCAAAGATGGCTGCCTCCGCACGACTTACGACCCAAAGATGGCTGCCACCGCACGACTTACAACCCAAAGATGGCTGCCTCCACAGGACCCAAAGATGGCTGCATCCGCACGACTTACGACCCAAAGATGGCTGCCTCCGCACGACTTACGATGCAAAGATGGCTGCCTTCACATGACTTAAGACCCAAAGATGGCTGCTTCTGCACAACTTATTACGGAAAGATGTCTGCCTCCGCACAACTTATGACCCAAAGATGGCTGCCTCCGCACGACTTATGACCCAAAGATGGCTGCCTCCGCATGACTTACGACCCAAAGATGGCTGCCTCCACATGACTTACGACTCAAAGATGGCTGCCTCCGCACGACTTACGACGCAAAGATGGCTGCCTCCTCATGACTTACGACCCAAAGATGGCTGCCTCCGCACGACTTACGACCCAAAGATGGCTGCCACCGCACGACTTACGACCCAAAGATGGCTACCTCCGCACGACTTACTACCCAAAGATGGCTGCCTCCGCACGACTTATGACCCAAAGATGGCTGCCTCTGCACAACTTATTACCCAAGGATCGCTGCCTCCGCACGACTTACGACCCAAAGATGGCTGCCTCCACATGACTTACGACCCAAAGATGGCTGCCTCCGCACGACTTATGACCCAAAGATGGCTGCCTCTGCACAACTTATTACCCAAAGATGGCTGCCTCCGCACGACTTACGACCCAAAGATGGCTGCCTCCGCACGACTTACGACCCAAAGATGACTGCCTCCACATGACTTACGACCCAAAGGTGGCTGTCTCCGCACGACTTACGACCCAAAGATGGCTGCCTCCGCATGACTTACGATCCAAAGATGGCTGCCTCCGCACGACTTACAACCCAAAGATGGCTGCCTCCACAGGACCCAAAGATGGCTGCATCCGCACGACTTACGACCCAAAGATGGCTGCCTCCGCACGACTTACGACGCAAAGATGGCTGCCTTCACATGACTTAAGACCCAAAGATGGCTGCCTCTGCACAACTTATTACGGAAAGATGTTTGCCTCCGCACAACTTACGACCCAAAGATGGCTGCCTCCACACGACTTACGACCCAAAGGTGGCTGCCTATGCATAACTTACGACCCAAAGATGGATGCCTCCGCACAACTTACGACCCAAAGATGGCTGCCTCCGCACAACTTTTTACGGAAAGATGGCTGCCTCCGCACGACTTACGACCCAAAGATGGCTGCCTCCACACGACTTACGACCCAAAGATGGCTGCCTCCACACGACTTACGACCCAAAGACGGCTGCCTCCACATGACTTACGACCCAAAGATGGCTGCCTCCACACGACCCAAAGATGGCTGCCTCCGCACGACATATGACCCAAAGATGGCTGCCTCCGCAATACTTACGACGCAAAGATGGCTGCCTCCGCATGACTTACGACCCAAAGATGGCTGCCTCCGCACGACTTATGACCCAAAGATGGCTGCCTCCACATGACTTACGACCCAAAGATGGCTGCCTCCGTATGACTTACGACCCAAAGATGGCTGCCTCCGCATGACTTATGACCCAAAGATGGCTGCCTCCGCACGACTTACGACCCAAAGATGACTGCCTCCACATGACTTACGACCCAAAGGTGGCTGTCTCCGCACGACTTACGACCCACAGATGGCTGCCTCCGCATGACTTACGATCCAAAGATGGCTGCCTCCACACGACTTACGACCGAAACATGGCTGCCTCCGCACGACTTACGACCCAAAGATGGCTGCCACCACACGACTTACAACCCAAAGATGGCTGCCTCCACAGGACACAAAGATGGCTGCATCCGCACGACTTACGACCCAAAGATGGCTGCCTCCGCACGACTTACGACGCAAAGATGGCTGCCTTCACATGACTTAAGACCCAAAGATGGCTGCCTCTGCACAACTTATTACGGAAAGATGTCTGCCTCCGCACAACTTACGACCCAAAGATGGCTGCCTCTGCACGACTTATGACCCAAAGATGGCTGCCTCCGCATGACTTACGACCCAAAGATGGCTGCCTCCACATGACTTACGACTCAAAGATGGCTGCCTCCGCACGACTTACGACGCAAAGATGGCTGCCTCCTCATGACTTACGACCCAAAGATGGCTGCCTCCGCACGACTTACGACCCAAAGATGGCTGCCACCGCACGACTTACGACCCAAAGATGGCTACCTCCGCACGACTTACTACCCAAAGATGGCTGCCTCCGCACGACTTATGACCCAAAGATGGCTGCCTCTGCACAACTTATTACCCAAGGATCGCTGCCTCCGCACGACTTACGACCCAAAGATGGCTGCCTCCGCATGACTTACGACCCAAAGATGGCTGCCTCCGCACGACTTATGACCCAAAGATGGCTGCCTCTGCACAACTTATTACCAAAAGATGGCTGCCTCCGCACGACTTACGACCCAAAGATGGCTGCCTCCGCACGACTTACGACCCAAAGATGACTGCCTCCACATGACTTTCGACCCAAAGGTGGCTGTCTCCGCACGACTTACGACCCAAAGATGGCTGCCTCCGCATGACTTACGATCCAAAGATGGCTGCCTCCACGCGACTTACGACCCAAAGATGGCTGCCTCCGCACGACTTACGACCCAAAGATGGCTGCCACCGCACGACTTACAACCCAAAGATGGCTGCCTCCACAGGACCCAAAGATGGCTGCATCCGCACGACTTACGACCCAAAGATGGCTGCCTCCGCACGACTTACGACGCAAAGATGGCTGCCTTCACATGACTTAAGACCCAAAGATGGCTGCCTCTGCACAACTTATTACGGAAAGATGTCTGCCTCTGCACAACTTACGACTCAAAGATGGCTGCCTCCGCACGACTTACGACGCAAAGATGGCTGCCTCCTCACGACTTACGACCCAAAGATGGCTGCCACCGCATGACTTACAACCCAAAGATGGCTGCCTCCACAGGACCCAAAGATGGCTGCGTCCGCACGACTTACGACCCAAAGATGGCTGCCTCCGCACGACTTACGACCCAAAGATGGCTGCCTCCACACGACTTACGACCCAAAGATGGCTGCCTCCGCATGACTTATGACCCAAAGATGGCTGCCTCCACACGACCCAAAGATGGCTGCCTCCGCACGACATATGACCCAAAGATGGCTGCCTCCGCACGACTTACGACGCAAAGATGGCTGCCTCCACATGACTTATGTCCCAAAGATGGCTGCTTCCGCATGACTTACGACCCAAAGATGGCTGCCTCCGCATGGCTTACGACTCAAAGATGGCTGCCTCCGCACGACTTACGATGCAAAGATGGCTGCCTCCTCATGACTTACGACCCAAAGATGGCTGCCTCCACACGACTTACGACCCAAAGATGGCTGCCTCCGCACAACTTACGACCCAAAGATGGCTGCCTCCGCACGACTTACGACCCAAAGATGGCTGCCTCCACACGACTTACGATCCAAAGACGGCTGCCTCCACATGACTTACGACCCAAAGATGGCTGCCTCCACACGACCCAAAGATGGCTGCCTCTGCACGACATATGACCCAAAGATGGCTGCCTCCACATGACTTACGACGCAAAGATGGCTGCCTCCGCATGACTTACGACCCAAAGATGGCTGTCTCCGCACGACTTACGACCCAAAGATGGCTGCCTCCACATGACTTATGATCCAAAGATGGCTACCTCCACATGACTTACGACCCAAAGATGGCTGCGTCCGCACGACTTACGACCCAAAGATGGCTGCCTCCGCACGACTTACGACGCAAAGATGGCTGCCTTCGCATGACTTAAGACCCAAAGATGGCTGCCTCCGCACAACTTATTACGAAAAGATGTCTGCCTCTCGCACAACTTACGACCCAAAGATGGCTGCCTCCGCACGACTTACGACCCAAAGATGACTGCCTCCACATGACTTTCGACCCAAAGGTGGCTGTCTCCGCACGACTTACGACCCAAAGATGGCTGCCTCCGCATGACTTACGATCCAAAGATGGCTGCCTCCACGCGACTTACGACCCAAAGATGGCTGCCTCCGCACGACTTACGACCCAAAGATGGCTGCCACCGCACGACTTACAACCCAAAGATGGCTGCCTCCACAGGACCCAAAGATGGCTGCATCCGCACGACTTACGACCCAAAGATGGCTGCCTCCGCACGACTTACGACGCAAAGATGGCTGCCTTCACATGACTTAAGACCCAAAGATGGCTGCCTCTGCACAACTTATTACGGAAAGATGTCTGCCTCCGCACAACTTACGACTCAAAGATGGCTGCCTCCGCACGACTTACGACGCAAAGATGGCTGCCTCCTCACGACTTACGACCCAAAGATGGCTGCCACCGCATGACTTACAACCCAAAGATGGCTGCCTCCACAGGACCCAAAGATGGCTGCGTCCGCACGACTTACGACCCAAAGATGGCTGCCTCCGCACGACTTACGACCCAAAGATGGCTGCCTCCACACGACTTACGACCCAAAGATGGCTGCCTCCGCATGACTTATGACCCAAAGATGGCTGCCTCCACACGACCCAAAGATGGCTGCCTCCGCACGACATATGACCCAAAGATGGCTGCCTCCGCACGACTTACGACGCAAAGATGGCTGCCTCCACATGACTTATGACCCAAAGATGGCTGCTTCCGCATGACTTACGACCCAAAGATGGCTGCCTCCGCATGGCTTACGACTCAAAGATGGCTGCCTCCGCACGACTTACGACGCAAAGATGGCTGCCTCCTCATGACTTACGACCCAAAGATGGCTGCCTCCACACGACTTACGACCCAAAGATGGCTGCCTCCGCACAACTTACGACCCAAAGATGGCTGCCTCCGCACGACTTACGACCCAAAGATGGCTGCCTCCACACGACTTACGATCCAAAGACGGCTGCCTCCACATGACTTACGACCCAAAGATGGCTGCCTCCACACGACCCAAAGATGGCTGCCTCCGCACGACATATGACCCAAAGATGGCTGCCTCCACATGACTTACGACGCAAAGATGGCTGCCTCCGCATGACTTACGACCCAAAGATGGCTGTCTCCGCACGACTTACGACCCAAAGATGGCTGCCTCCACATGACTTATGATCCAAAGATGGCTACCTCCACATGACTTACGACCCAAAGATGGCTGCGTCCGCACGACTTACGACCCAAAGATGGCTGCCTCCGCACGACTTACGACGCAAAGATGGCTGCCTTCGCATGACTTAAGACCCAAAGATGGCTGCCTCCGCACAACTTATTACGAAAAGATGTCTGCCTCTCGCACAACTTACGACCCAAAGATGGCAGCCTCCACACGACTTACGACCCAAAGGTGGCTGCCTGTGCATAACTTACGACCCAAAGATGGATGCCTCCACATGACTTACGACCCAAAGATGGCTGCCTCCACATGACCTACGATCCAAAGATGGATGCCTCCGCACAACTTACGACCCAAAGATGGCTGCCTCCGCCCAACTTTTTACGGAAAGATGGCTGCCTCCGCACGACTTACGACCCAAAGATGGCTGCCTCCGCACGACTTACGACGCAAAGATGGCTGCCTCCGCATGACTTACGATCCAAAGATGGCTGCGTCCGCACGACTTACGACCCAAAGATGGCTGCCTCCGCACAACTTATTACGGAAAGATGTCTGCCTCCGCACAACTTACAACCCAAAGATGGCTACCTCCGCACGACTCACGACCCAAAGATGGCTGCCTCCACACGACTTACGACCCAAAGGTGGCTGCCTATGTATAACTTACGACCCAAAGATGGCTGCCTCCGCATGACTTACGACTCAAAGATGGCTGCCTCCATATGACTTACGACCCAAAGATTGCTGCCTCCGCACGACTTATGACCCAAAGATGGCTGCCTCTGCATGACTTACGACCCAAAGATGGCTGCCTCAGCATGACTTACGACTCAAAGATGGCTGCCTCTGCACGACTTACGACGCAAAGATGGCTGCCTCCTCATGACTTACGACCCAAAGATGGCTGCCTCCGCACGACTTACGACCCAAGGATGGCTGCCACCGCACGACTTAAAACCCAAAGATGGCTGCCTCCACAGGACCCAAATATGGCTACGTCTGCAAGACTTACGACCCAAAGATGGCTGCCTTCACATGACTTAAGACCCAAAGATGGCTGCCTCCGCACAACTTATTACGGAAAGATGTCTGCCTCCGCACAACTTACGACACAAAGATGGCTGCCTCCACACGACTCATGACCCAAAGATGGCTGCCTCCACACGACTTACCACCCAAAGGTGGCTGCCTTCACATGACTTAAGACCCAAAGATGGCTGCCTCCGCACAACTTTTTACGGAAAGATGTCTGCCTCCGCACGACTTACGACCCAAAGATGGCTGCCTCCGCACGACTTACGACCCAAAGATAGCTGCCTCCACACGACTTATGACCCAAAGATGGCTGCCTCCACACGACCCAAAGATGGCTGCCTCCGCACGACATATGACCCAAAGATGGCTGCCTCCGCACGACTTACTACGCAAAGATGGCTGCCTCGGCACGACCTATGACCCAAAGATGGCTGCCTCCGCATGACTTACGACCCAAAGATGGCTGCCTCCTCATGACTTACGACTCAAAGATGGCTGCCACCGCACGACTTACGACGCAAAGATGGCTGCCTCCTCATGACTTACGACCCAAAGATGGCTGCCTCCGCACGACTTACGACCCAAAGATGGCTGCCTCCGCATAACTTACGACCCAAAGATGGCTGCCTCCGCACGACTTACGACCCAAAGATGGCTGCCTCCACACGACTTACGACCCAAAGACGGCTGCCTCCACATGACTTACGACCCAAAGATGGCTGCTTTCCACACGACCCAAAGATGGCTGCCTCCGCACGACATATGACCCAAAGATGGCTGCCTCCCCACGACTTACGACGCAAAGATGGCTGCCTCCGCATGACTTACGACCCAAAGATGGCTGCCTCCGCACGACTTACGACCCAAAGATGGCTACCTCCACACGACTTACGACCCAAAGACGGCTGCCTCCGCATGACTTATGACCCAAAGATGGCTGCCTCTGCACGACTTACGACCCAAAGATGTCTGGATCCGCATGACGTACGACCCAAATATGGCTGCCTTTGCATGAATGAAGACCCAAAGATGGCTGCCTCCGCATGACTTACGACCCAAAGATGGCTGCCACCGCACGACTTACGACCCAAAGATGGCTACCTCCGCACGACTTACTACCCAAAGATGGCTGCCTCCGCACGACTTTTGACCCAAAGATGGCTGCCTCTGCACAACTTATTACCCAAAGATGGCTGCCTCCACACGACTTACGACCCAAAGATGGCTGCCTCCGTATGACTTACGACCCAAAGATGGCTGCCTCCGCACGACTTATGACCCAAAGATGGCTGCCTCTGCATGACTTACGATCCAAAGATGGCTGCCTCCGCATGACTTACGACTCAAAGATGGCTGCCTCCGCACGACTTACGACGCAAAGATGGCTGCCTCCTCATGACTTACGACCCAAAGATGGCTGCCTCCACACGACCCAAAGATGGCTGCCTCCACACGACATATGACCCAAAGATGGCTGCCTCCGCACAACTTACGACGCAAAGATGGCTGCCTCCGCATGACTTACGACCCAAAGATGGCTGTCTCCGCACGACTTACGACCCAAAGATGGCTGCCTCCGCATGACTTACGATCCAAAGATGGCTACCTCCACATGACTTACGACCCAAAGATGGCTGCGTCCGCACGACTTACGACCCAAAGATGGCTGCCTCCGCACGACTTACGACGCAAAGATGGCAGCCTCCGCATGACTTACGATCCAAAGATGGCTACCTCCACATGACTTACGACCCAAAGATGGCTGCGTCCGCACGACTTACGACCCAAAGATGGCTGCCTCCGCACAACTTATTACGGAAAGATGTCTGCCTCCGCAGAACTTACAACCCAAAGATGGCTACCTCCGCACGACTCACGACCCAAAGATGGCTGCCTCCACACGACTTACGACCCAAAGGTGTCTGCCTCCACATGACCTACGATCCAAAGATGGATGCCTCCCCACAACTTACGACCCAAAGATGGCTGCCTCCGCACAACTTTTTACGGAAAGATGGCTGCCTCTGCACGACTTACGACCCAAAGATGGCTGCCTCCTCACGACTTACGACCCAAAGATGGCTACCTCCACACGACTTACGACCCAAAGATGGCTGAATCCGCATGACTTACGACCCAAAGATGGATGCGTCCGCATGACTTATGACCCAAAGATGGCTTCCTCCGCACGACTTACGACCCAAAGATGGCTGCCTCCGCACGACTTATGACCCAAAGATGGCTGCCTCTGCACGACTTTTGACCCAAAGATGTCTGCATCCGCATGACTTACGACCCAAATATGGCTGCCTCTGCATGAATTAAGACCCAAAGATGGCTGCCTCCACACGACTTACGACGCAAAGATGTCTGCCTCCGCATGACTTACGACCCAAAGATGGCTGCCACCGCACGACTTACGACCCAAAGATGGCTACCTCCGCACGACTTACTACCCAAAGATGGCTGCCTCCGCACGACTTATGACCCAAAGATGGCTGCCTCTGCACAACTTATTACCCAAAGATGGCTGCCTCCACACGACTTACGAGCCAAAGATGGCTGCCTCCGTTTGACTTACGACCCAAAGATGGCTGCCTCCGCACGACTTATGACCCAAAGATGGCTGCCTCCGCATGACTTACGACCCAAAGATGGCTGCCTCCGCATGACTTACGACTCAAAGATGGCTGCCTCCGCACGACTTACGACGCAAAGATGGCTGCCTCCTCATGACTTACGACCCAAAGATGGCTGCCTCCGCACGACTTACGACCCAAAGATGGCTGCCACCGCATGACTTACAACCCAAAGATGGCTGCCTCCACAGGACCCAAAGATGGCTGCGTCTGCACGACTTACGACCCAAAGATGGCTGCCTCCGCACGACTTACGACCCAAAGATGGCTGCCTCCACACGACTTATGACCCAAAGATGGCTGCCTCTGCACAACTTATTACCCAAAGATGGCTGCCTCCACACGACTTACGAGCCAAAGATGGCTGCCTCCGTTTGACTTACGACCCAAAGATGGCTGCCTCCGCACGACTTATGACCCAAAGATGGCTGCCTCCGCATGACTTACGACCCAAAGATGGCTGCCTCCGCATGACTTACGACTCAAAGATGGCTGCCTCCGCACGACTTACGACGCAAAGATGGCTGCCTCCTCATGACTTACGACCCAAAGATGGCTGCCTCCGCACGACTTACGACCCAAAGATGGCTGCCACCGCATGACTTACAACCCAAAGATGGCTGCCTCCACAGGACCCAAAGATGGCTGCGTCTGCACGACTTACGACCCAAAGATGGCTGCCTCCGCACGACTTACGACCCAAAGATGGCTGCCTCCACACGACTTACGACCCAAAGATGGCTGCCTCCACACGACCCAAAGATGGCTGCCTCCGCACGACATATGACCCAAAGATGGCTGCCTCCGCACGACTTACGACGCAAAGATGGCTGCCTCCACACGACTTATGACCCAAAGATGGCTGCTTCCGCATGACTTACGACCCAAAGATGGCTGCCTCCGCATGACTTACGACTCAAAGATGGCTGCCTCCGCACGACTTACGACGCAAAGATGGCTGCCTCCTCATGACTTACGACCCAAAGATGGCTGCCTCCGCACGACTTACGACCCAAAGATGGCTGCCTCCGCACAACTTACGACCCAAAGATGGCTGCCTCCGCACGACTTACGACCCAAAGATGGCTGCCTCCACACGACTTACGACCCAAAGACGGCTGCCTCCACATGACTTACGACCCAAAGATGGCTGCCTCCACACGACCCAAAGATGGCTGCCTCCGCACGACACATGACCCAAAGATGGCTGCCTCCACATGACTTACGACGCAAAGATGGCTGCCTCCGCATGACTTACGACCCAAAGATGGCTGTCTCCGCACGACTTACGACCCAAAGATGGCTGCCTCCACATGACTTACGATCCAAAGATGGCTACCTCCACATGACTTACGACCCAAAGATGGCTGCGTCCGCACGACTTACGACCCAAAGATGGCTGCCTCCGCACGACTTACGACGCAAAGATGGCTGCCTTCGCATGACTTAAGACCCAAAGATGGCTGCCTCCGCACAACTTATTACGGAAAGATGTCTGCCTCTCGCACAACTTACGACCCAAAGATGGCTGCCTCCGCACGACTCACGACCCAAAGATGGCAGCCTCCACACGACTTACGACCCAAAGGTGGCTGCCTGTGCATAACTTACGACCCAAAGATGGATGCCTCCACATGACTTACGACCCAAAGATGGCTGCCTCCACATGACCTACGATCCAAAGATGGATGCCTCCGCACAACTTACGACCCAAAGATGGCTGCCTCCGCCCAACTTTTTACGGAAAGATGGCTGCCTCCGCACGACTTACGACCCAAAGATGGCTGCCTCCGCACGACTTACGACGCAAAGATGGCTGCCTCCGCATGACTTACGATCCAAAGATGGCTACCTCCACATGACTTACGACCCAAAGATGGCTGAGTCCGCACGACTTACGACCCAAAGATGGCTGCCTCCGCACAACTTATTACGGAAAGATGTCTGCCTCCGCACAACTTACAACCCAAAGATGGCTACCTCCGCACGACTCACGACCCAAAGATGGCTGCCTCCACATGACTTACGACCCAAAGGTGGCTGCCTATGTATAACTTACGACCCAAAGATGGCTGCCTCCGCATGACTTACGACTCAAAGATGGCTGCCTCCGCACGACTTACGACGCAAAGATGGCTGCCTCCTCATGACTTACGACCCAAAGATGGCTGCCACCGCACGACTTACGACCCAAAGACGGCTGCCACCGCACGACTTACAACCCAAAGATGGCTGCCTCCACAGGACCCAAAGATGGCTGCGTCCGCATGACTTACGACCCAAAGATGGCTGCCTCCGCATGACTTACGACGCAAAGATGGCTGCCTTCACATGACTTAAGACCCAAAGATGGCTGCCTCCGCACAACTTATTACGGAAAGATGTCTGCCTCCGCACATCTTACGACCTAAAGATGGCTGCCTCCACACGACTTACGACCCAAAGGTGGCTGCCTATGCATAACTTACGACCCAAAGATGGATGCCTCTGCACAACTTACGACCCAAAGATGGCTGCCTCCGCATGACTTATGACCCAAAGATGGCTTCCTCCGCACGACTTACGACCCAAAGATGGCTGCCTCCGCACGACTTATGACCCAAAGATGGCTGCCTCTGCACGACTTACGACCCAAAGATGTCTGCATCCGCATGACTTACGACCCAAATATGGCTGCCTCTGCATGAATTAAGACCCAAAGATGGCTGCCTCCACACGACTTACGACCCAAAGATGGCTGCCACCACACGACATAAAGATGGCTGCCTCCGCACAACTTACAACCCAAAGATTGCTGACTCCTCATGACTTACAACCCAAAGATGGCTGCCTCCGCATGACTTATGACCCAAAGACGGCTGCCTCCGCTTGACCTATGACCCAAAGATGGCTGCCTCCGCATGACCCAAAGATGGCTGCCTCCACATGACTTACGACCCAAAGATGGCTGCCTCCGCACGACTTACGACCCAAAGATGGCTGCCTCCGCATGATTAAGACCCAAAGATGGCTGCCTACGAACGACTTATGACCCAAAGATGTCTGCCTTCGCATGACTTACGACCCAAAGATGGCTGCCTCCGCACGACTTACGACCCAAAGATGGCTGCCTTCGCACGACTTACGACGCAAAGATGGCTGCCTCCGCACGACTTACGACCCAAAGATGGCTGCCTCCGCAGAACTTACGACCTAAAGATGGCTGCCTCCGCACGACTTACGACCCAAAGATGGCTGCCTCCGCACGAACCAAAGATGGCTGCCTTCCCGCGACTTGCGACTCAAAGATGGCTGCCTCCGCACGACTTACAACCGAAAGATGGCTGCCTACGCACGACTTATGACCCAAAGATGGCTGCCTCCGCACGACTTATGACCCAAAGATGGCTGCCTCCTCACGACTTATGACCCAAAGATGGCTGCCTCCGCATGACTTACGACCCAAAGATGGCTGCCTCCGCATGATTACGACCCAAAGATGTCTGCCTCCGCATGACTTACGACCCAAAGATGGCTGCCTCCGCACGACTTACGACCCAAAGATGGCTGCCTTTGCACGACTTACGACCCAAAGATGGCTGCCTCCACATGATTATGACCCAAAGATGGCTGCCTACGCACAACTTACGACACAAAGATGGCTTCCTCCGCACGACTTATGACCCAAAGATGGCTGCCTCCGCACGACCTACGACCCAAAGATGGCTGCCTCCGCATGACTTACGATGCAAAGATGGCTGCCTCCGCATGACTTACGACCCAAAGATGGCTGCCTCCGCATGATTACGACCCAAAGATGGCTGCCTACGCACGACTTATGACCCAAAGTTGTCTGCCTCCGCATGACTTACGACCCAAAGATGGCTGCCTCCGCACGACTTACGACCCAAAGATGGCTGCCTTCGCACGACTTACGACGCAAAGATGGCTGCCTCCGCACGACTTACGACCCAAAGATGGCTGCCTCCGCAGAACTTTCGACCCAAAAATGGCTGCCTCTGCACGACTTACGACCCAAAGATGGCTGCCTCCGCACGAACCAAAGATGGCTGCCTTCCCGCGACTTGCGACTCAAAGATGGCTGCCTCCGCACGACTTACAACCCAAAGATGGCTGCCTATGCACGAATTATGACTCAAAGATGGCTGCCTCCGCACGACATACAACCCAAAGATGGCTGCCTCCGCACGACTTACGACCCAAAGATGGCTGCCTCCGCATGACTTATGATCCAAAGAAGGATGCCTCCGCACAAGTTATTACCCAAAGATGGCTGCCTCCACACGACTTATGACCCAAAGATGGCTGCCTCCGCACGACTTACGACCCAAAGATGGCTGCCTCCACATGACTTACAACCCAAAGATGGCTGCCTTCGCACGACTTACGACGCAAAGATGGCTGCCTCCGCACGACTTACGACCCAAAGATGGCTGCCTCCGCACGAACCAAAGATGGCTGCCTTCCCGCGACTTGCGACCCAAAGATGGCTGCCTCCGCACGACTTACGACCCAAGGATGGCTGCCTACGCAAGACTTATGACCCAAAGATGGCTGCCTCCGCACGACTTACGACGCAAAGATGGCTGCCTCCTCATGACTTACGACCCATAGATGGCTGCCTCCGCATGACTTTTGACCCAAAGATGGCTGCCTCCGCACGAATTATGACCCAAAGATGGCTGCCTCCGCATGACTTACGACCCAAAGATGGCTGCCTCCGCATGAATTATGACCCAAAGATGGTTGCCTCCGCACGACTTGCGACCCAAAGATGGCTGCCTCCGCACTACTTACGACCCAAAGATGGCTGCCTCAGCACAACTTATGACCCAAAGATGGCTCCCTCCGCACGACTTATGATGCAAAGATGGCTGGCTCCGCACGACTTACGACCCAAAGATGGCTGCCTCCGCACGACATACGACCCAAAGATGGCTGCCTTCGCACGACTTACGACGCAAAGATGGCTGCCTCCACACAACTTACAACCCAAAGATGGCTGCCTCCACAGAACTTATGACCCAAAGATGGCTGCCTCCGCATGACTTACGACCCAAAGATGGCTGCCTCCGCACGACTTACGACGCAAAGATGGCTGCCTCCGCACGACTTACAACCCAAAGATGGCTGCCTCCACAGAACTTACGACCCAAAGATGGCTGCCTCCGCACAACTTACAACCGAAGGATGGCTGCCTCCGCACGACTTACGACCCAAAGATGGCTGCCTCCGCACGAACCAAATATGGCTGCCTTCCCGCGACTTGCGACCCAAAGATGGCTGCCTCCGCACGACTTACGTCCCAAAGATAGCTGCCTACGCAAGACTTATGACCCAAACATGGCTGCCTCCGCACGAACCAAAGATGGCTTCCTATGCATGACTTGCGACCCAAAGATGGCTGCCTCCGCACGACTTACGACCCAAAGATGGCTGCCTCAGCACGACTTACGACCAAAAGATGGCTGCCTCCGCACGACTTATGACCCAAAGATGGCTGCCTCCGCATGACTTACGACCAAAAGATGGCTGCCTCTGCACGAATTATGACCCAAAGATGGCTGCCTCCGCATGACTTACGACCCAAAGATGGCTGCCTCCGCATGACTTACGACCCAAAGATGGCTGCCTCCGCACAACTTACGAAGCAAAGATGGCTGCCTCCGCAAGACTTACGACCCAAAGATGGCTGCCTCCGCACGACTTACGACACAAAGATGGCTGCCTCCGCACGACTTACGACCCAAAGATGGCTGCCTCCGCACGACTTACGACCCAAAGATGGCTGCCTCCGCATGACTTACGACCCAAAGATGGCTGCCTCCACACGACATAAAGATGGCTGCCTCCGCACAACTTACGACCCAAAGATTGCTGACTCCTCATGACTTACAACCCAAAGATGGCTGCCTCCGCACGACTTATGACCCAAAGACGGCTGCCTCCGCTTGACCTATGACCCAAAGATGGCTGCCTCCGCATGACCCAAAGATGGCTGCCTCCACATGACTTACGACCCAAAGATGGCTGCCTCCGCACGACTTACGACCCAAAGATTGCTGCCTCCGCATGATTAAGACCCAAAGATGGCTGCCTACGAACGACTTATGACCCAAAGATGTCTGCCTCCGCATGACTTACGACCCAAAGATGGCTGCCTCCGCACGACTTACGACCCAAAGATGGCTGCCTTCGCACGACTTACGACGCAAAGATGGCTGCCTCCGCACGACTTACGACCCAAAGATGGCTGCCTCCGCAGAACTTACGACCTAAAGATGGCTGCCTCCGCACGACTTATGACCCAAAGATGGCTGCCTCCGCACGAACCAAAGATGGCTGCCTTCCCGCGACTTGCGACTCAAAGATGGCTGCCTCCGCACGACTTACAACCGAAAGATGGCTGCCTAAGCACGACTTATGACCCAAAGATGGCTGCCTCCGCACGACTTATGACCCAAAGATGGCTGCCTCCTCACGACTTACGACCCAAAGATGGCTGCCTCCGCATGACTTACGATGCAAAGATGGCTGCCTCCGCACGACTTACGACCCAAAGATGGCTGCCTCCGCATGATTACGACCCAAAGATGGCTGCCTACGAATGACTTATGACCCAAAGATGTCTGCCTCCGCATGACTTACGACCCAAAGATGGCTGCCTCCGCACGACTTACGACCCAAAGATGGCTGCCTACGCACGACTTACGACCCAAAGATGGCTGCCTCCACATGATTATGACCCAAAGATGGATGCCTACGCACAACTTACGACCCAAAGATGGCTGCCTTCGCACGACTTACGACGCAAAGATGGCTGCCTCCGCACGACTTACGACCCAAAGATGGCTGCCTCCGCAGAACTTACGACCTAAAGATGGCTGCCTCCGCACGACTTATGACCCAAAGATGGCTGCCTCCGCACGAACCAAAGATGGCTGCCTTCCCGCGACTTGCGACTCAAAGATGGCTGCCTCCGCACGACTTACAACCGAAAGATGGCTGCCTAAGCACGACTTATGACCCAAAGATGGCTGCCTCCGCACGACTTATGACCCAAAGATGGCTGCCTCCGCACGACTTACGACCCAAAGATGGCTGCCTCCGCATGACTTACGATGCAAAGATGGCTGCCTCCGCACGACTTACGACCCAAAGATGGCTGCCTCCGCATGATTACGACCCAAAGATGGCTGCCTACGCACGACTTATGACCCAAAGATGTCTGCCTCCGCATGACTTACGACCCAAAGATGGCTGCCTCCGCACGACTTACGACCCAAAGATGGCTGCCTTCGCACGACTTACGACGCAAAGATGGCTGCCTCCGCACGACTTACGACCCAAAGATGGTTGCCTCCGCAAAACTTACGACCCAAAAATGGCTGCCTCTGCACGACTTACGACCCAAAGATGGCTGCCTCCGCACGAACCAAAGATGGCTGCCTTCCCGCGACTTGCGACTCAAAGATGGCTGCCTCCGCACGACTTACAACCCAAAGATGGCTGCCTATGCACGACTTATGACCCAAAGATGGCTGCCTCCGCACGACATACAACCCAAAGATGGCTGCCTCCGCACGACTTACGACCCAAAGATGGCTGCCTCCGCATGACTTATGATCCAAAGATGGATGCCTCCGCACAAGTTATTACCCAAAGATGGCTGCCTCCACACGACTTATGACCCAAAGATGGCTGCCTCCGCATGACTTACGACCCAAAGATGGCTGCCTCCGCACGACTTACGACCCAAAGATGTCTGCCTCCGCACGAACCAAAGATGGCTGCCTTCCCGCGACTTGCGACCCAAAGATGGCTGCCTCCGCACGACTTACGACCCAAAGATGGCTGCCTACGCAAGACTTTTGACCCAAAGATGGCTGCCTCCGCACGACTTACGACGCAAAGATGGCTGCATCCTCATGACTTATGACCCATAGATGGCTGCCTCCGCATGACTTTTGACCCAAAGACGGCTGCCTCCGCACGAATTATGACCCAAAGATGGCTGCCTCCGCATGACTTACGACCCAAAGATGGCTGCCTCCGCATGAATTATGACCCAAAGATGGCTGCCTCCGCACGACTTGCGACCCAAAGATGGCTGCCTCCGCACGACATATGACCCAAAGATGGCTGCCTTCGCACGACTTACGACGCAAAGATGGCTGCCTCCGCACGACTTACAACCCAAAGATGGCTGCCTCCACAGAACTTACGACCCAAAGATGGCTGCCTCCGCATGACTTACGACCCAAAGATGGCTGCCTCCGCATGAATTATGACCCAAAGATGGCTGCCTCCACACGACTTATGACCCAAAGATGGCTGCCTCCGCATGACTTACGACCCAAAGATGGCTGCCTCCGCACGACTTACGACCCAAAGATGGCTGCCTCCGCACGAACCAAAGATGGCTGCCTTCCCGCGACTTGCGACTCAAAGATGGCTGCCTCCGCACAACTTACAACCCAAAGATGGCTGCCTATGCACGACTTATGACCCAAAGATGGCTGCCTCCGCACGACATACAACCCAAAGATGGCTGCCTCCGCACGACTTACGACCCAAAGATGGCTGCCTCCGCATGACTTATGATCCAAAGATGGATGCCTCCGCACAAGTTATTACCCAAAGATGGCTGCCTCCACACGACTTATGACCCAAAGATGGCTGCCTCCGCATGACTTACGACCCAAAGATGGCTGCCTCCGCACGACTTACGACCCAAAGATGGCTGCCTCCGCACGAACCAAAGATGGCTGCCTTCCCGCGACTTGCGACCCAAAGATGGCTGCCTCCGCACGACTTACGACCCAAAGATGGCTGCCTACGCAAGACTTTTGACCCAAAGATGGCTGCCTCCGCACGACTTACGACGCAAAGATGGCTGCATCCTCATGACTTATGACCCATAGATGGCTGCCTCCGCATGACTTTTGACCCAAAGACGGCTGCCTCCGCACAAATTATGACCCAAAGATGGCTGCCTCCGCATGACTTACGACCCAAAGATGGCTGCCTCCGCATGAATTATGACCCAAAGATGGCTGCCTCCGCACGACTTGCGACCCAAAGATGGCTGCCTCCGCACGACATATGACCCAAAGATGGCTGCCTTCGCACGACTTACGACGCAAAGATGGCTGCCTCCGCACGACTTACAACCCAAAGATGGCTGCCTCCACAGAACTTACGACCCAAAGATGGCTGCCTCCGCACGACTTATGACCCAAAGATGGCTGCCTCCGCACGACTTACGACCCAAAGATGGCTGCCTCCGCATGACTTACGATGCAAAGATGGCTGCCTCCGCACGACTTACGACCCAAAGATGGCTGCCTCCGCATGATTACGACCCAAAGATGGCTGCCTACGCACGACTTATGACCCAAAGATGTCTGCCTCCGCATGACTTACGACCCAAAGATGGCTGCCTCCGCACGACTTACGACCCAAAGATGGCTGCCATCGCACGACTTACGACGCAAAGATGGCTGCCTCCGCACGACTTACGACCCAAAGATGGCTGCCTCCGCAAAACTTACGACCCAAAAATGGCTGCCTCTGCACGACTTACGACCCAAAGATGGCTGCCTCCGCACGAACCAAAGATGGCTGCCTTCCCGCGACTTGCGACTCAAAGATGGCTGCCTCCGCACGACTTACAACCCAAAGATGGCTGCCTATGCACGACTTATGACCCAAAGATGGCTGCCTCCGCACGACATACAACCCAAAGATGGCTGCCTCCGCACGACTTACGACACAAAGATGGCTGCCTCCGCATGACTTATGACCCAAAGATGGCTGCCTCCGCACGACTTACGACCCAAAGATGGCTGCCTACGCAAGACTTATGACCCAAAGATGGCTGCCTCCGCACGACTTACGACGCAAAGATGGCTGCCTCCTCATGACTTACGACCCATAGATGGCTGCCTCCGCATGACTTTTGACCCAAAGATGGCTGCCTCCGCACGAATTATGACCCAAAGATGGCTGCCTCCGCATGACTTACGACCCAAAGATGGCTGCCTCCGCATGAATTATGACCCAAAGATGGTTGCCTCCGCACGACTTGCGACCCAAAGATGGCTGCCTCCGCACTACTTACGACCCAAAGATGGCTGCCTCAGCACAACTTATGACCCAAAGATGGCTCCCTCCGCACGACTTATGATGCAAAGATGGCTGGCTCCGCACGACTTACGACCCAAAGATGGCTGCCTCCGCACGACATACGACCCAAAGATGGCTGCCTTCGCACGACTTACGACGCAAAGATGGCTGCCTCCACACAACTTACAACCCAAAGATGGCTGCCTCCACAGAACTTATGACCCAAAGATGGCTGCCTCCTCATGACTTACGACCCAAAGATGGCTGCCTCCGCACGACTTACGACGCAAAGATGGCTGCCTCCGCACGACTTACAACCCAAAGATGGCTGCCTCCACAGAACTTACGACCCAAAGATGGCTGCCTCCGCACAACTTACAACCGAAGGATGGCTGCCTCCGCACGACTTACGACCCAAAGATGGCTGCCTCCGCACGAACCAAATATGGCTGCCTTCCCGCGACTTGCGACCCAAAGATGGCTGCCTCCGCACGACTTACGTCCCAAAGATAGCTGCCTACGCAAGACTTATGACCCAAACATGGCTGCCTCCGCACGAACCAAAGATGGCTTCCTATGCATGACTTGCGACCCAAAGATGGCTGCCTCCGCACGACTTACGACCCAAAGATGGCTGCCTCAGCACGACTTACGACCAAAAGATGGCTGCCTCCGCACGACTTATGACCCAAAGATGGCTGCCTCCGCATGACTTACGACCAAAAGATGGCTGCCTCTGCACGAATTATGACCCAAAGATGGCTGCCTCCGCATGACTTACGACCCAAAGATGGCTGCCTCCGCATGACTTACGACCCAAAGATGGCTGCCTCCGCACAACTTACGAAGCAAAGATGGCTGCCTCCGCAAGACTTACGACCCAAAGATGGCTGCCTCCGCACGACTTACGACACAAAGATGGCTGCCTCCGCACGACTTACGACCCAAAGATGGCTGCCTCCGCACGACTTACGACCCAAAGATGGCTGCCTCCGCATGACTTACGACCCAAAGATGGCTGCCTCCACACGACATAAAGATGGCTGCCTCCGCACAACTTACGACCCAAAGATTGCTGACTCCTCATGACTTACAACCCAAAGATGGCTGCCTCCGCACGACTTATGACCCAAAGACGGCTGCCTCCGCTTGACCTATGACCCAAAGATGGCTGCCTCCGCATGACCCAAAGATGGCTGCCTCCACATGACTTACGACCCAAAGATGGCTGCCTCCGCACGACTTACGACCCAAAGATTGCTGCCTCCGCATGATTAAGACCCAAAGATGGCTGCCTACGAACGACTTATGACCCAAAGATGTCTGCCTCCGCATGACTTACGACCCAAAGATGGCTGCCTCCGCACGACTTACGACCCAAAGATGGCTGCCTTCGCACGACTTACGACGCAAAGATGGCTGCCTCCGCACGACTTACGACCCAAAGATGGCTGCCTCCGCAGAACTTACGACCTAAAGATGGCTGCCTCCGCACGACTTATGACCCAAAGATGGCTGCCTCCGCACGAACCAAAGATGGCTGCCTTCCCGCGACTTGCGACTCAAAGATGGCTGCCTCCGCACGACTTACAACCGAAAGATGGCTGCCTAAGCACGACTTATGACCCAAAGATGGCTGCCTCCGCACGACTTATGACCCAAAGATGGCTGCCTCCTCACGACTTACGACCCAAAGATGGCTGCCTCCGCATGACTTACGATGCAAAGATGGCTGCCTCCGCACGACTTACGACCCAAAGATGGCTGCCTCCGCATGATTACGACCCAAAGATGGCTGCCTACGAATGACTTATGACCCAAAGATGTCTGCCTCCGCATGACTTACGACCCAAAGATGGCTGCCTCCGCACGACTTACGACCCAAAGATGGCTGCCTACGCACGACTTACGACCCAAAGATGGCTGCCTCCACATGATTATGACCCAAAGATGGATGCCTACGCACAACTTACGACCCAAAGATGGCTGCCTTCGCACGACTTACGACGCAAAGATGGCTGCCTCCGCACGACTTACGACCCAAAGATGGCTGCCTCCGCAGAACTTACGACCTAAAGATGGCTGCCTCCGCACGACTTATGACCCGAAGATGGCTGCCTCCGCACGAACCAAAGATGGCTGCCTTCCCGCGACTTGCGACTCAAAGATGGCTGCCTCCGCACGACTTACAACCGAAAGATGGCTGCCTAAGCACGACTTATGACCCAAAGATGGCTGCCTCCGCACGACTTATGACCCAAAGATGGCTGCCTCCGCACGACTTACGACCCAAAGATGGCTGCCTCCGCATGACTTACGATGCAAAGATGGCTGCCTCCGCACGACTTACGACCCAAAGATGGCTGCCTCCGCATGATTACGACCCAAAGATGGCTGCCTACGCACGACTTATGACCCAAAGATGTCTGCCTCCGCATGACTTACGACCCAAAGATGGCTGCCTCCGCACGACTTACGACCCAAAGATGGCTGCCTTCGCACGACTTACGACGCAAAGATGGCTGCCTCCGCACGACTTACGACCCAAAGATGGTTGCCTCCGCAAAACTTACGACCCAAAAATGGCTGCCTCTGCACGACTTACGACCCAAAGATGGCTGCCTCCGCACGAACCAAAGATGGCTGCCTTCCCGCGACTTGCGACTCAAAGATGGCTGCCTCCGCACGACTTACAACCCAAAGATGGCTGCCTATGCACAACTTATGACCCAAAGATGGCTGCCTCCGCACGACATACAACCCAAAGATGGCTGCCTCCGCACGACTTACGACCCAAAGATGGCTGCCTCCGCATGACTTATGATCCAAAGATGGATGCCTCCGCACAAGTTATTACCCAAAGATGGCTGCCTCCACACGACTTATGACCCAAAGATGGCTGCCTCCGCATGACTTACGACCCAAAGATGGCTGCCTCCGCACGACTTACGACCCAAAGATGGCTGCCTCCGCACGAACCAAATATGGCTGCCTTCCCGCGACTTGCGACCCAAAGATGGCTGCCTCCGCACGACTTACGACCCAAAGATGGCTGCCTACGCAAGACTTTTGACCCAAAGATGGCTGCCTCCGCACGACTTACGACGCAAAGATGGCTGCATCCTCATGACTTATGACCCATAGATGGCTGCCTCCGCATGACTTTTGACCCAAAGACGGCTGCCTCCGCACGAATTATGACCCAAAGATGGCTGCCTCCGCATGACTTACGACCCAAAGATGGCTGCCTCCGCATGAATTATGACCCAAAGATGGCTGCCTCCGCACGACTTGCGACCCAAAGATGGCTGCCTCCGCACGACATATGACCCAAAGATGGCTGCCTTCGCACGACTTACGACGCAAAGATGGCTGCCTCCGCACGACTTACAACCCAAAGATGGCTGCCTCCACAGAACTTACGACCCAAAGATGGCTGCCTCCGCATGACTTACGACCCAAAGATGGCTGCCTCCGCATGAATTATGACCCAAAGATGGCTGCCTCCACACGACTTATGACCCAAAGATGGCTGCCTCCGCATGACTTACGACCCAAAGATGGCTGCCTCCGCACGACTTACGACCCAAAGATGGCTGCCTCCGCACGAACCAAAGATGGCTGCCTTCCCGCGACTTGCGACTCAAAGATGGCTGCCTCCGCACAACTTACAACCCAAAGATGGCTGCCTATGCACGACTTATGACCCAAAGATGGCTGCCTCCGCACGACATACAACCCAAAGATGGCTGCCTCCGCACGACTTACGACCCAAAGATGGCTGCCTCCGCATGACTTATGATCCAAAGATGGATGCCTCCGCACAAGTTATTACCCAAAGATGGCTGCCTCCACACGACTTATGACCCAAAGATGGCTGCCTCCGCATGACTTACGACCCAAAGATGGCTGCCTCCGCACGACTTACGACCCAAAGATGGCTGCCTCCGCACGAACCAAAGATGGCTGCCTTCCCGCGACTTGCGACCCAAAGATGGCTGCCTCCGCACGACTTACGACCCAAAGATGGCTGCCTACGCAAGACTTTTGACCCAAAGATGGCTGCCTCCGCACGACTTACGACGCAAAGATGGCTGCATCCTCATGACTTATGACCCATAGATGGCTGCCTCCGCATGACTTTTGACCCAAAGACGGCTGCCTCCGCACGAATTATGACCCAAAGATGGCTGCCTCCGCATGACTTACGACCCAAAGATGGCTGCCTCCGCATGAATTATGACCCAAAGATGGCTGCCTCCGCACGACTTGCGACCCAAAGATGGCTGCCTCCGCACGACATATGACCCAAAGATGGCTGCCTTCGCACGACTTACGACGCAAAGATGGCTGCCTCCGCACGACTTACAACCCAAAGATGGCTGCCTCCACAGAACTTACGACCCAAAGATGGCTGCCTCCGCACGACTTATGACCCAAAGATGGCTGCCTCCGCACGACTTACGACCCAAAGATGGCTGCCTCCGCATGACTTACGATGCAAAGATGGCTGCCTCCGCACGACTTACGACCCAAAGATGGCTGCCTCCGCATGATTACGACCCAAAGATGGCTGCCTACGCACGACTTATGACCCAAAGATGTCTGCCTCCGCATGACTTACGACCCAAAGATGGCTGCCTCCGCACGACTTACGACCCAAAGATGGCTGCCTTCGCACGACTTACGACGCAAAGATGGCTGCCTCCGCACGACTTACGACCCAAAGATGGCTGCCTCCGCAAAACTTACGACCCAAAAATGGCTGCCTCTGCACGACTTACGACCCAAAGATGGCTGCCTCCGCACGAACCAAAGATGGCTGCCTTCCCGCGACTTGCGACTCAAAGATGGCTGCCTCCGCACGACTTACAACCCAAAGATGGCTGCCTATGCACGACTTATGACCCAAAGATGGCTGCCTCCGCACGACATACAACCCAAAGATGGCTGCCTCCGCACGACTTACGACACAAAGATGGCTGCCTCCGCATGACTTATGATCCAAAGATGGATGCCTCCGCACAAGTTATTACCCAAAGATGGCTGCCTCCACACGACTTATGACCCAAAGATGGCTGCCTCCGCATGACTTACGACCCAAAGATGGCTGCCTCCGCACGACTTACGACCCAAAGATGGCTGCCTCCGCACGAACCAAAGATGGCTGCCTTCCCGCGACTTGCGACCCAAAGATGGCTGCCTCCGCACGACTTACGACCCAAAGATGGCTGCCTACGCAAGACTTTTGACCCAAAGATGGCTGCCTCCGCACGACTTACGACGCAAAGATGGCTGCATCCTCATGACTTATGACCCATAGATGGCTGCCTCCGCATGACTTTTGACCCAAAGACGGCTGCCTCCGCACGAATTATGACCCAAAGATGGCTGCCTCCGCATGACTTACGACCCAAAGATGGCTGCCTCCGCATGAATTATGACCCAAAGATGGCTGCCTCCGCACGACTTGCGACCCAAAGATGGCTGCCTCCGCACGACATATGACCCAAAGATGGCTGCCTTCGCACGACTTACGACGCAAAGATGGCTGCCTCCGCACGACTTACAACCCAAAGATGGCTGCCTCCACAGAACTTACGACCCAAAGATGGCTGCCTCCGCACGACTTACGACCCAAAGATGGCTGCCTCCGCACGAACCAAAGATGGCTGCCTTCCCGCGACTTGCGACTCAAAGATGGCTGCCTCCGCACGACTTACAATCCAAAGATGGATGCCTCCGCACAAGTTATTACCCAAAGATGGCTGCCTCCACACGACTTATGACCCAAAGATGGCTGCCTCCGCATGACTTACGACCCAAAGATGGCTGCCTCCGCACGACTTACGACCCAAAGATGGCTGCCTTCGCACGACTTACGACGCAAAGATGGCTGCCTCCGCACGACTTACGACCCAAAGATGGCTGCCTCCGCACAACTTACAACCCAAGGATGGCTGCCTCCGCACGACTTACGACCCAAAGATGGCTGCCTCCGCACGAACCAAATATGGCTGCCTTCCCGCGACTTGCGACCCAAAGATGGCTGCCTCCGCACGACTTACGTCCCAAAGATGGCTGCCTACGCAAGACTTATGACCCAAAGATGGCTGCCTCCGCACGATCCAAAGATGGCTTCCTATGCATGACTTGCGACCCAAAGATGGCTGCCTCCGCACGACGTACGACCCAAAGATGGCTGCCTCAGCACGACTTACGACCAAAAGATGGCTGCCTCCGCACGACTTATGACCCAAAGATGGCTGCCTCCGCACGACTTACGACCCAAAGATGGCTGCCTCTGCACGAATTATGACCCAAAGATGGCTGCCTCCGCATGACTTACGACCCAAAGATGGCTGCCTCCGCATGACTTACGACCCAAAGATGGCTGCCTCCGCACGACTTACGACGCAAAGATGGCTGCCTCCGCAAGACTTACGACCCAAAGATGGCTGCCTCCGCACGACTTACGACCCAAAGATGGCTGCCTCCGCACGACTTACGACCCAAAGATGGCTGCCTCCGCATGACTTACGACCCAAAGATGGCTGCCTCCACACGACATAAAGATGGCTGCCTCCGCACAACTTACGACCCAAAGATTGCTGACTCCTCATGACTTACAACCCAAAGATGGCTGCCTCCGCACGACTTATGACCCAAAGACGGCTGCCTCCGCTTGACCTATGACCCAAAGATGGCTGCCTCCGCATGACCCAAAGATGGCTGCCTCCACATGACTTACGACCCAAAGATGGCTGCCTCCGCACGACTTACGACCCAAAGATGGCTGCCTCCGCATGATTACGACCCAAAGATTGCTGCCTACGAACAACTTATGACCCAAAGATGTCTGCCTCCGCATGACTTACGACCCAAAGATGGCTGCCTCCGCACGACTTACGACCCAAAGATGGCTGCCTTCGCACGACTTACGATGCAAAGATGGCTGCCTCCGCACGACTTACGACCCAAAGATGGCTGCCTCCGCAGAACTTACGACCCAAAGATGGCTGCCTCCGCACGACTTACGACCCAAAGATGGCTGCCTCCGCACGAACCAAAGATGGCTGCCTTCCCGCGACTTGCGACTCAAAGATGGCTGCCTCCGCACGACTTACAACCGAAAGATGGCTGCCTACGCACGACTTATGACCCAAAGATGGCTGCCTCCGCACGACTTATGACCCAAAGATGGCTGCCTCTGCACGACTTACGACCCAAAGATGGCTGCCTCCGCACGACTTACGACCCAAAGATGGCTGCCTTCGCACGACTTACGACCCAAAGATGGCTGCCTCCACATGATTATGACCCAAAGATGGCTGCCTACGCACAACTTACGACCCAAAGATGGCTGCCTCCGCACGACTTATGACCCAAAGATGGCTGCCTCCGCACGACTTACGACCCAAAGATGGCTGCCTCCGCATGACTTACGATGCAAAGATGGCTGCCTCCGCACGACTTACAACCCAAAGATGGCTGCCTCCACAGAACTTACGACCCAAAGATGGCTGCCTCCGCACGACTTACGACCCAAAGATGGCTGCTTCCGCACGAACCAAAGATGGCTGCCTTCCCGCGACTTGCGACTCAAAGATGGCTGCCTCCGCACGACTTACAATCCAAAGATGGATGCCTCCGCACAAGTTATTACCCAAAGATGGCAGCCTCCACACGACTTATGACCCAAAGATGGCTGCCTCCGCATGACTTACGACCCAAAGATGGCTGCCTCCACATGACTTACGACCCAAAGATGGCTGCCTTCGCACGACTTACGACGCAAAGATGGCTGCCTCCGCACGACTTACGACCCAAAGATGGCTGCCTCCGCACAACTTACAACCCAAGGATGGCTGCCTCCGCACGACTTACGACCCAAAGATGGCTGCCTCCGCACGAACCAAATACGGCTGCCTTCCCGCGACTTGCGACCCAAAGATGGCTGCCTCCGCAGAACTTACGACCCAAAGATGGCTGCCTCCGCACGACTTACGACCCAAAGATGGCTGCCTCCGCACGAACCAAAGATGGCTGCCTTCCCGCGACTTGCGACTCAAAGATGGCTGCCTCCGCACGACTTACAACCGAAAGATGGCTGCCTACGCACGACTTATGACCCAAAGATGGCTGCCTCCGCACGACTTATGACCCAAAGATGGCTGCCTCCGCACGACTTACGACCCAAAGATGGCTGCCTCCGCAGAACTTACGACCCAAATATGGCTGCCTCCGCACGACTTACGACCCAAAGATGGCTGCCTCCGCACGAACCAAAGATGGCTGCCTTCCCGCGACTTGCGACTCAAAGATGGCTGCCTCCGCACGACTTACAACCGAAAGATGGCTGCCTACGCACGACTTATGACCCAAAGATGGCTGCCTCCGCACGACTTATGACCCAAAGATGGCTGCCTCCGCACGACTTACGACCCAAAGATGGCTGCCTCCGCACGACTTACGACCCAAAGATGGCTGCCTTCGCACGACTTACGACCCAAAGATGGCTGCCTCCACATGATTATGACCCAAAGATGGCTGCCTACGCACAACTTACGACCCAAAGATGGCTGCCTCCGCACGACTTATGACCCAAAGATGGCTGCCTCCGCACGACTTACGACCCAAAGATGGCTGCCTCCGCATGACTTACGATGCAAAGATGGCTGCCTCCGCACGACTTACAACCCAAAGATGGCTGCCTCCACAGAACTTACGACCCAAAGATGGCTGCCTCCGCACGACTTACGACCCAAAGATGGCTGCTTCCGCACGAACCAAAGATGGCTGCCTTCCCGCGACTTGCGACTCAAAGATGGCTGCCTCCGCACGACTTACAATCCAAAGATGGATGCCTCCGCACAAGTTATTACCCAAAGATGGCAGCCTCCACACGACTTATGACCCAAAGATGGCTGCCTCCGCATGACTTACGACCCAAAGATGGCTGCCTCCACATGACTTACGACCCAAAGATGGCTGCCTTCGCACGACTTACGACGCAAAGATGGCTGCCTCCGCACGACTTACGACCCAAAGATGGCTGCCTCCGCACAACTTACAACCCAAGGATGGCTGCCTCCGCACGACTTACGACCCAAAGATGGCTGCCTCCGCACGAACCAAATACGGCTGCCTTCCCGCGACTTGCGACCCAAAGATGGCTGCCTCCGCAGAACTTACGACCCAAAGATGGCTGCCTCCGCACGACTTACGACCCAAAGATGGCTGCCTCCGCACGAACCAAAGATGGCTGCCTTCCCGCGACTATCGACTCAAAGATGGCTGCCTCCGCACGACTTACAACCGAAAGATGGCTGCCTACGCACGACTTATGACCCAAAGATGGCTGCCTCCGCACGACTTATGACCCAAAGATGGCTGCCTCCGCACGACTTACGACCCAAAGATGGCTGCCTTCGCACGACTTACGACCCAAAGATGGCTGCCTTCGCACGACTTACGACCCAAAGATGGCTGCCTCCACATGATTATGACCCAAAGATGTCTGCCTACGCACAACTTACGACCCAAAGATGGCTGCCTCCGCACGACTTATGACCCAAAGATGGCTGCCTCCGCACGACTTACGACCCAAAGATGGCTGCCTCTGCATGACTTACGATGCAAAGATGGCTGCCTCCGCACGACTTACAACCCAAAGATGGCTGCCTCCACAGAACTTACGACCCAAAGATGGCTGCCTCCGCACGACTTACGACCCAAAGATGGCTGCTTCCGCACGAACCAAAGATGGCTGTCTTCCCGCGACTTGCGACTCAAAGATGGCTGCCTCCGCACGACTTACAATCCAAAGATGGATGCCTCCGCACAAGTTATTACCCAATGATGGCTGTCTCCACACGACTTATGACCCAAAGATGGCTGCCTCCGCATGACTTGCGACCCAAAGATGGCTGCCTCCACATGACTTACGACCCAAAGATGGCTGCCTTCGCACGACTTACGACGCAAAGATGGCTGCCTCCGCACGACTTACAACCCAAAGATGGCTGCCTCCACAGAACTTACGACCCAAAGATGGCTGCCTCCGCACGACTTACGACCCAAAGATGGCTGCTTCCGCACGAACCAAAGATGGCTGTCTTCCCGCGACTTGCGACTCAAAGATGGCTGCCTCCGCACGACTTACAATCCAAAGATGGATGCCTCCGCACAAGTTATTACCCAATGATGGCTGCCTCCACACGACTTATGACCCAAAGATGGCTGCCTCCGCATGACTTACGACCCAAAGATGGCTGCCTCCACATGATTATGACCCAAAGATGGCTGCCTACGCACAACTTACGACCCAAAGATGGCTGCCTCCGCACGACTTATGACCCAAAGATGGCTGCCTCCGCACGACTTACGACCCAAAGATGGCTGCCTCCGCATGACTTACGATGCAAAGATGGCTGCCTCCGCACGACTTACAACCCAAAGATGGCTGCCTCCACAGAACTTACGACCCAAAGATGGCTGCCTCCGCACGACTTACGACCCAAAGATGGCTGCTTCCGCACGAACCAAAGATGGCTGTCTTCCCGCGACTTGCGACTCAAAGATGGCTGCCTCCGCACGACTTACAATCCAAAGATGGATGCCTCCGCACAAGTTATTACCCAATGATGGCTGCCTCCACACGACTTATGACCCAAAGATGGCTGCCTCCGCATGACTTACGACCCAAAGATGGCTGCCTCCACATGACTTACGACCCAAAGATGGCTGCCTTCGCACGACTTACGACGCAAAGATGGCTGCCTCCGCACGACTTACAACCCAAAGATGGCTGCCTCCGCACAACTTACAACCCAAGGATGGCTGCCTCCGCACGACTTACGACCCAAAGATGGCTGCCTCCGCACGAACCAAATATGGCTGCCTTCCCGCGACTTGTGACCCAAAGATGGCTGCCTCCGCACGACTTACGACCCAAAGATGGCTGCCTACGCAAGACTTATGACCCAAAGATGGCTGCCTCCGCACGACTTACGATGCAAAGATGGCTGCCTGCTCATGACTTACGACCCATAGATGGCTGCCTCCGCATGACTTACGACCCAAAGATGGCTGCCTCCGCATGAATTATGACCCAAAGATGGCTGCCTCCGCAGGACTTGCGACCCAAAGATGGCTGCCTCCGCACTACTTACGACCCAAAGATGGCTGCCTCAGCACAACTTATGACCCAAAGATGGCTCCCTCCGCACGACTTACGATGCAAAGATGGCTGGCTCCGCACGACTTACGACCCAAAGATGGCTGCCTCCGCACGACTTACGACCCAAAGATGGCTGCCTCTGCACGAATTATGACCCAAAGATGGCTGACTCCGCATGACTTACGACCCAAAGATGGCTGCCTCCGCATGACTTACGACCCAAAGATGGCTGCCTCCGCACGACTTACGACGCAAAGATGGCTGCCTCCGCAAGACTTACGACCCAAAGATGGCTGCCTCCGCACGACTTACGACCCAAAGATGGCTGCCTCCGCACGACTTACGACCCAAAGATGGCTGCCTCCGCACGACTTACGACCCAAAGATGGCTGCCTCCGCATGACTTACGACCCAAAGATGGCTGCCTCCACACGACATAAAGATGGCTGCCTCCGCACAACTTACGACCCAAAGATTGCTGACTCCTCATGACTTACAACCCAAAGATGGCTGCCTCCGCACGACTTATGACCCAAAGACGGCTGCCTCCGCTTGACCTATGACCCAAAGATGGCTGCCTCCGCATGACCCAAAGATGGCTGCCTCCACATGACTTACGACCCAAAGATGGCTGCCTCCGCACGACTTACGACCCAAAGATGGCTGCCTCCGCATGATTACGACCCAAAGATGGCTGCCTACGAACAACTTATGACCCAAAGATGTCTGCCTCCGCATGACTTACGACCCAAAGATGGCTGCCTCCGCACGACTTACGACCCAAAGATGGCTGTCTTCGCACGACTTACGATGCAAAGATGGCTGCCTCCGCACGACTTACGACCCAAAGATGGCTGCCTCCGCAGAACTTACGACCCAAAGATGGCTGCCTCCACACGACTTACGACCCAAAGATGGCTGCCTCCGCACGAACCAAAGATGGCTGCCTTCCCGCGACTTGCGACTCAAAGATGGCTGCCTCCGCACGACTTACAACCGAAAGATGGCTGCCTACGCACGACTTATTACCCAAAGATGGCTGCCTCCGCACGACTTATGACCCAAAGATGGCTGCCTCCGCACGACTTACGACCCAAAGATGGCTGCCTCCGCACGACTTACGACCCAAAGATGGCTGCCTTCGCACGACTTACGACCCAAAGATGGCTGCCTCCACATGATTATGACCCAAAGATGGCTGCCTACGCACAACTTACGACCCAAAGATGGCTGCCTCCGCACGACTTATGACCCAAAGATGGCTGCCTCCTCATGACTTACAACCCAAAGATGGCTGCCTCCGCACGACTTATGACCCAAAGACGGCTGCCTCCGCTTGACCTATGACCCAAAGATGGCTGCCTCCGCATGACCCAAAGATGGCTGCCTCCACATGACTTACGACCCAAAGATTGCTGCCTCCGCACGACTTACGACCCAAAGATGGCTGCCTCCGCATGATTACGACCCAAAGATGGCTGCCTACGAACAACTTATGACCCAAAGATGTCTGCCTCCGCATGACTTACGACCCAAAGATGGCTGCCTCCGCACGACTTACGACCCAAAGATGGCTGCCTTCGCACGACTTACGATGCAAAGATGGCTGCCTCCGCACGACTTACGACCCAAAGATGGCTGCCTCCGCAGAACTTATGACCCAAAGATTGCTGACTCCTCATGACTTACAACCCAAAGATGGCTGCCTCCGCACGACTTATGACCCAAAGACGGCTGCCTCCGCTTGACCTATGACCCAAAGATGGCTGCCTCCGCATGACCCAAAGATGGCTGCCTCCACATGACTTACGACCCAAAGATGGCTGCCTCCGCACGACTTACGACCCAAAGATGGCTGCCTCCGCATGATTACGACCCAAAGATGGCTGCCTACGAACAACTTATGACCCAAAGATGTCTGCCTCCGCATGACTTACGACCCAAAGATGGCTGCCTCCGCACGAATTATGACCCAAAGATGGCTGCCTCCGCATGACTTACGACCCAAAGATGGCTGCCTCCGCATGAATTATGACCCAAAGATGGCTGCCTCCGCACGACTTGCGACCCAAAGATGGCTGCCTCCGCACGACATATGACCCAAAGATGGCTGCCTTCACACGACTTACGACGCAAAGATGGCTGCCTCCGCACGACTTACAACCCAAAGATGGCTGCCTCCACAGAACTTACGACCCAAAGATGGCTGCCTCCGCACGACTTACGACCCAAAGATGGCTGCCTCCGCACGAACCAAAGATGGCTGCCTTCCCGCGACTTGCGACTCAAAGATGGCTGCCTCCGCACGACTTACAATCCAAAGATGGATGCCTCCGCACAAGTTATTACCCAAAGATGGCTGCCTCCACACGACTTATGACCCAAAGATGGCTGCCTCCGCATGACTTACGACCCAAAGATGGCTGCCTCCGCACGACTTACGACCCAAAGATGGCTGCCTTCGCACGACTTACGACGCAAAGATGGCTGCCTCCGCACGACTTACGACCCAAAGATGGCTGCCTCCGCACAACTTACAACCCAAGGATGGCTGCCTCCGCACGACTTACGACCCAAAGATGGCTGCCTCCGCACGAACCAAATATGGCTGCCTTCCCGCGACTTGCGACCCAAAGATGGCTGCCTCCGCACGACTTACGTCCCAAAGATAGCTGCCTACGCAAGACTTATGACCCAAAGATGGCTGCCTCCGCACGATCCAAAGATGGCTTCCTATGCATGACTTGCGACCCAAAGATGGCTGCCTCCGCACGACGTACGACCCAAAGATGGCTGCCTCAGCACGACTTACGACCAAAAGATGGCTGCCTCCGCACGACTTATGACCCAAAGATGGCTGCCTCCGCACGACTTACGACCCAAAGATGGCTGCCTCTGCACGAATTATGACCCAAAGATGGCTGCCTCCGCATGACTTACGACCCAAAGATGGCTGCCTCCGCATGACTTACGACCCAAAGATGGCTGCCTCCGCACGACTTACGACGCAAAGATGGCTGCCTCCGCAAGACTTACGACCCAAAGATGGCTGCCTCCGCACGACTTACGACCCAAAGATGGCTGCCTCCGCACGACTTACGACCCAAAGATGGCTGCCTCCGCATGACTTACGACCCAAAGATGGCTGCCTCCACACGACATAAAGATGGCTGCCTCCGCACAACTTACGACCCAAAGATTGCTGACTCCTCATGACTTACAACCCAAAGATGGCTGCCTCCGCACGACTTATGACCCAAAGACGGCTGCCTCCGCTTGACCTATGACCCAAAGATGGCTGCCTCCGCATGACCCAAAGATGGCTGCCTCCACATGACTTACGACCCAAAGATGGCTGCCTCCGCACGACTTACGACCCGAAGATGGCTGCCTCCGCATGATTACGACCCAAAGATTGCTGCCTACGAACAACTTATGACCCAAAGATGTCTGCCTCCGCATGACTTACGACCCAAAGATGGCTGCCTCCGCACGACTTACGACCCAAAGATGGCTGCCTTCGCACGACTTACGATGCAAAGATGGCTGCCTCCGCACGACTTACGACCCAAAGATGGCTGCCTCCGCAGAACTTACGACCCAAAGATGGCTGCCTCCGCACGACTTACGACCCAAAGATGGCTGCCTCCGCACGAACCAAAGATGGCTGCCTTCCCGCGACTTGCGACTCAAAGATGGCTGCCTCCGCACGACTTACAACCGAAAGATGGCTGCCTACGCACGACTTATGACCCAAAGATGGCTGCCTCCGCACGACTTATGACCCAAAGATGGCTGCCTCCGCACGACTTACGACCCAAAGATGGCTGCCTCCGCAGAACTTACGACCCAAATATGGCTGCCTCCGCACGACTTACGACCCAAAGATGGCTGCCTCCGCACGAACCAAAGATGGCTGCCTTCCCGCGACTTGCGACTCAAAGATGGCTGCCTCCGCACGACTTACAACCGAAAGATGGCTGCCTACGCACGACTTATGACCCAAAGATGGCTGCCTCCGCACGACTTATGACCCAAAGATGGCTGCCTCCGCACGACTTACGACCCAAAGATGGCTGCCTCCGCACGACTTACGACCCAAAGATGGCTGCCTTCGCACGACTTACGACCCAAAGATGGCTGCCTCCACATGATTATGACCCAAAGATGGCTGCCTACGCACAACTTACGACCCAAAGATGGCTGCCTCCGCACGACTTATGACCCAAAGATGGCTGCCTCCGCACGACTTACGACCCAAAGATGGCTGCCTCCGCATGACTTACGATGCAAAGATGGCTGCCTCCGCACGACTTACAACCCAAAGATGGCTGCTTCCACAGAACTTACGACCCAAAGATGGCTGCCTCCGCACGACTTACGACCCAAAGATGGCTGCTTCCGCACGAACCAAAGATGGCTGCCTTCCCGCGACTTGCGACTCAAAGATGGCTGCCTCCGCACGACTTACAATCCAAAGATGGATGCCTCCGCACAAGTTATTACCCAAAGATGGCAGCCTCCACACGACTTATGACCCAAAGATGGCTGCCTCCGCATGACTTACGACCCAAAGATGGCTGCCTCCACATGACTTACGACCCAAAGATGGCTGCCTTCGCACGACTTACGACGCAAAGATGGCTGCCTCCGCACGACTTACGACCCAAAGATGGCTGCCTCCGCACAACTTACAACCCAAGGATGGCTGCCTCCGCACGACTTACGACCCAAAGATGGCTGCCTCCGCACGAACCAAATACGGCTGCCTTCCCGCGACTTGCGACCCAAAGATGGCTGCCTCCGCAGAACTTACGACCCAAAGATGGCTGCCTCCGCACGACTTACGACCCAAAGATGGCTGCCTCCGCACGAACCAAAGATGGCTGCCTTCCCGCGACTATCGACTCAAAGATGGCTGCCTCCGCACGACTTACAACCGAAAGATGGCTGCCTACGCACGACTTATGACCCAAAGATGGCTGCCTCCGCACGACTTATGACCCAAAGATGGCTGCCTCCGCACGACTTACGACCCAAAGATGGCTGCCTCCGCACGACTTACGACCCAAAGATGGCTGCCTTCGCACGACTTACGACCCAAAGATGGCTGCCTCCACATGATTATGACCCAAAGATGTCTGCCTACGCACAACTTACGACCCAAAGATGGCTGCCTCCGCACGACTTATGACCCAAAGATGGCTGCCTCCGCACGACTTACGACCCAAAGATGGCTGCCTCCGCATGACTTACGATGCAAAGATGGCTGCCTCCGCACGACTTACAACCCAAAGATGGCTGCCTCCACAGAACTTACGACCCAAAGATGGCTGCCTCCGCACGACTTACGACCCAAAGATGGCTGCTTCCGCACGAACCAAAGATGGCTGTCTTCCCGCGACTTGCGACTCAAAGATGGCTGCCTCCGCACGACTTACAATCCAAAGATGGATGCCTCCGCACAAGTTATTACCCAATGATGGCTGCCTCCACACGACTTATGACCCAAAGATGGCTGCCTCCGCATGACTTGCGACCCAAAGATGGCTGCCTCCACATGACTTACGACCCAAAGATGGCTGCCTTCGCACGACTTACGACGCAAAGATGGCTGCCTCCGCACGACTTACAACCCAAAGATGGCTGCCTCCACAGAACTTACGACCCAAAGATGGCTGCCTCCGCACGACTTACGACCCAAAGATGGCTGCTTCCGCACGAACCAAAGATGGCTGTCTTCCCGCGACTTGCGACTCAAAGATGGCTGCCTCCGCACGACTTACAATCCAAAGATGGATGCCTCCGCACAAGTTATTACCCAATGATGGCTGCCTCCACACGACTTATGACCCAAAGATGGCTGCCTCCGCATGACTTACGACCCAAAGATGGCTGCCTCCACATGATTATGACCCAAAGATGGCTGCCTACGCACAACTTACGACCCAAAGATGGCTGCCTCCGCACGACTTATGACCCAAAGATGGCTGCCTCCGCACGACTTACGACCCAAAGATGGCTGCCTCCGCATGACTTACGATGCAAAGATGGCTGCCTCCGCACGACTTACAACCCAAAGATGGCTGCCTCCACAGAACTTACGACCCAAAGATGGCTGCCTCCGCACGACTTACGACCCAAAGATGGCTGCTTCCGCACGAACCAAAGATGGCTGTCTTCCCGCGACTTGCGACTCAAAGATGGCTGCCTCCGCACGACTTACAATCCAAAGATGGATGCCTCCGCACAAGTTATTACCCAATGATGGCTGCCTCCACACGACTTATGACCCAAAGATGGCTGCCTCCGCATGACTTACGACCCAAAGATGGCTGCCTCCACATGACTTACGACCCAAAGATGGCTGCCTTCGCACGACTTACGACGCAAAGATGGCTGCCTCCGCACGACTTACAACCCAAAGATGGCTGCCTCCGCACAAGTTACAACCCAAGGATGGCTGCCTCCGCACGACTTATGACCCAAAGATGGCTGCCTCCGCACGAACCAAATATGGCTGCCTTCCCGCGACTTGTGTCCCAAAGATGGCTGCCTCCGCACGACTTACGACCCAAAGATGGCTGCCTACGCAAGACTTATGACCCAAAGATGGCTGCCTCCGCACGACTTATGATGCAAAGATGGCTGCCTGCTCATGACTTACGACCCATAGATGGCTGCCTCCGCATGACTTACGACCCAAAGATGGCTGCCTCCGCATGAATTATGACCCAAAGATGGCTGCCTCCGCAGGACTTGCGACCCAAAGATGGCTGCCTCCGCACTACTTACGACCCAAAGATGGCTGCCTCAGCACAACTTATGACCCAAAGATGGCTCCCTCCGCACGACTTACGATGCAAAGATGGCTGGCTCCGCACGACTTACGACCCAAAGATGGCTGCCTCCGCATGACTTACGACCCAAAGATGGCTGCCTCTGCACGAATTATGACACAAAGATGGCTGCCTCCGCATGACTTACGACCCAAAGATGGCTGCCTCCGCATGACTTACGACCCAAAGATGGCTGCCTCCGCACGACTTACGACGCAAAGATGGCTGCCTCCGCAAGACTTACGACCCAAAGATGGCTGCCTCCGCACGACTTACGACCCAAAGATGGCTGCCTCCGCACGACTTACGACCCAAAGATGGCTGCCTCCGCACGACTTACGACCCAAAGATGGCTGCCTCCGCATGACTTACGACCCAAAGATGGCTGCCTCCACACGACATAAAGATGGCTGCCTCCGCACAACTTACGACCCAAAGATTGCTGACTCCTCATGACTTACAACCCAAAGATGGCTGCCTCCGCACGACTTATGACCCAAAGACGGCTGCCTCCGCTTGACCTATGACCCAAAGATGGCTGCCTCCGCATGACCCAAAGATGGCTGCCTCCACATGACTTACGACCCAAAGATGGCTGCCTCCGCACGACTTACGACCCAAAGATGGCTGCCTCCGCATGATTACGACCCAAAGATGGCTGCCTACGAACAACTTATGACCCAAAGATGTCTGCCTCCGCATGACTTACGACCCAAAGATGGCTGCCTCCGCACGACTTACGACCCAAAGATGGCTGTCTTCGCACGACTTACGATGCAAAGATGGCTGCCTCCGCACGACTTACGACCCAAAGATGGCTGCCTCCGCAGAACTTACGACCCAAAGATGGCTGCCTCCACACGACTTACGACCCAAAGATGGCTGCCTCCGCACGAACCAAAGATGGCTGCCTTCCCGCGACTTGCGACTCAAAGATGGCTGCCTCCGCACGACTTACAACCGAAAGATGGCTGCCTACGCACGACTTATGACCCAAAGATGGCTGCCTCCGCACGACTTATGACCCAAAGATGGCTGCCTCCGCACGACTTACGACCCAAAGATGGCTGCCTCCGCACGACTTACGACCCAAAGATGGCTGCCTTCGCACGACTTACGACCCAAAGATGGCTGCCTCCACATGATTATGACCCAAAGATGGCTGCCTACGCACAACTTACGACCCAAAGATGGCTGCCTCCGCACGACTTATGACCCAAAGATGGCTGCCTCCTCATGACTTACAACCCAAAGATGGCTGCCTCCGCACGACTTATGACCCAAAGACGGCTGCCTCCGCTTGACCTATGACCCAAAGATGGCTGCCTCCGCATGACCCAAAGATGGCTGCCTCCACATGACTTACGACCCAAAGATTGCTGCCTCCGCACGACTTACGACCCAAAGATGGCTGCCTCCGCATGATTACGACCCAAAGATGGCTGCCTACGAACAACTTATGACCCAAAGATGTCTGCCTCCGCACGACTTACGACCCAAAGATGGCTGCCTTCGCACGACTTACGATGCAAAGATGGCTGCCTCCGCACGACTTACGACCCAAAGATGGCTGCCTCCGCAGAACTTACGACCCAAAGATTGCTGACTCCTCATGACTTACAACCCAAAGATGGCTGCCTCCGCACGACTTACGACCCAAAGATGGCTGCCTTCGCAGAACTTACGACCCAAAGATTGCTGACTCCTCATGACTTACGACCCAAAGATGGCTGCCTCCGCACGACTTACGACCCAAAGATGGCTGCCTTCGCACGACTTACGATGCAAAGATGGCTGCCTCCGCACGACTTACGACCCAAAGATGGCTGCCTCCGCAGAACTTACGACCCAAAGATTGCTGACTCCTCATGACTTACAACCCAAAGATGGCTGCCTCCGCACGACTTATGACCCAAAGACGGCTGCCTCCGCTTGACCTATGACCCAAAGATGGCTGCCTCCGCATGACCCAAAGATGGCTGCCTCCACATGACTTACGACCCAAAGATGGCTGCCTCCGCACGACTTACGATGCAAAGATGGCTGCCTCCGCACGACTTACGACCCAAAGATGGCTGCCTTCGCAGAACTTACGACCCAAAGATTGCTGACTCCTCATGACTTACGACCCAAAGATGGCTGCCTCCGCACGACTTACGACCCAAAGATGGCTGCCTTCGCACGACTTACGATGCAAAGATGGCTGCCTCCGCACGACTTACGACCCAAAGATGGCTGCCTCCGCAGAACTTACGACCCAAAGATTGCTGACTCCTCATGACTTACAACCCAAAGATGGCTGCCTCCGCACGACTTATGACCCAAAGACGGCTGCCTCCGCTTGACCTATGACCCAAAGATGGCTGCCTCCGCATGACCCAAAGATGGCTGCCTCCACATGACTTACGACCCAAAGATGGCTGCCTCCGCACGACTTACGACCCAAAGATGGCTGCCTCCGCATGATTACGACCCAAAGATGGCTGCCTACGAACAACTTATGACCCAAAGATGTCTGCCTCCGCATGACTTACGACCCAAAGATGGCTGCCTCCGCACGACTTACGACCCAAAGATGGCTGCCTTCGCACGACTTACGATGCAAAGATGGCTGCCTCCGCACGACTTACGACCCAAAGATGGCTGCCTCCGCAGAACTTACGACCCAAAGATGGCTGCCTCCGCACGACTTACGACCCAAAGATGGCTGCCTCCACACGAACCAAAGATGGCTGCCTTCCCGCGACTTGCGACTCAAAGATGGCTGCCTCCGCACGACTTACAACCGAAAGATGGCTGCCTACGCACGACTTATGACCCAAAGATGGCTGCCTCCGCACGACTTATGACCCAAAGATGGCTGCCTCCGCACGACTTACGACCCAAAGATGGCTGCCTCCGCACGACTTACGACCCAAAGATGGCTGCCTTCGCACGACTTACGACCCAAAGACGGCTGCCTCCGCTTGACCTATGACCCAAAGATGGCTGCCTCCGCATGACCCAAAAATGGCTGCCTCCACATGACTTACGACCCAAAGATTGCTGCCTCCGCACGACTTCCGACCCAAAGATGGCTGCCTCCGCATGATTACGACCCAAAGATGGCTGCCTACGAACAACTTATGACCCAAAGATGTCTGCCTCCGCATGACTTACGACCCAAAGATGGCTGCCTCCGCACGACTTACGACCCAAAGATGGCTGCCTTCGCACGACTTACGATGCAAAGATGGCTGCCTCCGCACGACTTACGACCCAAAGATGGCTGCCTCCGCAGAACTTACGACCCAAAGATTGCTGACTCCTCATGACTTACAACCCAAAGATGGCTGCCTCCGCACGACTTATGACCCAAAGACGGCTGCCTCCGCTTGACCTATGACCCAAAGATGGCTGCCTCCGCATGACCCAAAGATGGCTGCCTCCACATGACTTACGACCCAAAGATGGCTGCCTCCGCACGACTTACGACCCAAAGATGGCTGCCTCCGCATGATTACGACCCAAAGATGGCTGCCTACGAACAACTTATGACCCAAAGATGTCTGCCTCCGCATGACTTACGACCCAAAGATGGCTGCCTCCGCACGACTTACGACCCAAAGATGGCTGCCTTCGCACGACTTACGATGCAAAGATGGCTGCCTCCGCACGACTTACGACCCAAAGATGGCTGCCTCCGCAGAACTTACGACCCAAAGATGGCTGCCTCCGCACGACTTACGACCCAAAGATGGCTGCCTCCACACGAACCAAAGATGGCTGCCTTCCCGCGACTTGCGACTCAAAGATGGCTGCCTCCGCACGACTTACAACCGAAAGATGGCTGCCTACGCACGACTTATGACCCAAAGATGGCTGCCTCCGCACGACTTATGACCCAAAGATGGCTGCCTCCGCACGACTTACGACCCAAAGATGGCTGCCTCCGCACGACTTACGACCCAAAGATGGCTGCCTTCGCACGACTTACGACCCAAAGATGGCTGCCTCCACATGATTATGACCCAAAGATGGCTGCCTACGCCCAACTTACTACCCAAAGATGGCTGCCTCCGCACGACTTATGACCCAAAGATGGCTGCCTCCGCACGACTTACGACCCAAAGATGGCTGCCTCCGTATGACTTACGATGCAAAGATGGCTGCCTCCGCACGACTTACAACCCAAAGATGGCTGCCTCCACAGAACTTACGACCCAAAGATGGCTGCCTCCGCACGACTTACGACCCAAAGATGGCTGCTTCCGCACGAACCAAAGATGGCTGCCTTCCCGCGACTTGCGACTCAAAGATGGCTGCCTCCGCACGACTTACAATCCAAAGATGGATGCCTCCGCACAAGTTATTACCCAAAGATGGCAGCCTCCACACGACTTATGACCCAAAGATGGCTGCCTCCGCATGACTTACGACTAGTGTTGAGCATTCCGATGCTGCAAGTATCGGGTATCGGCCGATACTTGCTGTATCGGAATTCCGATACCGGGATTCCGATACTCTTGTGGTATCGGGTTTCGGGTATCGGAACAACATTAATGTTAAAATGTGTAAAATAGAGAATTAAAATAAAAAATATCGCTATACTCACCTGTCCGACGCAGCCGGGACCTCAGCGCAGGAACCGGCAGCGTTGTTTGTTTAAAATTCCCGCTTTTACATGGTTACGCGAAGTCCCGGCTTGTGATTGGTCAGGGCGGCCATGTTGCCGGGCCGCGGACCAATCACAGCAAGCCGTGACGAAAATACGTCACGGCTTGCTGTGATTGGTCCGCGTCCCGGCAACATGGCCGCCATTAACCAATCACAAGCCTTGACGTCACGGGAGGCTGGAAACGCGCTCATTTTAAAAAGGGCGCGTGTCCAGCCTCCCGTGACGTCACGGCTTGTGATTGGTTGCGTCGCGGTCAACCAATCACAAGCCGGGAGGCTGGACACGCGCCCATTTCAAAATGAGCGCGTCCAGCCTCCCGGCTTGTGATTGGTTGATCGCGGCGCAACCAATCACAAGCCGTGACGTCACGGGAGGCTGGACACGTGCCCATTTCAAAATGAGCGCGTCCAGCCTCCCGGCTTGTGATTGGTTGATCGCGGCGCAACCAATCACAAGCCGTGACGTCACGGGAGGCTGGACACGCGCCCATTTTAAAATGAGCGCGTGTCCAGCCTCCCGTGACGTCCCGGCTTGTGATTGGTCAGGGCGGCCATATTGCCGGGACGCGGACCAATCACAGCAAGCCGTGACGTAATTTCGTCACGGCTTGCTGTGATTGGTCCGCGTCCCGGCAACATGGCCGACCTGACCAATCACAAGCCGGGAATTCACGTAACCAAGTAATAGCGCGATTTTTAAACAAACAACGCTGCCGGTTCCCTCGCTGAAGTCCCGGCTGCGTCGGACAGGTGAGTATAGCGATATTTTTTATTTTAATTCTTTCTTTTACACATTTATATGGTTCCCAGGGCCTGAAGGAGAGTTTCCTCTCCTTCAGACCCTGGGAACCATCAGGGATACCGTCCGATACTTGAGTCCCATTGACTTGTATTGGTATCGGGTATCGGTATCGGATTGGATTCCGATACTGTGAGGGTATCGGCCGATACTTTCCGATACCGATACTTTCAAGTATCGGACGGTATCGCTCAACACTACTTACGACCCAAAGATGGCTGCCTCCACATGACTTACGACCCAAAGATGGCTGCCTTCGCACGACTTACGACGCAAAGATGGCTGCCTCCGCACGACTTACGACCCAAAGATGGCTGCCTCCGCACAACTTACAACCCAAGGATGGCTGCCTCCGCACGACTTACGACCCAAAGATGGCTGCCTCCGCACGAACCAAATATGGCTGCCTTCCCGCGACTTGCGACCCAAAGATGGCTGCCTCCGCAGAACTTACGACCCAAAGATGGCTGCCTCCGCACGACTTACGACCCAAAGATGGCTGCCTCCGCACGAACCAAAGATGGCTGCCTTCCCGCGACTTGCGACTCAAAGATGGCTGCCTCCGCACGACTTACAACCGAAAGATGGCTGCCTACGCACGACTTATGACCCAAAGATGGCTGCCTCCGCACGACTTATGACCCAAAGATGGCTGCCTGCGAACGACTTACGACCCAAAGATGGCTGCCTCCGCACGACTTACGACCCAAAGATGGCTGCCTTCGCACGACTTACGACCCAAAGATGGCTGCCTCCACATGATTATGACCCAAAGATGGCTGCCTACGCACAACTTACGACCCAAAGATGGCTGCCTCCGCATGACTTATGACCCAAAGATGGCTGCCTCCTCATGACTTACAACCCAAAGATGGCTGCCTCCGCACGACTTATGACCCAAAGACGGCTGCCTCCGCTTGACCTATGACCCAAAGATGGCTGCCTCCGCATGACCCAAAGATGGCTGCCTCCACATGACTTACGACCCAAAGATGGCTGCCTCCGCACGACTTACGACCCAAAGATGGCTGCCTCCGCATGATTATGACCCAAAGATGGCTGCCTACGAACAACTTATGACCCAAAGATGTCTGCCTCCGCATGACTTACGACCCAAAGATGGCTGCCTCCGCACGACTTACGACACAAAGATGGCTGCCTTCGCACGACTTACGATGCAAAGATGGCTGCCTCCGCACGACTTACGACCCAAAGATGGCTGCCTCCGCAGAACTTACGACCCAAAGATTGCTGACTCCTCATGACTTACAACCCAAAGATGGCTGCCTCCGCACGACTTATGACCCAAAGACGGCTGCCTCCGCTTGACCTATGACCCAAAGATGGCTGCCTCCGCATGACCCAAAGATGGCTGCCTCCACATGACTTACGACCCAAAGATGGCTGCCTCCGCACGACTTACGACCCAAAGATGGCTGCCTCCGCATGATTACGACCCAAAGATGGCTGCCTCCGCACGACTTACGACCCAAAGATGGCTGCCTTCGCACGACTTACGATGCAAAGATGGCTGCCTCCGCACGACTTACGACCCAAAGATGGCTGCCTCCGCAGAACTTACGACCCAAAGATGGCTGCCTCCGCATGACTTACGACCCAAAGATGGCTGCCTCCGCACGAACCAAAGATGGCTGCCTTCCCGCGACTTGCGACTCAAAGATGGCTGCCTCCGCACGACTTACAACCGAAAGATGGCTGCCTACGCACGACTTATGACCCAAAGATGGCTGCCTCCGCACGACTTATGACCCAAAGATGGCTGCCTCCGCACGACTTACGACCCAAAGATGGCTGCCTCCGCACGACTTACGACCCAAAGATGGCTGCCTTCGCACGACTTACGACCCAAAGATGGCTGCCTCCACATGATTATGACCCAAAGATGGCTGCCTACGCACAACTTACGACCCAAAGATGGCTGCCTCCGCACGACTTATGACCCAAAGATGGCTGCCTCCGCACGACTTACGACCCAAAGATGGCTGCCTCCGCACGACTTACGACCCAAAGATGGCTGCCTCCGCATGATTACGACCCAAAGATGGCTGCCTCCGCACGACTTACGACCCAAAGATGGCTGCCTTCGCACGACTTACGATGCAAAGATGGCTGCCTCCGCACGACTTACGACCCAAAGATGGCTGCCTCCGCAGAACTTACGACCCGAAGATGGCTGCCTCCGCATAACTTACGACCCAAAGATGGCTGCCTCCGCACGAACCAAAGATGGCTGCCTTCCCGCGACTTGCGACTCAAAGATGGCTGCCTCCGCACGACTTACAACCGAAAGATGGCTGCCTACGCACGACTTATGACCCAAAGATGGCTGCCTCCGCACGACTTATGACCCAAAGATGGCTGCCTCCGCACGACTTACGACCCAAAGATGGCTGCCTCCGCACGACTTACGACCCAAAGATGGCTGCCTCCGCACGACTTACGACCCAAAGATGGCTGCCTCCGCATGATTACGACCCAAAGATGGCTGCCTCCGCACGACTTACGACCCAAAGATGGCTGCCTTCGCACGACTTACGATGCAAAGATGGCTGCCTCCGCACGACTTATGACCCAAAGATGGCTGCCTCCGCAGAACTTACGACCCAAAGATGGCTGCCTCCGCATGACTTACGACCCAAAGATGGCTGCCTCCGCACGAACCAAAGATGGCTGCCTTCCCGCGACTTGCGACTCAAAGATGGCTGCCTCCGCACGACTTACAACCGAAAGATGGCTGCCTACGCACGACTTATGACCCAAAGATGGCTGCCTCCGCACGACTTATGACCCAAAGATGGCTGCCTCCGCACGACTTACGACCCAAAGATGGCTGCCTCCGCACGACTTACGACCCAAAGATGGCTGCCTTCGCACGACTTACGACCCAAAGATGGCTGCCTCCACATGATTATGACCCAAAGATGGCTGCCTACGCACAACTTACGACCCAAAGATGGCTGCCTCCGCACGACTTATGACCCAAAGATGGCTGCCTCCGCACGACTTACGACCCAAAGATGGCTGCTTCCGCATGACTTACGATGCAAAGATGGCTGCCTCCGCGCGACTTACAACCCAAAGATGGCTGCCTCCACAGAACTTACGACCCAAAGATGGCTGCCTCCGCACGACTTACGACCCAAAGATGGCTGCTTCCGCACGAACCAAAGATGGCTGCCTTCCCGCGACTTGCGACTCAAAGATGGCTGCCTCCGCACGACTTACAACCGAAAGATGGCTGCCTACGCACGACTTATGACCCAAAGATGGCTGCCTCCGCACGACTTACGACCCAAAGATGGCTGCCTTCGCACGACTTACGACCCAAAGATGGCTGCCTCCACATGATTATGACCCAAAGATGGCTGCCTACGCACAACTTACGACCCAAAGATGGCTGCCTCCGCACGACTTATGACCCAAAGATGGCTGCCTCCTCATGACTTACAACCCAAAGATGGCTGCCTCCGCACGACTTATGACCCAAAGACGGCTGCCTCCGCTTGACCTATGACCCAAAGATGGCTGCCTCCGCATGACCCAAAGATGGCTGCCTCCACATGACTTACGACCCAAAGATGGCTGCCTCCGCACGACTTACGACCCAAAGATGGCTGCCTCCGCATGATTACGACCCAAAGATGGCTGCCTACGAACAACTTATGACCCAAAGATGTCTGCCTCCGCATGACTTACGACCCAAAGATGGCTGCCTCCGCACGACTTACGACCCAAAGATGGCTGCCTTCGCACGACTTACGATGCAAAGATGGCTGCCTCCGCACGACTTACGACCCAAAGATGGCTGCCTCCGCAGAACTTACGACCCAAAGATTGCTGACTCCTCATGACTTACAACCCAAAGATGGCTGCCTCCGCATGACTTATGACCCAAAGACGGCTGCCTCCGCACGACTTACGACCCAAAGATGGCTGCCTCCGCACAACTTACAACCCAAGGATGGCTGCCTCCGCACGACTTACGACCCAAAGATGGCTGCCTCCGCACGAACCAAATATGGCTGCCTTCCCGCGACTTGCGACCCAAAGATGGCTGCCTCCGCAGAACTTACGACCCAAAGATGGCTGCCTCCGCACGACTTACGACCCAAAGATGGCTGCCTCCGCACGAACCAAAGATGGCTGCCTTCCCGCGACTTGCGACTCAAAGATGGCTGCCTCCGCACGACTTACAACCGAAAGATGGCTGCCTACGCACGACTTATGACCCAAAGATGGCTGCCTCCGCACGACTTATGACCCAAAGATGGCTGCCTGCGAACGACTTACGACCCAAAGATGGCTGCCTCCGCACGACTTACGACCCAAAGATGGCTGCCTTCGCACGACTTACGACCCAAAGATGGCTGCCTCCACATGATTATGACCCAAAGATGGCTGCCTACGCACAACTTACGACCCAAAGATGGCTGCCTCCGCACGACTTATGACCCAAAGATGGCTGCCTCCTCATGACTTACAACCCAAAGATGGCTGCCTCCGCACGACTTATGACCCAAAGACGGCTGCCTCCGCTTGACCTATGACCCAAAGATGGCTGCCTCCGCATGACCCAAAGATGGCTGCCTCCACATGACTTACGACCCAAAGATGGCTGCCTCCGCACGACTTACGACCCAAAGATGGCTGCCTCCGCATGATTATGACCCAAAGATGGCTGCCTACGAACAACTTATGACCCAAAGATGTCTGCCTCCGCATGACTTACGACCCAAAGATGGCTGCCTCCGCACGACTTACGACCCAAAGATGGCTGCCTTCGCACGACTTACGATGCAAAGATGGCTGCCTCCGCACGACTTACGACCCAAAGATGGCTGCCTCCGCAGAACTTACGACCCAAAGATTGCTGACTCCTCATGACTTACAACCCAAAGATGGCTGCCTCCGCACGACTTATGACCCAAAGACGGCTGCCTCCGCTTGACCTATGACCCAAAGATGGCTGCCTCCGCATGACCCAAAGATGGCTGCCTCCACATGACTTACGACCCAAAGATGGCTGCCTCCGCACGACTTACGACCCAAAGATGGCTGCCTCCGCATGATTACGACCCAAAGATGGCTGCCTCCGCACGACTTACGACCCAAAGATGGCTGCCTTCGCACGACTTACGATGCAAAGATGGCTGCCTCCGCACGACTTACGACCCAAAGATGGCTGCCTCCGCAGAACTTACGACCCAAAGATGGCTGCCTCCGCATGACTTACGACCCAAAGATGGCTGCCTCCGCACGAACCAAAGATGGCTGCCTTCCCGCGACTTGCGACTCAAAGATGGCTGCCTCCGCACGACTTACAACCGAAAGATGGCTGCCTACGCACGACTTATGACCCAAAGATGGCTGCCTCCGCACGACTTATGACCCAAAGATGGCTGCCTCCGCACGACTTACGACCCAAAGATGGCTGCCTCCGCACGACTTACGACCCAAAGATGGCTGCCTTCGCACGACTTACGACCCAAAGATGGCTGCCTCCACATGATTATGACCCAAAGATGGCTGCCTACGCACAACTTACGACCCAAAGATGGCTGCCTCCGCACGACTTATGACCCAAAGATGGCTGCCTCCGCACGACTTACGACCCAAAGATGGCTGCCTCCGCACGACTTACGACCCAAAGATGGCTGCCTCCGCATGATTACGACCCAAAGATGGCTGCCTCCGCACGACTTACGACCCAAAGATGGCTGCCTTCGCACGACTTACGATGCAAAGATGGCTGCCTCCGCACGACTTACGACCCAAAGATGGCTGCCTCCGCAGAACTTACGACCCAAAGATGGCTGCCTCCGCATAACTTACGACCCAAAGATGGCTGCCTCCGCACGAACCAAAGATGGCTGCCTTCCCGCGACTTGCGACTCAAAGATGGCTGCCTCCGCACGACTTACAACCGAAAGATGGCTGCCTACGCACGACTTATGACCCAAAGATGGCTGCCTCCGCACGACTTATGACCCAAAGATGGCTGCCTCCGCACGACTTACGACCCAAAGATGGCTGCCTCCGCATGACTTACGACCCAAAGATGGCTGCTTCCGCACGACTTACGACCCAAAGATGGCTGCCTCCGCATGATTACGACCCAAAGATGGCTGCCTCCGCACGACTTACGACCCAAAGATGGCTGCCTTCGCACGACTTACGATGCAAAGATGGCTGCCTCCGCACGACTTACGACCCAAAGATGGCTGCCTCCGCAGAACTTACGACCCAAAGATGGCTGCCTCCGCATGACTTACGACCCAAAGATGGCTGCCTCCGCACGAACCAAAGATGGCTGCCTTCCCGCGACTTGCGACTCAAAGATGGCTGCCTCCGCACGACTTACAACCGAAAGATGGCTGCCTACGCACGACTTATGACCCAAAGATGGCTGCCTCCGCACGACTTATGACCCAAAGATGGCTGCCTCCGCACGACTTACGACCCAAAGATGGCTGCCTCCGCACGACTTACGACCCAAAGATGGCTGCCTTCGCACGACTTACGACCCAAAGATGGCTGCCTCCACATGATTATGACCCAAAGATGGCTGCCTACGCACAACTTACGACCCAAAGATGGCTGCCTCCGCACGACTTATGACCCAAAGATGGCTGCCTCCGCACGACTTACGACCCAAAGATGGCTGCCTCCGCATGACTTACGATGCAAAGATGGCTGCCTCCGCGCGACTTACAACCCAAAGATGGCTGCCTCCACAGAACTTACGACCCAAAGATGGCTGCCTCCGCACGACTTACGACCCAAAGATGGCTGCTTCCGCACGAACCAAAGATGGCTGCCTTCCCGCGACTTGCGACTCAAAGATGGCTGCCTCCGCACGACTTACAACCGAAAGATGGCTGCCTACGCACGACTTATGACCCAAAGATGGCTGCCTCCGCACGACTTACGACCCAAAGATGGCTGCCTTCGCACGACTTACGACCCAAAGATGGCTGCCTCCACATGATTATGACCCAAAGATGGCTGCCTACGCACAACTTACGACCCAAAGATGGCTGCCTCCGCACGACTTATGACCCAAAGATGGCTGCCTCCTCATGACTTACAACCCAAAGATGGCTGCCTCCGCACGACTTATGACCCAAAGACGGCTGCCTCCGCTTGACCTATGACCCAAAGATGGCTGCCTCCGCATGACCCAAAGATGGCTGCCTCCACATGACTTACGACCCAAAGATGGCTGCCTCCGCACGACTTACGACCCAAAGATGGCTGCCTCCGCATGATTACGACCCAAAGATGGCTGCCTACGAACAACTTATGACCCAAAGATGTCTGCCTCCGCATGACTTACGACCCAAAGATGGCTGCCTCCGCACGACTTACGACCCAAAGATGGCTGCCTTCGCACGACTTACGATGCAAAGATGGCTGCCTCCGCACGACTTACGACCCAAAGATGGCTGCCTCCGCAGAACTTACGACCCAAAGATTGCTGACTCCTCATGACTTACAACCCAAAGATGGCTGCCTCCGCATGACTTATGACCCAAAGACGGCTGCCTCCGCTTGACCTACGACCCAAAGATGGCTGCCTCCGCATGACCCAAAGATGGCTGCCTCCACATGACTTACGACCCAAAGATGGCTGCCTCCGCACGACTTACGACCCAAAGATGGCTGCCTCCGCATGATTACGACCCAAAGATGGCTGCCTACGAACAACTTATGACCCAAAGATGTCTGCCTCCGCATGACTTACGACCCAAAGATGGCTGCCTCCGCACGACTTACGACCCAAAGATGGCTGCCTTCGCACGACTTACGATGCAAAGATGGCTGCCTCCGCACGACTTACGACCCAAAGATGGCTGCCTCCGCAGAACTTACGACCCAAAGATGGCTGCCTCCGCACGACTTACGACCCAAAGATGGCTGCCTCCGCACGAACCAAAGATGGCTGCCTTCCCGCGACTTGCGACTCAAAGATGGCTGCCTCCGCACGACTTACAACCGAAAGATGGCTGCATACGCACGACTTATGACCCAAAGATGGCTGCCTCCGCACGACTTATGACCCAAAGATGGCTGCCTCCGCACGACTTACGACCCAAAGATGGCTGCCTCCGCACGACTTACGACCCAAAGATGGCTGCCTTCGCACGACTTACGACCCAAAGATGGCTGCCTCCACATGATTATGACCCAAAGATGGCTGCCTATGCACAACTTACGACCCAAAGATGGCTGCCTCCGCACGACTTATGACCCAAAGATGGCTGCCTCCGCACGACTTACGACCCAAAGATGGCTGCCTCCGCATGACTTACGATGCAAAGATGGCTGCCTCCGCACGACTTACAACCCAAAGATGGCTGCCTCCACAGAACTTATGACCCAAAGATGGCTGCCTCCGCACGACTTACGACCCAAAGATGGCTGCTTCCGCACGAACCAAAGATGGCTGCCTTCCCGCGACTTGCGACTCAAAGATGGCTGCCTCCGCACGACTTACAATCCAAAGATGGATGCCTCCGCACAAGTTATTACCCAAAGATGGCAGCCTCCACACGACTTATGACCCAAAGATGGCTGCCTCCGCATGACTTACGACCCAAAGATGGCTGCCTCCACATGACTTACGACCCAAAGATGGCTGCCTTCGCACGACTTACGACGCAAAGATGGCTGCCTCCGCACGACTTACGACCCAAAGATGGCTGCCTCCGCACAACTTACAACCCAAGGATGGCTGCCTCCGCACGACTTACGACCCAAAGATGGCTGCCTCCGCACGAACCAAATATGGCTGCCTTCCCGCGACTTGCGACCCAAAGATGGCTGCCTCCACAGAACTTACGACCCAAAGATGGCTGCCTCCGCACGACTTACGACCCAAAGATGGCTGCCTCCGCACGAACCAAAGATGGCTGCCTTCCCGCGACTTGCGACTCAAAGATGGCTGCCTCCGCACGACTTACAACCGAAAGATGGCTGCCTACGCACGACTTATGACCCAAAGATGGCTGCCTCCGCACGACTTATGACCCAAAGATGGCTGCCTCCGAACGACTTACGACCCAAAGATGGCTGCCTCCGCACGACTTACGACCCAAAGATGGCTGCCTTCGCACGACTTACGACCCAAAGATGGCTGCCTCCACATGATTATGACCCAAAGATGGCTGCCTACGCACAACTTACGACCCAAAGATGGCTGCCTCCGCACGACTTATGACCCAAAGATGGCTGCCTCCGCACGACTTACGACCCAAAGATGGCTGCCTCCGCATGACTTACGATGCAAAGATTGCTGCCTCCGCACGACTTACAACCCAAAGATGGCTGCCTCCACAGAACTTACGACCCAAAGATGGCTGCCTCCGCACGACTTACGACCCAAAGATGGCTGCTTCCGCACGAACCAAAGATGGCTGCCTTCCCGCGACTTGCGACTCAAAGATGGCTGCCTCCGCACGACTTACAATCCAAAGATGGATGCCTCCGCACAAGTTATTACCCAATGATGGCTGCCTCCACATGACTTATGACCCAAAGATGGCTGCCTCCGCATGACTTACGACCCAAAGATGGCTGCCTCCACATGACTTACGACCCAAAGATGGCTGCCTTCGCACGACTTACGACGCAAAGATGGCTGCCTCCGCACGACTTACGACCCAAAGATGGCTGCCTCCGCACAACTTACGACCCAAAGATGGCTGCCTCCGCATAACTTACGACCCAAAGATGGCTGCCTCCGCACGAACCAAAGATGGCTGCCTTCCCGCGACTTGCGACTCAAAGATGGCTGCCTCCGCACGACTTACAACCGAAAGATGGCTGCCTACGCACGACTTATGACCCAAAGATGGCTGCCTCCGCACGACTTATGACCCAAAGATGGCTGCCTCCGCACGACTTACGACCCAAAGATGGCTGCCTCCGCACGACTTACGACCCAAAGATGGCTGCCTCCGCACGACTTACGACCCAAAGATGGCTGCCTCCGCATGATTACGACCCAAAGATGGCTGCCTCCGCACGACTTACGACCCAAAGATGGCTGCCTTCGCACGACTTACGATGCAAAGATGGCTGCCTCCGCACGACTTACGACCCAAAGATGGCTGCCTCCGCAGAACTTACGACCCAAAGATGGCTGCCTCCGCATGACTTACGACCCAAAGATGGCTGCCTCCGCACGAACCAAAGATGGCTGCCTTCCCGCGACTTGCGACTCAAAGATGGCTGCCTCCGCACGACTTACAACCGAAAGATGGCTGCCTACGCACGACTTATGACCCAAAGATGGCTGCCTCCGCACGACTTATGACCCAAAGATGGCTGCCTCCGCACGACTTACGACCCAAAGATGGCTGCCTCCGCACGACTTACGACCCAAAGATGGCTGCCTTCGCACGACTTACGACCCAAAGATGGCTGCCTCCACATGATTATGACCCAAAGATGGCTGCCTACGCACAACTTACGACCCAAAGATGGCTGCCTCCGCACGACTTATGACCCAAAGATGGCTGCCTCCGCACGACTTACGACCCAAAGATGGCTGCCTCCGCATGACTTACGATGCAAAGATGGCTGCCTCCGCGCGACTTACAACCCAAAGATGGCTGCCTCCACAGAACTTACGACCCAAAGATGGCTGCCTCCGCACGACTTACGACCCAAAGATGGCTGCTTCCGCACGAACCAAAGATGGCTGCCTTCCCGCGACTTGCGACTCAAAGATGGCTGCCTCCGCACGACTTACAACCGAAAGATGGCTGCCTACGCACGACTTATGACCCAAAGATTGCTGCCTCCGCACGACTTACGACCCAAAGATGGCTGCCTTCGCACGACTTACGACCCAAAGATGGCTGCCTCCACATGATTATGACCCAAAGATGGCTGCCTACGCACAACTTACGACCCAAAGATGGCTGCCTCCGCACGACTTATGACCCAAAGATGGCTGCCTCCTCATGACTTACAACCCAAAGATGGCTGCCTCCGCACGACTTATGACCCAAAGACGGCTGCCTCCGCTTGACCTATGACCCAAAGATGGCTGCCTCCGCATGACCCAAAGATGGCTGCCTCCACATGACTTACGACCCAAAGATGGCTGCCTCCGCACGACTTACGACCCAAAGATGGCTGCCTCCGCATGATTACGACCCAAAGATGGCTGCCTACGAACAACTTATGACCCAAAGATGTCTGCCTCCGCATGACTTGCGACCCAAAGATGGCTGCCTCCGCACGACTTACGACCCAAAGATGGCTGCCTTCGCACGACTTACGATGCAAAGATGGCTGCCTCCGCACGACTTACGACCCAAAGATGGCTGCCTCCGCAGAACTTACGACCCAAAGATTGCTGACTCCTCATGACTTACAACCCAAAGATGGCTGCCTCCGCATGACTTATGACCCAAAGACGGCTGCCTCCGCTTGACCTACGACCCAAAGATGGCTGCCTCCGCATGACCCAAAGATGGCTGCCTCCACATGACTTACGACCCAAAGATGGCTGCCTCCGCACGACTTACGACCCAAAGATGGCTGCCTCCGCATGATTACGACCCAAAGATGGCTGCCTACGAACAACTTATGACCCAAAGATGTCTGCCTCCGCATGACTTACGACCCAAAGATGGCTGCCTCCGCACGACTTACGACCCAAAGATGGCTGCCTTCGCACGACTTACGATGCAAAGATGGCTGCCTCCGCACGACTTACGACCCAAAGATGGCTGCCTCCGCAGAACTTACGACCCAAAGATGGCTGCCTCCGCACGACTTACGACCCAAAGATGGCTGCCTCCGCACGAACCAAAGATGGCTGCCTTCCCGCGACTTGCGACTCAAAGATGGCTGCCTCCGCACGACTTACAACCGAAAGATGGCTGCATACGCACGACTTATGACCCAAAGATGGCTGCCTCCGCACGACTTATGACCCAAAGATGGCTGCCTCCGCACGACTTACGACCCAAAGATGGCTGCCTCCGCACGACTTACGACCCAAAGATGGCTGCCTTCGCACGACTTACGACCCAAAGATGGCTGCCTCCACATGATTATGACCCAAAGATGGCTGCCTATGCACAACTTACGACCCAAAGATGGCTGCCTCCGCACGACTTATGACCCAAAGATGGCTGCCTCCGCACGACTTACGACCCAAAGATGGCTGCCTCCGCATGACTTACGATGCAAAGATGGCTGCCTCCGCACGACTTACAACCCAAAGATGGCTGCCTCCACAGAACTTATGACCCAAAGATGGCTGCCTCCGCACGACTTACGACCCAAAGATGGCTGCTTCCGCACGAACCAAAGATGGCTGCCTTCCCGCGACTTGCGACTCAAAGATGGCTGCCTCCGCACGACTTACAATCCAAAGATGGATGCCTCCGCACAAGTTATTACCCAAAGATGGCAGCCTCCACACGACTTATGACCCAAAGATGGCTGCCTCCGCATGACTTACGACCCAAAGATGGCTGCCTCCACATGACTTACGACCCAAAGATGGCTGCCTTCGCACGACTTACGACGCAAAGATGGCTGCCTCCGCACGACTTACGACCCAAAGATGGCTGCCTCCGCACAACTTACAACCCAAGGATGGCTGCCTCCGCACGACTTACGACCCAAAGATGGCTGCCTCCGCACGAACCAAATATGGCTGCCTTCCCGCGACTTGCGACCCAAAGATGGCTGCCTCCACAGAACTTACGACCCAAAGATGGCTGCCTCCGCACGACTTACGACCCAAAGATGGCTGCCTCCGCACGAACCAAAGATGGCTGCCTTCCCACGACTTGCGACTCAAAGATGGCTGCCTCCGCACGACTTACAACCGAAAGATGGCTGCCTACGCACGACTTATGACCCAAAGATGGCTGCCTCCGCACGACTTATGACCCAAAGATGGCTGCCTCCGAACGACTTACGACCCAAAGATGGCTGCCTCCGCACGACTTACGACCCAAAGATGGCTGCCTTCGCACGACTTACGACCCAAAGATGGCTGCCTCCACATGATTATGACCCAAAGATGGCTGCCTACGCACAACTTACGACCCAAAGATGGCTGCCTCCGCACGACTTATGACCCAAAGATGGCTGCCTCCGCACGACTTACGACCCAAAGATGGCTGCCTCCGCATGACTTACGATGCAAAGATTGCTGCCTCCGCACGACTTACAACCCAAAGATGGCTGCCTCCACAGAACTTACGACCCAAAGATGGCTGCCTCCGCACGACTTACGACCCAAAGATGGCTGCTTCCGCACGAACCAAAGATGGCTGCCTTCCCGCGACTTGCGACTCAAAGATGGCTGCCTCCGCACGACTTACAATCCAAAGATGGATGCCTCCGCACAAGTTATTACCCAATGATGGCTGCCTCCACATGACTTATGACCCAAAGATGGCTGCCTCCGCATGACTTATGACCCAAAGATGGCTGCCTCCACATGACTTACGACCCAAAGATGGCTGCCTTCGCACGACTTACGACGCAAAGATGGCTGCCTCCGCACGACTTACGACCCAAAGATGGCTGCCTCCGCACAACTTACAACCCAAGGATGGCTGCCTCCGCACGACTTACGACCCAAAGATGGCTGCCTCCGCACGAACCAAATATGGCTGCCTTCCCGCGACTTGTGACCCAAAGATGGCTGCCTCCGCACGACTTACGACCCAAAGATGGCTGCCTACGCAAGACTTATGACCCAAAGATGGCTGCCTCCGCACGACTTACGACGCAAAGATGGCTGCCTCCTCATGACTTACGACCCATAGATGGCTGCCTCCGCATGACTTACGACCCAAAGATGGCTGCCTCCGCATGAATTATGACCCAAAGATGGCTGCCTCCGCAGGACATGCGACCCAAAGATGGCTGCCTCCGCACTACTTACGACCCAAAGATGGCTGCCTCAGCACAACTTATGACCCAAAGATGGCTGCCTCCGCACGACTTACGACCCAAAGATGGCTGCCTCCGCACGAACCAAAGATGGCTGCCTTCCCGCGACTTGCGACTCAAAGATGGCTGCCTCCGCACGACTTACAATCCAAAGATGGATGCCTCCGCACAAGTTATTACCCAAAGATGGCTGCCTCCACACGACTTATGACCCAAAGATGGCTGCCTCCGCATGACTTACGACCCAAAGATGGCTGCCTCCACATGACTTACGACCCAAAGATGGCTGCCTTCGCACGACTTACGACGCAAAGATGGCTGCCTCCGCACGACTTACGACCCAAAGAAGGCTGCCTCCGCACAACTTACAACCCAAGGATGGCTGCCTCCGCACAACTTACGACCCAAAGATGGCTGCCTCCGCACGAACCAAATATGGCTGCCTTCCCGCGACTTGCGACCCAAAGATGGCTGCCTCCGCACGACTTACGTCCCAAAGATAGCTGCCTACGCAAGACTTATGACCCAAAGATGGCTGCCTCCGCACGAACCAAAGATGGCTTCCTATGCATGACTTGCGACCCAAAGATGGCTGCCTCCGCACGACTTACGACCCAAAGATGGCTGCCTCAGCACGACTTACGACCAAAAGATGGCTGCCTCCGCACGACTTATGACCCAAAGATGGCTGCCTCCGCACGACTTACGACCCAAAGATGGCTGCCTCTGCACGAATTATGACCCAAAGATGGCTGCCTCCGCATGACTTACGACTAGTGTTGAGCATTCCGATACCGCAGGTATCGGGTATCGGCCGATACTAGCGGTATCGGAATTCCGATACCGGGATTCCGATCCTTGGCGCGTATCGGATACCGGAATCGGAAGTTCAATGATTCAAAATTCAGAAATTCAGCCAATGAGAAAGATTCCAAGTGTGGGCACATCCTGTTTAGCATGGAGGGCATGAAACTACTGGCAAGGCTGTGATTGGCTGCTGAAATGATGTCATGATGCAGTTTAAAAGTCGCTGGCGCCATTTTGCGATCACTCTGCTGTGAATTCAGTTAGTGACAGGACGCTGTTTGCTGACTGAGGGACAGTTTAGAGATAGCGATTTGCTTCTTTGTGCTTTCCAAAGGCTAATTTAGCAACCGCTGTGTTCACCTACTATTCACCTTCCTTTTGCCTTGTAGCGCTGTTTTCACAGCGATCTGCAAGGTCTCTCTGTGTGTGTGTGTGAGTGCAGCCCACTCTCTAGTCTGAGTGCAGCCACATAGGCCATCCATAGCTGGTTGTATTCAGTTCAGGGAGGGTGGTTCATTGCCTCATACTGTCCTTTTTTTTTTTTTTTTTTGAAGTAGTGCAGGCTGCTGCACATTTTTTCCAAAAATTCCTATTAGTGTCTTTCCACCCGTCTCCAGCTAATTTGTGGAAAAACACTACATAGGATAAAGTAGAGGAGGGTTTTTGGGCCTTGCAGCGCCGTTTACGGCTGTCTGCACGGTCTCCGTGTGACTGCAGCTCGCCCTGTAATCTGTGAGCAGCTATAGCCTGGTTGTCTCCAGCTCAGGGTTTTTCACTGCGTCATACCGCCAAATCAATTTTCTTTTTTTTCAAAGTAGTGTAGTCTGCTGCTAATTTATTTTAAAAAATCCTATTAGTGTCTTTCCACCCGTCTCCAGCTAATTTGTGGAAAAACACTACATAGGATAAAGTAGAGGAGGGTTTTTGGGCCTTGCAGCGCCGTTTACGGCTGTCTGCACGGTCTCCGTGTGACTGCAGCTCGCCCTGTAGTCTGTGAGCAGCCGTAGCCTGGTTGTCTGCAGCTCAGGGTTTTTCACTGCGTCATACCGCCAAATCAATTTTCTTTTTTTTCAAAGTAGTGTAGTCTGCTGCTAATTTATTTTAAAAAATCCTATTAGTGTCTTTCCACCCGTCTCCAGCTAATTTGTGGAAAAACACTACATAGGATAAAGTAGAGGAGGGTTTTTGGGCCTTGCAGCGCCGTTTACGGCTGTCTGCACGGTCTCCGTGTGATTGCAGCTCTATCCGTTGTCAGTTCAGCCCCAAAAAAATAAATAAATAATAAAGTTCACCAAACACACCAGTTACACCACTTTACATTTGTGTAGGCCACATTAGCTCATATTCAAGTCTAGTCCACACTTTAGAAAATTAGTGTGTCTTATACCTGTTAGGAGGAGTTGCTCAGGAATAAGCACACAAAGCCGTTAGTACTTTTCTGCTTATCTTTATCAGTCAACCAAGATGAAGAAGGCAGTGAGTAAGGCACGTGGGCCTGGGCGTGGGCGCGGAGCAGGGAGGGGACGTGGGGATTCTGTGCCTGCTGCGGGCACCGGTGAGTCATCAGCACCCACTTTCACAAGGGAACAGTCGTTCATGCGCAGCTTTGTCGCCGAGCGCCGTACACCGCTGCTGCGTGAAGACCAAATTGAAGCCGTTGTGGGATGGATGGCAGCTAATGCATCAACTTCCATTAGTGCCACATCCTCTCAGACACAGAGCACTGGAGAGCAGCCATCTGTCTCTTCACCACCTGCAAAATTGCCCAGGCAGACAGAGATCCCAGGACAGGAGCAGTCTCTACTTCTGTTCTCTGAATCATCTCTTGGCTTGGAAACAGGGGGCCAGCCAAGCAGCATTGGAGAAATGGAAGAAGAGGCAGGGTGCAGTGATGCCCAACAGCTTTTTCTGTCTTCCTCTGAAGAGGCGGGTGGGCCAGTGGCTCCGGTCACCACCTCGCAGGCCGCATCAGCTGATGATGACACTCAGGTGCCACTTACTGGTGCGTGCTCTGCTGCTGAGACTACCCAGGAGGAGCAGTTGGGGGCAGAGGGTAGTGTAGATGATGAGGTCCTTGACCCATCTTGGCGTCAGGGACAGGAAGGTGGTGGGAGCAGCTATGAGGAAGAGATTCCCCGTACGGCCCAAAGAGGGAGAGGGAGGGGGAAGACTGCGGATCCTGCAGCCTCCGCTTTGGCACCCGTAAGGAGCATGTCTCTTCCAAAAGTCAAAAGGGGGGCTCCCAAGACTTGCAGTGCCTGGTCCTTTTTTGACACAGTTGCAGATGACATTTGCTATGTCAGATGCAAGGTGTGTCATCAAAAAATCAAAAGAGGTCAAAAAGTCGCCAACCTCAATACCTCCAACATGTGGAAACGTGCGCAACAGGCACCCGGCGGAGTTAGACAAACACACTGAAGAGCTAGGCCAACCAACAGCGGCAGCTACCACCTCTTCAGCTCGTGTTGCCTCTTCCTCTAGCTCACACGCAGCTGGTTCGGCTTCCTCCCAGGATCGCCGTGGAAGAACCTCTGGCCCTGTTGTCCAGAGACCCGCTGTCATTCCACCCGCAGCACCACTTTCCCAGTCAACCACACACTCCCAGCCCAGTCTACAGCCATCGGTAGTACAGGCATGGGAGAAAAGGCGGCCTTTCTCGTCAAACCACCCACGAGCACAGGCTCTGACTGCAGGCATTGCCAAACTTCTGTCACTGGAAATGCTGTCATTCAGGCTGGTGGAGACTGACAGCTTCCGTGACTTGATGTCATTGGCAGTCCCACAGTACAGTGTGCCCAGCCGCTTTTACTTCAGCAGGCAAGCCGTCCCTGCCCTGCACAAGCATGTGGAGGGACACATAAAACACGCGCTACTGAACGCCGTCAGTAGCAAGGTCCACCTCACCACCGATGCGTGGACCAGTCAACATGGACAGGGGCGATACCTTTCCCTCACTGCCCATTGGGTTAATGTAGTTGAGCCGGGTACAGACCGTGCGAGTGGCGCAGGACGTGTCCTGCCCACTCCAAGGATTGCAGGAATCCATTCTGTACGCATTGACTCCTCCTCTTACACCAGTTCCTCAGAATCATCGCTGCAGGAGCCGTCACAGTCCACCTCCACATGGACCCGTGATGAACGTGTACCTGTTACGACCGACATGAGCACAGCCGTGGCCAAACGTCAACAGGCCGTCTTGAAATTAATTTTTTGGGGGAATCGTAGCCACACAGCGCAGGAGCTCTGGAATGCCATCAAGCAGGAGAGCGATGTGTGGTTTGAGCCAGCGAATCTCCAGCCAGGCATGGTAGTGTGTGATAATGGCCGAAATCTGGTGGCAGCCCTGGGCCTCGGCAACCTCACTCACATCCCATGTCTGGCACATGTGCTCAATTTGGTCGTGCAGAGTTTTTTGAGGGACTATCCGGATCTTGATGCACTGCTGCACAAGGTCCGCCTAGAGTGTGCTCACTTGCGGCGTTCCAGCACGGCAAAAGCGCGCATTGCGGCTCTGCAGCGCCGACACCGCCTGCCGGAACATCGCATCATATGTGACCTACCTACCAGGTGGAATTCCACGTTACATATGTTGGAGCGGTTGTGTGAGCAGCAGCAAGCTGTAATGGAGTACCAGCTGTATCAGGCGCAAAAAAGTCGCAGTCAGCGCCGTACAGACTTCACAACCACAGAGTGGGCCACTATGAAGGATGTCTGCCAGGTTTTGCGTCCCTTTGATTATTCCACGCGGATGGCGAGTGCAGATGATGCACTAGTCAGCATGACTGTCCCCCTTATCTGCCTGCTTGAAAAATCACTGCAAGCGCTAAGGGATGATGTTGTGGAAGAGGTGGAGGATGAGGATTCACCACTTCCATCATCTTCTGGACAGTCAGCGCCACGTGGTTCCTCACAAACGCGTAGGCAGGGGACAGTTTGTGAGGAGGATGAGGAGGAGTCAATGGAGGAGGAAAACATCCGTCCAGAGGAGGGAGTTCCCGAATTGTCCAGTACTCAGTGTGTACAGCGAGGGTGGGGTGATGACGAGCGGGCAGAGATCACGCCTCCAGCTGGGGACAGCGTTTCTTGGGCAGTTGGCAGTCTGCAGCACATGGTGGATTACATGCTGCAGTGCCTGAGAAACGACCGCCGCATCGACCACATTCTCAACATGTCTGATTATTGGGTGTTCACCCTCCTCGATCCTCGCTACCGGGACAACGTAGAAAGCCTCATCACACCGTTGAACCGGGAGCGAAAAATGCGGGAGTACCAAGACACACTGGTCAGTTCCATCATCTTCTCCATTCCAACTGAGAGAAGTGCTGCTAGTGCATTCCAAAGCAGCTCAGTGCGTCCAGGCAGTGGTGGAGGCTCTGCACAAAGAGGGAGCAGAAGCAGTGCCTCTGCCCAAGGCAAGACCAGTATGGCCGAACTGTGGCACAGTTTTCTGTGCCCGCCACAAAAGTCTACACCATCACAGACGGCTCCAGTCAGCAGGAGGCAACGGTTCCGTCAGATGGTGACAGACTACATGTCTTGCCCTCTTGCTGTACTCCCAGACGGCTCTTCCCCTTTCAAGTTTTGGGTCTCAAAGCTGGATACATGGCCAGAGCTAAGCCAGTATGCATTGGAGGTGCTGTCTTGCCCTGCGGCCAGTGTATTATCGGAACGTGTCTTTAGTGCTGCAGGTGGTGTACTAACTGACCGTCGCATGCGACTATCCTCCGATAACGTTGACCGGCTTACTTTCCTGAAAATGAACAAGGCCTGGATCTCGCAGGAATTTGCCACTCCTCCTCCTGATTAAATAATTAGGTCACTGTATACGTTATCCAGGTCTCCTGTTGTGTTCATCTTTCTACCACCTGAACTTAAATTCCTGGGCTCCAACACCGCCAGTTGAGGCTCAGATGTGCCGTCTGCACAGTCAAAACATACGACCCAGTGTTATTGGGTTTCAGTAACGTCAGCTGATCCCCAGCTGTGTAGCCGGCAATGTGTCATGCGACCGCCACGCTGACACAACAACTGAAATGTAAGGGAATCTGTCCCCCCCCCAAGGCGTTTGTTACTGAAAGAGCCACCTTGTGCAGCAGTAATGCTGCACAAGGAAAAAGGTAGCTATTTTGGTTTTGCTCCTTGCACACGCAAAACTTAACACTTATAAAATGTGTCCACTGATACCGTAAAACCGTCCCGGAGGTGGGACTTTCCTTTGTAATATGACGCAGCACAGCCGTCATTCCTACCCCCCCCGGCGCCGCGCCCCGGCTCCTCAGCGTTGTTTGATTCCGTCCCGGAGCCTGCGCTGTTATGTTATCCCGTGGCCAGGCACACTTAGCGCTGCCCGTCTTCTGGCATCATTTGGTGTCAGGCTGCCTGCGCCTGTGCGGCCACGCTGGCCGAGAGCCCGCCTCGCAGTGTCTTCTGATTTAATCCCACTGGGGGCCTGGGATCTATGGACATGCGCAGTGCATATCTGAACCTCCACCTCTCACTCATCTCCCTATGGCTTCTTCAGACTGTTCGGTGTCAGCTGGTCCCTAATAGCATGCCACGGCCGTGACACCGCACAGTCTGAAAAAGAAGCCGTAGGGAGGGGAGTGAGAGGCGAGGATATGCACTGCGCATGGCCATGGATCCCAGGCCCCCAGTGGGATTACATCAGAAGACACTGCGAGGCGGGCTCTCGGCCAGCGCGGCCGCACAGGCGCAGCCAGTCTGACACCAAATGATGTCAGAAGATGGGCAGCGCTAAGTGTGCCTGGCCACGGGATAACATAACAGCGCAGGCTCCGGGACGGAATCAAACAACGCTGAGGAGCCGGGGCACGGCGGCGGGGGGGGGTAGTAATGATGGCTGTGCTGCGTCATATTACGAAGGAAAGTCCCACCTCCGGGACGGTTTCACGGCTTCAGGGGACACATTTTAAAAGTGTTTAGTTCTGTGTTTGCAAGGAGCATGATGAAAAGAGCCACCTTTTCCTTTTGCATCTTTTGTGCTGCACAAGCTGGCTCTTTCAGCTACAAACACCTTGGGGGGGGGGTTAAAGGTTCCCTTTCGACTTTCTCAGGCTTCGGCCTACATTGTGTTCCTCTGCTTTTCCACCTGCCCCTGGGCTCCAACACCGCTAGTTGCCGTCCAGAAGTGCTGTACGCACAGTCAACAGTCGCTCCTCTGTTATTGGGGTTCAGTAACGTCAGCTGTTCCCCTGCTGTGTGTGTGGCAATCACTCCTACCTCCTCCAACCTCCTCCAACCTCCTCCTCCTCCACCTGTCCCTGGGCTCCAACACCGCCAGTTGCCGTCCAGAAGTGCTGTACGCACAGTCAACAGTCCCTCCTCTGTTATTGGGGTTCAGTAACGTCAGCTGTTCCCCTGCTGTGTGTGTGGCAATCCCTCCTACCTCCTCCAACCTCCTCCTCCTCCACCTGTCCCTGGGCTCCAACACCGCCAGTTGCCGTCCAGAAGTGCTGTACGCACAGTCAACAGTCCCTCCTCTGTTATTGGGGTTCAGTAACGTCAGCTGTTCCCCTGCTGTGTGTGTGGCAATCACTCCTACCTCCTCCAACCTCCTCCTCCTCCACCTGTCCCTGGGCTCCAACACCGCCAGTTGCCGTCCAGAAGTGCTGTACGCACAGTCAACAGTCCCTCCTCTGTTATTGGGGTTCAGTAACGTCAGCTGTTCCCCTGCTGTGTGTGTGGCAATCCCTCCTACCTCCTCCAACCTCCTCCAACCTCCTCCTCCTCCACCTGTCCCTGGGCTCCAACACCGCCAGTTGCCGTCCAGAAGTGCTGTACGCACAGTCAACAGTCCCTCCTCTGTTATTGGGGTTCAGTAACGTCAGCTGTTCCCCTGCTGTGTGTGTGGCAATCCCTCCTACCTCCTCCAACCTCCTCCTCCTCCACCTGTCCCTGGGCTCCAACACCGCCAGTTGCCGTCCAGAAGTGCTGTACGCACAGTCAACAGTCCCTCCTCTGTTATTGGGGTTCAGTAACGTCAGCTGTTCCCCTGCTGTGTGTGTGGCAATCCCTCCTACCTCCTCCAACCTCCTCCTCCTCCACCTGTCCCTGGGCTCCAACACCGCCAGTTGCCGTCCAGAAGTGCTGTACGCACAGTCAACACTCCCTCCTCTGTTATTGGGGTTCAGTAACGTCAGCTGTTCCCCTGCTGTGTGTGTGGCAATCCCTCCTACCTCCTCCAACCTCCTCCTCCTCCACCTGTCCCTGGGCTCCAACACCGCCAGTTGCCGTCCAGAAGTGCTGTACGCACAGTCAACAGTCCCTCCTCTGTTATTGGGGTTCAGTAACGTCAGCTGTTCCCCTGCTGTGTGTGTGGCAATCACTCCTACCTCCTCCAACCTCCTCCTCCTCCACCTGTCCCTGGGCTCCAACACCGCCAGTTGCCGTCCAGAAGTGCTGTACGCACAGTCAACAGTCCCTCCTCTGTTATTGGGGTTCAGTAACGTCAGCTGTTCCCCTGCTGTGTGTGTGGCAATCACTCCTACCTCCTCCAACCTCCTCCTCCTCCACCTGTCCCTGGGCTCCAACACCGCCAGTTGCCGTCCAGAAGTGCTGTACGCACAGTCAACAGTCCCTCCTCTGTTATTGGGGTTCAGTAACGTCAGCTGTTCCCCTGCTGTGTGTGTGGCAATCCCTCCTACCTCCTCCAACCTCCTCCTCCTCCACCTGTCCCTGGGCTCCAACACCGCCAGTTGCCGTCCAGAAGTGCTGTACGCACAGTCAACAGTCCCTCCTCTGTTATTGGGGTTCAGTAACGTCAGCTGTTCCCCTGCTGTGTGTGTGGCAATCCCTCCTACCTCCTCCAACCTCCTCCTCCTCCACCTGTCCCTGGGCTCCAACACCGCCAGTTGCCGTCCAGAAGTGCTGTACGCACAGTCAACAGTCCCTCCTCTGTTATTGGGGTTCAGTAACGTCAGCTGTTCCCCTGCTGTGTGTGTGGCAATCCCTCCAACCTCCTCCAACCTCCTCCTCCTCCACCTGTCCCTGGGCTCCAACACCGCTAGTTGCCGTCCAGAAGTGCTGTACGCACAGAGCCAAACACCTCGCCAATGTGTTAGTGGGGTTCAGCACCGCCAGCTGTTCCCCTGCTGTGTATACGGCAACGTGTACTGCGACCGCCACGCAGGCACAACAAGTTAAATGTAAGGGAACCTGACCCCCCCCCCCCCAGGCGTTTGTTACTGAAGGAGCCACCTTGTGCAGCAGTAATGATGCAAAGGGAAAAAGTGCCTCTTTTCGTGATGCTCCTTGCACATGCTGAACCAAACACTTATGAAATGTGTCCCCACACAGCGTTAAACCGTCCGGTAGGTGGAACTTTCCTTTGTCGTGTGACGCAGCACAGCCATCATTTTTACCCCCTTGGCGCCGTGCGCCCCCTCCTCAGCGTTGTTTGAATCTGTCCCGGAGCCTGCGCTGTTAGGTTAGCCCTTGGCCATGCACACATGTTGCGCTGCCCGTCTTCTGACCTCATTTGGTGTCAGGCTGGCTGCGCCTGTGCGGGTGCGCTGGCCGAGATCCCGCCTCGCAGTGTCGTCTAATGTAATCCCACCGCGGGCCTGTGATCCGTGCCCGTGCGCAGTGCATATCCTCTCCTCTCACTCCCCTCCCTACGGCTTCTTCAGACTGTGCGATGTCAGCTGGTCCCTAATAGCATGCCACGGCCGTGACACCGCACAGTCTGAAAAAGCCGTAGGGAGGGGAGTGAGAGGAGAGGATATGCACTGCGCACGGGCACGGATCACAGGCCCGCGGTGGGATTACATTAGACGACACTACGAGGCGGGATCTCGGCCAGCGCACCCGCACAGGCGCAGCCAGCCTGACACCAAATGAGGTCAGAAGACGGGCAGCGCAACATGTGTGCATGGCCAAGGGCTAACCTAACAGCGCAGGCTCCGGGACAGATTCAAACAACGCTGAGGAGGCGGCGCACGGCGCCAAGGGGGTAAAAATGATGGCTGTGCTGCGTCACACGACAAAGGAAAGTTCCACCTACCGGACGGTTTAACGCTGTGAGGAGACACATTTCATAAATGTTAGGTTCCGCATGTACAAGGACCATAATTAAAAGAGCTAAGTTTACCTTTTCCAGCATTAGTGCTGTACACAATGGCTCTTTCAGCTACAAACGCCTGGGGGGGGGGGGGGTTAAAGGTTTCCTTTCAACTTGCTCGAGTGCAGGCTTCGGCCTACACTCCGCTCCCCCTGCTCCTCCTGCTGACCCTGGGCTCTAACACCGCCAGTTTTTGCCCAGATGTGCTAGCTGCACAGAGAAAAACACCAGCCAATGTGTCAGTGGGGTCCAGCACCGCCAGCTGTTCCCCTGCTGTGCAGCCGGCAACGTGTCCTGCAAAAGCCACGCAGACACAAGAACTGAAATTGAAGGGAACCTGTCCCCCCTCCCCCAGGCGTTTTTACGTTATCCAGCCACCTTGTACAGCGGTAATGCTGCATGTGTGCAAGGTGGCTCAGAAACGTATTCTCCTCGCACATGTGGAACTGAAAACACGTCTGAAATGTGTCCTCTGTGTGACCATTTAACCGTCCCGGTGATGTGACTTTCCTTTGTAATGACACGCTGCAACCCCCTTGGTAGCGCTGCCCGTCTTCTGGCATCATTGTTTGGCTGGCTGCGCCTCTGCGGCCGCCCTGACCCACACAACGCCCCTCGGTGTCTTATTTATTGGGACTGCGAGGGTGTGATTCATGGGCAGGATCAGTGCATCAGTTCGCCTGTCCCTCCTCTCCTTCCGCCTTCTTCGGACTGTGCGGCTTCATGGCCGTGGCATGCGATAAGGGATCAGATGACGCCGCACAGTCTGAAGCGGGTGTAAGGACCCGAGTGTGAGAGGCGAACATATGTGCTGCGCCAGGCCCTGAATCCCAGCCCCGCAGTGTTTTAACAATGTTAAGACACTGCGGGGCTGGGATTCATGGTCATCGCGAACCGCACCGGCCGACATTACATGATGCCAGAAGATGGGCAGCGCTAACGGCGCTAGGCCAGGGGATAACACGACAGCGCAGACTCCTGTACAGCAAATAACAACGCTCGGGAGGCTGCACCCAACACCAAGGTGGGATTCTTGACACCTGTGCTGCGTCTCATTACAAAGGGAACTCTCGCCTCCATTACACAGTTTGACTGTATAAAGGGCTAAATGTTATACGTGTTCCATTCAGCGTGTGCAAGGAGAAAAATTACAAGAGCAACCTTTGACTTGCGCAGCACTGCTGCTGCATAAGCTGTGGCTCTTCTACTTTGTAACCCCTGAGGGGGGGTTAAAGGTGACTTTTGAAATCGGTTCAATTAGGCTTCGGCCTACACTCTGCTCCACCTGCAGAGCCCGGGCTCCAACAACGCTAGTTGCTGTCCGGAAGTGCTGGCTGCACAGAGCCAAACACCTCGCCAATGTGTCAGTGGGGTCCAGCACCGCCAGCTGTTCCCCTGCTGTGTAGCCGGCAACGTGTCCTGCAAAAGCCACGCAGACACAACACACCCAAAGCTGCCGCCAGTGCAGGCTTCGGCCTACACTCCCCTCCCCCTGCTCCTCCTCCTCCTGCTCCTCCTCCTGCTGTCCCTGGGCTCTAACACACCGCCAGTTGGGGCCCAGATGTGCTAGCTGCACAGAGAAAAACACCAGCCAATGTGTCAGTGGGGTCCAGCACCGCCAGCTGTTCCCCTGCTGTGCAGCCGGCAACGTGTCCTGCAAAAGCCACGCAGACACAAGAACTGAAATTGAAGGGAACCTGTCCCCCCTCCCCCAGGCGTTTTTACGTTATCCAGCCACCTTGTACAGCGGTAATGCTGCATGTGTGCAAGGTGGCTCAGAAACGTATTCTCCTCGCACATGTGGAACTGAAAACACGTCTGAAATGTGTCCTCTGTGTGACCATTTAACCGTCCCGGTGGTGTGACTTTCCTTTGTAATGACACGCTGCAACCCCCTTGGTAGCGCTGCCCGTCTTCTGGCATCATTGTTTGGCTGGCTGCGCCTCTGCGGCCGCCCTGACCCACACAACGCCCCTCGGTGTCTTATTTATTGGGACTGCAAGGGTGTGATTCATGGGCAGGATCAGTGCATCAGTTCGCCTGTCCCTCCTCTCCTTCCGCCTTCTTCGGACTGTGTGGCTTCATGGCCGTGGCATGCGATAAGGGATCAGATGACGCCGCACAGTCTGAAGCGGGTGTAAGGACCCGAGTGTGAGAGGCGAACATATGTGCTGCGCCAGGCCCTGAATCCCAGCCCCGCAGTGTTTTAACAATGTTAAGACACTGCGGGGCTGGGATTCATGGTCATCGCGAACCGCACCGGCCGACATTACATGATGCCAGAAGATGGGCAGCGCTAACGGCGCTAGGCCAGGGGATAACACGACAGCGCAGACTCCTGTACAGCAAATAACAACGCTCGGGAGGCTGCACCCAGCACCAAGGTGGGATTCTTGACACCTGTGCTGCGTCTCATTACAAAGGGAACTCTCGCCTCCATTACACAGTTTGACTGTATAAAGGGCTAAATGTTATACGTGTTCCATTCAGCGTGTGCAAGGAGAAAAATTACAAGAGCAACCTTTGACTTGCGCAGCACTGCTGCTGCATAAGCTGTGGCTCTTCTACTTTGTAACCCCTGAGGGGGGGTTAAAGGTGACTTTTGAAATCGGTTCAATTAGGCTTCGGCCTACACTCTGCTCCACCTGCAGAGCCCGGGCTCCAACAACGCTAGTTGCTGTCCGGAAGTGCTGGCTGCACAGAGCCAAACACCTCGCCAATGTGTCAGTGGGGTCCAGCACCGCCAGCTGTTCCCCTGCTGTGTAGCCGGCAACGTGTCCTGCAAAAGCCACGCAGACACAACACACCCAAAGCTGCCGCCAGTGCAGGCTTCGGCCTACACTCCCCTCCCCCTGCTCCTCCTCCTCCTGCTCCTCCTCCTGCTGTCCCTGGGCTCTAACACACCGCCAGTTGGGGCCCAGATGTGCTAGCTGCACAGAGAAAAACACCAGCCAATGTGTCAGTGGGGTCCAGCACCGCCAGCTGTTCCCCTGCTGTGCAGCCGGCAACGTGTCCTGCAAAAGCCACGCAGACACAAGAACTGAAATTGAAGGGAACCTGTCCCCCCTCCCCCAGGCGTTTTTACGTTATCCAGCCACCTTGTACAGCGGTAATGCTGCATGTGTGCAAGGTGGCTCAGAAACGTATTCTCCTCGCACATGTGGAACTGAAAACACGTCTGAAATGTGTCCTCTGTGTGACCATTTAACCGTCCCGGTGGTGTGACTTTCCTTTGTAATGACACGCTGCAACCCCCTTGGTAGCGCTGCCCGTCTTCTGGCATCATTATTTGGCTGGCTGCGCCTCTGCGGCCGCCCTGACCCACACAACGCCCCTCGGTGTCTTATTTATTGGGACTGCGAGGGTGTGATTCATGGGCAGGATCAGTGCATCAGTTCGCCTGTCCCTCCTCTCCTTCCGCCTTCTTCGGACTGTGCGGCTTCATGGCCGTGGCATGCGATAAGGGATCAGATGACGCCGCACAGTCTGAAGCGGGTGTAAGGACCCGAGTGTGAGAGGCGAACATATGTGCTGCGCCAGGCCCTGAATCCCAGCCCCGCAGTGTTTTAACAATGTTAAGACACTGCGGAGCTGGGATTCATGGTCATCGCGAACCGCACCGGCCGACATTACATGATGCCAGAAGATGGGCAGCGCTAACGGCGCTAGGCCAGGGGATAACACGACAGCGCAGACTCCTGTACAGCAAATAACAACGCTCGGGAGGCTGCACCCAGCACCAAGGTGGGATTCTTGACACCTGTGCTGCGTCTCATTACAAAGGGAACTCTCGCCTCCATTACACAGTTTGACTGTATAAAGGGCTAAATGTTATACGTGTTCCATTCAGCGTGTGCAAGGAGAAAAATTACAAGAGCAACCTTTGACTTGCGCAGCACTGCTGCTGCATAAGCTGTGGCTCTTCTACTTTGTAACCCCTGAGGGGGGGTTAAAGGTGACTTTTGAAATCGGTTCAATTAGGCTTCGGCCTACACTCTGCTCCACCTGCAGAGCCCGGGCTCCAACAACGCTAGTTGCTGTCCGGAAGTGCTGGCTGCACAGAGCCAAACACCTCGCCAATGTGTCAGTGGGGTCCAGCACCGCCAGCTGTTCCCCTGCTGTGTAGCCGGCAACGTGTCCTGCAAAAGCCACGCAGACACAACACACCCAAAGCTGCCGCCAGTGCAGGCTTCGGCCTACACTCCCCTCCCCCTGCTCCTCCTCCTCCTGCTCCTCCTCCTGCTGTCCCTGGGCTCTAACACACCGCCAGTTGGGGCCCAGATGTGCTAGCTGCACAGAGAAAAACACCAGCCAATGTGTCAGTGGGGTCCAGCACCGCCAGCTGTTCCCCTGCTGTGCAGCCGGCAACGTGTCCTGCAAAAGCCACGCAGACACAAGAACTGAAATTGAAGGGAACCTGTCCCCCCTCCCCCAGGCGTTTTTACGTTATCCAGCCACCTTGTACAGCGGTAATGCTGCATGTGTGCAAGGTGGCTCAGAAACGTATTCTCCTCGCACATGTGGAACTGAAAACACGTCTGAAATGTGTCCTCTGTGTGACCATTTAACCGTCCCGGTGGTGTGACTTTCCTTTGTAATGACACGCTGCAACCCCCTTGGTAGCGCTGCCCGTCTTCTGGCATCATTGTTTGGCTGGCTGCGCCTCTGCGGCCGCCCTGACCCACACAACGCCCCTCGGTGTCTTATTTATTGGGACTGCGAGGGTGTGATTCATGGGCAGGATCAGTGCATCAGTTCGCCTGTCCCTCCTCTCCTTCCGCCTTCTTCGGACTGTGCGGCTTCATGGCCGTGGCATGCGATAAGGGATCAGATGACGCCGCACAGTCTGAAGCGGGTGTAAGGACCCGAGTGTGAGAGGCGAACATATGTGCTGCGCCAGGCCCTGAATCCCAGCCCCGCAGTGTTTTAACAATGTTAAGACACTGCGGGGCTGGGATTCATGGTCATCGCGAACCGCACCGGCCGACATTACATGATGCCAGAAGATGGGCAGCGCTAACGGCGCTAGGCCAGGGGATAACACGACAGCGCAGACTCCTGTACAGCAAATAACAACGCTCGGGAGGCTGCACCCAGCACCAAGGTGGGATTCTTGACACCTGTGCTGCGTCTCATTACAAAGGGAACTCTCGCCTCCATTACACAGTTTGACTGTATAAAGGGCTAAATGTTATACGTGTTCCATTCAGCGTGTGCAAGGAGAAAAATTACAAGAGCAACCTTTGACTTGCGCAGCACTGCTGCTGCATAAGCTGTGGCTCTTCTACTTTGTAACCCCTGAGGGGGGGTTAAAGGTGACTTTTGAAATCGGTTCAATTAGGCTTCGGCCTACACTCTGCTCCACCTGCAGAGCCCGGGCTCCAACAACGCTAGTTGCTGTCCGGAAGTGCTGGCTGCACAGAGCCAAACACCTCGCCAATGTGTCAGTGGGGTCCAGCACCGCCAGCTGTTCCCCTGCTGTGTAGCCGGCAACGTGTCCTGCAAAAGCCACGCAGACACAACACACCCAAAGCTGCCGCCAGTGCAGGCTTCGGCCTACACTCCCCTCCCCCTGCTCCTCCTCCTGCTGTCCCTGGGCTCTAACACACCGCCAGTTGGGGCCCTAGGAAGACAAGCTTGAATAGGTCCCCATCCGGGTTCCAGTACCGTCAGCTGGTTCTCGGCAGTGTCTTTTGCTCTTGTACCTTCTGCTCCCCATCCTGGTTCCAGTACCGTCAGCTGGTTCCGGGCAGAGCCTTTGGCTTAGGTGCCTCCCTCTGGGTATCCGAGTTCCACCAACGTCAGGTGGTCCTTGGTAGTGCTTTCAGGCACGGGTACCTCCTGCTTAGTAACCGGGTTCCAGTAACGTCAGCTGGTCCTCGGTAGTTCCATTGGCTCTTGGACCTTCGGCTACCCATCCGGGTTCCAGTACCGTCAGCTGGTTCTCGGCAGTGTCTTTTGCTCTTGTACCTTCTGCTCCCCATCCTGGTTCCAGTACCGTCAGCTGGTTCCGGGCAGAGCCTTTGGCTTAGGTGCCTCCCTCTGGGTATCCGAGTTCCACCAACGTCAGGTGGTCCTTGGTAGTGCTTTCAGGCACGGGTACCTCCTGCTTAGTAACCGGGTTCCAGTAACGTCAGCTGGTCCTCGGTAGTTCCATTGGCTCTTGGACCTTCGGGTAGCCATCCGAGTTCCAGTTCCATCAGCTGTTTCTCGGCATTTTCTCAGCCTTCTTGTACCTTCTGCTACATTTCCAAGTTCAAGACCCGAAAGACGATGACCCGGAAGACCACCCCTAAGATGATGACGACACCAGAGACGACAACCACCGAGATGACGACGACCCTGGAGACGATGACCCTGAAGACGACCCCGATGACGACGACCCCGATGACGACGACCCCGATGACGACGACCCTGGAGATGACGACCCTGGAGATGACGACGACAACCTGGAAGACCGAGAAGCAGAAGAACAAGAGGCTGCAGAACAAAGAGCAGAAGAACATTAAGCATAAGACTAAATATCAGAGCAAAAGATATTATCTAAATTATAAGCAGAAGAAGACTAAGCAGTGTATGGGGGTGAGTCCGTTCCTCCTCGTGGTGCCCCTGGATAAAGCCTGATGCTGCAGGCCAAACTGAACGCGGACAAATGTAACTGTTTTGTGACAGGCAGAACGGAAGGTGTAATCTTCAAACTTTTATAGATAACAACTACGGGAATGCCTGTCACAAATAAGAATATGATGAAGAAGTTGAATATAAAAAAGATAATAGTTAAATAAAAAGAATATGAACAATGTAAAAAAAAAAATATATATATATACGTAGAAAAGAAGAAGATGAATAAGGTGAAGAAGTTGATGTCACAGAAGCTGATGATGAGGATAATGAAGAAGAAAGTGTGGGAGAAGTAAAAAATAGGGTGAAGGGCGTGGAAGTAGTGAAACATCAATATCTGACAAAATAAATAAAAAATTAACATAGTCAAATTCTTTCTAACGCCGAACGTCATAAAAAAATTAAAAATACTGCTATTCTATTTGATTGGGATAAACCCCTGTGCCTTTAATGTCTCCGCCACCTCCCCCAATACATCCTACATTATTCTTAGTTGTTTTCCTTCATGTAGAATTAACCTACAAGGAAAGAAAGGGTTTATTTTAATTCCGATATTTTCGTCCCATTGACTTGCATTGGGATCGGGTATCGGTATCGGATTGGATTCCGATACTGTGACGGTATCGGCCGATACTTTCCGATACCGATACTTTCCGATATCGGAAAGTATCGCTCAACACTACTTACGACCCAAAGATGGCTGCCTCCGCATGACTTACGCCCCAAAGATGGCTGCCTCCGCACGACTTACGACGCAAAGATGGCTGCCTCCGCAAGACTTACGACCCAAAGATGGCTGCCTCCGCACGACTTACGACCCAAAGATGGCTGCCTCCGCACGACTTACGACCCAAAGATGGCTGCCTCCCCACGACTTACGACCCAAAGATGGCTGCCTCCGCATGACTTACGACCCAAAGATGGCTGCCTCCACACGACATAAAGATGGCTGCCTCCGCACAACTTACGACCCAAAGATTGCTGACTCCTCATGACTTACAACCCAAAGATGGCTGCCTCCGCACGACTTATGACCCAAAGACGGCTGCCTCCGCTTGACCTATGACCCAAAGATGGCTGCCTCCGCATGACCCAAAGATGGCTGCCTCCACATGACTTACGACCCAAAGATGGCTGCCTCCGCACGACTTACGACCCAAAGATGGCTGCCTCCGCATGATTACGACCCAAAGATGGCTGCCTACGAACGACTTATGACCCAAAGATGTCTGCCTCCGCATGACTTACGACCCAAAGATGGCTGCCTCCGCACGACTTACGACCCAAAGATGGCTGCCTTCGCACGACTTACGACGCAAAGATGGCTGCCTCCGCACGACTTACGACCCAAAGATGGCTGCCTCCGCAGAACTTACGACCCAAAGATGGCTGCCTCCGCACGACTTACGACCCAAAGATGGCTGCCTCCGCACGAACCAAAGATGGCTGCCTTCCCGCGACTTGCGACTCAAAGATGGCTGCCTCCGCACGACTTACAACCGAAAGATGGCTGCCTACGCACGACTTATGACCCAAAGATGGCTGCCTCCGCATGACTTATGACCCAAAGATGGCTGCCTCCACACGACTTACGACCCAAAGATGGCTGCCTTCGCACGACTTACGACCCAAAGATGGCTGCCTCCACATGATTATGACCCAAAGATGGCTGCCTACGCACAACTTACGACCCAAAGATGGCTGCCTCCGCACGACTTACGACCCAAAGATGTCTGCCTCCGCATGACTTACGACCCAAAGATGGCTGCCTCCGCAAGACTTACGACCCAAAGATGGCTGCCTCCGCACAACTTACGACCCAAAGATTGCTGACTCCTCATGACTTACAACCCAAAGATGGCTGCCTCCGCACGACTTATGACCCAAAGACGGCTGCCTCCGCTTGACCTATGACCCAAAGATGGCTGCCTCCGCATGACCCAAAGATGGCTGCCTCCACATGACTTACGACCCAAAGATGGCTGCCTCCGCACGACTTACGACCCCAAGATGGCTGCCTCCGCATGATTACGACCCAAAGATGGCTGCCTACGAATGACTTATGACCCAAAGATGTCTGCCTCCGCATGACTTACGACCCAAAGATGGCTGCCTCCGCACGACTTACGACCCAAAGATGGCTGCCTTCGCACGACTTACGACGCAAAGATGGCTGCCTCCGCACGACTTACGACCCAAAGATGGCTGCCTCCGCACGAACCAAAGATGGCTGCCTTCCCGCGACTTGCGACCCAAAGATGGCTGCCTCCGCACGACTTACGACCCAAAGATGGCTGCCTACGCAAGACTTATGACCCAAAGATGGCTGCCTCCGCACGACTTACGACCCAAAGATGGCTGCCTCCGCAGAACTTACGACCCAAAAATGGCTGCCTCTGCACGACTTACGACCCAAAGATGGCTGCCTTCGCACGACTTACGACCCAAAGATGGCTGCCTCCACATGATTATGACCCAAAGATGGCTGCCTACGCACAACTTACGACCCAAAGATGGCTGCCTCCGCACGACTTATGACCCAAAGATGGCTGCCTCCGCACGACTTACGACCCAAAGATGGCTGCCTCCGCATGACTTACGATGCAAAGATGGCTGCCTCCGCACGACTTACAACCCAAAGATGGCTGCCTCCACAGAACTTACGACCCAAAGATGGCTGCCTCCGCACGACTTACGACCCAAAGATGGCTGCCTCCGCACGAACCAAAGATGGCTGCCTTCCCGCGACTTGCGACTCAAAGATGGCTGCCTCCGCACGACTTACAATCCAAAGATGGATGCCTCCGCACAAGTTATTACCCAAAGATGGCTGCCTCCACACGACTTATGACCCAAAGATGGCTGCCTCCGCATGACTTACGACCCAAAGATGGCTGCCTCCACATGACTTACGACCCAAAGATGGCTGCCTTCGCACGACTTACGACGCAAAGATGGCTGCCTCCGCACGACTTACGACCCAAAGATGGCTGCCTCCGCACAACTTACAACCCAAGGATGGCTGCCTCCGCACGACTTACGACCCAAAGATGGCTGCCTCCGCACGAACCAAATATGGCTGCCTTCCCGCGACTTGCGACCCAAAGATGGCTGCCTCCGCACAACTTACGTCCCAAAGATAGCTGCCTACGCAAGACTTATGACCCAAACATGGCTGCCTCCGCACGAACCAAAGATGGCTTCCTATGCATGACTTGCGACCCAAAGATGGCTGCCTTCGCACGACTTACGACGCAAAGATGGCTGCCTCCGCACGACTTACGACCCAAAGATGGCTGCCTCCGCAGATCTTACGACCTAAAGATGGCTGCCTCCGCACGACTTACGACCCAAAGATGGCTGCCTCCGCACGAACCAAAGATGGCTGCCTTCCCGCGACTTGCGACTCAAAGATGGCTGCCTCCGCACGACTTACAACTGAAAGATGGCTGCCTACGCACGACTTATGACCCAAAGATGGCTGCCTCCGCACGACTTATGACCCAAAGATGGCTGCCTCCTCACGACTTACGACCCAAAGATGGCTGCCTCCGCATGACTTACGATGCAAAGATGGCTGCCTCCGCACGACTTACGACCCAAAGATGGCTGCCTCCGCATAATTACGACCCAAAGATGGCTGCCTACGAATGACTTATGACCCAAAGATGTCTGCCTCCGCATGACTTACGACCCAAAGATGGCTGCCTCCGCACGACTTATGACCCAAAGATGGCTGCCTTCGCACGACTTACGACCCAAAGATGGCTGCCTCCACATGATTATGACCCAAAGATGGCTGCCTACGCACAACTTACGACCCAAAGATGGCTGCCTCCGCATGACTTATGACCCAAAGATGGCTGCCTCCGCACGACTTACGACCCAAAGATGGCTGCCTCCGCAAGACTTACGATGCAAAGATGGCTGCCTCCGCACGACTTACGACCCAAAGATGGCTGCCTCCGCATGATTACGACCCAAAGATGGCTGCCTACGCACGACTTATGACCCAAAGATGTCTGCCTCCGCATGACTTACGACCCAAAGATGGCTGCCTCCGCACGACTTACGACCCAAAGATGGCTGCCTTCGCACGACTTACGACGCAAAGATGGCTGCCTCCGCACGACTTACGACCCAAAGATGGCTGCCTCCGCACGAACCAAAGATGGCTGCCTTCCCGCGACTTGCGACCCAAAGATGGCTGCCTCCGCACGACTTACGACCCAAAGATGGCTGCCTACGCAAGACTTATGACCCAAAGATGGCTGCCTCCGCACGACTTACGACCCAAAGATGGCTGCCTCCGCAGAACTTACGACCCAAAAATGGCTGCCTCTGCACGACTTACGACCCAAAGATGGCTGCCTCCGCACGAACCAAAGATGGCTGCCTTCCCGCGACTTGCGACTCAAAGATGGCTGCCTCCGCACGACTTACAACCCAAAGATGGCTGCCTATGCACGACTTATGACCCAAAGATGGCTGCCTCCGCACGACATACAACCCAAAGATGGCTGCCTCCGCATGACTTATGATCCAAAGATGGATGCCTCCGCACAAGTTATTAGCCAAAGATGGCTGCCTCCACACGACTTATGACCCAAAGATGGCTGCCTCCGCACGACTTACGACCCAAAGATGGCTGCCTCCACATGACTTACGAGTACGACCCAAAGATGGCTGCCTTCGCACGACTTACGACGCAAAGATGGCTGCCTCCGCACGACTTACGACCCAAAGATGGCTGCCTCCGCACGAACCAAAGATGGCTGCCTTCCCGCGACTTGCGACCCAAAGATGGCTGCCTCCGCACGACTTACGACCCAAAGATGGCTGCCTACGCAAGACTTATGACCCAAAGATGGCTGCCTCCGCATGACTTACGACGCAAAGATGGCTGCCTCCTCATGACTTACGACCCATAGATGGCTGCCTCCGCATGACTTTTGACCCAAAGATGGCTGCCTCCGCACGAATTATGACCCAAAGATGGCTGCCTCCGCATGACTTACGACCCAAAGATGGCTGCCTCCGCATGAATTATGACCCAAAGATGGCTGCCTCCGCACGACTTGCGAACCAAAGATGGCTGCCTCCGCACTACTTACGACCCAAAGATGGCTGCCTCAGCACAACTTATGACCCAAAGATGGCTCCCTCCGCACGACTTACGATGCAAAGATGGCTGGCTCAGCACGACTTACGACCCAAAGATGGCTGCCTCCGCACGACTTACGACCCAAAGATGGCTGCCTTCGCACGACTTACGACGCAAAGATGGCTGCCTCCGCACGACTTACAACCCAAAGATGGCTGCCTCCACAGAACTTACGACCCAAAGATGGCTGCCTCCGCACGACTTACGACCCAAAGATGGCTGCCTCCGCACGAACCAAAGATGGCTGCCTTCCCGCGACTTGCGACTCAAAGATGGCTGCCTCCGCACGACTTACAATCCAAAGATGGATGCCTCCGCACAAGTTATTACCCAAAGATGGCTGCCTCCACACGACTTATGACCCAAAGATGGCTGCCTCCGCATGACTTACGACCCAAAGATGGCTGCCTCCACATGACTTACGACCCAAAGATGGCTGCCTTCGCACGACTTACGACGCAAAGATGGCTGCCTCCGCACGACTTACGACCCAAAGATGGCTGCCTCCGCACAACTTACAACCCAAGGATGGCTGCCTCCGCACGACTTACGACCCAAAGATGGCTGCCTCCGCACGAACCAAATATGGCTGCCTTCCCGCGACTTGCGACCCAAAGATGGCTGCCTCCGCACGACTTACGTCCCAAAGATAGCTGCCTACGCAAGACTTATGACCCAAAGATGGCTGCCTCCGCACGAACCAAAGATGGCTTCCTATGCATGACTTGCGACCCAAAGATGGCTGCCTCCGCACGACTTACGACCCAAAGATGGCTGCCTCAACACGACTTATGACCCAAAGATGGCTGCCTCCGCACGACTTACGACCCAAAGATGGCTGCCTCTGCACGAATTATGACCCAAAGATGGCTGCCTCCGCATGACTTACGACCCAAAGATGGCTGCCTCCGCATGACTTACGACCCAAAGATGGCTGCCTCCGCACGACTTACGACGCAAAGATGGCTGCCTCCGCAAGACTTACGACCCAAAGATGGCTGCCTCCGCACGACTTACGACCCAAAGATGGCTGCCTCCGCACGACTTACGACCCAAAGATGGCTGCCTCCGCACGACTTACGACCCAAAGATGGCTGCCTCCGCATGACTTACGACCCAAAGATGGCTGCCTCCACACGACATAAAGATGGCTGCCTCCGCACAACTTACGACCCAAAGATTGCTGACTCCTCATGACTTACAACCCAAAGATGGCTGCCTCCGCACGACTTATGACCCAAAGACGGCTGCCTCCGCTTGACCTATGACCCAAAGATGGCTGCCTCCGCATGACCCAAAGATGGCTGCCTCCACATGACTTACGACCCAAAGATGGCTGCCTCCGCACGACTTACGACCCAAAGATGGCTGCCTCCGCATGATTACGACCCAAAGATGGCTGCCTACGAATGACTTATGACCCAAAGATGTCTGCCTCCGCATGACTTACGACCCAAAGATGGCTGCCTCCGCACGACTTACGACCCAAAGATGGCTGCCTTCGCACGACTTACGACGCAAAGATGGCTGCCTCCGCACGACCTACGACCCAAAGATGGCTGCCTCCGCAGAACTTACGACCCAAAGATGGCTGCCTCCGCACGACTTACGACCCAAAGATGGCTGCCTCCGCACGAACCAAAGATGGCTGCCTTCCCGCGACTTGCGACTCAAAGATGGCTGCCTCCGCACGACTTACAACCGAAAGATGGCTGCCTACGCACGACTTATGACCCAAAGATGGCTGCCTCCGCACGACTTATGACCCAAAGATGGCTGCCTCCGCACGACTTACGACTAGTGTTGAGCATTCCGATACCGCAAGTATCGGGTATCGGCCGATACTTGCGGTATCGGAATTCCGATACCGGGATTCCGATACTTGCCGCGTATCGGATACCGGAATCGGAAGTTCCCAGATTCAAAATTCCGAAATTCAGCCAATGAGAATGATTCCAAGTGTGGGCACATCCTGTTTAGCATGGAGGGCATGAAACTACTGGCAAGGCTGTGATTGGCTGCTGAAATGATGTCATGCTGCAGTTTAAAATTCGCTGGCGCCATTTTGCGATCACTCTGCTGTGAATTCAGTTAGTGACAGGACGCTGTTTGCTGACTGAGGGACAGTTTAGAGATAGCGATTTGCTTCTTTGTGCTTTCCAAAGGCTAATTTAGCAACCGCTGTGTTCACCTACTATTCACCTTGCTTTTGCCTTGTAGCGCTGTTTTCACAGCGATCTGCAAGGTCTGTGTGTGTGTGTGTGTGTGTGAGTGCAGCCCATTCTCTAGTCTGAGTGCAGCCACATAGGCCATCCATAGCTGGTTGTATTCAGTTCAGGGAGGGTGGTTCATTGCCTCATACTGTTCTTTTTTTTTTTTTTTTTTTTTTTCAAGTAGTGTAGTCTGCTGCTAATTTATTCAAAAAAATCCTATTAGTGTCTTTCCACCCGTCTCCAGCTAATTTGTGGAAAAACACTACATAGGATAAAGTAGAGGAGGGTTTTTGGGCCTTGCAGCGCCGTTTACGGCTGTCTGCACGGTCTCCGTGTGACTGCAGCTCGCCCTGTAGTCTGTGAGCAGCCGTAGCCTGGTTGTCTCCAGCTCAGGGTTGTTCACTGCGTCATACCGCCAAATCAATTTTAATTTTTTTTCAAGTAGTGTAGTCTGCTGCTAATTAATTTAAAAAAATCCTATTAGTGTCTTTCCACCCGTCTCCAGCTAATTTGTGGAAAAACACTACATAGGATAAAGTAGAGGAGGGTTTTTGGGCCTTGCAGCGCCGTTTACGGCTGTCTGCACGGTCTCCGTGTGACTGCAGCTCGCCCTGTAGTCTGTGAGCAGCCGTAGCCTGGTTGTCTCCAGCTCAGGGTTGTTCACTGCGTCATACCGCCAAATCAATTTTATTTTTTTTTCAAGTAGTGTAGTCTGCTGCTAATTAATTTAAAAAAATCCTATTAGTGTCTTTCCACCCGTCTCCAGCTAATTTGTGGAAAAACACTACATAGGATAAAGTAGAGGAGGGTTTTTGGGCCTTGCAGCGCCGTTTACGGCTGTCTGCACGGTCTCCGTGTGACTGCAGCTCGCCCTGTAGTCTGTGAGCAGCCGTAGCCTGGTTGTCTCCAGCTCAGGGTTGTTCACTGCGTCATACCGCCAAATCAATTTTAATTTTTTTTCAAGTAGTGTAGTCTGCTGCTAATTAATTTAAAAAAATCCTATTAGTGTCTTTCCACCCGTCTCCAGCTAATTTGTGGAAAAACACTACATAGGATAAAGTAGAGGAGGGTTTTTGGGCCTTGCAGCGCCGTTTACGGCTGTCTGCACGGTCTCCGTGTGACTGCAGCTCGCCCTGTAGTCTGTGAGCAGCCATAGCCTGGTTGTCTCCAGCTCAGGGTTGTTCACTGCGTCATACCGCCAAATCAATTTTAATTTTTTTTCAAGTAGTGTAGTCTGCTGCTAATTAATTTAAAAAAATCCTATTAGTGTCTTTCCACCCGTCTCCAGCTAATTTGTGGAAAAACACTACATAGGATAAAGTAGAGGAGGGTTTTTGGGCCTTGCAGCGCCGTTTACGGCTGTCTGCACGGTCTCCGTGTGACTGCAGCTTGCCCTGTAGTCTGTGAGCAGCCGTAGCCTGGTTGTCTCCAGCTCAGGGTTGTTCACTGCGTCATACCGCCAAATCAATTTTAATTTTTTTTCAAGTAGTGTAGTCTGCTGCTAATTAATTTTAAAAAATCCTATTAGTGTCTTTCCACCCGTCTCCAGCTAATTTGTGGAAAAACACTACATAGGATAAAGTAGAGGAGGGTTTTTGGGCCTTGCAGCGCCGTTTACGTCTGTCTGCACGGTCTCTGTGTGACTGCAGCTCTATCTGTTGTCAGTTCAGCCCCCAAAAAAGAAATAAATAATAAAGTTCACCAAACACACCAGTTACACCACTTTACATTTCTGTAGGCCACATTAGCTCATATTAAAGTCTAGTCCACACTTTAGAAAATTAGTGTTTCTTATACCTGTTAGGAGGAGTTGCTCAGGAATAAGCACACAAATCCGTTAGTACTTTTCTGCTTATCTTTATCAGTCAACCAAGATGAAGAAGGCAGTGAGTAAGGCACGTGGGCGTGGGCGCGGAGCAGGGAGGGGACGTGGGGATTCTGTGCCTGCTGCGGGCACCGGTGACTCATCAGCACCCACTTTCACCAGGCAACAGTCGTTCATGCGCAGCTTTGTGTCAGAGCGCCGTACACCGCTGCTGCGTCAAGACCAAATTGAAGCTGTTGTCGGATGGATGGCAGCTAATGCATCAACTTCCATTAGTGCCACATCCTCTCAGACACAGAGCACTGGAGAGCAGCCATCTGTCTCTTCACCACCTGCCAAATTGCCCAGGCAGACAGAGAGCCCAGGACAGGAGCCGTCTCTACTTCTGTTCTCTGAATCTCTTGGCTTGGAAACAGGGGGCCAGCCAAGCAGCATTGGAGAAATGGAAGAAGAGGCAGGGTGCAGTGATGCCCAACAGCTTTTTCTGTCTTCCTCTGAAGAGGCGGGTGGGCCAGTGGCTCCGGTCACCACATCGCAGGCCGCATCAGCTGATGATGACACTCAGGTGCCACTTACTGGTGCGTGCTCTGCTGCTGAGACTACCCAGGAGGAGCAGTTGGGGGCAGAGGGTAGTGTAGATGATGAGGTCCTCAACCCATCTTGGCGTGAGGGACAGGAAGGTGGTGGGAGCAGCTCTGAGGAAGAGATTCCCCGTACGGCCCAAAGAGGGAGAGGGACGGGGAAGACTGCGGATCCTGCAGCCTCCGCTTTGGCACCCGTTAGGAGCATGTCTCTTCCAAAAGCCAAAAAGGGCGCTCCCAAGACTTGCAGTGCCTGGTCCTTTTTTGACACAGTTGCAGATGACATTTGCTATGTCAGATGCAACGTGTGTCATCACAAAGTCAAAAGAGGTCGAAATGTCAGCAACCTCAATACCTCCAACATGTGGAAACATGTGCGCAACAGGCACCCGGCGGAGTTAGAAAAACACACTGAAGAGGTAGGCCAACCAACAGCGGCAGCTACCACCTCTTCAGCTCGTGTTGCCTCTTCCTCTAGCTCACACGCAGCTGGTTCGGCTTCCTCCCAGGATCGCCGTGGAAGAACCTCTGGCCCTGTTGTCCAGAGACCCGCTGTAATTCCACCCGCAGCACCACTTTCCCAGTCATCCACACACTCCCAGCCCAGTCTACAGCCATCGGTAGTACAGGCATGGGAGAAAAGGCGGCCTTTCTCGTCAAACCACCCACGAGCACAGGCTCTGACTGCAGGCATTGCCAAACTGCTGTCACTGGAAATGCTGTCATTCAGGCTGGTGGAGACTGACAGCTTCCGTGACTTGATGTCATTGGCAGTCCCACAGTACAATGTGCCCAGCCGCTTTTACTTCAGCAGGCAAGCCGTCCCTGCCCTGCACAAGCATGTGGAGGGACACATAAAACACGCGCTACTGAACGCCGTCAGTAGCAAGGTCCACCTCACCACCGATGCGTGGACCAGTCAACATGGACAGGGGCGATACCTTTCCCTCACTGCCCATTGGGTTAATGTCGTTGAGCCAGGTACAGACCGTGCGAGTGGCGCAGGACGTGTCCTGCCCACTCCAAGGATTGCAGGAATCCATTCTGTACGCATTGACTCCTCCTCTTACACCAGTTCCTCAGAATCATCGCTGCAGGAGCCGTCACAGTCCACCTCCACATGGACCCGTGATGAACGTGTACCTGTTACGACCGAAATGAGCACAGCCGTGGCCAAACGTCAACAGGCCGTGTTGAAATTAATTTTTTTGGGGAATCGTAGCCACACAGCGCAGGAGCTCTGGAATGCCATCAAGCAGGAGAGCGATGTGTGGTTTGTGCCAGCGAATCTCCAGCCAGGCATGGTAGTGTGTGATAATGGCCGAAATCTGGTGGCAGCTCTGGGCCTCGGCAACCTCACTCACATCCCATGTCTGGCACATGTGCTCAATTTGGTCGTGCAGAGCTTTTTGAGGGACTATCCGGATCTTGATGCACTGCTGCACAAGGTCCGCCTAGAGTGTGCTCACTTGCGGCGTTCCAGCACGGCAAAAGCGCGCATTGCGGCTCTGCAGCGCCGACACCGCCTGCCGGAACATCGCATCATATGTGACCTACCTACCAGGTGGAATTCCACGTTACATATGTTGGAGCGGTTGTGTGAGCAGCAGCAAGCTGTAATGGAGTACCAGCTGCTTCAGGCGCAAAAAAGTCGCAGTCAGCGCCGTACAGACTTCACAACCACAGAGTGGGCCACTATGAATGACGTCTGCCAGGTTTTGCGTCCCTTTGATTATTCCACGCGGATGGCGAGTGCAGATGATGCACTAGTCAGCATGACTGTCCCCCTTATCTGCCTGCTTGAAAAATCACTGCAAGCGCTAAGGGATGATGTTGTGGAAGAGGTGGAGGATGAGGATTCACCATTTCCATCATCTTCTGGACAGTCAGCGCCACGTGGTTCCTCACAAACGCGTAGGCAGGGGACAGTTTGTGAGGAGGATGAGGAGGAGTCAATGGAGGAGGAAGACGTCCGTCCAGAGGAGGGAGTTACCGAATTGTCCAGTACTCAGTGTGTACAGCGAGGGTGGGGTGATGACGAGCAGGCAGAGATCACGCCTCCAGCAGGGGACAGCGTTTCTTGGGCAGTTGGCAGTCTGCAGCACATGGTGGATTACATGCTGCAGTGCCTGAGAAACGACCGCCGCATCGCCCACATTCTCAACATGTCTGATTATTGGGTGTTCACCCTCCTCGATCCTCGCTACCGGGACAACGTAGAAAGCCTCATCACACCGTTGAACCGGGAGCGAAAAATGCGGGAGTACCAAGACACACTGGTCAATTCCATCATCTTCTCCATTCCAACTGAGAGAAGTGCTGCTAGTGCATTCCAAAGCAGCTCAGTGCGTCCAGGCAGTGGTGGAGGCTCTGCACAAAGAGGGAGCAGAAGCAGTGCCTCTGCCCAAGGCAAGACCAGTATGGCCCAACTGTGGCACAGTTTTCTGTGCCCCCCACAAAAGTCTACACCATCACAGACGGCTCCAGTCAGCAGGAGGCAACGGTTCCGTCAGATGGTGACAGACTACATGTCTTGCCCTCTTGCTGTACTCCCAGACGGCTCTTCCCCTTTCAAGTTTTGGGTCTCAAAGCTGGATACATGGCCAGAGCAAAGCCAGTATGCATTGGAGGTGCTGTCTTGCCCTGCGGCCAGTGTATTATCGGAACGTGTCTTTAGTGCTGCAGGTGGTGTACTAACTGACCGTCGCATGCGACTATCCTCCGATAACGTTGACCGGCTTACTTTCCTGAAAATGAACAAGGCCTGGATCTCGCAGGAATTTGCCACTCCTCCTCCTGATTAAATAATTAGGTCACTGTATACGTTATCCAGGTCTCCTGTTGTGTTCATCTTTCTACCACCTGAACTTAAATTCCTGTGCTCCAACACCGCCAGTTGAGGCTCAGAAGTGCCGTCTGCACAGTCAAAACATACGACCCAGTGTTATTGGGTTTCAGTAACGTCAGCTGATCCCCAGCTGTGTAGCCGGCAATGTGTCATGCGACCGCCACGCTGACACAACAACTGAAATGTAAGGGAATCTGTCCCCCCCCCCAAGGCGTTTGTTACTGAAAGAGCCACCTTGTGCAGCAGTAATGCGGCACAAGGAAAAGGTAGCTATTTTTGTTTAGCTCCTTGCACACGCAGAACTTAACACTTATAAAATGTGTCCACTGATACCGTAAAACCGTCCCGGAGGTGGGACTTTCCTTCGTAATGTGACGCAGCACAGCCGTCATTCCTACCCCCACGGCGCCGCGCACCGGCTCCTCAGCGTTGTTTTATTCCGTCCCGGAGCCTGCGCTGTTATGTTATCCCGTGGCCAGGCACACTTAGCGCTGCCCGTCTTCTGGCATCATTTGGTGTCAGGATGGCTGCGCCTGTGCGGCCGCGCTGGCAGAGAGCCCGCCTCGCAGTGTCTTCTGATTTAATCCCACTGGGGGCCTGGGATCCATGGACATGCGCAGTGCATATCTGAACCTCCACCTCTCACTCATTTCCCTATGGCTTCTTCAGACTGTTCGGTGTCAGCTGGTCCCTAATAGCATGCCACGGCCATGACACCGCACAGTCTTAAGAAGCCGTAGGGAGGGGAGTGAGAGGCGAGGATATGCACTGCGCATGTCCATGGATCCCAGGCCCCCAGTGGGATTAAATCAGAAGACACTGCGAGGCGGGCTCTCTGCCAGCGCGGCCGCACAGGCGCAGCCATCCTGACACCAAATGATGCCAGAAGACGGGCAGCGCTAAGTGTGCCTGGCCACGGGATAACATAACAGCGCAGGCTCCGGGACGGAATAAAACAACGCTGAGGAGCCGGTGCGCGGCGCCGGGGGGGTAGGAATGACGGCTGTGCTGCGTCACATTACGAAGGAAAGTCCCACCTCCGGGACGGTTTTACGGTTGCAGGGGACACATTTTATAAGTGTTTAGTTCTGTGTTTGCAAGGAGCATGATGAAAAGAGCCACCTTTTCCTTTTGCATCTTTTGTGCTGCACAAGCTGGCTCTTTCAGCTACAAACGCCTTGGGGGGGGGTTAAAGGTTCCCTTTCGACTTTCTCAGGCTTCGGCCTACATTGTGTTCCTCTGCTTTTCCACCTGTCCCTGGGCTCCAACACCGCCAGTTGCCGTCCAGAAGTGGTGTACGCACAGTCAACAGTCCCTCCTCTGTTATTGGGGTTCAGTAACGTCAGCTGTTCCCCTGCTGTGTGTGTGGCAATCCCTCCTACCTCCTCCAACCTCCTCCTCCTCCACCTGCCCCTGGGCTCCAACACCGCCAGTTGCCGTCCAGAAGTGCTGTACGCACAGTCAACAGTCGCTCCTCTGTTATTGGGGTTCAGTAACGTCAGCTGTTCCCCTGCTGTGTGTGTGGCAATCCCTCCTACCTCCTCCAACCTCCTCCTCCTCCACCTGCCCCTGGGCTCCAACACCGCCAGTTGCCGTCCAGAAGTGCTGTACGCACAGTCAACAGTCCCTCCTCTGTTATTGGGGTTCAGTAACGTCAGCTGTTCCCCTGCTGTGTGTGTGTGGCAATCCCTCCTACCTCCTCCAACCTCCTCCTCCTCCACCTGTCCCTGGGCTCCAACACCGCCAGTTGCCGTCCAGAAGTGCTGTACGCACAGTCAACAGTCCCTCCTCTGTTATTGGGGTTCAGTAACGTCAGCTGTTCCCCTGCTGTGTGTGTGGCAATCCCTCCTACCTCCTCCAACCTCCTCCTCCTCCACCTGTCCCTGGGCTCCAACACCGCCAGTTGCCATCCAGAAGTGCTGTACGCACAGTCAACAGTCGCTCCTCTGTTATTGGGGTTCAGTAACGTCAGCTGTTCCCCTGCTGTGTGTGTGGCAATCCCTCCTACCTCCTCCAACCTCCTCCTCCTCCACCTGTCCCTGGGCTCCAACACCGCCAGTTGCCGTCCAGAAGTGCTGTACGCACAGTCAACAGTCGCTCCTCTGTTATTGGGGTTCAGTAACGTCAGCTGTTCCCCTGCTGTGTGTGTGGCAATCCCTCCTACCTCCTCCAACCTCCTCCTCCTCCACCTGTCCCTGGGCTCCAACACCGCCAGTTGCCGTCCAGAAGTGCTGTACGCACAGTCAACAGTCGCTCCTCTGTTATTGGGGTTCAGTAACGTCAGCTGTTCCCCTGCTGTGTGTGTGGCAATCCCTCCTACCTCCTCCAACCTCCTCCTCCTCCACCTGCCCCTGGGCTCCAACACCGCCAGTTGCCGTCCAGAAGTGCTGTACGCACAGTCAACAGTCCCTCCTCTGTTATTGGGGTTCAGTAACGTCAGCTGTTCCCCTGCTGTGTGTGTGGCAATCCCTCCTACCTCCTCCAACCTCCTCCTCCTCCACCTGTCCCTGGGCTCCAACACCGCCAGTTGCCGTCCAGAAGTGCTGTACGCACAGTCAACAGTCGCTCCTCTGTTATTGGGGTTCAGTAACGTCAGCTGTTCCCCTGCTGTGTGTGTGGCAATCCCTCCTACCTCCTCCAACCTCCTCCTCCTCCACCTGCCCCTGGGCTCCAACACCGCCAGTTTCCGTCCAGAAGTGCTGTACGCACAGTCAACAGTCGCTCCTCTGTTATTGGGGTTCAGTAACGTCAGCTGTTCCCCTGCTGTGTGTGTGGCAATCCCTCCTACCTCCTCCAACCTCCTCCTCCTCCACCTGCCCCTGGGCTCCAACACCGCCAGTTGCCGTCCAGAAGTGCTGTACGCACAGTCAACAGTCGCTCCTCTGTTATTGGGGTTCAGTAACGTCAGCTGTTCCCCTGCTGTGTGTGTGGCAATCCCTCCTACCTCCTCCAACCTCCTCCTCCTCCACCTGTCCCTGGGCTCCAACACCGCCAGTTGCCGTCCAGAAGTGCTGTACGCACAGTCAACAGTCGCTCCTCTGTTATTGGGGTTCAGTAACGTCAGCTGTTCCCCTGCTGTGTGTGTGGCAATCCCTCCTACCTCCTCCAACCTCCTCCTCCTCCACCTGTCCCTGGGCTCCAACACCGCCAGTTGCCGTCCAGAAGTGCTGTACGCACAGTCAACAGTCCCTCCTCTGTTATTGGGGTTCAGTAACGTCAGCTGTTCCCCTGCTGTGTGTGTGGCAATCCCTCCTACCTCCTCCAACCTCCTCCTCCTCCACCTGCCCCTGGGCTCCAACACCGCCAGTTGCCGTCCAGAAGTGCTGTACGCACAGTCAACAGTCCCTCCTCTGTTATTGGGGTTCAGTAACGTCAGCTGTTCCCCTGCTGTGTGTGTGGCAATCCCTCCTACCTCCTCCAACCTCCTCCTCCTCCACCTGTCCCTGGGCTCCAACACCGCCAGTTGCCGTCCAGAAGTGCTGTACGCACAGAGCCAAACACCTCGCCAATGTGTTAGTGGGGTTCAGCACCGCCAGCTGTTCCCCTGCTGTGTATACGGCAACGTGTACTGCGACCGCCACGCAGGCACAACAAGTTAAATTTAAGGGAACCTGTCCCCCCCCCCCCAGGCGTTTGTTACTGAAGGAGCCACCTTGTGCAGCAGTAATGATGCAAAGGGAAAAAGTGCCTCTTTTCGTGGTGCTCCTTGCAGATGCTGAACCTAACACTTATGAAATGTGTCCCCTCACAGCGTTCAACCGTCCGGTAGGTGGAACTTTCCTTTGTCATGTGACGCAGCACAGCCGTCATTTTTACCCCCTTGTCGCCGTGCGCCGCCTCCTCAGCGTTGTTTGAATCTGTCCCGGAGCCTGCGCTGTTAGGTTACCCCTTGGCCATGCACACATTTTGCGCTGCCCGTCTTCTGACATCATTTGCTGTCAGGCTGGCTGCGCCTGTGCGGGTGCGCTGTCCGAGATTCAGCCTCGTGGTGTCGTCTAATGTAATCCCACCGCGGGCCTGGGATCCGTGTCCATGCGCAGTGCATATCCTCGCCTCTCACTCCGCTCCCTACGGCTTCTAAAGACTGTTCGGTGTCAGCTGATCCCTAATAGCATGCCACGGCCGTGACACCGCACAGTCTTAAGAAGCCGTAGGGAGGGGAGTGAGAGGCAAGGATATGCACTGCGCATGGACACGGATCCCAGGCCCGCGGTGGGATTACATTAGACGACACCACGAGGCTGAATCTCGGACAGCGCACCCGCACAGGCGCAGCCAGCCTGACAGCAAATGATGTCAGAAGACGGGCAGCGCAAAATGTGTGCATGGCCAAGGGGTAACCTAACAGCGCAGGCTCCGGGACAGATTCAAACAACGCTGAGGAGGCGGCGCACGGCGACAAGGGGGTAAAAATGATGGCTGTGCTGTGTCACATGACAAAGGAAAGTTCCACCTACCGGACGGTTGAACGCTGTGAGGGGACACATTTCATAAGTGTTAGGTTCAGCATCTGCAAGGACCATAATTAAAAGAGCTAAGTTTACCTTTTCCAGCATTAGTGCTGTACACGATGGCTCTTCCAGCTACAAACGCCTGGGGGGGGGGTTAAAGGTTTCCTTTCAACTTGCTCCAGTGCAGGCTTCGGCCTACACTCCGCTCCCCCTGCTCCTCCTGCTGACCCTGGGCTCTAACACCGCCAGTTGGGGCCCAGATGTGCTAGCTGCACAGAGAAAAACACCTCGCCAATGTGTCAGTGGGGTTCAGCACCGCCAGCTGTTTCCCTGCTGTGCAGCCGGCAACGTGTCCTGCAAAAGCCACGCAGACACAACACACCCAAAGCTGCCGCCAGTGCAGGCTTCGGCCTACACTCTGCTCCCTCTCCTCCTCCTGCTGACCCCGGGCTCCAACACCGCCAGTTGGGGCCCGGTACTGCTAGCTGCACAGAGAAAAACACCAGCCAATGTGTCAGTGGGGTTCAGCACCGCCAGCTGTTCCCCTGCTGTGCAGCCGGCATCGTGTCCTGCAAAAGCCACGCAGACACCAGAACTGAAATTGAAGGGAACCTGTCCCCCCTCCCCCAGGCGTTTGTACGTTTTTAAGGCCACCTTGTACAGCGGTAATGCTGCATGTGTGCAAGGTGGCTCATAAACGTATTCTCCTCGCACATGTGGAACGGAAAACACGTCTAAAATGTGTCCTCTGTGTGACCATTTAACCGTCCCGGTGGTGTGACTTTCCTTTGTAATGACACGCTGCAACCCCCTTGGTAGCGCTGCCCGTCTTCTGGCATCATTGTTTGGCTGCCTGCGCCTCTGCGGCCGCCCTGACCCACACAACGCCCCTCGGTGTCTTATTTCTTGGGACTGCGAGGGTGTGTTTGATGGGCATGAGCAGTGCATCAGTTCGCCTGTCCCTCATCTCCTTCCGCCTTCTTCAGACTGTGCGGCTTCATGGCCGTGGCATGCGATAAGGGATCAGCTGACGCCACATAGTCTGAAGCAGGTGTAAGAACCCAAGCGAGAGGCGAACATATGTACTGCGCCAGGCCATGAATCCCAGCCCCGCAGTGTTTTAACTATGTCAATACACTGCGGGGCTGTGATTCATGGGCATCGCGAACCGCACCAGCCAACATTAAATGAGGTCAGAAGATGGGCAGCGCTAACAGCGCTAGGCCAGGGGATAACACGACAGCGCAGACTCCTGTACAGCAAATAACAACGCTCAGGAGGCTGCACCCAGCACCAAGGTGGGATTCTTGACATCTGTGCTGCGTCTCATTACAAAGGGAACTCGCGCCTCCAACACAGTTTGACTGTATAAAGGGCTAAATGTTATACGTGTTCCATTCAGCGTGTGCAAGGAGCCAAATTAAAAGAGCAACCTTTGACTTGTGCACCACTACTGCTGCATAAGCTGTGGCTCTTCTACTTTGTAACCCCTGAGGGGGGGTTAAAGGTTACCTTTGAAATTGGTTCGATTAGGCTTCGGCCTACACTCTGCTCCCCCTGCAGAGCCCGGGCTCCAACACCGCCAGTTGGGGCCCGGTACTGCTAGCTGCACAGAGAAAAACACCAGCCAATGTGTCAGTGGGGTTCAGCACCGCCAGCTGTTCCCCTGCTGTGCAGCCGGCATCGTGTCCTGCAAAAGCCACGCAGACACCAGAACTGAAATTGAAGGGAACCTGTCCCCCCTCCCCCAGGCGTTTGTACGTTTTTAAGGCCACCTTGTACAGCGGTAATGCTGCATGTGTGCAAGGTGGCTCATAAACGTATTCTCCTCGCACATGTGGAACGGAAAACACGTCTAAAATGTGTCCTCTGTGTGACCATTTAACCATCCCGGTGGTGTGACTTTCCTTTGTAATGACACGCTGCATCCCCCTTGGTAGCGCTGCCCGTCTTCTGGCATCATTGTTTGGCTGCCTGCGCCTCTGCGGCCGCCCTGACCCACACAACGCCCCTCGGTGTCTTATTTCTTGGGACTGCGAGGGTGTGTTTGATGGGCATGAGCAGTGCATCAGTTCGCCTGTCCCTCATCTCCTTCCGCCTTCTTCAGACTGTGCGGCTTCATGGCCGTGGCATGCGATAAGGGATCAGCTGACGCCACATAGTCTGAAGCAGGTGTAAGAACCCAAGCGAGAGGCGAACATATGTACTGCGCCAGGCCATGAATCCCAGCCCCGCAGTGTTTTAACTATGTCAATACACTGCGGGGCTGTGATTCATGGGCATCGCGAACCGCACCAGCCAACATTAAATGAGGTCAGAAGATGGGCAGCGCTAACAGCGCTAGGCCAGGGGATAACACGACAGCGCAGACTCCTGTACAGCAAATAACAACGCTCAGGAGGCTGCACCCAGCACCAAGGTGGGATTCTTGACATCTGTGCTGCGTCTCATTACAAAGGGAACTCGCGCCTCCAACACAGTTTGACTGTATAAAGGGCTAAATGTTATACGTGTTCCATTCAGCGTGTGCAAGGAGCCAAATTAAAAGAGCAACCTTTGACTTGTGCACCACTACTGCTGCATAAGCTGTGGCTCTTCTACTTTGTAACCCCTGAGGGGGGGTTAAAGGTTACCTTTGAAATTGGTTCGATTAGGCTTCGGCCTACACTCTGCTCCCCCTGCAGAGCCCGGGCTCCAACACCGCCAGTTGGGGCCCGGTACTGCTAGCTGCACAGAGAAAAACACCAGCCAATGTGTCAGTGGGGTTCAGCACCGCCAGCTGTTCCCCTGCTGTGCAGCCGGCATCGTGTCCTGCAAAAGCCACGCAGACACCAGAACTGAAATTGAAGGGAACCTGTCCCCCCTCCCCCAGGCGTTTGTACGTTTTTAAGGCCACCTTGTACAGCGGTAATGCTGCATGTGTGCAAGGTGGCTCATAAACGTATTCTCCTCGCACATGTGGAACGGAAAACACGTCTAAAATGTGTCCTCTGTGTGACCATTTAACCGTCCCGGTGGTGTGACTTTCCTTTGTAATGACACGCTGCATCCCCCTTGGTAGCGCTGCCCGTCTTCTGGCATCATTGTTTGGCTGCCTGCGCCTCTGCGGCCGCCCTGACCCACACAACGCCCCTCGGTGTCTTATTTCTTGGGACTGCGAGGGTGTGTTTGATGGGCATGAGCAGTGCATCAGTTCGCCTGTCCCTCATCTCCTTCCGCCTTCTTCAGACTGTGCGGCTTCATGGCCGTGGCATGCGATAAGGGATCAGCTGACGCCACATAGTCTGAAGCAGGTGTAAGAACCCAAGCGAGAGGCGAACATATGTACTGCGCCAGGCCATGAATCCCAGCCCCGCAGTGTTTTAACTATGTCAATACACTGCGGGGCTGTGATTCATGGGCATCGCGAACCGCACCAGCCAACATTAAATGAGGTCAGAAGATGGGCAGCGCTAACAGCGCTTGGCCAGGGGATAACACGACAGCGCAGACTCCTGTACAGCAAATAACAACGCTCAGGAGGCTGCACCCAGCACCAAGGTGGGATTCTTGACATCTGTGCTGCGTCTCATTACAAAGGGAACTCGCGCCTCCAACACAGTTTGACTGTATAAAGGGCTAAATGTTATACGTGTTCCATTCAGCGTGTGCAAGGAGCCAAATTAAAAGAGCAACCTTTGACTTGTGCACCACTACTGCTGCATAAGCTGTGGCTCTTCTACTTTGTAACCCCTGAGGGGGGGTTAAAGGTTACCTTTGAAATTGGTTCGATTAGGCTTCGGCCTACACTCTGCTCCCCCTGCAGAGCCCGGGCTCCAACACCGCCAGTTGGGGCCCGGTACTGCTAGCTGCACAGAGAAAAACACCAGCCAATGTGTCAGTGGGGTTCAGCACCGCCAGCTGTTCCCCTGCTGTGCAGCCGGCAACGTGTCCTGCAACAGCCACGCAGGCACAACAGACCCAAAGCTGCCGCCAGTGCAGGCTTCGGCCTACACTCTGCTCCCTCTCCTCCTCCTGCTGACCCCGGGCTCCAACACCGCCAGTTGGGGCCCGGTACTGCTAGCTGCACAGAGAAAAACACCAGCCAATGTGTCAGTGGGGTTCAGCACCGCCAGCTGTTCCCCTGCTGTGCAGCCGGCATCGTGTCCTGCAAAAGCCACGCAGACACCAGAACTGAAATTGAAGGGAACCTGTCCCCCCTCCCCCAGGCGTTTGTACGTTTTTAAGGCCACCTTGTACAGCGGTAATGCTGCATGTGTGCAAGGTGGCTCATAAACGTATTCTCCTCGCAGATGTGGAACGGAAAACACGTCTAAAATGTGTCCTCTGTGTGACCATTTAACCGTCCCGGTGGTGTGACTTTCCTTTGTAATGACACGCTGCAACCCCCTTGGTAGCGCTGCCCGTCTTCTGGCATCATTGTTTGGCTGCCTGCGCCTCTGCGGCCGCCCTGACCCACACAACGCCCCTCGGTGTCTTATTTCTTGGGACTGCGAGGGTGTGTTTGATGGGCATGAGCAGTGCATCAGTTCGCCTGTCCCTCATCTCCTTCCGCCTTCTTCAGACTGTGCGGCTTCATGGCCGTGGCATGCGATAAGGGATCAGCTGACGCCACATAGTCTGAAGCAGGTGTAAGAACCCAAGCGAGAGGCGAACATATGTACTGCGCCAGGCCATGAATCCCAGCCCCGCAGTGTTTTAACTATGTCAATACACTGCGGGGCTGTGATTCATGGGCATCGCGAACCGCACCAGCCAACATTAAATGAGGTCAGAAGATGGGCAGCGCTAACAGCGCTAGGCCAGGGGATAACACGACAGCGCAGACTCCTGTACAGCAAATAACAACGCTCAGGAGGCTGCACCCAGCACCAAGGTGGGATTCTTGACATCTGTGCTGCGTCTCATTACAAAGGGAACTCGCGCCTCCAACACAGTTTGACTGTATAAAGGGCTAAATGTTATACGTGTTCCATTCAGCGTGTGCAAGGAGCCAAATTAAAAGAGCAACCTTTGACTTGTGCACCACTACTGCTGCATAAGCTGTGGCTCTTCTACTTTGTAACCCCTGAGGGGGGGTTAAAGGTTACCTTTGAAATTGGTTCGATTAGGCTTCGGCCTACACTCTGCTCCCCCTGCAGAGCCCGGGCTCCAACACCGCCAGTTGGGGCCCGGTACTGCTAGCTGCACAGAGAAAAACACCAGCCAATGTGTCAGTGGGGTTCAGCACCGCCAGCTGTTCCCCTGCTGTGCAGCCGGCAACGTGTCCTGCAACAGCCACGCAGGCACAACAGACCCAAAGCTGCCGCCAGTGCAGGCTTCGGCCTACACTCTGCTCCCTCTCCTCCTCCTGCTGACCCCGGGCTCCAACACCGCCAGTTGGGGCCCGGTACTGCTAGCTGCACAGAGAAAAACACCAGCCAATGTGTCAGTGGGGTTCAGCACCGCCAGCTGTTCCCCTGCTGTGCAGCCGGCATCGTGTCCTGCAAAAGCCACGCAGACACCAGAACTGAAATTGAAGGGAACCTGTCCCCCCTCCCCCAGGCGTTTGTACGTTTTTAAGGCCACCTTGTACAGCGGTAATGCTGCATGTGTGCAAGGTGGCTCATAAACGTATTCTCCTCGCACATGTGGAACGGAAAACACGTCTAAAATGTGTCCTCTGTGTGACCATTTAACCGTCCCGGTGGTGTGACTTTCCTTTGTAATGACACGCTGCAACCCCCTTGGTAGCGCTGCCCGTATTCTGGCATCATTGTTTGGCTGCCTGCGCCTCTGCGGCCGCCCTGACCCACACAACGCCCCTCGGTGTCTTATTTCTTGGGACTGCGAGGGTGTGTTTGATGGGCATGAGCAGTGCATCAGTTCGCCTGTCCCTCATCTCCTTCCGCCTTCTTCAGACTGTGCGGCTTCATGGCCGTGGCATGCGATAAGGGATCAGCTGACGCCACATAGTCTGAAGCAGGTGTAAGAACCCAAGCGAGAGGCGAACATATGTACTGCGCCAGGCCATGAATCCCAGCCCCGCAGTGTTTTAACTATGTCAATACACTGCGGGGCTGTGATTCATGGGCATCGCGAACCGCACCAGCCAACATTAAATGAGGTCAGAAGATGGGCAGCGCTAACAGCGCTAGGCCAGGGGATAACACGACAGCGCAGACTCCTGTACAGCAAATAACAACGCTCAGGAGGCTGCACCCAGCACCAAGGTGGGATTCTTGACATCTGTGCTGCGTCTCATTACAAAGGGAACTCGCGCCTCCAACACAGTTTGACTGTATAAAGGGCTAAATGTTATACGTGTTCCATTCAGCGTGTGCAAGGAGCCAAATTAAAAGAGCAACCTTTGACTTGTGCACCACTACTGCTGCATAAGCTGTGGCTCTTCTACTTTGTAACCCCTGAGGGGGGGTTAAAGGTTACCTTTGAAATTGGTTCGATTAGGCTTCGGCCTACACTCTGCTCCCCCTGCAGAGCCCGGGCTCCAACACCGCCAGTTGGGGCCCGGTACTGCTAGCTGCACAGAGAAAAACACCAGCCAATGTGTCAGTGGGGTTCAGCACCGCCAGCTGTTCCCCTGCTGTGCAGCCGGCAACGTGTCCTGCAACAGCCACGCAGGCACAACAGACCCAAAGCTGCCGCCAGTGCAGGCTTCGGCCTACACTCTGCTCCCTCTCCTCCTCCTGCTGACCCCGGGCTCCAACACCGCCAGTTGGGGCCCGGTACTGCTAGCTGCACAGAGAAAAACACCAGCCAATGTGTCAGTGGGGTTCAGCACCGCCAGCTGTTCCTGTTGTGAATTTGGATTTGGGGCTCCCCCGGTGGCTACTGGTGGAATTGAACTGGTGTCTTCATCTTCTCTGTTCACCTGTTCCCATCAAGATGTGGGAGTCGCTATATAACCTTGCTTCTCTGTTAGTTGCTTGCCGGTCAACAATGTTATCAGAAGCCTCTCTGTGCTTGTTCCTGCTCCTAGACAACTACTAGATAAGTTGGACTCTTGTCCATGTTTGTTTTTGCATTTTGTTCCAGTTCACAGCTGTAGTTTCGTTACTGTGTCTGGAAAGCTCTTGTGAACAGGAATTGCCACTCTGGTGTTATGAGTTAATGCCAGAGTCTTAAAGTAATTCCTGGATGGTGTTTTGATAGGGTTTTCAGCTGACCATGAAAGTGTCCTTTCTGTCTTCTGCTATGTAGTAAGTGGACCTCAAATTTGCTAAACCTATTTTCATACTACGTTTGTTATTTCATCTTGATTCACCGCCAATACATGTGGGGGGCCTCTGTCTCCTTTCGGGGTATTTCTCTAGAGGTGAGCTAGGACTAATATTTTCCTCTGCTAGCTTTATTTAGTCCTCCGGCTGGTGCTGGGCATCTAGAATCAACGTAGGCATGCTACCCGGCCACTGCTAGTTGTGCGTTAGGTTTAGTTCATGGTCAGCTCAGTTCCCATCTTCCAAGAGCTAGTTCCTATATATGCTGATGCTATGTTCTCTTGCCATTGAGATCATGACAGTTTGACCGGCCCACTAAAGGGTTAAAATCCTTGGCTGAGAAAGGAGAGTAATAAGAAGTCTGCTGAGTTTTTTTTTTTTTTTTTTTTCTTTGAATGGCTCTGTGTCCACCTGTTTGTAATGGATCTTCAGAGTGTAACTGCAGGTTTGAATAATCTCGCCACGAAGGTACAAAATTTGCAAGACTTTGTTTGTCATGCACCTGTATCTGAGCCGAGAATTCCTTTGCCGGAATTTTTCTCGGGGAATAGATCTGGGTTTCAGAATTTTCGAAATAATTGCAAATTATTTTTGTCCCTGAAATTTCGCTCTGCCGGAGACCCTGCACAGCAGGTCAGGATTGTGATTTCCTTGCTCCGGGGCGACCCTCAAGACTGGGCTTTTTCATTGACACCAGGGGATCCTGCGTTGCTCAATGTGGATGCGTTTTTTCTGGCCTTGGGGTTGCTTTATGACGAACCTCATTTGGAGCTTCAGGCAGAAAAAACTTTGATGTCCCTATCTCAGGGGCAAGATGAAGCGGAAATTTACTGCCAAAGATTCCGTAAATGGTCTGTGCTTACTCAGTGGAATGAGTGCGCCCTGGCGGCGACTTTCAGAGAGGGTCTCTCTGATGCCATTAAGGATGTTATGGTGGGGTTCCCTGTGCCTGCGGGTCTGAATGAGTCCATGACAATGGCTATTCAGATCGATAGGCGTTTGCGGGAGCGCAAACCAGTGCACCATCTGGCGGTGTCCACTGAGAAGTCGCCAGAGAGTATGCAGTGTGATAGAATTCTGTCCCGAAGCGAGCGGCAGAATTTTAGACGGAAAAATGGGTTGTGTTTCTATTGTGGTGATTCTACTCATGTTATATCAGCATGCTCTAAGCGCACTAAAAAGCTTGATAAATCTGTTTCCATTTGCACCTTACCGTCTAAGTTTATTCTATCTGTGACCCTGATTTGCTCTTTGTCATCTATTACCACGGACGCCTATGTCGACTCTGGCGCCGCTTTGAGTCTTATGGATTGGTCCTTTGCCAAACGCTGTGGGTATGATTTAGAGCCTTTGGAGACTCCTATTCCTCTGAAGGGGATTGACTCCACCCCATTGGCTAATAGTAAACCACAATACTGGACACAAGTAACTATGCGTGTTAATCCGGATCATCAGGAGGTTATTCGCTTTCTGGTGCTGTATAGTCTACATGATGATTTGGTGCTAGGATTGCCTTGGCTGCAATCTCACAACCCAGTCCTCGACTGGAGAGCTATGTCTGTGTTGAGCTGGGGATGTAAGGGGGCTCATGGGGATGTACCTGTGGTTTCCATTTCATCATCTATTCCCTCTGAAATTCCTGAGTTCCTGTCTGACTATCGTGACGTCTTTGAAGAATCCAAGCTTGGTTCGTTACCTCCGCACCGAGAGTGCGATTGTGCCATAGATTTAATCCCGGGTAGTAAATACCCAAAGGGTCGTTTATTTAATCTGTCTGTGCCTGAACATGCTGCTATGCGAGAATATATAAAGGAGTCCTTGGAAAAGGGACATATTCGTCCATCGTCATCTCCCTTAGGAGCCGGTTTTTTCTTTGTGTCAAAAAAAGACGGCTCTTTGAGACCATGTATCGATTATCGGCTTTTGAATAAAATCACTGTTAAATATCAATACCCATTGCCGTTGCTGACTGATTTGTTTGCTCGCATAAAGGGGGCCAAGTGGTTCTCTAAGATTGACCTTCGTGGGGCGTATAATTTGGTGCGAATCAGGCAGGGGGATGAGTGGAAAACCGCATTTAATACGCCCGAGGGCCACTTTGAGTATTTGGTGATGCCTTTTGGTCTTTCAAATGCTCCGTCAGTTTTCCAGTCCTTTATGCATGATATTTTTCGCGATTATTTGGATAAATTTATGATTGTGTATCTGGATGATATTCTGATTTTTTCGGATGACTGGGACTCTCATGTCCAGCAAGTCAGGAGGGTTTTTCAGGTTTTGCGGTCTAATTCTTTGTGTGTGAAGGGTTCTAAGTGTGTTTTTGGGGTACAGAGGATTTCCTTTTTGGGATATATTTTTTCTCCCTCTTCCATTGAAATGGATCCTGTCAAGGTTCAAGCTATTTGTGATTGGACGCAGCCCTCTTCTCTTAAGAGTCTTCAGAAATTTTTGGGCTTTGCTAACTTTTATCGTCGATTTATTGCTGGTTTTTCGGATATTGCTAAACCATTGACCGATTTGACTAAGAAGGGTGCTGATGTTGCTGATTGGTCCCCTGATGCTGTGGAGGCCTTTCGGGAGCTTAAGCGCCGTTTTTCCTCTGCCCCTGTGTTGCGTCAGCCTGATGTTGCTCTACCTTTTCAGGTTGAGGTCGACGCTTCTGAGATCGGAGCTGGGGCAGTGTTGTCGCAGAAAAGTTCTGACTGCTCCGTGATGAGGCCTTGTGCCTTCTTTTCCCATAAATTTTCGCCCGCTGAGCGGAATTATGATGTTGGGAATCGGGAGCTTTTGGCCATGAAGTGGGCTTTTGAGGAGTGGCGCCATTGGCTTGAGGGGGCCAGACATCAGGTGGTGGTATTGACTGACCACAAAAATTTGATTTATCTTGAGACCGCCAGGCGCCTGAATCCTAGACAGGCGCGCTGGTCATTATTTTTCTCTCGGTTTAATTTTGTGGTGTCATACCTACCGGGTTCTAAGAATGTTAAGGCGGATGCCCTTTCTAGGAGTTTTGAGCCTGACTCGCCTGGTAACTCTGAGCCCACAGGTATCCTTAAGGATGGAGTGGTATTGTCAGCCGTTTCTCCAGACCTGCGGCGGGCCTTGCAGGACTTTCAGGCGGATAGACCGGATCGTTGCCCACCTGATAAACTGTTTGTTCCTGATGATTGGACCAGTAGAGTCATCTCTGAGGTTCATTCTTCTGCGTTGGCAGGTCATCCTGGCATTTTTGGTACCAGGGATTTGGTGGCAAGGTCCTTCTGGTGGCCTTCCCTGTCACGAGATGTGCGAGGCTTTGTGCAGTCTTGTGACGTTTGTGCTCGGGCCAAGCCTTGTTGTTCTCGGGCTAGTGGATTATTGTTGCCCTTGCCTATTCCTAAGAGGCCTTGGACGCACATCTCGATGGATTTTATTTCAGATCTGCCTGTTTCTCAGAAGATGTCTGTCATCTGGGTGGTGTGTGACCGTTTCTCTAAGATGGTCCATTTGGTTCCTCTGCCCAAGTTGCCTACTTCTTCCGAGTTGGTTCCTCTGTTTTTTCAAAATGTTGTTCGTTTGCATGGTATTCCTGAGAATATCATTTCTGACAGAGGGACCCAATTCGTGTCTAGATTTTGGCGGGCATTCTGTGCTAGGATGGGCATAGATTTATCTTTTTCGTCCGCTTTCCATCCTCAGACAAATGGCCAGACCGAGCGGACTAATCAGACCCTGGAGACATATCTGAGGTGTTTTGTGTCTGCTGACCAGGATGATTGGGTTGCTTTTTTGCCATTGGCGGAGTTCGCTCTCAATAATCGGGCCAGCTCTGCCACTTTGGTGTCCCCGTTTTTCTGTAATTCGGGGTTTCATCCTCGATTTTCCTCTGGTCAGGTGGAATCTTCGGATTGTCCTGGAGTGGATGCTGTGGTGGAGAGATTGCATCAGATCTGGGGGAAGGTGGTGGACAATTTGAGGTTGTCCCAGGAGAAGACTCAGCTTTTTGCCAACCGCCACCGTCGTGTTGGTCCTCGGCTTTGTGTTGGGGATTTGGTGTGGTTGTCTTCTCGTTTTGTCCCTATGAGGGTCTCTTCTCCTAAGTTTAAGCCTCGGTTCATCGGCCCGTATAAGATATTGGAGATTCTTAACCCTGTTTCCTTCCGTTTGGACCTCCCTGCAGCCTTTTCTATTCATAACGTTTTTCATCGGTCATTATTGCGCAGGTATGAGGTACCGGTTGTGCCTTCCGTTGAGCCTCCTGCTCCGGTGTTGGTTGAGGGTGAGTTGGAGTACGTTGTGGAGAAAATCTTAGACTCCCGTGTTTCCAGACGGAGACTCCAGTATCTGGTCAAGTGGAAGGGATATGGCCAGGAGGATAATTCTTGGGTGAATGCATCTGATGTTCATGCCTCTGATCTGGTTCGTGCCTTTCATAGGGCCCATCCTGGTCGCCCTGGTGGTTCTGGTGAGGGTTCGGTGCCCCCTCCTTGAGGGGGGGGGTACTGTTGTGAATTTGGATTCGGGGCTCCCCCGGTGGCTACTGGTGGAATTGAACTGGTGTCTTCATCTTCTCTGTTCACCTGTTCCCATCAAGATGTGGGAGTCGCTATATAACCTTGCTTCTCTGTTAGTTGCTTGCCGGTCAACAATGTTATCAGAAGCCTCTCTGTGCTTGTTCCTGCTCCTAGACAACTACTAGATAAGTTGGACTCTTGTCCATGTTTGTTTTTGCATTTTGTTCCAGTTCACAGCTGTAGTTTCGTTACTGTGTCTGGAAAGCTCTTGTGAACAGGAATTGCCACTCTGGTGTTATGAGTTAATGCCAGAGTCTTAAAGTAATTCCTGGATGGTGTTTTGATAGGGTTTTCAGCTGACCATGAAAGTGTCCTTTCTGTCTTCTGCTATGTAGTAAGTGGACCTCAAATTTGCTAAACCTATTTTCATACTACGTTTGTTATTTCATCTTGATTCACCGCCAATACATGTGGGGGGCCTCTGTCTCCTTTCGGGGTATTTCTCTAGAGGTGAGCTAGGACTAATATTTTCCTCTGCTAGCTTTATTTAGTCCTCCGGCTGGTGCTGGGCATCTAGAATCAACGTAGGCATGCTACCCGGCCACTGCTAGTTGTGCGTTAGGTTTAGTTCATGGTCAGCTCAGTTCCCATCTTCCAAGAGCTAGTTCCTATATATGCTGATGCTATGTTCTCTTGCCATTGAGATCATGACATGTTCCCCTGCTGTGCAGCCGGCATCGTGTCCTGCAAAAGCCACGCAGACACCAGAACTGAAATTGAAGGGAACCTGTCCCCCCTCCCCCAGGCGTTTGTACGTTTTTAAGGCCACCTTGTACAGCGGTAATGCTGCATGTGTGCAAGGTGGCTCATAAACGTATTCTCCTCGCACATGTGGAACGGAAAACACGTCTAAAATGTGTCCTCTGTGTGACCATTTAACCGTCCCGGTGGTGTGACTTTCCTTTGTAATGACACGCTGCAACCCCCTTGGTAGCGCTGCCCGTCTTCTGGCATCATTGTTTGGCTGCCTGCGCCTCTGCGGCCGCCCTGACCCACACAACGCTCCTCGGTGTCTTATTTCTTGGGACTGCGAGGGTGTGTTTGATGGGCATGAGCAGTGCATCAGTTCGCCTGTCCCTCATCTCCTTCCGCCTTCTTCAGACTGTGCGGCTTCATGGCCGTGGCATGCGATAAGGGATCAGCTGACGCCACATAGTCTGAAGCAGGTGTAAGAACCCAAGCGAGAGGCGAACATATGTACTGCGCCAGGCCATGAATCCCAGCCCCGCAGTGTTTTAACTATGTCAATACACTGCGGGGCTGTGATTCATGGGCATCGCGAACCGCACCAGCCAACATTAAATGAGGTCAGAAGATGGGCAGCGCTAACAGCGCTAGGCCAGGGGATAACACGACAGCGCAGACTCCTGTACAGCAAATAACAACGCTCAGGAGGCTGCACCCAGCACCAAGGTGGGATTCTTGACATCTGTGCTGCGTCTCATTACAAAGGGAACTCGCGCCTCCAACACAGTTTGACTGTATAAAGGGCTAAATGTTATACGTGTTCCATTCAGCGTGTGCAAGGAGCCAAATTAAAAGAGCAACCTTTGACTTGTGCACCACTACTGCTGCATAAGCTGTGGCTCTTCTACTTTGTAACCCCTGAGGGGGGGTTAAAGGTTACCTTTGAAATTGGTTCGATTAGGCTTCGGCCTACACTCTGCTCCCCATGCAGAGCCCGGGCTCCAACACCGCCAGTTGGGGCCCGGTACTGCTAGCTGCACAGAGAAAAACACCAGCCAATGTGTCAGTGGGGTTCAGCACCGCCAGCTGTTCCCCTGCTGTGCAGCCGGCAACGTGTCCTGCAACAGCCACGCAGGCACAACAGACCCAAAGCTGCCGCCAGTGCAGGCTTCGGCCTACACTCTGCTCCCTCTCCTCCTCCTGCTGACCCCGGGCTCCAACACCGCCAGTTGGGGCCCGGTACTGCTAGCTGCACAGAGAAAAACACCAGCCAATGTGTCAGTGGGGTTCAGCACCGCCAGCTGTTCCCCTGCTGTGCAGCCGGCATCGTGTCCTGCAAAAGCCACGCAGACACTTGCTCTTGTACCTTCTGCTCCCCATCCTGGTTCCAGTACCGTCAGCTGGTTCCGGGCAGAGCCTTTGGCTTAGGTGCCTCCCTCTGGGTATCCGAGTTCCACCAACGTCAGGTGGTCCTTGGTAGTGCTTTCAGGCACGGGTACCTCCTGCTTAGTAACCGGGTTCCAGTAACGTCAGCTGGTCCTCGGTAGTTCCATTGGCTCTTGGACCTTCGGCTACCCATCCGGGTTCCAGCACCGTCAGCTGGTTCTCGGCACTGTCTTTTGCTCTTGTACCTTCTGCTCCCCATCCTGGTTCCAGTACCGTCAGCTGGTTCCGGGCAGAGCCTTTGGCTTAGGTGCCTCCCTCTGGGTATCCGAGTTCCACCAACGTCAGGTGGTCCTTGGTAGTGCTTTCAGGCACGGGTACCTCCTGCTTAGTAACCGGGTTCCAGTAACGTCAGCTGGTCCTCGGTAGTTCCATTGGCTCTTGGACCTTTGGGTAGCCATCCGAGTTCCAGTTCCATCAGCTGGTTCTCGGCATTTTCTCAGCCTTCTTGTACCTTCTGCTACATTTCCAAGTTCAAGAGACTAAACACGATGACCCGGAAGAACACCCCTAAGATGACGACGACACCAGAGACGACAACCACCGTGATGACGACGACCCTGGAGACGATGACCCTGAAGACCACCGTGATGATGACGACCCCGGAGACGACGACCCTGAAGACCACCCCGATGACGACGACCCGGGAGACGACGACCCTGGAGACGACGACGACCTGGAAGACCGAGAAGCAGAAGAACAAGAGGCTGCAGAACAAAGAGCAGAAGAACATTAAGCATAACACTAAATATCAGAGCAAAAAATATTATCTAAATTATAAGCAGAAGAAGACTAAGCAGTGTATGGGGGTGAGTCCGTTCCTCCTCGTGGTGCCCCTGGATAAAGCCTGATGCTGCAGGCCAAACTGAACACGGACAAATGTAACTGTTTTGTGACAGGCAGAACGGAAGGTGTAATCTTCAAACTTTTATAGATAACAACTACAGGAATGCCTGTCACAAATAAGAATATGATGAAGAAGTAGAATATGATGAAGATAATAGTAAAATAAAAAGAATATGAACAATGTAACCCAAAAAATAATAGGTAGAAGATGAAGAAGAAGATGAATAAGGTGAAGAAGTTGATGTCAAAGAAGCTGATGATGAGGATAATGAAGAAGAAAGCGTGGGAGAAGTAAAAAAGAAGGTGAAGGGCGTTGAAGTAGTGAAACATCAATATGTGGCATAAAAAAAAAAAAAAATTAACATAGTCAAATTCTTTCTAACGCCGAACGTCATCCAAAAAAAAAAAAATCCTGCTATTCTATTACATTGGGCTAAACCTCTGTGCCTTTAATGTCTCCGCCACGTCCCACAATACATCCTACATTATTCTTAGTTGTTTTCCTTCATGTAGAATGAACCTACAAGTGTATAAAGGGTTTATTTTAATTCCGATATTTTCGTCCCATTGACTTGCATTGGGATCGGGTATCGGTATCGGATTGGATCCGATATTTTGACGGTATCGGCCGATACTTTCCGATACCGATACTTTCCGATATCGGAAAGTATCGCTCAACACTACTTACGACCCAAAGATGGCTGCCTCCGCATGACTTACGATGCAAAGATGGCTGCCTCCGCACGACTTACGACCCAAAGATGGCTGCCTCCGCATGATTACGACCCAAAGATGGCTGCCTACGAACGACTTATGACCCAAAGATGTCTGCCTCCGCATGACTTACGACCCAAAGATGGCTGCCTCCGCACGACTTACGACCCAAAGATGGCTGCCTTCGCACGACTTACGACCCAAAGATGGCTGCCTCCACATGATTATGACCCAAAGATGGCTGCCTACGCACAACTTACGACCCAAAGATGGCTGCCTCCGCACGACTTATGACCCAAAGATGGCTGCCTCCGCACGACTTACGACCCAAAGATGGCTGCCTCCGCATGACTTACGATGCAAAGATGGCTGCCTCCGCACGACTTACAACCCAAAGATGGCTGCCTCCACAGAACTTACGACCCAAAGATGGCTGCCTCCGCACGACTTACGACCCAAAGATGGCTGCCTCCGCACGAACCAAAGATGGCTGCCTTCCCGCGACTTGCGACTCAAAGATGGCTGCCTCCGCACGACTTACAATCCAAAGATGGATGCCTCCGCACAAGTTATTACCCAAAGATGGCTGCCTCCACACGACTTATGACCCAAAGATGGCTGCCTCCGCATGACTTACGACCCAAAGATGGCTGCCTCCACTTGACTTACGACCCACAGATGGCTGCCTTCGCACGACTTACGACGCAAAGATGGCTGCCTCCGCACGACTTACGACCCAAAGATGGCTGCCTCCGCACAACTTACAACCCAAGGATGGCTGCCTCCGCACGACTTACGACCCAAAGATGGCTGCCTCCGCACGAGCCAAATATGGCTGCCTTCCCGCGACTTGCGACCCAAAGATGGCTGCCTCCGCACGACTTACGTCCCAAAGATAGCTGCCTACGCAAGACTTATGACCCAAACATGGCTGCCTCAGCACGAACCAAAGATGGCTTCCTATGCATGACTTGCGACCCAAAGATGGCTGCCTCCGCACGACTTACGACCCAAAGATGGCTGCCTCAGCACGACTTACGACCAAAAGATGGCTGCCTCCGCACGACTTATGACCCAAAGATGGCTGCCTCCGCATGACTTACGACCCAAAGATGGCTGCCTCTGCACGAATTTTGACCCAAAGATGGCTGCCTCCGCATGACTTACGACCCAAAGATGGCTGCCTCCGCATGACTTACGACCCAAAGATGGCTGCCTCCGCACGACTTACGACGCAAAGATGGCTGGCTCAGCACGACTTACGACCCAAAGATGGCTGCCTCCGCACGACTTACGACTCAAAGATGGCTGCCTTCGCACGACTTACGACGCAAAGATGGCTGCCTTCGCACGACTTACAACCCAAAGATGGCTGCCTCCACAGAACTTACGACCCAAAGATGGCTGCCTCCGCACGAATCAAAGATGACTGCCTTCCCGCGACTTGCGACTCAAAGATGGCTGCCTCCGCACGACTTACAATCCAAAGATGGATGCCTCCGCACAAGTTATTACCCAAAGATGGCTGCCTCCACACGACTTATGACCCAAAGATGGCTGCCTCCGCATGACTTACGACCCAAAGATGGCTGCCTCCACATGACTTACGACCCAAAGATGGCTGCCTTCGCACGACTTACGACGCAAAGATGGCTGCCTCCGCACGACTTACGACCCAAAGATGGCTGCCTCCGCACAACTTACAACCCAAGGATGGCTGCCTCCGCACGACTTACGACCCAAAGATGGCTGCCTCCGCATGAACCAAATATGGCTGCCTTCCCGCGACTTGCGACTCAAAGATGGCTGCCTCCGCACGACTTACGTCCCAAAGATAGCTGCCTACGCAAGACTTATGACCCAAAGATGGCTGCCTCCGCACGAACCAAAGATGGCTTCCTATGCATGACTTGCGACCCAAAGATGGCTGCCTCCGCACGACTTACGACCCAAAGATGGCTGCCTCAGCACGACTTACGACCAAAAGATGGCTGCCTCCGCACGACTTATGACCCAAAGATGGCTGCCTCCGCACGACTTACGACCCAAAGATGGCTGCCTCTGCACGAATTATGACCCAAAGATGGCTGCCTCCGCATGACTTACGATCCAAAAATGGCTGCCTCCGCATGACTTACGACCCAAAGATGGCTGCCTCCGCACGACTTACGACGCAAAGATGGCTGGCTCAGCACGACTTACGACCCAAAGATGGCTGCCTCCGCACGACTTACGACCCAAAGATGGCTGCCTTCGCACGACTTACAACGCAAAGATGGCTGCCTCCGCACGACTTACAACCCAAAGATGGCTGCCTCCACAGAACTTACGACCCAAAGATGGCTGCCTCCGCACGAATCAAAGATGACTGCCTTCCCGCGACTTGCGACTCAAAGATGGCTGCCTCCGCACGACTTACAATCCAAAGATGGATGCCTCCGCACAAGTTATTACCCAAAGATGGCTGCCTCCACACGACTTATGACCCAAAGATGGCTGCCTCCGCATGACTTACGACCCAAAGATGGCTGCCTCCACATGACTTACGACCCAAAGATGGCTGCCTTCGCACGACTTACGACGCAAAGATGGCTGCCTCCGCACGACTTACGACCCAAAGATGGCTGCCTCCGCACAACTTACAACCCAAGGATGGCTGCCTCCGCACGACTTACGACCCAAAGATGGCTGCCTCCGCATGAACCAAATATGGCTGCCTTCCCGCGACTTGCGAATCAAAGATGGCTGCCTCCGCACGACTTACGTCCCAAAGATAGCTGCCTACGCAAGACTTAAGACCCAAAGATGGCTGCCTCCGCACGAACCAAAGATGGCTTCCTATGCATGACTTGCGACCCAAAGATGGCTGCCTCCGCACGACTTACGACCCAAAGATGGCTGCCTCAGCACGACTTACGACCAAAAGATGGCTGCCTCAACACGACTTATGACCCAAAGATGGCTGCCTCCGCACGACTTACGACCCAAAGATGGCTGCCTCTGCACGAATTATGACCCAAAGATGGCTGCCTCCGCATGACTTACGACCCAAAGATGGCTGCCTCCGCATGACTTACGACCCAAAGATGGCTGCCTCCGCACGACTTACGACGCAAAGATGGCTGCCTCCGCAAGACTTACGACCCAAAGATGGCTGCCTCCGCACGACTTACGACCCAAAGATGGCTGCCTCCGCACGACTTACGACCCAAATATGGCTGCCTCCGCACGACTTACGACCCAAAGATGGCTGCCTCCGCATGACTTACGACCCAAAGATGGCTGCCTCCACACAACATAAAGATGGCTGCCTCCGCACAACTTACGACCCAAAGATTGCTGACTCCTCATGACTTACAACCCAAAGATGGCTGCCTCCGCACGACTTATGACCCAAAGACGGCTGCCTCCGCTTGACCTATGACCCAAAGATGGCTGCCTCCGCATGACCCAAAGATGGCTGCCTCCACATGACTTACGACCCAAAGATGGCTGCCTCCGCACGACTTACGACCCAAAGATGGCTGCCTCCGCATGATTACGACCCAAAGATGGCTGCCTACGAATGACTTATGACCCAAAGATGTCTGCCTCCGCATGACTTACGACCCAAAGATGGCTGCCTCCGCACGACTTACGACCCAAAGATGGCTGCCTTCGCACGACTTACGACGCAAAGATGGGTGCCTCCGCACGACCTACGACCCAAAGATGGCTGCCTCCGCAGAACTTACGACCCAAAGATGGCTGCCTCCGCACGACTTACGACCCAAAGATGGCTGCCTCCGCACGAACCAAAGATGGCTGCCTTCCCGCGACTTGCGACTCAAAGATGGCTGCCTCCGCACGACTTACAACCGAAAGATGGCTGCCTACGCACGACTTATGACCCAAAGATGGCTGCCTCCGCACGACTTATGACCCAAAGATGGCTGCCTCCGCACGACTTACGACCCAAAGATCGCTGCCTCCGCATGACTTACGATGCAAAGATGGCTTCCTCCGCACGACTTACGACCCAAAGATGGCTGCCTCCGCATGATTACGACCCAAAGATGGCTGCCTACGAACGACTTATGACCCAAAGATGTCTGCCTCCACATGACTTACGACCCAAAGATGGCTGCCTCCGCACGACTTACGACCCAAAGATGGCTGCCTTCGCACGACTTACAACCCAAAGATGGCTGCCTCCACATGATTATGACCCAAAGATGGCTGCCTACGCACAACTTACGACCCAAAGATGGCTGCCTCCGCACGACTTATGACCCAAAGATGGCTGCCTCCGCACGACTTACGACCCAAAGATGGCTGCCTCCGCATGACTTACGATGCAAAGATGGCTGCCTCCGCACGACTTACAACCCAAAGATGGCTGCCTCCACAGAACTTACGACCCAAAGATGGCTGCCTCCGCACGACTTACGACCCAAAGATGGCTGCCTCCGCACGAACCAAAGATGGCTGCCTTCCCGCGACTTGCGACTCAAAGATGGCTGCCTCCGCACGACTTACAATCCAAAGATGGATGCCTCCGCACAAGTTATTACCCAAAGATGGCTGCCTCCACACGACTTATGACCCAAAGATGGCTGCCTCCGCATGACTTACGACCCAAAGATGGCTGCCTCCACATGACTTACGACCCAAAGATGGCTGCCTTCGCACGACTTACGACGCAAAGATGGCTGCCTCCGCACGACTTACGACCCAAAGATGGCTGCCTCCGCACAACTTACAACCCAAGGATGGCTGCCTCCGCACGACTTACGACCCAAAGATGGCTGCCTCCGCACGAACCAAATATGGCTGCCTTCCCGCGACTTGCGACCCAAAGATGGCTGCCTCCGCACGACTTACGTCCCAAAGATAGCTGCCTACGCAAGACTTATGACCCAAACATGGCTGCCTCCGCACGAACCAAAGATGGCTTCCTATGCATGACTTGCGACCCAAAGATGGCTGCCTCCGCACGACTTACGACCCAAAGATGGCTGCCTCAGCACGACTTACGACCAAAAGATGGCTGCCTCCGCACGACTTATGACCCAAAGATGGCTGCCTCCGCACGACTTACGACCCAAAGATGGCTGCCTCTGCACGAATTATGACCCAAAGATGGCTGCCTCCGCATGACTTACGACCCAAAGATGGCTGCCTCCGCATGACTTACGACCCAAAGATGGCTGCCTCCGCACGACTTACGACGCAAAGATGGCTGCCTCCGCAAGACTTACGACCCAAAGATGGCTGCCTCTGCACGACTTACGACCCAAAGATGGCTGCCTCCGCACGACTTACGACCCAAAGATGGCTGCCTCCGCACGACTTACGACCCAAAGATGGCTGCCTCCGCATGACTTACGACCCAAAGATGGCTGCCTCCACACGACATAAAGATGGCTGCCTCCGCACAACTTACGACCCAAAGATTGCTGACTCCTCATGACTTACAACCCAAAGATGGCTGCCTCCGCACGACTTATGACCCAAAGACGGCTGCCTCCGCTTGACCTATGACCCAAAGATGGCTGCCTCCGCATGACCCAAAGATGGCTGCCTCCACATGACTTACGACCCAAAGATGGCTGTCTCCGCACGACTTACGACCCAAAGATGGCTGCCTCCGCATGATTACGACCCAAAGATGGCTGCCTACGAACGACTTATGACCCAAAGATGTCTGCCTCCGCATGACTTACGACCCATAGATGGCTGCCTCCGCACGACTTACTACCCAAAGATGGCTGCCTTCGCACGACTTACGACGCAAAGATGGCTGCCTCCGCACGACTTACGACCCAAAGATGGCTGCCTCCGCAGAACTTACGACCTAAAGATGGCTGCCTCCGCACGACTTACGACCCAATGATGGCTGCCTCCGCACGAACCAAAGATGGCTGCCTTCCCGCGACTTGCGACTCAAAGATGGCTGCCTCCGCACGACTTACAACCGAAAGATGGCTGCCTACGCACGACTTATGACCCAAAGATGGCTGCCTCCGCACGACTTATGACCCAAAGATGGCTGCCTCCGCACGACTTACGACCCAAAGATGGCTGCCTCCGCATGACTTACGATGCAAAGATGGCTGCCTCCGCACGACTTACGACCCAAAGATGGCTGCCTTCGCATGATTACGACCCAAAGATGGCTGCCTACGAACGACTTATGACCCAAAGATGTCTGCCTCCGCATGACTTACGACCCAAAGATGGCTGCCTCCGCACGACTTACGACCCAAAGATGGCTGCCTTCGCACGACTTACGACCCAAAGATGGCTGCCTCCACATGATTATGACCCAAAGATGGCTGCCTACGCACAACTTACGACCCAAAGATGGCTGCCTCCGCACGACTTATGACCCAAAGATGGCTGCCTCCGCACGACTTACGACCCAAAGATGGCTGCCTCCGCATGACTTACGATGCAAAGATGGCTGCCTCCGCACGACTTACGGCCCAAAGATGGCTGCCTCCGCATGATTACGACCCAAAGATGGCTGCCTACGCACGACTTATGACCCAAAGATGTCTGCCTCCGCATGACTTACGACCCAAAGATGGCTGCCTCCGCACGACTTACGACCCAAAGATGGCTGCCTTCGCTCGACTTACGACGCAAAGATGGCTGCCTCCGCACGACTTACGACCCAAAGATGGCTGCCTCCGCAGAACTTACGACCCAAAAATGGCTGCCTCTGCACGACTTACGACCCAAAGATGGCTGCCTCCGCACGAACCAAAGATGGCTGCCTTCCCGCGACTTGCGACTCAAAGATGGCTGCCTCCGCACGACTTACAACCCAAAGATGGCTGCCTATGCACGACTTATGACCCAAAGATGGATGCCTCCGCACGACATACAACCCAAAGATGGCTGCCTCCGCACGACTTACGACCCAAAGATGGCTGCCTCCGCATGACTTATGATCCAAAGATGGATGCCTCCGCACAAGTTATTACCCAAAGATGGCTGCCTCCACACGACTTATGACCCAAAGATGGCTGCCTCCGCACGAATTACGACCCAAAGGTGGCTGCCTCCACATGACTTACGACCCAAAGATGGCTGCCTTCGCACGACTTACGACGCAAAGATGGCTGCCTCTGCAGGACTTACGACCCAAAGATGGCTGCCTCCGCACGAACCAAAGATGGCTGCCTTCCCGCGACTTGCGACCCAAAGATGGCTGCCTCCGCATGACTTACGACCCAAAGATGGCTGCCTAAGCAAGACTTATGACCCAAAGATGGCTGCCTCCGCACGATCCAAAGATGGCTGCCTATGCATGACTTGCGACCCAAAGATGGCTGCCTCTGCATGACTTACGACCCAAAGATGGCTGCCTATGCATGACTTATGACCCAAAGATGGCTGCCTCCACACGAACCAAAGATGGCTGCCTATGCATGACTTGAGACCCAAAGATGGCTGCCTCCGCACGACTTACGACCCAAAGATGGCTGCCTCCGCATTACTTATGATCCAAAGATGGATGCCTCCGCACAACTTATTACCCAAAGATGGCTGCCTCCACAAGACTTACGACCCAAAGATGGCTGCCTCCGCTCGACTTACGACCCAAAGATGGCTGCCTCCGCACGACTTACGACACAAAGATGGCTGCCTCCGCATGACCCTAAGTTGGTTGCCTCCGCATGACGTATGACCCAAAGTTGGCTGCCTACGCACGACTTACGACGCAAAGATGGCTGCCTCCCGACGACTTACGACCCAAAGATGGCTGCCTCCGCACGACTTACGACCCAAAGATGTCTGCCTCCGCACGACCCAAAGATGGCTGCCTTCCTGCGACTTACGATTCAAAGATGGCTGCCTCTGCACAACTTATTTCCCAAAGATGGCTGCCTCCGCACGACTTACGACCCAAAGATTTCTGGCTCAGCATGACCTACGACCCAAAGATGGCTGCCTCCGCACGACTTACGACCCAAAGATGGCTGCCTCCACACGACTCATGACAGAAAGATGGCTGCCTCCGCACGACCCAAAGATGGCTGCCTCCGCACGCCTTACTATGCAAAGATGGCTGCTTCCTCACGACTTACGACCCAAAGATGGCTGCCTCCGCACGACTTACGACACAAACATGGCTGCCTCCGCACGACTTACGACACAAAGATGGCTGCCTCCGCACGAACCAAAGATGGCTGCCTATGCATGACTTGCGACCCAAAGATGGCTGTCTCCGCACGACTTACGACTAGTGTTGGGCGATACTTTCCGATATCGGAAAGTATCGGTATCGGAAAGTATCGGCCGATACCGTCAAAATATCGGATCCAATCCGATACCGATACCCGATCCCAATGCAAGTCAATGGGACGAAAATATCGGAATTAAAAGAAACCCTTTATACACTTGTAGGTTCATTCTACATGAAGGAAAACAACTAAGAATAATGTAGGATGTATTGGGGGACGTGGCGGAGATATTAAAGGCACAGAGGTTTAGCCCAATGTAATAGAATAGCAGGATTTTGCGTTTTTTTTTATGACGTTCGGCGTTAGAAAGAATTTGACTATGTTAATTTTTTTTTTAATGTCAGATATTGATGTTTCACTGCTTCCACGCCCTTCACCTTTTTTTTTACTTCTCCCACGCTTTCTTCTTAATTATCCTCATCATCAGCTTCTTTGACATCAACTTCTTCACCTTATTCATCTTCTTCTTCATCTTCTACCTATTATTTTTTGGGTTACATTGTTCATATTGTTTTTAGTTTACTATTATCTTCATCATATTCTACTTCTTCATCATATTCTTATTTGTGACAGGCATTCCCGTAGTTGTTATCTATAAAAGTTTGAAGATTACACCTTCCGTTCTGCCTGTCACAAAACAGTTACATTTGTCCGCGTTCAGTTTGGCCTGCAGCATCAGGCTTTATCCAGGGGCACCACGAGGAGGAACGGACTCACCCCCATACACTGCTTAGTCTTCTTCTGCTTATAATTTACATAATATTTTTTGCTCTGATATTTTGTGTTATGCTTAATGTCCTTCTGCTCTTTGTTCTGCAGCCTCTTGTTCTTCTGCTTCTCGGTCTTCCAGGTCGTCGTCGTCTCCAGGGTCGTCGTCTCCGGGGTCGTCGTCATCGGGGTGGTCTCCGGGGTCGTCGTCATCGGGGTGGTCTTCAGGGTCATCGTCTCCAGGGTCGTCGTCATCATGGTGGTTGTCGTCTCTGGTGTCGTCGTCATCTTAGGGGTGGTCTTCCGGGTCATCGTGTTTAGTCTCTTGAACTTGGAAATGTAGCAGAAGGTACAAGAAGGCTGAGAAAATGCCGAGAACCAGCTGATGGAACTGGAACTCGGATGGCTACCCGAAGGTCCAAGAGCCAATGGAACGACCGAGGACCAGCTGACGTTACTGGAACCCTGTTACTAAGCAGGAGGTACCTGTGCTGAAAGCACTACCAAGGACCACCTGACGTTGGTGGAACTCAGATACCCAGAGGGAGGCACCTAAGCCAAAGGCTCTGCCCGGAACCAGCTGACGGTACTGGAACCAGGATGGGGAGCAGAAGGTACAAGAGCAAAAGACACTGCCGAGAACCAGCTGACGGTGCTGGAACCCGGATGGGTAGCCAAAGGTCCAAGAGCCAATGGAACTACCGAGGACCAGCTGACGTTACTGGAACCCGGTTACTAAGCAGGAGGTACCCGTGCCTGAAAGCACTACCAAGGACCACCTGACGTTGGTGGAACTCGGATACCAAAGGGAGGCACCTAAGCCAAAGGCTCTGCCCGGAACCAGCTGACGGTACTGGAACCAGGATGGGGAGCAGAAGGTCCAAGAGCAAGTGTCTGCGTGGCTTTTGCAGGACACGTTGCCGGCTGCACAGCAGGGGAACAGCTGGCGGTGCTGGACCCCACTGACACATTGGCTGGTGTTTTTCTCTGTGCAGCTAGCACATCTGGGCCCCAACTGGCGGTTTGTTAGAGCCCAGGGTCAGCAGGAGGAGGAGGAGCAGGAGCAGGGGGAGGGGAGTGTAGGCCGAAGCCTGCACTGGCGGCAGCTTTGGGTCTGTTGTGTCTGCGTGGCGGTCGCAGGACACGTTGCCGGCTACACAGCAGGGGAACAGCTGGCGGTGCTGGACCCCACTGACACATTGGCGAGGTGTTTGGCTCTGTGCAGCCAGCACTTCCGGACAGCAACTAGCGGTGTTGGAGCCCGGGCTCTGCAGGGGGAGCAGAGTGTAGGCCGAAGCCTACTTGAACCAATTTCAAAGGTAACCTTTAACCCCCCCTCAGGGGTTTGAAAGTAGAAGAGCCACAGCTTATGCAGCAGTAGTGCTGCACAAGTCAAAGGTTGCTCTTTTAATTTCGCTCCTTGCACACGCTGAATGAAACACGTATAACATTTAGCCCTTTATACAGTCAAACTGTGTTGGAGGCGCGAGTTCCCTTTGTAATGAGACGCAGCACAGATGTCAAGAATCCCACCTTGGTGCTGGGTGCAGCCTCCTGAGCGTTGTTATTTGCTGTACAGGAGTCTGCGCTGTCGTGTTATCCCCTGGCCTAGCGCTGTTAGCGCTGCCCATCTTCTGACATCATTTAATGTCGGCCGGTGCGGTTCGCGATGACCATGAATCCCAGCCCCGCAGTGTCTTAACATTGTAAAAACACTGCGGGGCTGGGATTCAGGGCCTGGCGCAGCACATATGTTGGCCTCTCACACTCGGGTCCTTACACCCACTTCAGACTGTGCGGCGTCATCTGATCCCTTATCGCATGCCACGGCCATGAAGCCGCACAGTCCGAAGAAGGCGGAAGGAGAGGAGGGACAGGCGAACTGATGCACTGATCCTGCCCATCAATCACACCCTCGCAGTCCCAATAAATAAGACACCGAGGGGCGTTGTGTGGGTCAGGGCGGCCGCAGAGGCGCAGCCAGCCAAACAATGATGCCAGAAGACGGGCAGCGCTACCAAGGGGGTTGCAGCGTGTCATTACAAAGGAAAGTCACACCACCGGGACGGTTAAATGGTCACACAGAGGACACATTGCAGACGTGTTTTCAGTTCCACATGTGCGAGGAGAATACGTTTCTGAGCCACCTTGCACACATGCAGCATTACCGCTGTACAAGGTGGCTGGATAACGTAAAAACGCCTGGGGGAGGGGGGACAGGTTCCCTTCAATTTCAGTTCTTGTGTCTGCGTGGCTTTTGCAGGACACGTTGCCGGCTGCACAGCAGGGGAACAGCTGGCGGTGCTGGACCCCACTGACACATTGGCTGGTGTTTTTCTCTGTGCAGCTAGCACATCTGGGCCCCAACTGGCGGTTTGTTAGAGCCCAGGGTCAGCAGGAGGAGGAGGAGCAGGAGCAGGGGGAGGGGAGTGTAGGCCGAAGCCTGCACTGGCGGCAGCTTTGGGTCTGTTGTGTCTGCGTGGCGGTCGCAGGACAAGTTGCCGGCTACACAGCAGGGGAACAGCTGGCGGTGCTGGACCCCACTGACACATTGGCGAGGTGTTTGGCTCTGTGCAGCCAGCACTTCCGGACAGCAACTAGCGGTGTTGGAGCCCGGGCTCTGCAGGGGGAGCAGAGTGTAGGCCGAAGCCTACTTGAACCAATTTCAAAGGTAACCTTTAACCCCCCCTCAGGGGTTAGAAAGTAGAAGAGCCACAGCTTATGCAGCAGTAGTGCTGCACAAGTCAAAGGTTGCTCTTTTAATTTCGCTCCTTGCACACGCTGAATGAAACACGTATAACATTTAGCCCTTTATACAGTCAAACTGTGTTGGAGGCGCGAGTTCCCTTTGTAATGAGACGCAGCACAGATGTCAAGAATCCCACCTTGGTGCTGGGTGCAGCCTCCTGAGCGTTGTTATTTGCTGTACAGGAGTCTGCGCTGTCGTGTTATCCCCTGGCCTAGCGCTGTTAGCGCTGCCCATCTTCTGACATCATTTAATGTCGGCCGGTGCGGTTCGCGATGACCATGAATCCCAGCCCCGCAGTGTCTTAACATTGTAAAAACACTGCGGGGCTGGTATTCAGGGCCTGGCGCAGCACATATGTTGGCCTCTCACACTCGGGTCCTTACACCCGCTTCAGACTGTGCGGCGTCATCTGATCCCTTATCGCATGCCACGGCCATGAAGCCGCACAGTCCGAAGAAGGCGGAAGGAGAGGAGGGACAGGCGAACTGATGCACTGATCCTGCCCATCAATCACACCCTCGCAGTCCCAATAAATAAGACACCGAGGGGCGTTGTGTGGGTCAGGGCGGCCGCAGAGGCGCAGGCAGCCAAACAATGATGCCAGAAGACAGGCAGCGCTACCAAGGAGGTTGCAGCGTGTCATTACAAAGGAAAGTCACACCACCGGGACGGTTAAATGGTCACACAGAGGACACATTGCAGACGTGTTTTCAGTTCCACATGTGCGAGGAGAATACGTTTCTGAGCCACCTTGCACACATGCAGCATTACCGCTGTACAAGGTGGCTGGATAACGTAAAAACGCCTGGGGGAGGGGGGACAGGTTCCCTTCAATTTCAGTTCTTGTGTCTGCGTGGCTTTTGCAGGACACGTTGCCGGCTGCACAGCAGGGGAACAGCTGGCGGTGCTGGACCCCACTGACACATTGGCTGGTGTTTTTCTCTGTGCAGCTAGCACATCTGGGCCCCAACTGGCGGTTTGTTAGAGCCCAGGGTCAGCAGGAGGAGGAGGAGCAGGAGCAGGGGGAGGGGAGTGTAGGCCGAAGCCTGCACTGGCGGCAGCTTTGGGTCTGTTGTGTCTGCGTGGCGGTCGCAGGACACGTTGCCGGCTACACAGCAGGGGAACAGCTGGCGGTGCTGGACCCCACTGACACATTGGCGAGGTGTTTGGCTCTGTGCAGCCAGCACTTCCGGACAGCAACTAGCGGTGTTGGAGCCCGGGCTCTGCAGGGGGAGCAGAGTGTAGGCCGAAGCCTACTTGAACCAATTTCAAAGGTAACCTTTAACCCCCCCTCAGGGGTTAGAAAGTAGAAGAGCCACAGCTTATGCAGCAGTAGTGCTGCACAAGTCAAAGGTTGCTCTTTTAATTTCGCTCCTTGCACACGCTGAATGAAACACGTATAACATTTAGCCCTTTATACAGTCAAACTGTGTTGGAGGCGCGAGTTCCCTTTGTAATGAGACGCAGCACAGATGTCAAGAATCCCACCTTGGTGCTGGGTGCAGCCTCCTGAGCGTTGTTATTTGCTGTACAGGAGTCTGCGCTGTCGTGTTATCCCCTGGCCTAGCGCTGTTAGCGCTGCCCATCTTCTGACATCATTTAATGTCGGCCGGTGCGGTTCGCGATGACCATGAATCCCAGCCCCGCAGTGTCTTAACATTGTAAAAACACTGCGGGGCTGGGATTCAGGGCCTGGCGCAGCACATATGTTGGCCTCTCACACTCGGGTCCTTACACCCGCTTCAGACTGTGCGGCGTCATCTGATCCCTTATCGCATGCCACGGCCATGAAGCCGCACAGTCCGAAGAAGGCGGAAGGAGAGGAGGGACAGGCGAACTGATGCACTGATCCTGCCCATCAATCACACCCTCGCAGTCCCAATAAATAAGACACCGAGGGGCGTTGTGTGGGTCAGGGCGGCCGCAGAGGCGCAGCCAGCCAAACAATGATGCCAGAAGACGGGCAGCGCTACCAAGGGGGTTGCAGCGTGTCATTACAAAGGAAAGTCACACCACCGGGACGGTTAAATGGTCACACAGAGGACACATTGCAGACGTGTTTTCAGTTCCACATGTGCGAGAAGAATACGTTTCTGAGCCACCTTGCACACATGCAGCATTACCGCTGTACAAGGTGGCTGGATAACGTAAAAACGCCTGGGGGAGGGGGGACAGGTTCCCTTCAATTTCAGTTCTTGTGTCTGCGTGGCTTTTGCAGGACACGTTGCCGGCTGCACAGCAGGGGAACAGCTGGCGGTGCTGGACCCCACTGACACATTGGCTGGTGTTTTTCTCTGTGCAGCTAGCACATCTGGGCCCCAACTGGCGGTTTGTTAGAGCCCAGGGTCAGCAGGAGGAGGAGGAGCAGGAGCAGGGGGAGGGGAGTGTAGGCCGAAGCCTGCACTGGCGGCAGCTTTGGGTCTGTTGTGTCTGCGTGGCGGTCGCAGGACACGATGCCGGCTGCACAGCAGGGGAACAGCTGGCGGTGCTGAACCCCACTGACACATTGGCTGGTGTTTTTCTCTGTGCAGCTAGCAGTACCGGGCCCCAACTGGCGGTGTTAGAGCCCAGGGTCAGCAGGAGGAGCAGGGGGAGCGGAGTGTAGGCCGAAGCCTGCACTCGAGCAAGTTGAAAGGAAACCTTTAACCCCCCCCCCCCCCAGGCGTTTGTAGCTGAAAGAGCCATTGTGTACAGCACTAATGCTGGAAAAGGTAAACTTAGCTCTTTTAATTATGGTCCTTGCACATGCGGAACCTAACAGTTATGAAATGTGTCCCCTCACAGCGTAAAACCGTCCGGTAGGTGGAACTTTCCTTTGTCGTGTGACGCAGCACAGCCATCATTTTTACCCCCTTGGCGCCGTGCGCCGCCTCCTCAGCGTTGTTTGAATCTGTCCCGGAGCCTGCGCTGTTAGGTTAGCCCTTGGCCATGCACACATTTTGCGCTGCCCGTCTTCTGACATCATTTGGTGTCAGGCTGGCTGCGCCTGTGCGGGTGCGCTGGCCGAGATCCCGCCTCGCAGTGTCGTCTGATGTAATCCCACCGCGGGCCTGTGATCCGTGCCCGTGCGCAGTGCATATCCTCGCCTCTCACTCCCCTCCCTACGGCTTTTTCAGACTGTGCGGTGTCACGGCCGTGGCATGCTATTAGAGACCAGCTGACATCGCACAGTCTGAAGAAGCCATAGGGAGGGGAGTGAGAGGCGAGGATATGCACTGCGCACGGGCACGGATCACAGGCCCGCGGTGGGATTACATTAGACGACACTGCGAGGCGGGATCTCGGCCAGCGCACCTGCACAGGCGCAGCCAGCCTGACACCAAATGATGTCAGAAGACGGGCAGCGCAAAATGTGTGCATGGCCAAGGGCTAACCTAACAGCGCAGGCTCCGGGACAGATTCAAACAACGCTGAGGAGGCGGCGCACGGCGCCAAGGGGGTAAAAATGATGGCTGTGCTGCGTCACACAACAAAGGAAAGTTCCACCTACCGGACGGTTTAACGCTGTGATGGGACACATTTCATAACTGTTAGGTTCCGCATGTGCAAGGAGCACCACGAAAAGAGGCACTTTTTCCCTTTGCATCATTACTGCTGCACAAGGTGGCTCCTTCAGTAACAAACGCCTGGGGGGGGGGGACAGGTTCCCTTAAAGTAAACTTGTTGTGACTGCGTGGCGGTCGCAGTACACGTTGCCGTATACACAGCAGGGGAACAGCTGGCGGTGCTGAACCCCACTAACACATTGGCGAGGTGTTTGGCTCTGTGCGTACAGCACTTCTGGACGGCAACTGGCGGTGTTGGAGCCCAGGGACAGGTGGAGGAGGAGGAGGTTGGAGGAGGTAGGAGGGATTGCCACACACACAGCAGGGGAACAGCTGACGTTACTGAACCCCAATAACAGAGGAGGGACTGTTGACTGTGCGTACAGCACTTCTGGACGGCAACTGGCGGTGTTGGAGCCCAGGGACAGGTGGAGGAGGAGGAGGTTGGAGGAGGTAGGAGGGATTGCCACACACACAGCAGGGGAACAGCTGACGTTACTGAACCCCAATAACAGAGGAGGGACTGTTGACTGTGCGTACAGCACTTCTGGACGGCAACTGGCGGTGTTGGAGCCCAGGGACAGGTGGAGGAGGAGGAGGTTGGAGGAGGTTGGAGGAGGTAGGAGGGATTGCCACACACACAGCAGGGGAACAGCTGACGTTACTGAACCCCAATAACAGAGGAGGGACTGTTGACTGTGCGTACAGCACTTCTGGACGGCAACTGGCGGTGTTGGAGCCCAGGGACAGGTGGAGGAGGAGGAGGAGGTTGGAGGAGGTAGGAGGGATTGCCACACACACAGCAGGGGAACAGCTGACGTTACTGAACCCCAATAACAGAGGAGGGACTGTTGACTGTGCGTACAGCACTTCTGGACGGCAACTGGCGGTGTTGGAGCCCAGGGACAGGTGGAGGAGGAGGAGGTTGGAGGAGGTAGGAGGGATTGCCACACACACAGCAGGGGAACAGCTGACGTTACTGAACCCCAATAACAGAGGAGGGACTGTTGACTGTGCGTACAGCACTTCTGGACGGCAACTGGCGGTGTTGGAGCCCAGGGACAGGTGGAGGAGGAGGAGGTTGGAGGAGGTAGGAGGGATTGCCACACACACAGCAGGGGAACAGCTGACGTTACTGAACCCCAATAACAGAGGAGGGACTGTTGACTGTGCGTACAGCACTTCTGGACGGCAACTGGCGGTGTTGGAGCCCAGGGACAGGTGGAGGAGGAGGAGGTTGGAGGAGGTTGGAGGAGGTAGGAGGGATTGCCACACACACAGCAGGGGAACAGCTGACGTTACTGAACCCCAATAACAGAGGAGGGACTGTTGACTGTGCGTACAGCACTTCTGGACGGCAACTGGTGGTGTTGGAGCCCAGGGACAGGTGGAGGAGGAGGAGGAGGTTGGAGGAGGTAGGAGGGATTGCCACACACACAGCAGGGGAACAGCTGACGTTACTGAACCCCAATAACAGAGGAGGGACTGTTGACTGTGCGTACAGCACTTCTGGACGGCAACTGGCGGTGTTGGAGCCCAGGGACAGGTGGAGGAGGAGGAGGTTGGAGGAGGTAGGAGGGATTGCCACACACACAGCAGGGGAACAGCTGACGTTACTGAACCCCAATAACAGAGGAGGGACTGTTGACTGTGCGTACAGCACTTCTGGACGGCAACTGGCGGTGTTGGAGCCCAGGGACAGGTGGAGGAGGAGGAGGTTGGAGGAGGTAGGAGGGATTGCCACACACACAGCAGGGGAACAGCTGACGTTACTGAACCCCAATAACAGAGGAGGGACTGTTGACTGTGCGTACAGCACTTCTGGACGGCAACTGGCGGTGTTGGAGCCCAGGGACAGGTGGAGGAGGAGGAGGTTGGAGGAGGTTGGAGGAGGTAGGAGGGATTGCCACACACACAGCAGGGGAACAGCTGACGTTACTGAACCCCAATAACAGAGGAGGGACTGTTGACTGTGCGTACAGCACTTCTGGACGGCAACTGGCGGTGTTGGAGCCCAGGGACAGGTGGAGGAGGAGGAGGTTGGAGGAGGTAGGAGGGATTGCCACACACACAGCAGGGGAACAGCTGACGTTACTGAACCCCAATAACAGAGGAGGGACTGTTGACTGTGCGTACAGCACTTCTGGACGGCAACTGGCGGTGTTGGAGCCCAGGGACAGGTGGAGGAGGAGGAGGTTGGAGGAGGTAGGAGGGATTGCCACACACACAGCAGGGGAACAGCTGACGTTACTGAACCCCAATAACAGAGGAGGGACTGTTGACTGTGCGTACAGCACTTCTGGACGGCAACTGGCGGTGTTGGAGCCCAGGGACAGGTGGAGGAGGAGGAGGTTGGAGGAGGTTGGAGGAGGTAGGAGGGATTGCCACACACACAGCAGGGGAACAGCTGACGTTACTGAACCCCAATAACAGAGGAGGGACTGTTGACTGTGCGTACAGCACTTCTGGACGGCAACTGGCGGTGTTGGAGCCCAGGGACAGGTGGAGGAGGAGGAGGTTGGAGGAGGTAGGAGGGATTGCCACACACACAGCAGGGGAACAGCTGACGTTACTGAACCCCAATAACTGAGGAGGGACTGTTGACTGTGCGTACAGCACTTCTGGACGGCAACTGGCGGTGTTGGAGCCCAGGGACAGGTGGAGGAGGAGGAGGTTGGAGGAGGTTGGAGGAGGTAGGAGGGATTGCCACACACACAGCAGGGGAACAGCTGACGTTACTGAACCCCAATAACAGAGGAGGGACTGTTGACTGTGCGTACAGCACTTCTGGACGGCAACTGGCGGTGTTGGAGCCCAGGGACAGGTGGAAAAGCAGAGGAACACAATGTAGGCCGAAGCCTGAGAAAGTCGAAAGGGAACCTTTAACCCCCCCCCAAGGCGTTTGTAGCTGAAAGAGCCAGCTTGTGCAGCACAAAAGATGCAAAAGGAAAAGGTGGCTCTTTTCATCATGCTCCTTGCAAACACAGAACTAAACACTTATAAAATGTGTCCCCTGCAACCGTAAAACCGTCCCGGAGGTGGGACTTTCCTTCGTAATGTGACGCAGCACAGCCGTCATTCCTACCCCCCCGGCGCCGCGCACCGGCTGCTCAGCGTTGTTTTATTCCGTCCCGGAGCCTGCGCTGTTATGTTATCCCGTGGCCAGGCACACTTAGCGCTGCCCGTCTTCTGGCATCATTTGGTGTCAGGATGGCTGCGCCTGTGCGGCCGCGCTGGCAGAGAGCCCGCCTCGCAGTGTCTTCTGATTTAATCCCACTGGGGGCCTGGGATCCATGGACATGCGCAGTGCATATCCTCGCCTCTCACTCCCCTCCCTACGGCTTCTTAAGACTGTGCGGTGTCACGGCCGTGGCATGCTATTAGGGACCAGCTGACACCGAACAGTCTGAAGAAGCCATAGGGAAATGAGTGAGAGGTGGAGGTTCAGATATGCACTGCGCATGTCCATGGATCCCAGGCCCCCAGTGGGATTAAATCAGAAGACACTGCGAGGCGGGCTCTCTGCCAGCGCGGCCGCACAGGCGCAGCCATCCTGACACCAAATGATGCCAGAAGACGGGCAGCGCTAAGTGTGCCTGGCCACGGGATAACATAACAGCGCAGGCTCCGGGACGGAATAAAACAACGCTGAGGAGCCGGTGCGCGGCGCGGGGGGGTAGGAATGACGGCTGTGCTGCGTCACATTACGAAGGAAAGTCCCACCTCCGGGACGGTTTTACGGTTGCAGGGGACACATTTTATAAGTGTTAAGTTCTGCGTGTGCAAGGAGCTAAACAAAAATAGCTACCTTTTCCTTGTGCAGCATTACTGCTGCACAAGGTGGCTCTTTCAGTAACAAACGCCTTGGGGGGGGGACAGATTCCCTTACATTTAAGTTGTTGTGTCAGCGTGGCGGTCGCATGACACATTGCCGGCTACACAGCTGGGGATCAGCTGACGTTACTGAAACCCAATAACACTGGGTCGTATGTTTTGACTGTGCAGACGGCACTTCTGAGCCTCAACTGGCGGTGTTGGAGCACAGGAATTTAAGTTCAGGTGGTAGAAAGATGAACACAACAGGAGACCTGGATAACGTATACAGTGACCTAATTATTTAATCAGGAGGAGGAGTGGCAAATTCCTGCGAGATCCAGGCCTTGTTCATTTTCAGGAAAGTAAGCCGGTCAACGTTATCGGAGGATAGTCGCATGCGACGGTCAGTTAGTACACCACCTGCAGCACTAAAGACACGTTCCGATAATACACTGGCCGCAGGGCAAGACAGCACCTCCAATGCATACTGGCTTAGCTCTGGCCATGTATCCAGCTTTGAGACCCAAAACTTGAAAGGGGAAGAGCCGTCTGGGAGTACAGCAAGAGGGCAAGACATGTAGTCTGTCACCATCTGACGGAACCGTTGCCTCCTGCTGACTGGAGCCGTCTGTGATGGTGTAGACTTTTGTGGGGGGCACAGAAAACTGTGCCACAGTTGGGCCATACTGGTCTTGCCTTGGGCAGAGGCACTGCTTCTGCTCCCTCTTTGTGCAGAGCCTCCACCACTGCCTGGACGCACTGAGCTGCTTTGGAATGCACTAGCAGCACTTCTCTCAGTTGGAATGGAGAAGATGATGGAATTGACCAGTGTGTCTTGGTACTCCCGCATTTTTCGCTCACGGTTCAACGGTGTGATGAGGCTTTCTACGTTGTCCCGGTAGCGAGGATCGAGGAGGGTGAACACCCAATAATCAGACATGTTGAGAATGTGGGCGATGCGGCGGTCGTTTCTCAGGCACTGCAGCATGTAATCCACCATGTGCTGCAGACTGCCAACTGCCCAAGAAACGCTGTCCCCTGCTGGAGGCGTGATCTCTGCCCGCTCTTCATCACCCCACCCTCGCTGTACACACTGAGTACTGGACAATTCGGTAACTCCCTCCTCTGGACCGATGTCTTCCTCCTCCATTGACTCCTCCTCATCCTCCTCACAAACTGTCCCCTGCCTAAGCGTTTGTGAGGAACCACGTGGCGCTGACTGTCCAGAAGATGATGGAAATGGTGAATCCTCATCCTCCACCTCTTCCACAACATCATCCCTTAGCGCTTGCAGTGATTTTTCAAGCAGGCAGATAAGGGGGACAGTCATGCTGACTAGTGCATCATCTGCACTCGCCATCCGCGTGGAATAATCAAAGGGACGCAAAACCTGGCAGACGTCATTCATAGTGGCCCACTCTGTGGTTGTGAAGTCTGTACGGCGCTGAGTGCGACTTCTTTGCGCCTGAAGCAGCTGGTACTCCATTACAGCTTGCTGCTGCTCACACAACCGCTCCAACATATGTAACGTGGAATTCCACCTGGTAGGTAGGTCACATATGATGCGATGTTCCGGCAGGCGGTGTCGGCGCTGCAGAGCTGCAATGCGCGCTTTTGCCGTGCTGGAACGCCGCAAGTGAGCACACTCTAGGCGGACCTTGTGCAGCAGTGCATCAAGATCCGGATAGTCCCTCAAAAAGCTCTGCACGACCAAATTGAGCACATGTGCCAGACATGGGATGTGAGTGAGGTTGCCGAGGCCCAGAGCTGCCACCAGATTTCGGCCATTATCACACACTACCATGCCTGGCTGGAGATTCGCTGGCACAAACCACACATCGCTCTCCTGCTTGATGGCATTCCAGAGCTCCTGCGCTGTGTGGCTACGATTCCCCAAAAAAATTAATTTCAACACGGCCTGTTGACGTTTGGCCACGGCTGTGCTCATGTCGGTCGTAACAGGTACACGTTCATCACGGGTCCATGTGGAGGTGGACTGTGACGGCTCCTGCAGCGATGATTCTGAGGAACTGGTGTAAGAGGAGGAGTCAATGCGTACAGAATGGATTCCTGCAATCCTTGGAGTGGGCAGGACACGTCCTGCGCCACTCGCACGGTCTGTACCCGGCTCAACGACATTAACCCAATGGGCAGTGAGGGAAAGGTATCGCCCCTGTCCATGTTGACTGGTCCACGCATCGGTGGTGAGGTGGACCTTGCTACTGACAGCGTTCAGTAGCGCGTGTTTTATGTGTCCCTCCACATGCTTGTGCAGGGCAGGGACGGCTTGCCTGCTGAAGTAAAAGCGGCTGGGCACATTGTACTGTGGGACTGCCAATGACATCAAGTCACGGAAGCTGTCAGTCTCCACCAGCCTGAATGACAGCATTTCCAGTGAAAGAAGTTTGGCAATGCCTGCAGTCAGAGCCTGTGCTCGTGGGTGGTTTGACGAGAAAGGCCGCCTTTTCTCCCATGCCTGTACTACCGATGGCTGTAGACTGGGCTGGGAGTGTGTGGATGACTGGGAAAGTGGTGCTGCGGGTGGAATTACAGCGGGTCTCTGGACAACAGGGCCAGAGGTTCTTCCACGGCGATCCTGGGAGGAAGCCGAACCAGCTGCGTGTGAGCTAGAGGAAGAGGCAACACGAGCTGAAGAGGTGGTAGCTGCCGCTGTTGGTTGGCCTACCTCTTCAGTGTGTTTTTCTAACAACGCCGGGTGCCTGGTGCGCACATGTTTCCACATGTTGGAGGTATTGAGGCTGCTGACATTTCGACCTCTTTTGACTTTGTGATGACACACGTTGCATCTGACATAGCAAATGTCATCTGCAACTGTGTCAAAAAAGGACCTGGCACTGCAAGTCTTGGGAGCGCCCTTTTTGGCTTTTGGAAGAGACATGCTCCTAACGGGTGCCAAAGCGGAGGTTGCAGGATCCGCAGTCTTCCCCCTCCCTCTCCCTCTTTGGGCCGTACGGGGAATCTCTTCCTCAGAGCTGCTCCCACCACCTTCCTGTCCCTCACGCCAAGATGGGTCGAGGACCTCATCATCTACACTACCCTCTGCCCCCAACTGCTCCTCCTGGGTAGTCTCAGCAGCAGAGCACGCACCAGTAAGTGGCACCTGAGTGTCATCATCAGCTGATGCGGCCTGCGATGTGGTGACCGGAGCCACTGGCCCACCCGCCTCTTCAGAGGAAGACAGAAAAAGCTGTTGGGCATCACTGCACCCTGCCTCTTCTTCCATTTCTCCAATGCTGCTTGGCTGGCCCCCTGTTTCCAAGCCAAGAGATTCAGAGAACAGAAGTAGAGACGGCTCCTGTCCTGGGCTCTCTGTCTGCCTGGGCAATTTGGCAGGTGGTGAAGAGACAGATGGCTGCTCTCCAGTGCTCTGTGTCTGAGAGGATGTGGCACTAATGGAAGTTGATGCATTAGCTGCCATCCATCCGACAACGGCTTCAATTTGGTCTTCACGCAGCAGCGGTGTACGGCGCTCTGACACAAAGCTGCGCATGAACGACTGTTGCCTGGTGAAAGTGGGTGCTGATGAGTCACCGGTGCCCGCAGCAGGCACAGAATCCCCACGTCCCCTCCCTGCTCCGCGCCCACGCCCACGTGCCTTACTCACTGCCTTCTTCATCTTGGTTGACTGATAAAGATAAGCAGAAAAGTACTAACGGATTTGTGTGCTTATTCCTGAGCAACTCCTCCTAACAGGTATAAGAAACACTAATTTTCTAAAGTGTGGACTAGACTTTAATATGAGCTAATGTGGCCTACACAAATGTAAAGTGGTGTAACTGGTGTGTTTGGTGAACTTTATTATTTATTTCTTTTTTGGGGGCTGAACTGACAACAGATAGAGCTGCAGTCACACAGAGACCGTGCAGACAGACGTAAACGGCGCTGCAAGGCCCAAAAACCCTCCTCTACTTTATCCTATGTAGTGTTTTTCCACAAATTAGCTGGAGACGGGTGGAAAGACACTAATAGGATTTTTTTAAATTAATTAGCAGCAGACTACACTACTTGAAAAAAAATTAAAATTGATTTGGCGGTATGACGCAGTGAACAACCCTGAGCTGCAGACAACCAGGCTACGGCTGCTCACAGACTACAGGGCGAGCTGCAGTCACACGGAGACCGTGCAGACAGCCGTAAACGGCGCTGCAAGGCCCAAAAACCCTCCTCTACTTTATCCTATGTAGTGTTTTTCCACAAATTAGCTGGAGACGGGTGGAAAGACACTAATAGGATTTTTTTAAATTAATTAGCAGCAGACTACACTACTTGAAAAAAAATTAAAATTGATTTGGCGGTATGACGCAGTGAACAACCCTGAGCTGCAGACAACCAGGCTACGGCTGCTCACAGACTACAGGGCGAGCTGCAGTCACACGGAGACCGTGCAGACAGCCGTAAACGGCGCTGCAAGGCCCAAAAACCCTCCTCTACTTTATCCTATGTAGTGTTTTTCCACAAATTAGCTGGAGACGGGTGGAAAGACACTAATAGGATTTTTTTAAATTAATTAGCAGCAGACTACACTACTTGAAAAAAAATTAAAATTGATTTGGCGGTATGACGCAGTGAACAACCCTGAGCTGCAGACAACCAGGCTACGGCTGCTCACAGACTACAGGGCGAGCTGCAGTCACACGGAGACCGTGCAGACAGCCGTAAACGGCGCTGCAAGGCCCAAAAACCCTCCTCTACTTTATCCTATGTAGTGTTTTTCCACAAATTAGCTGGAGATGGGTGGAAAGACACTAATAGGATTTTTTTTAATAAATTAGCAGCAGACTACACTACTTGAAAAAAAAAAAAAAAAAAAAAAACAGTATGAGGCAATGAACCACCCTCCCTGAACTGAATACAACCAGCTATGGATGGCCTATGTGGCTGCACTCAGACTAGAGAGTGGGCTGCACTCACACACACACACACACACACACAGACCTTGCAGATCGCTGTGAAAACAGCGCTACAAGGCAAAAGCAAGGTGACTAGTAGGTGAACACAGCGGTTGCTAAATTAGCCTTTGGAAAGCACAAAGAAGCAAATCGCTATCTCTAAACTGTCCCTCAGTCAGCAAACAGCGTCCTGTCACTAACTGAATTCACAGCAGAGTGATCGCAAAATGGCGCCAGCGACTTTTAAACTGCATCATGACATCATTTCAGCAGCCAATCACAGCCTTGCCAGTACTTTCATGCCCTCCATGCTAAACAGGATGTGCCCACACTTGGAATCATTCTCATTGGCTGAATTTCTGAATTTTGAATCTTGGAACTTCCGATTCCGGTATCCGATACGCGGCAAGTATCGGAATACCGGTATCGGAATTCCGATACCGCAAGTATCGGCCGATACCCGATACTTGCGGTATCGGAATGCTCAACACTACTTACGACCCAAAGATGGCTGCCTCCGCATTACTTATGATCCAAAGATGGATGCCTCCGCACAACTTATTACCCAAAGATGGCTGCCTCCACAAGACTTACGACCCAAAGATGGCTGCCTCCGCTCGACTTACGACCCAAAGATGGCTGCCTCCGCATGACTTACGACACAATGATGGCTGCCTACGCACGACTTACGACGCAAAGATAGCTGCCTCCGGACGACTTACGACCCAAAGATGGCTGCCTCCGCACGACTTACGACCCAAAGATGGCTGCCTCTGCACGACTTATGACCCAAAGATGTCTGCCTCTGCACGACCCAAAAATTGCTGCCTTCCTGCGACTTACGATTCAAAGATGGCTGCCTCTGCACAACTTATTACCCAAAGATGGCTGCCTCCGCACGACTTACGACCCAAAGATTTCTGGCTCACCATGACCTACGACCCAAAGATGGCTGCCTCCGCACGACTTACGACCCAAAGATGGCTGCCTCCACACGACTCATGACACAAAGATGGCTTCCTCCGCACGACCCAATGATGGCTGCCTCCGCACGCCTTACTATGCAAAGATGGCTGCTTCCTCACTAATAACGACCCAAAGATGGCTGCCTGCGCATGACTTACGACCCAAAGATGGCTGCCTCCGCACGACTATTGACCCAAAGATGGCTGCCTCTGCACGAATTATGACCCAAAGATGGCTGCCTCCGCATGACTTACGACCCAAAGATGGCTGCCTCCGCATGACTTACGACCCAAAGATGGCTGCCTCCGCACGACTTACGATGCAAAGATGGCTGCCTCCTCATGACTTACGACCCATAGATGGCTGCCTCCGCATGACTTTTGACCCAAAGATGGCTGCCTCCGCACGAATTATGACCCAAAGATGGCTGCCTCCGCATGACTTATGACCCAAAGATGGCTGCCTCCGCATGAATTATGACCCAAAGATGGCTGCCTCCGCACGACTTACGACCCAAAGATGGCTGCCTCCGCACTACTTACGACCCAAAGATGGCTGGCTCAGCACAACTTATGACCCAAAGATGGCTGCCTCCGCACAACTTACGACCCAAAGATTTCTGCCTCTGCATGACTTACGACCCAAAGATGGCTGCCTCCACACGACTTGCGACCCAAAGATGGCTGCCTCCGTATGACTTATGACCCAAAGATGGCTGCCTCCACACGACCCAAAGATGGCTGCCTCCGCACGACATATGACCCAAAGATGGCTGCCTCCGCACGACTTACGAAGCAAAGATGGCTGCTTCCGCACGACTTAAGACCCAAAGATGGCTGCCTCCGCACAACTTATTACAGAAAGATGTCTGCCTCCGCACAACTTACGACCCAAAGATGGCTACCTCCGCACGACTCACGACCCAAAGATGGCTGCCTCCACACGACTTACGACCCAAAGGTGGCTGCCTATGCATAACTTACGACCCAAAGATGGATGCCTCCACATGACTTACGACCCAAAGATGGCTGCCTCCACATGACCTACGATCCAAAGATGGATGCCTCCCCACAACTTACGACCCAAAGATGGCTGCCTCCGCACAACTTTTTACGGAAAGTTGGCTGCCTCCGCACGACTTACGACCCAAAGATGGCTGCCTCCGCACGACTTACGACCCAAAGATGGCTACCTCCACACGACTTACGACCCAAAGATGGCTGAATCCGCTTGACTTACGACCCAAAGATGGCTGCGTCTGCATGACTTATGACCCAAAGATGGCTTCCTCCGCACGACTTACGACCCAAAGATGGCTGCCTCCGCACGACTTATGACCCAAAGATGGCTGCCTCTGCACGACTTACGACCCAAAGATGTCTGCATCCGCATGACTTACGACCCAAACATGGCTGCCTCCGCATGACTTATGACCCAAAGATGGCTGCCTCCACACGACCCAAAGATGGCTGCCTCCGCACGACATATGACCCAAAGATGGCTGCCTCCGCACGACTTACAAAGCAAAGATGGCTGCCTCCGCACGACTTATGACCCAAAGATGGCTGCCTCCGCATGACTTACGAGCCAAAGATGGCTGCATCCGCATGACTTACGACTCAAAGATGGCTGCCTCCGCACGACTTACGACGCAAAGATGGCTGCCTCCTCATGACTTACGACCCAAAGATGGCTGCCTCCGCACGACTTACGATCCAAAGATGGCTGCCTCCGCACAACTTACGACCCAAAGATGGCTGCCTCCGCACGACTTACGACCCGAAGATGGCTGCCTCCACACGACTTACGACCCAAAGACGGCTGCCTCCACATGACTTACGAGCCAAAGATGGCTGCCTCCACACGACCCAAAGATGGCTGCCTCCGCATGACATATGACCCAAAGATGGCTGCCTCCACATGACTTACGACGCAAAGATGGCTGCCTCCGCATGACTTATGACCCAAAGATGGCTGCCTCTGCACGACTTACGACCCAAAGATGTGTGCATCCGCATGACTTACGACCCAAATATGGCTGCCTCTGCATGAATTAAGACCCAAAGATGGCTGCCTCCACACGACTTACGACGCAAAGATGGCTGCCTCCGCATGACTTACGACCCAAAGATGGCTGCCACCGCACGACTTACGACCCAAAGATGGCTACCTCCGCACGACTTACTACCCAAAGATGGCTGCCTCCGCACAACTTATGACCCAAAGATGGCTGCCTCTGCACAACTTATTACCCAAAGATGGCTGCCTCCACACGACTTACGACCCAAAGATGGCTGCCTCCGTTTGACTTACGACCCAAAGATGGCTGCCTCCGCACGACTTATGACCCAAAGATGGCTGCCTCCGCATGACTTACGACCCAAATATGGCTGCCTCCGCATGACTTACGACTCAAAGATGGCTGCCTCCGCACGACTTACGACGCAAAGATGGCTGCCTCCTCATGACTTACGACCCAAAGATGGCTGCCTCCGTACGACTTACGACCCAAAGATGGCTGCCACCGCATGACTTACAACCCAAAGATGGCTGCCTCCACAGGACCCAAAGATGGCTGCGTCCGCACGACTTACGACCCAAAGATGGCTGCCTCCGCACGACTTACGCCCCAAAGATGGCTGCCTCCACACGACTTACGACCCAAAGATGGCTGCCTCCGCATGACTTATGACCCAAAGATGGATGCCTCCACACGACCCAAAGATGGCTGCCTCCGCACGACATATGACACAAAGATGGCTGCCTCCGCACGACTTACGACGCAAAGATGGCTGCCTCCGCACGACTTATGACCCAAAGATGGCTGCCTCCGCATGACTTAAGAGCCAAAGATGGCTGCCTCCGCATGACTTACGACTCAAAGATGGCTGCCTCCGCACGACTTACGACGCAAAGATAACTGCCTCCTCATGACTTACGACCCAAAGATGGCTGCCTCCGCACGACTTACGACCCAAAGATGGCTGCCTCCGCACAACTTACGACCCAAAGATGGCTGCCTCCGCACGACTTACGACCCAAAGATGGCTGCCTCCACACGACTTACGACCCAAAGACGTCTGCCTCCACATGACTTACGACCCAAAGATGGCTGCCTCCACACGACCCAAAGATGGCTGCCTCCGCATGACATATGACCCAAAGATGGCTGCCTCCACATGACTTACGACGCAAAGATGGCTGCCTCCGCACGACTTACGACGCAAAGATGGCTGCCTCCTCATGACTTACGACCCAAAGATGGCTGCCTCCGCACGACTTACGATCCAAAGATGGCTGCCTCCGCACAACTTACGACCCAAAGATGGCTGCCTCCGCACGACTTACGACCCGAAGATGGCTGCCTCCACACGACTTACGACCCAAAGACGGCTGCCTCCACATGACTTACGAGCCAAAGATGGCTGCCTCCACACGACCCAAAGATGGCTGCCTCCGCATGACATATGACCCAAAGATGGCTGCCTCCACATGACTTACGACGCAAAGATGGCTGCCTCCGCATGACTTATGACCCAAAGATGGCTGCCTCTGCACGACTTACGACCCAAAGATGTGTGCATCCGCATGACTTACGACCCAAATATGGCTGCCTCTGCATGAATTAAGACCCAAAGATGGCTGCCTCCACACGACTTACGACGCAAAGATGGCTGCCTCCGCATGACTTACGACCCAAAGATGGCTGCCACCGCACGACTTACGACCCAAAGATGGCTACCTCCGCACGACTTACTACCCAAAGATGGCTGCCTCCGCACGACTTATGACCCAAAGATGGCTGCCTCTGCACAACTTATTACCCAAAGATGGCTGCCTCCACACGACTTACGACCCAAAGATGGCTGCCTCCGTTTGACTTACGACCCAAAGATGGCTGCCTCCGCACGACTTATGACCCAAAGATGGCTGCCTCCGCATGACTTACGACCCAAATATGGCTGCCTCCGCATGACTTACGACTCAAAGATGGCTGCCTCCGCACGACTTACGACGCAAAGATGGCTGCCTCCTCATGACTTACGACCCAAAGATGGCTGCCTCCGTACGACTTACGACCCAAAGATGGCTGCCACCGCATGACTTACAACCCAAAGATGGCTGCCTCCACAGGACCCAAAGATGGCTGCGTCCGCACGACTTACGACCCAAAGATGGCTGCCTCCGCACGACTTACGCCCCAAAGATGGCTGCCTCCACACGACTTACGACCCAAAGATGGCTGCCTCCGCATGACTTATGACCCAAAGATGGCTGCCTCCACACGACCCAAAGATGGCTGCCTCCGCACGACATATGACACAAAGATGGCTGCCTCCGCACGACTTACGACGCAAAGATGGCTGCCTCCGCACGACTTATGACCCAAAGATGGCTGCCTCCGCATGACTTAAGAGCCAAAGATGGCTGCCTCCGCATGACTTACGACTCAAAGATGGCTGCCTCCGCACGACTTACGACGCAAAGATAACTGCCTCCTCATGACTTACGACCCAAAGATGGCTGCCTCCGCACGACTTACGACCCAAAGATGGCTGCCTCCGCACAACTTACGACCCAAAGATGGCTGCCTCCGCACGACTTACGACCCAAAGATGGCTGCCTCCACACGACTTACGACCCAAAGACGTCTGCCTCCACATGACTTACGACCCAAAGATGGCTGCCTCCACACGACCCAAAGATGGCTGCCTCCGCACGACATATGACCCAAAGATGGCTGCCTCCACATGACTTACGACGCAAAGATGGCTGCCTCCGCATGACTTACGACCCAAAGATGGCTGTCTCCGCACGACTTACGACCCAAAGATGGCTGCCTCCGCATGACTTACGATCCAAAGATGGCTACCTCCAGATGACTTACGACCCAAAGATGGCTGCGTCCGCACGACTTACGGCCCAAAGATGGCTGCCTCCGCACGACTTACGACGCAAAGATGGCTGCCTTCGCATGACTTAAGACCCAAAGATGGCTGCCTCCGCACAACTTATTACGGAAAGATGTCTGCCTCCGCACAACTTACGACCCAAAGACGGCTGCCTCCGCACGACTCACGACCCAAAGATGGCTGCCTCCACATGACTTACGACCCAAAGGTGGCTGCCTATGCATAACTTACGACCCAAAGATGGATGCCTCCACATGACTTACGACCCAAAGATGGCTGTCTCCACATGACCTACGATCCAAAGATGGATGCCTCCGCACAATTTACGACACAAAGATGGCTGCCTCCGCCCAACTTTTTACGGAAAGATGGCTGCCTCCGCACGACTTACGACCCAAAGATGGCTGCCTGCGCACGACTTACGACCCAAAGATGGCTACCTCCACACGACTTACGACCCAAAGATGGCTGAATCCGCATGACTTACGACCCAAAGATGGATGCCTCCGCATGACTTATGACCCAAAGATGGCTTCCTCCGCACGACTTACGACCCAAAGATGGCTGCCTCCGCATGACTTACGACTCAAAGATGGCTGCCTCCGCACGACTTACGACGCAAAGATGGCTGCCTCCTCATGACTTACGACCCAAAGAAGGCTGCCTCCGTACGACTTACGACCCAAAGATGGCTGCCACCGCATGACTTACAACCCAAAGATGGCTGCCTCCACAGGACCCAAAGATGGCTGCGTCCGCACGACTTACGACCCAAAGATGGCTGCCTCCGCACGACTTACGCCCCAAAGATGGCTGCCTCCACACGACTTACGACCCAAAGATGGCTGCCTCCGCATGACTTATGACCCAAAGATGGCTGCCTCCACACGACCCAAAGATGGCTGCCTCCGCACGACATATGACACAAAGATGGCTGCCTCCGCACGACTTACGACGCAAAGATGGCTGCCTCCGCACGACTTATGACCCAAAGATGGCTGCCTCCGCATGACTTAAGAGCCAAAGATGGCTGCCTCCGCATGACTTACGACTCAAAGATGGCTGCCTCCGCACGACTTACGACGCAAAGATAACTGCCTCCTCATGACTTACGACCCAAAGATGGCTGCCTCCGCACGACTTACGACCCAAAGATGGCTGCCTCCGCACAACTTACGACCCAAAGATGGCTGCCTCCGCACGACTTACGACCCAAAGATGGCTGCCTCCACATGACTTACGACCCAAAGACGTCTGCCTCCACATGACTTACGACCCAAAGATGGCTGCCTCCACACGACCCAAAGATGGCTGCCTCCGCACGACATATGACCCAAAGATGGCTGCCTCCACATGACTTACGACGCAAAGATGGCTGCCTCCGCATGACTTACGACCCAAAGATGGCTGTCTCCGCACGACTTACGACCCAAAGATGGCTGCCTCCGCATGACTTACGATCCAAAGATGGCTACCTCCAGATGACTTACGACCCAAAGATGGCTGCGTCCGCACGACTTACGACCCAAAGATGGCTGCCTCCGCACGACTTACGACGCAAAGATGGCTGCCTTCGCATGACTTAAGACCCAAAGATGGCTGCCTCCGCACAACTTATTACGGAAAGATGTCTGCCTGCGCACAACTTACGACCCAAAGACGGCTGCCTCCGCACGACTCACGACCCAAAGATGGCTGCCTCCACATGACTTACGACCCAAAGGTGGCTGCCTATGCATAACTTACGACCCAAAGATGGATGCCTCCACATGACTTACGACCCAAAGATGGCTGTCTCCACATGACCTACGATCCAAAGATGGATGCCTCCGCACAATTTACGACACAAAGATGGCTGCCTCCGCCCAACTTTTTACGGAAAGATGGCTGCCTCCGCACGACTTACGACCCAAAGATGGCTGCCTGCGCACGACTTACGACCCAAAGATGGCTACCTCCACACGACTTACGACCCAAAGATGGCTGAATCCGCATGACTTACGACCCAAAGATGGATGCCTCCGCATGACTTATGACCCAAAGATGGCTTCCTCCGCACGACTTACGACCCAAAGATGGCTGCCTCCGCACGACTTATGACCCAAAGATGGCTGCCTCTGCACGACTTACGACCCAAAGATGTCTGCATCCGCATGACTTACGACCCAAATATAGTTGCCTCTGCATGAATTAAGACCCAAAGATGGCTGCCTCCACACGACTTACGACGCAAAGATGGCTGCCTCCGCATGACTTACGACCCAAAGATGGCTGCCACCGCACGACTTACGACCCAAAGATGGCTACCTCCGCAGGACTTACTACCCAAAGATGGCTGCCTCTGCACGACTTATGACCCAAAGATGGCTGCCTCTGCACAACTTATTACCCAAAGATGGCTGCCTCCACACGACTTACGACCCAAAGATGGCTGCCTCCGTATGACTTACGACCCAAAGATAGCTGCCTCCGCACGACTTATGACCCATAGATGGCTGCCTCTGCATGACTTATGACCCAAAGATGGCTGCCTCCGCATGACTTACGACTCAAAGATGGCTGCCTCCGCACGACTTACGACGCAAAGATGGCTGCCTCCTCATGACTTACGACCCAAAGATGGCTGCCTCCGCACGACTTACGACCCAAAGATGGCTGCCACCGCACGACTTACAACCCAAAGATGGCTGCCTCCACAGGACCCAAAGATGGCTGCGTCCGCACGACTTACGACCCAAAGATGGCTGCCTCCGCACGACCTACGACGCAAAGATGGCTGCCTTCACATGACTTAAGACCCAAAGATGGCTGCCTCCGCACAACTTATTACGGAAAGATGTCTGCCTCCGCACAACTTACGACCCAAAGACGGCTGCCTCCACACGACTTACGACCCAAAGGTGGCTGCCTATGCATAACTTACAACCCAAAGATGGATGCCTCTGCACAACTTACGACCCAAAGATGGCTGCCTCCGCACAACTTTTTACGGAAAGATGGCTGCCTCCGCACGACTTACGACCCAAAGATGGCTGCCTCCGCACGACTTACGACCCAAAGATGGCTGCCTCCACACGACTTACGACCCAAAGATGGCTGCCTCCACATGACTTACGACCCAAAGATGGCTGCCTCCACACGACCCAAAGATGGCTGCCTCCGCACGACATATGACCCAAAGATGGTTGCCTCCGCACGACTTACGATGCAAAGATGGCTGCCTCCGCATGACTTACGACCCAAAGATGGCTGTCTCCGCACGACTTACGACCCAAAGATGGCTGCCTCCGCATGACTTACGATCCAAAGATGGCTGCCTCCACATGACTTACGACCCAAAGATGGCTGCGTCCGCACGACTTACGACCCAAAGATGGCTGCCTCCGCAAGACTTACGACGCAAAGATGGCTGCCTTCACACGACTTAAGACCCAAAAATGGCTGCCTCCGCACAACTTATTACGGAAAGATGTCTGCCTCCGCACAACTTACGACCCAAAGATGGCTGCCTCCGCACGACTCACGACCCAAAGATGGCTGCCTCCACACGACTTACGACCCAAAGGTGGCTGCCTATGCATAACTTACGACCCAAAGATGGATGCCTCCACATGACTTACGACCCAAAGATGGCTGCCTCCACATGACCTACGATCCAAAGATGGATGCCTCCGCACAACTTACGACCCAAAGATGGCTGCCTCTGCACAACTTTTTATGGAAAGATGGCTGCCTCCGCAAGACTTACGACCCAAAGATGGCTGCCTCCGCACGACTTACGACCCAAAGATGGCTACCTCCACACGACTTACGACCCAAAGATGGCTGAATCCGCATGACTTACGACCCAAAGATGGATGCCTCGGAATGACTTATGACCCAAAGATGGCTTCCTCCGCACGACTTACGACCCAAAGATGGCTGCCTCCGCACGACTTATGACCCAAAGATGGCTGCCTCTGCACGACTTACGACCCAAAGATGTCTGCATCCGCATGACTTACAACCCACATATGGCTGCCTCTGCATGAATTAAGACCCAAAGATGGCTGCCTCCGCACGACTTACGACGCAAAGATGGCTGCCTCCGCATGACTTACGACCCAAAGATGGCTGCCACCGCACGACTTACGACCCAAAGATGGCTACCTCCGCACGACTTACTACCCAAAGATGGCTGCCTCTGCACGACTTATGACCCAAAGATGGCTGCCTCTGCACAACTTATTACCCAAAGATGGCTGCCTCCACACGACTTACGACCCAAAGATGGCTGCCTCCGTATGACTTACGACCCAAAGATGGCTGCCTCCGCATGACTTATGACCCAAAGATGGCTGCCTCCACATGATTTACGACCCAAAGGTGGCTGTCTCCGCACGACTTACGACCCAAAGATGGCTGCGTCCGCACGACTTACGACACAAAGATGGCTGCCTCCGCACAACTTACGACGCAAAGATGGCTGCCTTCACATGACTTAAGACCCAAAGATGGCTGCCTCCGCACAACTTATTACGGAAAGATGTCTGCCTCCGCACAACTTACGAACCAAAGATGGCTGCCTCCGCACGACTCACGACCCAAAGATGGCTGCCTCCACACGACTTACGACCCAAAGGTGGCTGCCTATGCATAACTTACGACCCAAAGATGGATGCCTCCACATGACTTACGACCTAAAGATGGCTACCTCCACATGACCTACGATCCAAAGATGGATGCCTCCGCACAACTTATTACCCAAAGATGGCTGCCTCCACACGACTTACGACCCAAAGATGGCTGCCTCCGTATGACTTACGACGCAAAGATGGCTGCCTCCGCATGATTTACGACCCAAAGGTGGCTGTCTCCGCACGACTTACGACCCAAAGATGGCTGCGTCCGCACGACTTACGACACAAAGATGGCTGCCTCCGCACAACTTATTACGGAAAGATGTCTGCCTCCGCACAACTTACGAACCAAAGATGGCTGCCTCCGCACGACTCACGACCCAAAGATGGCTGCCTCCACACGACTTACGACCCAAAGGTGGCTGCCTATGCATAACTTACGACCCAAAGATGGATGCCTCCACACGACTTACGACCTAAAGATGGCTACCTCCACATGACCTACGATCCAAAGATGGATGCCTCCGCACAACTTACGACCCAAAGATGGCTGCCTCCGCACAACTTTTTACGGAAAGATGGCTGCCTCCGCACGACTTACGACCCAAAGTTGGCTGCCTCCGCACGACTTACGACCCAAAGATGGCTACCTCCACACGACTTACGACCCAAAGATGGCTGAATCCGCATGACTTACGACCCAAAGATGGATGCCTCTGCATGACTTATGACCCAAAGATGGCTTCCTCCGCACGACTTACGACCCAAAGATGGCTGCCTCTGCACGACTTATGACCCAAAGATGGCTTCCTCTGCACGACTTACGACCCAAAGATGTCTGCATCCGCATGACTTACGACCCAAATATGGCTGCCTTTGCATGAATGAAGACCCAAAGATGGCTGCCTCCGCATGACTTACGACCCAAAGATGGCTGCCACCGCACGACTTACGACCCAAAGATGGCTGCGTCCGCACGACTTACGACACAAAGATGGCTGCCTCCGCACGACTTACGACGCAAAGATGGCTGCCTTCACATGACTTAAGACCCAAAGATGGCTGCCTACGCACAACTTATTGCGGAAAGATGTCTGCCTCCGCACAACTTACGACCCAAAGATGGCTGCCTCCGCACGACTCACGACCCAAAGATGGCTGCCTCCACACGACTTACGACCCAAAGGTGGCTGCCTATGCATAACTTACGACCCAAAGATGGATGCCTCCACATGACTTACGACCCAAAGATGGCTGCCTCCACATGACCTACGATCCAAAGATGGATGCCTCCGCACAACTTACGACCCAAAGATGGCTGCCTCCGCACAACTTTTTACGGAAAGATGGCTGCCTCCGCACGACTTACGACCCAAAGATGGCTGCCTCTGCACGACCTACGACCAAAAGATGGCTACCTCCACACGACTTACGACCCAAAGATGGCTGAATCCGCATGACTTACGACCCAAAGATGGATGCCTCTGCATGACTTATGACCCAAAGATGGCTTCCTCCACACGACTTACGACCCAAAGATGGCTGCCTCCGCACGACTTATGACCCAAAGATGGCTGCCTCTGCACGAATTACGACCCAAAGATGTCTGGATCCGCATGACGTACGACCCAAATATGGCTGCCTTTGCATGAATGAAGACCCAAAGATGGCTGCCTGCGCATGACTTACGACCCAAAGATGGCTGCCACCGCACGACTTACGACCCAAAGATGGCTACCTCCGCACGACTTACTACCCAAAGATGGCTGCCTCCGCACGACTTTTGACCCAAAGATGGCTGCCTCTGCACAACTTATTACCCAAAGATGGCTGCCTCCACACGACTTACGACCCAAAGATGGCTGCCTCCATATGACTTACGACCCAAAGATTGCTGCCTCCGCACGACTTATGACCCAAAGATGGCTGCCTCCGCACAACTTATTACGGAAAGATGTCTGCCTCCGCACAACTTACGACACAAAGATGGCTGCCTCCACACGACTTACCACCCAAAGATGGCTGCCTCCACACGACCCAAAGATGGCTGCCTCCGCTCGACATATGACCCAAAGATGGCTGCCTCCGCACGACTTACTACGCAAAGATGGCTGCCTCCTCATGACTTATGACTCAAAGATGGCTGCCACCGCACGACTTACGACGCAAAGATGGCTGCCTCCTCATGACTTACGACCCAAAGATGGCTGCCTCCGCACGACTTACGACCCAAAGATGGCTGCCTCCGCATAACTTACGACCCAAAGATGGCTGCCTCCGCACGACTTACGACCCAAAGATGGCTGCCTCCACACGACTTACGACCCAAAGACGGCTGCCTCCACATGACTTACGACCCAAAGATGGCTGCCTCCACACGACCCAAAGATGGCTGCCTCCGCACGACATATGACCCAAAGATGGCTGCCTCCGCACGACTTCCGACGCAAAGATGGCTGCCTCCGCATGACTTACGACCCAAAGATGGCTACCTCCACACGACTTACGACCCAAAGATGGTTGAATCCGCATGACTTACGACCCAAAGATGGATGCCTCTGCATGAATTATGACCCAAAGATGGCTTTCTCCACACGACTTACGACCCAAAGATGGCTGCCTCCGCATGACTTATGACCCAAAGATGGCTGCCTCTGCACGACTTACTACCCAAAGATGTCTGGATCCGCATGACGTACGACCCAAATATGGCTGCCTTTGCATGAATGAAGACCCAAAGATGGCTGCCTCCGCATGACTTACGACCCAAAGATGGCTGCCACCGCACGACTTACGACCCAAAGATGGCTACCTCCGCACGACTTACTAACCAAAGATGGCTGCCTCCGCACGACTTTTGACCCAAAGATGGCTGCCTCTGCACAACTTATTACCCAAAGATGGCTGCCTCCACACGACTTACGACCCAAAGATGGCTGCCTTCGTATGACTTACGACCCAAAGATGGCTGCCTCCGCACGACTTACGACCCAAAGATGGCTGCCACCGCACGACTTACAACCCAAAGATGGCTGCCTCCACAGGACCCAAAGATGGCTGCGTCCGCACGACTTACGACCCAAAGATGGCTGCCTCCGCACGACCTACGACGCAAAGATGGCTGCCTTCACATGACTTAAGACCCAAAGATGGCTGCCTCCGCACAACTTATTACGGAAAGATGTCTGCCTCCGCACAACTTACGACCCAAAGACGGCTGCCTCCACACGACTTACGACCCAAAGGTGGCTGCCTATGCATAACTTACAACCCAAAGATGGATGCCTCTGCACAACTTACGACCCAAAGATGGCTGCCTCCGCACAACTTTTTACGGAAAGATGGCTGCCTCCGCACGACTTACGACCCAAATATGGCTGCCTCCGCACGACTTACGACCCAAAGATGGCTGCCTCCACACGACTTACGACCCAAAGATGGCTGCCTCCACATGACTTACGACCCAAAGATGGCTGCCTCCACACGACCCAAAGATGGCTGCCTCCGCACGACATATGACCCAAAGATGGTTGCCTCCGCACGACTTACGATGCAAAGATGGCTGCCTCCGCATGACTTACGACCCAAAGATGGCTGTCTCCGCACGACTTACGACCCAAAGATGGCTGCCTCCGCATGACTTACGATCCAAAGATGGCTGCCTCCACATGACTTACGACCCAAAGATGGCTGCGTCCGCACGACTTACGACCCAAAGATGGCTGCCTCCGCAAGACTTACGACGCAAAGATGGCTGCCTTCACACGACTTAAGACCCAAAAATGGCTGCCTTCGCACAACTTATTACGGAAAGATGTCTGCCTCCGCACAACTTACGACCCAAAGATGGCTGCCTCCGCACGACTCACGACCCAAAGATGGCTGCCTCCACACGACTTACGACCCAAAGGTGGCTGCCTATGCATAACTTACGACCCAAAGATGGATGCCTCCACATGACTTACGACCCAAAGATGGCTGCCTCCACATGACCTACGATCCAAAGATGGATGCCTCCGCACAACTTACGACCCAAAGATGGCTGCCTCCGCACAACTTTTTATGGAAAGATGGCTGCCTCCGCAAGACTTACGACCCAAAGATGGCTGCCTCCGCACGACTTACGACCCAAAGATGGCTACCTCCACACGACTTACGACCCAAAGATGGCTGAATCCGCATGACTTACGACCCAAAGATGGATGCCTCGGAATGACTTATGACCCAAAGATGGCTTCCTCCGCACGACTTACGACCCAAAGATGGCTGCCTTCGCACGACTTATGACCCAAAGATGGCTGCCTCTGCACGACTTACGACCCAAAGATGTCTGCATCCGCATGACTTACAACCCACATATGGCTGCCTCTGCATGAATTAAGACCGAAAGATGGCTGCCTCCGCACGACTTACGACGCAAAGATGGCTGCCTCCGCATGACTTATGACCCAAAGATGGCTGCCACCGCACGACTTACGACCCAAAGATGGCTACCTCCGCACAACTTACTACCCAAAGATGGCTGCCTCTGCACGACTTATGACCCAAAGATGGCTGCCTCTGCACAACTTATTACCCAAAGATGGCTGCCTCTACACGACTTACGACCCAAAGATGGCTGCCTCCGTATGACTTACGACCCAAAGATGGCTGCCTCCGCATGACTTATGACCCAAAGATGGCTGCCTCCACATGATTTACGACCCAAAGGTGGCTGTCTCCGCACGACTTACGACCCAAAGATGGCTGCGTCCGCACGACTTACGACACAAAGATGGCTGCCTCCGCACAACTTACGACGCAAAGATGGCTGCCTTCACATGACTTAAGACCCAAAGATGGCTGCCTCCGCACAACTTATTACGGAAAGATGTCTGCCTCCGCACAACTTACGAACCAAAGATGGCTGCCTCCGCACGACTCACGACCCAAAGATGGCTGCCTCCACACGACTTACGACCCAAAGGTGGCTGCCTATGCATAACTTACGACCCAAAGATGGATGCCTCCACATGACTTACGATCCAAAGATGGATGCCTCCGCACAACTTATTACCCAAAGATGGCTGCCTCCGTATGACTTACGACCCAAAGATGGCTGCCTCCGCATGATTTACGACCCAAAGATGGCTGTCTCCGCACGACTTACGACCCAAAGATGGCTGCGTCCGCACGACTTACGACACAAAGATGGCTGCCTCCGCACAACTTATTACGGAAAGATGTCTGCCTCCGCACAACTTACGAACCAAAGATGGCTGCCTCCGCACGACTCACGACCCAAAGATGGCTGCCTCCACACGACTTACGACCCAAAGGTGGCTGCCTATGCATAACTTACGACCCAAAGATGGATGCCTCCGTATGACTTACGACCCAAAGATGGCTGCCTCCGCACGACTTACGACCCAAAGATGGCTGCCACCGCACGACTTACAACCCAAAGATGGCTGCCTCCACAGGACCCAAAGATGGCTGCGTCCGCACGACTTACGACCCAAAGATGGCTGCCTCCGCACGACCTACGACGCAAAGATGGCTGCCTTCACATGACTTAAGACCCAAAGATGGCTGCCTCCGCACAACTTATTACGGAAAGATGTCTGCCTCCGCACAACTTACGACCCAAAGACGGCTGCCTCCACACGACTTACGACCCAAAGGTGGCTGCCTATGCATAACTTACAACCCAAAGATGGATGCCTCTGCACAACTTACGACCCAAAGATGGCTGCCTCCGCACAACTTTTTACGGAAAGATGGCTGCCTCCGCACGACTTACGACCCAAATATGGCTGCCTCCGCACGACTTACGACCCAAAGATGGCTGCCTCCACACGACTTACGACCCAAAGATGGCTGCCTCCACATGACTTACGACCCAAAGATGGCTGCCTCCACACGACCCAAAGATGGCTGCCTCCGCACGACATATGACCCAAAGATGGTTGCCGCCGCACGACTTACGATGCAAAGATGGCTGCCTCCGCATGACTTACGACCCAAAGATGGCTGTCTCCGCACGACTTACGACCCAAAGATGGCTGCCTCCACACGACTTACGACCCAAAGGTGGCTGCCTATGCATAACTTACGACCCAAAGATGGATGCCTCCACATGACTTACGATCCAAAGATGGATGCCTCCGCACAACTTATTACCCAAAGATGGCTGCCTCCGTATGACTTACGACCCAAAGATGGCTGCCTCCGCATGATTTACGACCCAAAGATGGCTGTCTCCGCACGACTTACGACCCAAAGATGGCTGCGTCCGCACGACTTACGACACAAAGATGGCTGCCTCCGCACAACTTATTACGGAAAGATGTCTGCCTCCGCACAACTTACGAACCAAAGATGGCTGCCTCCGCACGACTCACGACCCAAAGATGGCTGCCTCCACACGACTTACGACCCAAAGGTGGCTGCCTATGCATAACTTACGACCCAAAGATGGATGCCTCCGTATGACTTACGACCCAAAGATGGCTGCCTCCGCACGACTTACGACCCAAAGATGGCTGCCACCGCACGACTTACAACCCAAAGATGGCTGCCTCCACAGGACCCAAAGATGGCTGCGTCCGCACGACTTACGACCCAAAGATGGCTGCCTCCGCACGACCTACGACGCAAAGATGGCTGCCTTCACATGACTTAAGACCCAAAGATGGCTGCCTCCGCACAACTTATTACGGAAAGATGTCTGCCTCCGCACAACTTACGACCCAAAGACGGCTGCCTCCACACGACTTACGACCCAAAGGTGGCTGCCTATGCATAACTTACAACCCAAAGATGGATGCCTCTGCACAACTTACGACCCAAAGATGGCTGCCTCCGCACAACTTTTTACGGAAAGATGGCTGCCTCCGCACGACTTACGACCCAAATATGGCTGCCTCCGCACGACTTACGACCCAAAGATGGCTGCCTCCACACGACTTACGACCCAAAGATGGCTGCCTCCACATGACTTACGACCCAAAGATGGCTGCCTCCACACGACCCAAAGATGGCTGCCTCCGCACGACATATGACCCAAAGATGGTTGCCTCCGCACGACTTACGATGCAAAGATGGCTGCCTCCGCATGACTTACGACCCAAAGATGGCTGTCTCCGCACGACTTACGACCCAAAGATGGCTGCCTCCGCATGACTTACGATCCAAAGATGGCTGCCTCCACATGACTTACGACCCAAAGATGGCTGCGTCCGCACGACTTACGACCCAAAGATGGCTGCCTCCGCAAGACTTACGACGCAAAGATGGCTGCCTTCACACGACTTAAGACCCAAAAATGGCTGCCTTCGCACAACTTATTACGGAAAGATGTCTGCCTCCGCACAACTTACGACCCAAAGATGGCTGCCTCCGCACGACTCACGACCCAAAGATGGCTGCCTCCACACGACTTACGACCCAAAGGTGGCTGCCTATGCATAACTTACGACCCAAAGATGGATGCCTCCACATGACTTACGACCCAAAGATGGCTGCCTCCACATGACCTACGATCCAAAGATGGATGCCTCCGCACAACTTACGACCCAAAGATGGCTGCCTCCGCACAACTTTTTATGGAAAGATGGCTGCCTCCGCAAGACTTACGACCCAAAGATGGCTGCCTCCGCACGACTTACGACCCAAAGATGGCTACCTCCACACGACTTACGACCCAAAGATGGCTGAATCCGCATGACTTACGACCCAAAGATGGATGCCTCGGAATGACTTATGACCCAAAGATGGCTTCCTCCGCACGACTTACGACCCAAAGATGGCTGCCTTCGCACGACTTATGACCCAAAGATGGCTGCCTCTGCACGACTTACGACCCAAAGATGTCTGCATCCGCATGACTTACAACCCACATATGGCTGCCTCTGCATGAATTAAGACCGAAAGATGGCTGCCTCCGCACGACTTACGACGCAAAGATGGCTGCCTCCGCATGACTTATGACCCAAAGATGGCTGCCACCGCACGACTTACGACCCAAAGATGGCTACCTCCGCACGACTTACTACCCAAAGATGGCTGCCTCTGCACGACTTATGACCCAAAGATGGCTGCCTCTGCACAACTTATTACCCAAAGATGGCTGCCTCCACACGACTTACGACCCAAAGATGGCTGCCTCCGTATGACTTACGACCCAAAGATGGCTGCCTCCGCATGACTTATGACCCAAAGATGGCTGCCTCCACATGATTTACGACCCAAAGGTGGCTGTCTCCGCACGACTTACGACCCAAAGATGGCTGCGTCCGCACGACTTACGACACAAAGATGGCTGCCTCCGCACAACTTACGACGCAAAGATGGCTGCCTTCACATGACTTAAGACCCAAAGATGGCTGCCTCCGCACAACTTATTACGGAAAGATGTCTGCCTCCGCACAACTTACGAACCAAAGATGGCTGCCTCCGCACGACTCACGACCCAAAGATGGCTGCCTCCACACGACTTACGACCCAAAGGTGGCTGCCTATGCATAACTTACGACCCAAAGATGGATGCCTCCACATGACTTACGATCCAAAGATGGATGCCTCCGCACAACTTATTACCCAAAGATGGCTGCCTCCGTATGACTTACGACCCAAAGATGGCTGCCTCCGCATGATTTACGACCCAAAGATGGCTGTCTCCGCACGACTTACGACCCAAAGATGGCTGCGTCCGCACGACTTACGACACAAAGATGGCTGCCTCCGCACAACTTATTACGGAAAGATGTCTGCCTCCGCACAACTTACGAACCAAAGATGGCTGCCTCCGCACGACTCACGACCCAAAGATGGCTGCCTCCACACGACTTACGACCCAAAGGTGGCTGCCTATGCATAACTTACGACCCAAAGATGGATGCCTCCACACGACTTACGACCTAAAGATGGCTACCTCCACATGACCTACGGTCCAAAGATGGATGCCTCCGCACAACTTACGACCCAAAGATGGCTGCCTCCGCACAACTTTTTACGGAAAGATGGCTGCCTCCGCACGACTTACGACCCAAAGTTGGCTGCCTCCGCACGACTTACGACCCAAAGATGGCTACCTCCACACGACTTACGACCCAAAGATGGCTGAATCCGCATGACTTACGACCCAAAGATGGATGCCTCTGCATGACTTATGACCCAAAGATGGCTTCCTCCGCACGACATACGACCCAAAGATGGCTGCCTCTGCACGACTTATGACCCAAAGATGGCTTCCTCTGCACGACTTACGACCCAAAGATGTCTGCATCCGCATGACTTACGACCCAAATATGGCTGCCTTTGCATGAATGAAGACCCAAAGATGGCTGCCTCCGCATGACTTACGACCCAAAGATGGCTGCCACCGCACGACTTACGACCCAAAGATGGCTGCGTCCGCACGACTTACGACACAAAGATGGCTGCCTCCGCACGACTTACGACGCAAAGATGGCTGCCTTCACATGACTTAAGACCCAAAGATGGCTGCCTCCGCACAACTTATTGCGGAAAGATGTCTGCCTCCGCACAACTTACGACCCAAAGATGGCTGCCTCCGCACGACTCACGACCCAAAGATGGCTGCCTCCACACGACTTACGACCCAAAGGTGGCTGCCTATGCATAACTTACGACCCAAAGATGGATGCCTCCACATGACTTACGACCCAAAGATGGCTGCCTCCACATGACCTACGATCCAAAGATGGATGCCTCCGCACAACTTACGACCCAAAGATGGCTGCCTCCGCACAACTTTTTACGGAAAGATGGCTGCCTCCGCACGACTTACGACCCAAAGATGGCTGCCTCTGCACGACCTACGACCAAAAGATGGCTACCTCCACACGACTTACGACCCAAAGATGGCTGCATCCGCATGACTTACGACCCAAAGATGGATGCCTCTGCATGACTTATGACCCAAAGATGGCTTCCTCCACACGACTTACGACCCAAAGATGGCTGCCTCCGCACGACTTATGACCCAAAGATGGCTGCCTCTGCACGAATTACGACCCAAAGATGTCTGGATCCGCATGACGTACGACCCAAATATGGCTGCCTTTGCATGAATGAAGACCCAAAGATGGCTGCCTGCGCATGACTTACGACCCAAAGATGGCTGCCACCGCACGACTTACGACCCAAAGATGGCTACCTCCGCACGACTTACTACCCAAAGATGGCTGCCTCCGCACGACTTTTGACCCAAAGATGGCTGCCTCTGCACAACTTATTACCCAAAGATGGCTGCCTCCACACGACTTACGACCCAAAGATGGCTGCCTCCATATGACTTACGACCCAAAGATTGCTGCCTCCGCACGACTTATGACCCAAAGATGGCTGCCTCCACACGACCCAAAGATGGCTGCCTCCGCTCGACATATGACCCAAAGATGGCTGCCTCCGCACGACTTACTACGCAAAGATGGCTGCCTCCGCACGACTTATGACCCAAAGATGGCTGCCTCCGCATGACTTACGACCCAAAGATGGCTGCCTCCTCATGACTTATGACTCAAAGATGGCTGCCACCGCACGACTTACGACGCAAAGATGGCTGCCTCCTCATGACTTACGACCCAAAGATGGCTGCCTCCGCACGACTTACGACCCAAAGATGGCTGCCTCCGCATAACTTACGACCCAAAGATGGCTGCCTCCGCACGACTTACGACCCAAAGATGGCTGCCTCCACACGACTTACGACCCAAAGACGGCTGCCTCCACATGACTTACGACCCAAAGATGGCTGCCTCCACACGACCCAAAGATGGCTGCCTCCGCACGACATATGACCCAAAGATGGCTGCCTCCGCACGACTTACGACGCAAAGATGGCTGCCTCCGCATGACTTACGACCCAAAGATGGCTACCTCCACACGACTTACGACCCAAAGATGGTTGAATCCGCATGACTTACGACCCAAAGATGGATGCCTCTGCATGAATTATGACCCAAAGATGGCTTTCTCCACACGACTTACGACCCAAAGATGGCTGCCTCCGCATGACTTATGACCCAAAGATGGCTGCCTCTGCACGACTTACTACCCAAAGATGTCTGGATCCGCATGACGTACGACCCAAATATGGCTGCCTTTGCATGAATGAAGACCCAAAGATGGCTGCCTCCGCATGACTTACGACCCAAAGATGGCTGCCACCGCACGACTTACGACCCAAAGATGGCTACCTCCGCACGACTTACTACCCAAAGATGGCTGCCTCCGCACGACTTTTGACCCAAAGATGGCTGCCTCTGCACAACTTATTACCCAAAGATGGCTGCCTCCACACGACTTACGACCCAAAGATGGCTGCCTCCGTATGACTTACGACCCAAAGATGGCTGCCTCTGCATGAATTATGACCCAAAGATGGCTGCCTCTGCATGACTTACGACGCAAAGATGGCTGCCTCCGCATGACTTACGACCCAAAGATGGCTGCCTCTGCACGACTTACGACACAAAGATGGCTGCCACCGCACGACTTACAACCCAAAGATAGCTGCCTCCACAGGACCCAAATATGGCTGCGTCTGCACGACTTACGACCCAAAGATGGCTGCCTTCACATGACTTAAGACCCAAAGATGGCTGCCTCCGCACAACTTATTACGGAAAGATGTCTGCCTCCGCACAACTTACGACCCAAAGATGGCAGCCTCCACACGACTCATGACCCAAAGATGGCTGCCTCCACACGACTTACGACCCAAAGGTGGCTGCCTTCACATGACTTAAGACCCAAAGATGGCTGCCTCCGCACAACTTTTTACGGAAAGATGTCTGCCTCCGCACGACTTACGACCCAAAGATGGCTGCCTCCGCACGACTTACGACCCAAAGATAGCTGCCTCCACACGACTTATGACCCAAAGATGGCTGCCTCCACACGACCCAAAGATGGCTGCCTCCGCACGACATATGACCCAAAGATGGCTGCCTCCGCACGACTTACGACGCAAAGATGGCTGCCTCTGCACGACTTATGACCCAAAGATGGCTGCCTCCGCATGACTTACGACCCAAAGATGGCTGCCTCCTCATGACTTACGACTCAAAGATGGCTGCCACCGCATGACTTACGATGCAAAGATGGCTGCCTCCTCATGACTTACGACCCAAAGATGGCTGCCTCCGCACGACTTACGACCCAAAGATGGCTGCCTCCGCACAACTTACGACCCAAAGATGGCTGCCTCCGCACGACTTACGACCCAAAGATGGCTGCCTCCACACGACTTACGACCCAAAGACGGCTGCCTACACATGACTTACGACCCAAAGATGGCTGCTTCCACACGACCCAAAGATGGCTGCCTCCACACGACATATGACCCAAAGATGGCTGCCTCCGCACAACTTACGACGCAAAGATGGCTGCCTCCGCATGACTTACGACCCAAAGATGGCTGTCTCCGCACGACTTACGACCCAAAGATGGCTGCCTCCGCATGACTTACGATCCAAAGATGGCTACCTCCACATGACTTACGACCCAAAGATGGCTGCGTCCGCACGACTTACGACCCAAAGATGGCTGCCTCCGCACGACTTACGACGCAAAGATGGCTGCCTCCGCATGACTTACGATCCAAAGATGGCTACCTCCACATGACTTACGACCCAAAGATGGCTGCGTCCGCACGACTTACGACCCAAAGATGGCTGCCTCCGCACAACTTATTACGGAAAGATGTCTGCCTCCGCACAACTTACAACCCAAAGATGGCTACCTCCGCACGACTCACAACCCAAAGATGGCTGCCTCCACACGACTTACGACCCAAAGGTGTCTGCCTCCACATGACCTACGATCCAAAGATGGATGCCTGCCCACAACTTACGACCCAAAGATGGCTGCCTCCGCACAACTTTTTACGGAAAGATGGCTGCCTCTGCACGACTTACGACCCAAAGATGGCTGCCTCCTCACGACTTACGACCCAAAGATGGCTACCTCCACACGACTTACGACCCAAAGATGGCTGAATCCGCATGACTTACGACCCAAAGATGGATGCGTCCGCATGACTTATGACCCAAAGATGGCTTCCTCCGCACGACTTACGACGCAAATATGGCTGCCTCTGCATGAATTAAGACCCAAAGATGGCTGCCTCCACACGACTTACGACGCAAATATGGCTGCCTCCGCATGACTTACGACCCAAAGATGGCTGCCACCGCACGACTTACGACCCAAAGATGGCTACCTCCACACGACTTACGACCCAAAGATGGCTGAATCCGCATGACTTACGACCCAAAGATGGATGCGTCCGCATGACTTATGACCCAAAGATGGCTTCCTCCGCACGACTTACGACCCAAATATGGCTGCCTCTGCATGAATTAAGACCCAAAGATGGCTGCCTCCACACGACTTACGACGCAAATATGGCTGCCTCCGCATGACTTACGACCCAAAGATGGCTGCCACCGCACGAATTACGACCCAAAGATGGCTACCTCCGCACGACTTACTACCCAAAGATGGCTGCCTCCGCACGACTTATGACCCAAAGATGGCTGCCTCTGCACAACTTATTACCCAAAGATGGCTGCCTCCACACGACTTACGACCCAAAGATGGCTGCCTCCGTTTGACTTACGACCCAAAGATGGCTGCCTCCGCACGACTTATGACCCAAAGATGGCTGCCTCCGCATGACTTACGACCCAAAGATGGCTGCCTCCGCATGACTTACGACTCAAAGATGGCTGCCTCCGCACGACTTACGACGCAAAGATGGCTGCCTCCTCATGACTTACGACCCAAAGATGGCTGCCTCCGCACGACTTACGACCCAAAGATGGCTGCCACCGCATGACTTACAACCCAAAGATGGCTGCCTCCACAGGACCCAAAGATGGCTGCGTCCGCACGACTTACGACCCAAAGATGGCTGCCTCCGCATTACTTACGACCCAAAGATGGCTGCCTCGACACGACTTACGACCCAAAGATGGCTGCCTCCGCATGACTTATGACCCAAAGATGGCTGCCTCCACACGACCCAAAGATGGCTGCCTCCGCACGACATATGACCCAAAGATGGCTGCCTCCGCACGACTTACGACGCAAAGATGGCTGCCTCCATATGACTTATGACCCAAAGATGGCTGCTTCTGCATGACTTACGACCCAAAGATGGCTGCCTCCGCATGGCTTACGACTCGAAGATGGCTGCCTCCGCACGACTTACGACGCAAAGATGGCTGCCTCCTCATGACTTACGACCCAAAGATGGCTGCCTCCACACGACTTACGACCCAAAGATGGCTGCCTCCGCACAACTTACGACCCAAAGATGGCTGCCTCCGCACGACTTACGACCCAAAGATGGCTGCCTCCACACGACTTACGACCCAAAGACGGCTGCCTCCACATGACTTACGACCCAAAGATGGCTGCCTCCACACGACCCAAAGATGGCTGCCTCCGCACGACATATGACCCAAAGATGGCTGCCTCCACATGACTTACGACGCAAAGATGGCTGCCTCCGCATGACTTACGACCCAAAGATGGCTGTCTCCGCACGACTTACGACCCAAAGATGGCTGCCTCCACATGACTTACGATCCAAAGATGGCTACCTCCACATGACTTACGACCCAAAGATGGCTGCGTCCGCACGACTTACGACCCAAAGATGGCTGCCTCCGCACGACTTACGACGCAAAGATGGCTGCCTTCGCATGACTTTAGACCCAAAGATGGCTGCCTCCGCACAACTTATTACGGAAAGATGTCTGCCTCTCGCACAACTTACGACCCAAAGATGGCTGCCTCCGCACGACTCACGACCCAAAGATGGCAGCCTCCACACGACTTACGACCCAAAGGTGGCTGCCTGTGCATAACTTACGACCCAAAGATGGATGCCTCCACATGACTTACGACCCAAAGATGGCTGCCTCCACATGACCTACGATCCAAAGATGGATGCCTCCGCCCAACTTTTTACGGAAAGATGGCTGCCTCCGCACGACTTATGACCCAAAGATGGCTGCCTCCGCACGACTTACGACGCAAAGATGGCTGCCTCCGCATGACTTACGATCCAAAGATGGCTACCTCCACATGACTTACGACCCAAAGATGGCTGCGTCCGCACGACTTACGACCCAAAGATGGCTGCCTCCGCACAACTTATTACGGAAAGATGTCTGCCTCCGCACAACTTACAACCCAAAGATGGCTACCTCCGCACGACTCACGACCCAAAGATGGCTGCCTCCACACGACTTACGACCCAAAGGTGGCTGCCTATGTATAACTTACGACCCAAAGATGGCTGCCTCCGCATGACTTACGACTCAAAGATGGCTGCCTCCATATGACTTACGACCCAAAGATTGCTGCCTCCGCACGACTTATGACCCAAAGATGGCTGCCTCTGCATGACTTACGACCCAAAGATGGCTGCCTCAGCATGACTTACGACTCAAAGATGGCTGCCTCTGCACGACTTACGACGCAAAGATGGCTGCCTCCTCATGACTTACGACCCAAAGATGGCTGCCTCCGCACGACTTACGACCCAAGGATGGCTGCCACCGCACGACTTAAAACCCAAAGATGGCTGCCTCCACAGGACCCAAATATGGCTAGGTCTGCACGACTTACGACCCAAAGATGGCTGCCTTCACATGACTTAAGACCCAAAGATGGCTGCCTCCGCACAACTTATTACGGAAAGATGTCTGCCTCCGCACAACTTACGACACAAAGATGGCTGCCTCCACACGACTCATGACCCAAAGATGGCTGCCTCCACACGACTTACCACCCAAAGGTGGCTGCCTTCACATGACTTAAGACCCAAAGATGGCTGCCTCCGCACAACTTTTTACGGAAAGATGTCTGCCTCCGCACGACTTACGACCCAAAGATGGCTGCCTCTGCACGACTTACGACCCAAAGATAGCTGCCTCCACACAACTTATGACCCAAAGATGGCTGCCTCCACACGACCCAAAGATGGCTGCCTCCGCACGACATATGACCCAAAGATGGCTGCCTCCGCACGACTTACTACGCAAAGATGGCTGCCTCGGCACGACCTATGACCCAAAGATGGCTGCCTCCGCATGACTTACGACCCAAAGATGGCTGCCTCCTCATGACTTACGACTCAAAGATGGCTGCCACCGCACGACTTACGACGCAAAGATGGCTGCCTCCTCATGACTTACGACCCAAAGATGGCTGCCTCCGCACGACTTACGACCCAAAGATGGCTGCCTCCGCATAACTTACGACCCAAAGATGGCTGCCTCCGCACGACTTACGACCCAAAGATGGCTGCCTCCACACGACTTACGACCCAAAGACGGCTGCCTCCACATGACTTACGACCCAAAGATGGCTGCCTCCACACGACCCAAAGATGGCTGCCTCCGCACGACATATGACCCAAAGATGGCAGCCTCCGCACGACTTACGACGCAAAGATGGCTGCCTCCGCATGACTTACGACCCAAAGATGGCTGCCTCCGCACGACTTACGACCCAAAGATGGCTACCTCCACACGACTTACGACCCAAAGATGGCTGAATCCGCATGACTTACGACCCAAAGATGGATGCCTCTGCATGACTTATGACCCAAAGATGGCTGCCTCTGCACAACTTATTACCCAAAGATGGCTGCCTCCACACGACTTACGACCCAAAGATGGCTGCCTCCATATGACTTACGACCCAAAGATTGCTGCCTCCGCACGACTTATGACCCAAAGATGGCTGCCTCCGCACAACTTATTACGGAAAGATGTCTGCCTCCGCACAACTTACGACACAAAGATGGCTGCCTCCACACGACTTACCACCCAAAGATGGCTGCCTCCACACGACCCAAAGATGGCTGCCTCCGCACGACATATGACCCAAAGATGGCTGCCTCCGCACGACTTACTACGCAAAGATGGCTGCCTCCGCACGACTTATGACCCAAAGATGGCTGCCTCCGCATGACTTACGACCCAAAGATGGCTGCCTCCTCATGACTTATGACTCAAAGATGGCTGCCACCGCACGACTTACGACGCAAAGATGGCTGCCTCCTCATGACTTACGACCCAAAGATGGCTGCCTCCGCACGACTTACGACCCAAAGATGGCTGCCTCCGCATAACTTACGACCCAAAGATGGCTGCCTCCGCACGACTTACGACCCAAAGATGGCTGCCTCCACACGACTTACGACCCAAAGACGGCTGCCTCCACATGACTTACGACCCAAAGATGGCTGCCTCCACACGACCCAAAGATGGCTGCCTCCGCACGACATATGACCCAAAGATGGCTGCCTCCGCACGACTTACGACGCAAAGATGGCTGCCTCCGCATGACTTACGACCCAAAGATGGCTGCCTCCGCACGACTTACGACCCAAAGATGGCTACCTCCACACGACTTACGACCCAAAGATGGCTGAATCCGCATGACTTACGACCCAAAGATGGATGCCTCTGCATGAATTATGACCCAAAGATGGCTTCCTCCACACGACTTACGACCCAAAGATGGCTGCCTCCGCATGACTTACGACCCAAAGATGGCTGCCTCGACACGACTTACGACCCAAAGATGGCTGCCTCCGCATGACTTATGACCCAAAGATGGCTGCCTCCACACGACCCAAAGATGGCTGCCTCCGCACGACATATGACCCAAAGATGGCTGCCTCCGCACGACTTACGACGCAAAGATGGCTGCCTCCATATGACTTATGACCCAAAGATGGCTGCTTCTGCATGACTTACGACCCAAAGATGGCTGCCTCCGCATGGCTTACGACTCGAAGATGGCTGCCTCCGCACGACTTACGACGCAAAGATGGCTGCCTCCTCATGACTTACGACCCAAAGATGGCTGCCTCCACACGACTTACGACCCAAAGATGGCTGCCTCCGCACAACTTACGACCCAAAGATGGCTGCCTCCGCACGACTTACGACCCAAAGATGGCTGCCTCCACACGACTTACGACCCAAAGACGGCTGCCTCCACATGACTTACGACCCAAAGATGGCTGCCTCCACACGACCCAAAGATGGCTGCCTCCGCACGACATATGACCCAAAGATGGCTGCCTCCACATGACTTACGACGCAAAGATGGCTGCCTCCGCATGACTTACGACCCAAAGATGGCTGTCTCCGCACGACTTACGACCCAAAGATGGCTGCCTCCACATGACTTACGATCCAAAGATGGCTACCTCCACATGACTTACGACCCAAAGATGGCTGCGTCCGCACGACTTACGACCCAAAGATGGCTGCCTCCGCACGACTTACGACGCAAAGATGGCTGCCTTCGCATGACTTTAGACCCAAAGATGGCTGCCTCCGCACAACTTATTACGGAAAGATGTCTGCCTCTCGCACAACTTACGACCCAAAGATGGCTGCCTCCGCACGACTCACGACCCAAAGATGGCAGCCTCCACACGACTTACGACCCAAAGGTGGCTGCCTGTGCATAACTTACGACCCAAAGATGGATGCCTCCACATGACTTACGACCCAAAGATGGCTGCCTCCACATGACCTACGATCCAAAGATGGATGCCTCCGCCCAACTTTTTACGGAAAGATGGCTGCCTCCGCACGACTTATGACCCAAAGATGGCTGCCTCCGCACGACTTACGACGCAAAGATGGCTGCCTCCGCATGACTTACGATCCAAAGATGGCTACCTCCACATGACTTACGACCCAAAGATGGCTGCGTCCGCACGACTTACGACCCAAAGATGGCTGCCTCCGCACAACTTATTACGGAAAGATGTCTGCCTCCGCACAACTTACAACCCAAAGATGGCTACCTCCGCACGACTCACGACCCAAAGATGGCTGCCTCCACACGACTTACGACCCAAAGGTGGCTGCCTATGTATAACTTACGACCCAAAGATGGCTGCCTCCGCATGACTTACGACTCAAAGATGGCTGCCTCCATATGACTTACGACCCAAAGATTGCTGCCTCCGCACGACTTATGACCCAAAGATGGCTGCCTCTGCATGACTTACGACCCAAAGATGGCTGCCTCAGCATGACTTACGACTCAAAGATGGCTGCCTCTGCACGACTTACGACGCAAAGATGGCTGCCTCCTCATGACTTACGACCCAAAGATGGCTGCCTCCGCACGACTTACGACCCAAGGATGGCTGCCACCGCACGACTTAAAACCCAAAGATGGCTGCCTCCACAGGACCCAAATATGGCTAGGTCTGCACGACTTACGACCCAAAGATGGCTGCCTTCACATGACTTAAGACCCAAAGATGGCTGCCTCCGCACAACTTATTACGGAAAGATGTCTGCCTCCGCACAACTTACGACACAAAGATGGCTGCCTCCACACGACTCATGACCCAAAGATGGCTGCCTCCACACGACTTACCACCCAAAGGTGGCTGCCTTCACATGACTTAAGACCCAAAGATGGCTGCCTCCGCACAACTTTTTACGGAAAGATGTCTGCCTCCGCACGACTTACGACCCAAAGATGGCTGCCTCTGCACGACTTACGACCCAAAGATAGCTGCCTCCACACAACTTATGACCCAAAGATGGCTGCCTCCACACGACCCAAAGATGGCTGCCTCCGCACGACATATGACCCAAAGATGGCTGCCTCCGCACGACTTACTACGCAAAGATGGCTGCCTCGGCACGACCTATGACCCAAAGATGGCTGCCTCCGCATGACTTACGACCCAAAGATGGCTGCCTCCTCATGACTTACGACTCAAAGATGGCTGCCACCGCACGACTTACGACGCAAAGATGGCTGCCTCCTCATGACTTACGACCCAAAGATGGCTGCCTCCGCACGACTTACGACCCAAAGATGGCTGCCTCCGCATAACTTACGACCCAAAGATGGCTGCCTCCGCACGACTTACGACCCAAAGATGGCTGCCTCCACACGACTTACGACCCAAAGACGGCTGCCTCCACATGACTTACGACCCAAAGATGGCTGCCTCCACACGACCCAAAGATGGCTGCCTCCGCACGACATATGACCCAAAGATGGCAGCCTCCGCACGACTTACGACGCAAAGATGGCTGCCTCCGCATGACTTACGACCCAAAGATGGCTGCCTCCGCACGACTTACGACCCAAAGATGGCTACCTCCACACGACTTACGACCCAAAGATGGCTGAATCCGCATGACTTACGACCCAAAGATGGATGCCTCTGCATGACTTATGACCCAAAGATGGCTGCCTCTGCACAACTTATTACCCAAAGATGGCTGCCTCCACACGACTTACGACCCAAAGATGGCTGCCTCCATATGACTTACGACCCAAAGATTGCTGCCTCCGCACGACTTATGACCCAAAGATGGCTGCCTCCGCACAACTTATTACGGAAAGATGTCTGCCTCCGCACAACTTACGACACAAAGATGGCTGCCTCCACACGACTTACCACCCAAAGATGGCTGCCTCCACACGACCCAAAGATGGCTGCCTCCGCACGACATATGACCCAAAGATGGCTGCCTCCGAACGACTTACTACGCAAAGATGGCTGCCTCCGCACGACTTATGACCCAAATATGGCTGCCTCCGCATGACTTACGACCCAAAGATGGCTGCCTCCTCATGACTTATGACTCAAAGATGGCTGCCACCGCACGACTTACGACGCAAAGATGGCTGCCTCCTCATGACTTACGACCCAAAGATGGCTGCCTCCGCACGACTTACGACCCAAAGATGGCTGCCTCCGCATAACTTACGACCCAAAGATGGCTGCCTCCGCACGACTTACGACCCAAAGATGGCTGCCTCCACACGACTTACGACCCAAAGACGGCTGCCTCCACATGACTTACGACCCAAAGATGGCTGCCTCCACACGACCCAAAGATGGCTGCCTCCGCACGACATATGACCCAAAGATGGCTGCCTCCGCACGACTTACGACGCAAAGATGGCTGCCTCCGCATGACTTACGACCCAAAGATGGCTGCCTCCGCACGACTTACGACCCAAAGATGGCTACCTCCACACGACTTACGACCCAAAGATGGCTGAATCCGCATGACTTACGACCCAAAGATGGATGCCTCTGCATGAATTATGACCCAAAGATGGCTTCCTCCACACGACTTACGACCCAAAGATGGCTGCCTCCGCATGACTTATGACCCAAAGATGGCTGCCTCTGCACGACTTACTACCCAAAGATGTCTGGATCCGCATGACGTACGACCCAAATATGGCTGCCTTTGCATGAATGAAGACCCAAAGATGGCTGCCTCCGCATGACTTACGACCCAAAGATGGCTGCCACCGCACGACTTACGACCCAAAGATGGCTACCTCCGCACGACTTACTACCCAAAGATGGCTGCCTCCGCACGACTTTTGACCCAAAGATGGCTGCCTCTGCACAACTTATTACCCAAAGCTGGCTGCCTCCACACGACTTACGACCCAAAGATGGCTGCCTCCGTATGACTTACGACCCAAAGATGGCTGCCTCCACACGACTTATGACCCAAAGATGGCTGCCTCTGCATGACTTACGATCCAAAGATGGCTGCCTCCGCATGACTTACGACTCAAAGATGGCTGCCTCCGCACGACTTACGACGCAAAGATGGCTGCCTCCTCATGACTTACGACCCAAAGATGGCTGCCTCTGCACGACTTACGACCCAAAGATGGCTGCCACCGCACGACTTACAACCCAAAGATGGCTGCCTCCACAGGACCCAAATATGGCTGCGTCTGCACGACTTACGACCCAAAGATGGCTGCCTTCACATGACTTAAGACCCAAAGATGGCTGCCTCCGCACAACTTATTACGGAAAGATGTCTGCCTCCGCACAACTTACGACCCAAAGATGGCAGCCTCCACACGACTCATGACCCAAAGATGGCTGCCTCCACACGACTTACGACCCAAAGGTGGCTGCCTTCACATGACTTAAGACCCAAAGATGGCTGCCTCCGCACAACTTTTTACGGAAAGATGTCTGCCTCCGCACGACTTACGACCCAAAGATGGCTGCCTCCGCACGACTTACGACCCAAAGATAGCTGCCTCCACACGACTTATGACCCAAAGATGGCTGCCTCCACACGACCCAAAGATGGCTGCCTCCGCACGACATATGACCCAAAGATGGCTGCCTCCGCACGACTTACGACGCAAAGATGGCTGCCTCTGCACGACTTATGACCCAAAGATGGCTGCCTCCGCATGACTTACGACCCAAAGATGGCTGCCTCCTCATGACTTACGACTCAAAGATGGCTGCCACCGCATGACTTACGATGCAAAGATGGCTGCCTCCTCATGACTTACGACCCAAAGATGGCTGCCTCCGCACGACTTACGACCCAAAGATGGCTGCCTCCGCACAACTTACGACCCAAAGATGGCTGCCTCCGCACGACTTACGACCCAAAGATGGCTGCCTCCACACGACTTACGACCCAAAGACGGCTGCCTACACATGACTTACGACCCAAAGATGGCTGCTTCCACACGACCCAAAGATGGCTGCCTCCACACGACATATGACCCAAAGATGGCTGCCTCCGCACAACTTACGACGCAAAGATGGCTGCCTCCGCATGACTTACGACCCAAAGATGGCTGTCTCCGCACGACTTACGACCCAAAGATGGCTGCCTCCGCATGACTTACGATCCAAAGATGGCTACCTCCACATGACTTACGACCCAAAGATGGCTGCGTCCGCACGACTTACGACCCAAAGATGGCTGCCTCCGCACGACTTACGACGCAAAGATGGCTGCCTCCGCATGACTTACGATCCAAAGATGGCTACCTCCACATGACTTACGACCCAAAGATGGCTGCGTCCGCACGACTTACGACCCAAAGATGGCTGCCTCCGCACAACTTATTACGGAAAGATGTCTGCCTCCGCACAACTTACAACCCAAAGATGGCTACCTCCGCACGACTCACGACCCAAAGATGGCTGCCTCCACACGACTTACGACCCAAAGGTGTCTGCCTCCACATGACCTACGATCCAAAGATGGATGCCTCCCCACAACTTACGACCCAAAGATGGCTGCCTCCGCACAACTTTTTACGGAAAGATGGCTGCCTCTGCACGACTTACGACCCAAAGATGGCTGCCTCCTCACGACTTACGACCCAAAGATGGCTACCTCCACACGACTTACGACCCAAAGATGGCTGAATCCGCATGACTTACGACCCAAAGATGGATGCGTCCGCATGACTTATGACCCAAAGATGGCTTCCTCCGCACGACTTACGACCCAAAGATGGCTGCCTCCGCACGACTTATGACCCAAAGATGGCTGCCTCTGCACGACTTTTGACCCAAAGATGTCTGCATCCGCATGACTTACGACCCAAATATGGCTGCCTCTGCATGAATTAAGACCCAAAGATGGCTGCCTCCACACGACTTACGACGCAAATATGGCTGCCTCCGCATGACTTACGACCCAAAGATGGCTGCCACCGCACGACTTACGACCCAAAGATGGCTACCTCCGCACGACTTACTACCCAAAGATGGCTGCCTCCGCACGACTTATGACCCAAAGATGGCTGCCTCTGCACAACCTATTACCCAAAGATGGCTGCCTCCACACGACTTACGACCCAAAGATGGCTGCCTCCGTTTGACTTACGACCCAAAGATGGCTGCCTCCGCACGACTTATGACCCAAAGATGGCTGCCTCCGCATGACTTACGACCCAAAGATGGCTGCCTCCGCATGACTTACGACTCAAAGATGGCTGCCTCCGCACGACTTACGACGCAAAGATGGCTGCCTCCTCATGACTTACGACCCAAAGATGGCTGCCTCCGCACGACTTACGACCCAAAGATGGCTGCCACCGCATGACTTACAAACCAAAGATGGCTGCCTCCACAGGACCCAAAGATGGCTGCGTCCGCACGACTTACGACCCAAAGATGGCTGCCTCCGCACGACTTACGACCCAAAGATGGCTGCCTCCACACGACTTACGACCCAAAGATGGCTGCCTCCGCATGACTTATGACCCAAAGATGGCTGCCTCCACACGACCCAAAGATGGCTGCCTCCGCACGACATATGACCCAAAGATGGCTGCCTCCGCACGACTTACGACGCAAAGATGGCTGCCTCCACATGACTTATGACCCAAAGATGGCTGCTCCCGCATGACTTACGACCCAAAGATGGCTGCCTCCGCATGGCTTACGACTCAAAGATGGCTGCCTCCGCACGACTGACGACGCAAAGATGGCTGCCTCCTCATGACTTACGACCCAAAGATGGCTGCCTCCACACGACTTACGACCCAAAGATGGCTGCCTCCGCACAACTTACGACCCAAAGATGGCTGCCTCCGCACGACTTACGACCCAAAGATGGCTGCCTCCACACGACTTACGACCCAAAGACGGCTGCCTCCACATGACTTACGACCCAAAGATGGCTGCCTCCACACGACCCAAAGATGGCTGCCTCCGCACGACATATGACCCAAAGATGGCTGCCTCCACATGACTTACGACGCAAAGATGGCTGCCTCCGCATGACTTACGACCCAAAGATGGCTGTCTCCGCACGACTTACGACCCAAAGATGGCTGCCTCCACATGACTTACGACGCAAAGATGGCTGCCTTCGCATGACTTAAGACCCAAAGATGGCTGCCTCCGCACAACTTATTACGGAAAGATGTCTGCCTCTCGCACAACTTACGACCCAAAGATGGCTGCCTCCGCACGACTCACGACCCAAAGATGGCAGCCTCCACACGACTTACGACCCAAAGATGGCTGCCTCCACATGACCTACGATCCAAAGATGGATGCCTCCGCACAACTTACGACCCAAAGATGGCTGCCTCCGCCCAACTTTTTACGGAAAGATGGCTGCCTCCGCACGACTTACGACCCAAAGATGGCTGCCTCCGCAAGACTTACGATGCAAAGATGGCTGCCTCCGCATGACTTACGATCCAAAGATGGCTACCTCCACATGACTTACGACCCAAAGATGGCTGCGTCCGCACGACTTACGACCCAAAGATGGCTGCCTCCGCACAACTTATTACGGAAAGATGTCTGCCTCCGCACAACTTACAACCCAAAGATGGCTACCTCCGCACGACTCACGACGCAAAGATGGCTGCCTCCACATGACTTATGACCCAAAGATGGCTGCTCCCGCATGACTTACGACCCAAAGATGGCTGCCTCCGCATGGCTTACGACTCAAAGATGGCTGCCTCCGCACGACTTACGACGCAAAGATGGCTGCCTCCTCATGACTTACGACCCAAAGATGGCTGCCTCCACACGACTTACGACCCAAAGATGGCTGCCTCCGCACAACTTACGACCCAAAGATGGCTGCCTCCGCACGACTTACGACCCAAAGATGGCTGCCTCCACACGACTTACGACCCAAAGACGGCTGCCTCCACATGACTTACGACCCAAAGATGGCTGCCTCCACACGACCCAAAGATGGCTGCCTCCGCACGACATATGACCCAAAGATGGCTGCCTCCACATGACTTACGACGCAAAGATGGCTGCCTCCGCATGACTTACGACCCAAAGATGGCTGTCTCCGCACGACTTACGACCCAAAGATGGCTGCCTCCACATGACTTACGACGCAAAGATGGCTGCCTTCGCATGACTTAAGACCCAAAGATGGCTGCCTCCGCACAACTTATTACGGAAAGATGTCTGCCTCTCGCACAACTTACGACCCAAAGATGGCTGCCTCCGCACGACTCACGACCCAAAGATGGCAGCCTCCACACGACTTACGACCCAAAGATGGCTGCCTCCACATGACCTACGATCCAAAGATGGATGCCTCCGCACAACTTACGACCCAAAGATGGCTGCCTCCGCCCAACTTTTTACGGAAAGATGGCTGCCTCCGCACGACTTACGACCCAAAGATGGCTGCCTCCGCAAGACTTACGACGCAAAGATGGCTGCCTCCGCATGACTTACGATCCAAAGATGGCTACCTCCACATGACTTACGACCCAAGATGGCTGCGTCCGCACGACTTACGACCCAAAGATGGCTGCCTCCGCACAACTTATTACGGAAAGATGTCTGCCTCCGCACAACTTACAACCCAAAGATGGCTACCTCCGCACGACTCACGACCCAAAGATGGCTGCCTCCACACGACTTACGACCCAAAGGTGGCTGCCTATGTATAACTTACGACCCAAAGATGGCTGCCTCCGCATGACTTACGACTCAAAGATGGCTGCCTCCATATGACTTACGACCCAAAGATTGCTGCCTCCGCACGACTTATGACCCAAAGATGGCTGCCTCTGCATGACTTACGACCCAAAGATGGCTGCCTCAGCATGACTTACGACTCACAGATGGCTGCCTCTGCACGACTTACGACGCAAAGATGGCTGCCTCCTCATGACTTACGACCCAAAGATGGCTGCCTCCGCACGACTTACGACCCAAGGATGGCTGCCACCGCACGACTTAAAACCCAAAGATGGCTGCCTCCACAGGACCCAAATATGGCTACGTCTGCAAGACTTACGACCCAAAGATGGCTGCCTTCACATGACTTAAGACCCAAAGATGGCTGCCTCCGCACAACTTATTACGGAAAGATGTCTGCCTCCGCACAACTTACGACACAAAGATGGCTGCCTCCACACGACTCATGACCCAAAGATGGCTGCCTCCACACGACTTACCACCCAAAGGTGGCTGCCTTCACATGACTTAAGACCCAAAGATGGCTGCCTCCGCACAACTTTTTACGGAAAGATGTCTGCCTCCGCACGACTTACGACCCAAAGATGGCTGCCTCCGCACGACTTACGACCCAAAGATAGCTGCCTCCACACGACTTATGACCCAAAGATGGCTGCCTCCACACGACCCAAAGATGGCTGCCTCCGCACGACATATGACCCAAAGATGGCTGCCTCCGCACGACTTACTACGCAAAGATGGCTGCCTCGGCACGACCTATGACCCAAAGATGGCTGCCTCCGCATGACTTACGACCCAAAGATGGCTGCCTCCTCATGACTTACGACTCAAAGATGGCTGCCACCGCACGACTTACGACGCAAAGATGGCTGCCTCCTCATGACTTACGACCCAAAGATGGCTGCCTCCGCACGACTTACGACCCAAAGATGGCTGCCTCCGCATAACTTACGACCCAAAGATGGCTGCCTCCGCACGACTTACGACCCAAAGATGGCTGCCTCCACACGACTTACGACCCAAAGACGGCTGCCTCCACATGACTTACGACCCAAAGATGGCTGCCTCCACACGACCCAAAGATGGCTGCCTCCGCACGACATATGACCCAAAGATGGCTGCCTCCCCACGACTTACGACGCAAAGATGGCTGCCTCCGCATGACTTACGACCCAAAGATGGCTGCCTCCGCACGACTTACGACCCAAAGATGGCTACCTCCACACGACTTACGACCGAAAGATGGCTGAATCCGCATGACTTACGACCCAAAGATGGATGCCTCTGCATGACTTATGACCCAAAGATGGCTTCCTCCACACGACTTACGACCCAAAGATGGCTGCCTCCGCATGACTTATGACCCAAAGATGGCTGCCTCTGCACGACTTACGACCCAAAGATGTCTGGATCCGCATGACGTACGACCCAAATATGGCTGCCTTTGCATGAATGAAGACCCAAAGATGGCTGCCTCCGCATGACTTACGACCCAAAGATGGCTGCCACCGCACGACTTACGACCCAAAGATGGCTACCTCCGCACGACTTACTACCCAAAGATGGCTGCCTCCGCACGACTTTTGACCCAAAGATGGCTGCCTCTGCACAACTTATTACCCAAAGATGGCTGCCTCCACACGACTTACGACCCAAAGATGGCTGCCTCCGTATGACTTACGACCCAAAGATGGCTGCCTCCGCACGACTTATGACCCAAAGATGGCTGCCTCTGCATGACTTACGATCCAAAGATGGCTGCCTCCGCATGACTTACGACTCAAAGATGGCTGCCTCCGCACGACTTACGACGCAAAGATGGCTGCCTCCTCATGACTTACGACCCAAAGATGGCTGCCTCCACACGACCCAAAGATGGCTGCCTCCACACGACATATGACCCAAAGATGGCTGCCTCCGCACAACTTACGACGCAAAGATGGCTGCCTCCGCATGACTTACGACCCAAAGATGGCTGTCTCCGCACGACTTACGACCCAAAGATGGCTGCCTCCGCATGACTTACGATCCAAAGATGGCTACCTCCACATGACTTACGACCCAAAGATGGCTGCGTCCGCACGACTTACGACCCAAAGATGGCTGCCTCCGCACGACTTACGACGCAAAGATGGCAGCCTCCGCATGACTTACGATCCAAAGATGGCTACCTCCACATGACTTACGACCCAAAGATGGCTGCGTCCGCACGACTTACGACCCAAAGATGGCTGCCTCCGCACAACTTATTACGGAAAGATGTCTGCCTCCGCACAACTTACAACCCAAAGATGGCTACCTCCGCACGACTCACGACCCAAAGATTGCTGCCTCCACATGACTTACGACCCAAAGGTGTCTGCCTCCACATGACCTACGATCCAAAGATGGATGCCTCCCCACAACTTACGACCCAAAGATGGCTGCCTCCGCACAACTTTTTACGGAAAGATGGCTGCCTCTGCACGACTTACGACCCAAAGATGGCTGCCTCCTCACGACTTACGACCCAAAGATGGCTACCTCCACACGACTTACGACCCAAAGATGGCTGAATCCGCATGACTTACGACCCAAAGATGGATGCGTCCGCATGACTTATGACCCAAAGATGGCTTCCTCCGCACGACTTACGACCCAAAGATGGCTGCCTCCGCACGACTTATGACCCAAAGATGGCTGCCTCTGCACGACTTTTGACCCAAAGATGTCTGCATCCGCATGACTTACGACCCAAATATGGCTGCCTCTGCATGAATTAAGACCCAAAGATGGCTGCCTCCACACGACTTACGACGCAAAGATGGCTGCCTCCGCATGACTTACGACCCAAAGATGGCTGCCACCGCACGACTTACGACCCAAAGATGGCTACCTCCGCACGACTTACTACCCAAAGATGGCTGCCTCCGCACGACTTATGACCCAAAGATGGCTGCCTCTGCACAACTTATTACCCAAAGATGGCTGCCTCCACACGACTTACGAGCCAAAGATGGCTGCCTCCGTTTGACTTACGACCCAAAGATGGCTGCCTCCGCACGACTTATGACCCAAAGATGGCTGCCTCCGCATGACTTACGACCCAAAGATGGCTGCCTCCGCATGACTTACGACTCAAAGATGGCTGCCTCCGCACGACTTACGACGCAAAGATGGCTGCCTCCTCATGACTTACGACCCAAAGATGGCTGCCTCCGCACGACTTACGACCCAAAGATGGCTGCCACCGCATGACTTACAACCCAAAGATGGCTGCCTCCACAGGACCCAAAGATGGCTGCGTCTGCACGACTTACGACCCAAAGATGGCTGCCTCCGCACGACTTACGACCCAAAGATGGCTGCCTCCACACGACTTACGACCCAAAGATGGCTGCCTCCACACGACCCAAAGATGGCTGCCTCCGCACGACATATGACCCAAAGATGGCTGCCTCCGCACGACTTACGACGCAAAGATGGCTGCCTCCACACGACTTATGACCCAAAGATGGCTGCTTCCGCATGACTTACGACCCAAAGATGGCTGCCTCCGCATGACTTACGACTCAAAGATGGCTGCCTCCGCACGACTTACGACCCAAAGATGGCTGCCTCCTCATGACTTACGACCCAAAGATGGCTGCCTCCGCACGACTTACGACCCAAAGATGGCTGCCTCCGCACAACTTACGACCCAAAGATGGCTGCCTCCGCACGACTTACGACCCAAAGATGGCTGCCTCCACACGACTTACGACCCAAAGACGGCTGCCTCCACATGACTTACGACCCAAAGATGGCTGCCTCCACACGACCCAAAGATGGCTGCCTCCGCACGACACATGACCCAAAGATGGCTGCCTCCACATGACTTACGACGCAAAGATGGCTGCCTCCGCATGACTTACGACCCAAAGATGGCTGTCTCCGCACGACTTACGACCCAAAGATGGCTGCCTCCACATGACTTACGATCCAAAGATGGCTACCTCCACATGACTTACGACTCAAAGATGGCTGCGTCCGCACGACTTACGACCCAAAGATGGCTGCCTCCGCATGACTTACGACGCAAAGATGGCTGCCTTCGCATGACTTAAGACCCAAAGATGGCTGCCTCCGCACAACTTATTACGGAAAGATGTCTGCCTCTCGCACAACTTACGACCCAAAGATGGCTGCCACCGCACGACTCACGACCCAAAGATGGCAGCCTCCACACGACTTACGACCCAAAGGTGGCTGCCTGTGCATAACTTACGACCCAAAGATGGATGCCTCCACATGACTTACGACCCAAAGATGGCTGCCTCCACATGACCTACGATCCAAAGATGGATGCCTCCGCACAACTTACGACCCAAAGATGGCTGCCTCCGCCCAACTTTTTACGGAAAGATGGCTGCCTCCGCACGACTTACGACCCAAAGATGGCTGCCTCCGCACGACTTACGACGCAAAGATGGCTGCCTCCGCATGACTTACGATCCAAAGATGGCTACCTCCACATGACTTACGACCCAAAGATGGCTGAGTCCGCACGACTTACGACCCAAAGATGGCTGCCTCCGCACAACTTATTACGGAAAGATGTCTGCCTCCGCACAACTTACAACCCAAAGATGGCTACCTCCGCACGACTCACGACCCAAAGATGGCTGCCTCCACACGACTTACGACCCAAAGGTGGCTGCCTATGTATAACTTACGACCCAAAGACGGCTGCCTCCGCATGACTTACGACTCAAAGATGGCTGCCTCCGCACGACTTACGACGCAAAGATGGCTGCCTCCTCATGACTTACAACCCAAAGATGGCTGCCACCGCACGACTTACGACCCAAAGACGGCTGCCACCGCGCGACTTACAACCCAAAGATGGCTGCCTCCACAGGACCCAAAGATGGCTGCGTCCGCATGACTTACGACCCAAAGATGGCTGCCTCCGCATGACTTACGACGCAAAGATGGCTGCCTTCACATGACTTACGACCCAAAGATGGCTGCCTCCGCACAACTTATTACGGAAAGATGTCTGCCTCCGCACAACTTACGACCTAAAGATGGCTGCCTCCACACGACTTACGACCCAAAGGTGGCTGCCTATGCATAACTTACGACCCAAAGATGGATGCCTCTGCACAACTTACGACCCAAAGATGGCTGCCTCCGCATGACTTATGACCCAAAGATGGCTTCCTCCGCACGACTTACGACCCAAAGATGGCTGCCTCCGCACGACTTATGACCCAAAGATGGCTGCCTCTGCACGACTTACGACCCAAAGATGTCTGCATCCGCATGACTTACGACCCAAATATGGCTGCCTCTGCATGAATTAAGACCCAAAGATGGCTGCCTCCACACGACTTATGACGCAAAGATGGCTGCCTCCGCATGACTTACGACCCAAAGATGGCTGCCACCGCACGACTTACGACCCAAAGATGGCTACCTCCGCACGACTTACTACCCAAAGATGGCTGCCTCCGCACGACTTATGACCCAAAGATGGCTGCCTCTGCACAACTTATTACCCAAAGATGGCTGCCTCCACACGACTTACGACCCAAAGATGGCTGCCTCCGTATGACTTACGACCCAAAGATGGCTGCCTCCGCACGACTTATGACCCAAAGATGGCTGCCTCCGCATGACGTACGACCCAAAGATGGCTGCCTCCGCATGACTTACGACTCAAAGATGGCTGCCTCCGCACGACTTACGACGCAAAGATGGCTGCCTCCTCATGACTTACGACCCAAAGATGGCTGCCTCCGCACGACTTATGACCCAAAGATGGCTGCCACCGCACGACTTACAACCCAAAGATGGCTACCTCCACAGGACCCAAAGATGGCTGCGTCCGCACGACTTACAACCCAAAGATGGCTGCCTCCGCACGACTTACGATGCAAAGATGGCTGCCTTCACATGACTTAAGACCCAAAGATGGCTGCCTCCGCACAACTTATTACGGAAAGATGTCTGCCTCGGCACAACTTACGACCCAAAGATGGCTGCCTCCACACGACTTACGACCCAAAGGTGGCTGCCTATGCATAACTTACGACCCAAAGATGGATGCCTCTGCACAACTTACGACCCAAAGATGGCTGCCTCCGCACAACTTTTTACGGAAAGATGGCTGCCTCTGCACGACTTACGACCCAAAGATGGCTGCCTCCGCACGACTTACGACCCAAAGATGGCTGCCTCCACACGACTTACGACCCAAAAATGGCTGCCTCCACATGACTTATGACCCAAAGATGGCTGCCTCCACACGACCCAAAGATGGCTGCCTCCGCACGACATATGACCCAAAGATGGTTGCCTCCGCACGACTTACGACGCAAAGATGGCTGCCTCCGCATGACTTACGACCCAAAGATGGCTGTCTCCGCACGACTTACGACCCAAAGATGGCTGAATCCGCATGACTTACGACCCAAAGATGGATGCCTCCGCATGACTTATGACCCAAAGATGGCTTCCCCCGCACGACTTACGACCCAAAGATGGCTGCCTCCGCACGACTTATGACCCAAAGATGGCTGCCTCTGCACGACTTACGACCCAAAGATGTCTGCATCTGCATGACTTACGACCCAAATATGGCTGCCTCTGCATGAATTAAGACCCAAAGATGGCTGCCTCCAGACGACTTACGACGCAAAGATGGCTGCCTCCGCATGACTTACGACCCAAAGATGGCTGCCACCGCACGACTTACGACCCAAAGATGGCTACCTCCGCACGACTTACTACCCAAAGATGGCTGCCTCCGCACGACTTATGACCCAAAGATGGCTGCCTCTGCACAACTTATTACCCAAAGATGGCTGCCTCCACACGACTTACGACCCAAAGATGGCTGCCTCCGTATGACTTACGACCCAAAGATGGCTGCCTCCGCACGACTTATGACCCAAAGATGGCTGCCTCCGCATGACTTACGACCCAAAGATGGCTACCTCCGCATGACTTACGACTCAAAGATGGCTGCCTCCGCACGACTTACGACGCAAAGATGGCTGCCTCCTCATGACTTACGACCCAAAGATGGCTGCCTCCGCACGACTTACGACCCAAAGATGGCTGCCACCGCACGACTTACAACCCAAAGATGGCTGCCTCCACAGGACCCAAAGATGGCTGCGTCCGCTCGACTTACGACCCAAAGATGGCTGCCTCCGCACGACTTACGATGCAAAGATGGCTGCCTTCACATGACTTAAGACCCAAAGATGGCTGCCTCCGCACAACTTATGATGGAAAGATGTCTGCCTCCGCACAACTTACGACCCAAAGATGGCTGCCTCCACACGACTTACGACCCAAAGGTGGCTGCCTATGCATAACTTACGACCCAAAGATGGATGCCTCTGCACAACTTACGACCCAAAGATGGCTGCCTCCGCACAACTTTTTACGGAAAGATGGCTGCCTCCGCACGACTTACGACCCAAAGATGGCTGCCTCCACACGACTTACGACCCAAAGATGGCTGCCTCCACCCGACTTACGACCCAAAGATGGCTGCCTCCACATGACTTATGACCCAAAGATGGCTGCATCCACACGACCCAAAGATGGCTGCCTCCGCACGACATATGACCCAAAGATGGTTGCCTCCGCACGACTTACGACACAAAGATGGCTGCCTCCGCATGACTTACGACCCAAAGATGGCTGTCTCCGCACGACTTACGACCCAAAGATGGCTGCCTCCGCATGACTTACGATCCAAAGATGGCTGCCTCCACATGACTTACGACCCACAGATGGCTGCGTCCGCACGACTTACGACCCAAAGATGGCTGCCTCCGCAAGACTTACGACGCAAAGATGGCTGCCTTCACATGACTTAAGACCCAAAGATGGCTGCCTCCGCACAACTTATTACGGAAAGATGTCTGCCTCCGCACAACTTACGACCCAAAGATGGCTGCCTCCGCACGACTCACGACCCAAAGATGGCTGCCTCCACACAACTTACGACCCAAAGGTGGCTGCCTATGCATAACTTACGACCCAAAGATGGATGCCTCCGCATGACTTACGACCCAAAGATGGCTGCCTCCACATGACCTACGATCCAAAGATGGATGCCTCCGCACAACTTACGACCCAAAGATGGCTGCCTCTGCACAACTTTTTATGGAAAGATGGCTGCCTCCGCAAGACTTACGACCCAAAGATGGCTGCCTCCGCACGACTTACGACCCAAAGATGGCTACCTCCACACGACTTACGACCCAAAGATGGCTGAATCCGCATGACTTACGACCCAAAGATGGATGCCTCCGCATGACTTATGACCCAAAGATGGCTTCCTCCGCACGACTTATGACCCAAAGATGGCTGCCTCCGCACGACTTATGACCCAAAGATGGCTGCCTCTGCACGACTTACGACCCAAAGATGTCTGCATCCGCATGACTTACGACCCAAATATGGCTGCCTCTGCATGAATTAAGACCCAAAGATGGCTGCCTCCGCACGACTTACGACGCAAAGATGGCTGCCTCCGCATGACTTACGACCCAAAGATGGCTGTCACCGCACGACTTACTACCCAAAGATGGCTGCCTCCACACGACTTATGACCCAAAGATGACTGCCTCCGCACAACTTATTACCCAAAGATGGCTGCCTCCACACGACTTACGACCCAAAGATGGCTGCCTCCGTATGACTTACGACGCAAAGATGGCTGCCTCCGCACGACTTATGACCCAAAGATGGCTGCCTCCGCATGACTTACGACCCAAAGATGGCTGCCTCCGCATGACTTACGACGCAAAGATGGCTGCCTCCTCATGACTTACGACCCAAAGATGGCTGCCTCCGCACGACTTACGACCCAAAGATGGCTGCCACCGCACGACTTACAACTCAAAGATGGCTGCCTCCACAGGACCCAAAGATGGCTGCGTCCGCACGACTTACGACCCAAAGATGGCTGCCTCCGCACGACTTACGACGCAAAGATGGCTGCCTTCACATGACTTAACACCCAAAGATGGCTGCCTCCGCACAACTTATTACGGAAAGATGTCTGCCTCCGCACAACTTGCGACCCAAAGATGGCTGCCTCCGCACAACTCATGACCCAAAGGTGGCTGCCTATGCATAACTTACGACCCAAAGATGGATGCCTCCGCACAACTTACGACCCAAATATGGCTGCCTCCGCACAACTTTTTACGGAAAGATGGCTGCCTCCGCACGACTTACGACCCAAAGATGGCTGCCTCCGCACGACTTACGACCCAAAGATGGCTGCCTCTACATGACTTACGACCCAAAGATGGCTGCCTCCACATGACTTATGACCCAAAGATGGCTGCCTCCACACGACCCAAAGATGGCTGCCTCCGCACGACATATGACCCAAAGATGGCTGCCTCCGCACGACTTACGATGCAAAGATGGCTGCCTCCGCATGACTTACGAACCAAAGATGGTGTGCCTCCGCACAACTTACGACCCAAAGATGGCTGCCTCCGCACGACTTATGACCCAAAGATGGCTGCCTCCGCACGACCCAAAGATGGCTGCCTTCCCGCGACTTACGACCCAAAGATGGCTACCTCCGCACTACTTACAACCCAAAGATGGCTGCCTCCGCACAACTTATTACGGAAAGATGTCTGCCTCCGCACAACTAACGACCCAAAGATGGCTGCCTCCGCACGACTCACGACCCAAAGATGGCTGCCTCCACACGACTTACGACCCAAAGGTGGCTGCCTATGCATGACTTACGACCCAAAGATGGATGCCTCCGCATGACTTACGACCCAAAGATGGCTGCCTCCACATGACCTACGATCCAAAGATTGATGCCTCCGCACAACTTACGACCCAAAGATGGCTGCCTCCGCACAACTTTTTACGGAAAGATGGCTGCCTCCGTACGACTTACGACCCAAAGATGGCTGCCTCCGCACGACTTATGACCCAAAGATGGCTGCCTCTGCACGACTTACGACCCAAAGATGTCTGCATCCGCATGACTTACGACCCAAATATGGCTGCCTCTGCATGAATTAAGACCCAAAGATGGCTGCCTCCGCACGACTTACGACGCAAAGATGGCTGCCTCCGCATGACTTACGACCCAAAGATGGCTGTCACCGCACGACTTACTACCCAAAGATGGCTGCCTCCACACGACTTATGACCCAAAGATGACTGCCTCCGCACAACTTATTACCCAAAGATGGCTGCCTCCACACGACTTACGACCCAAAGATGGCTGCCTCCGTATGACTTACGACGCAAAGATGGCTGCCTCCGCACGACTTATGACCCAAAGATGGCTGCCTCCGCATGACTTACGACCCAAAGATGGCTGCCTCCGCATGACTTACGACGCAAAGATGGCTGCCTCCTCATGACTTACGACGCAAAGATGGCTGCCTCCGCACGACTTACGACCCAAAGATGGCTGCCTCCGCACGACTTACGACGCAAAGATGGCTGCCTCCGCATGACTTACGATCCAAAGATGGCTACCTCCACATGACTTACGACCCAAAGATGGCTGAGTCCGCACGACTTACGACCCAAAGATGGCTGCCTCCGCACAACTTATTACGGAAAGATGTCTGCCTCTGCACAACTTACAACCCAAAGATGGCTACCTCCGCACGACTCACGACCCAAAGATGGCTGCCTCCACACGACTTACGACCCAAAGGTGGCTGCCTATGTATAACTTACGACCCAAAGATGGCTGCCTCCGCATGACTTACGACTCAAAGATGGCTGCCTCCGCACGACTTACGACGCAAAGATGGCGGCCTCCTCATGACTTACAACCCAAAGATGGCTGCCACCGCACGACTTACGACCCAAAGACGGCTGCCACCGTGCGACTTACAACCCAAAGATGGCTGCCTCCACAGGACCCAAAGATGGCTGCGTCCGCATGACTTACGACCCAAAGATGGCTGCCTCCACACGACCCAAAGATGGCTGCCTCCGCACGACATATGACCCAAAGATGGCTGCCTCCACACGACTTACGACCCAAAGGTGGCTGCCTATGCATAACTTACGACCCAAAGATGGATGCCTCTGCACAACTTACGACCCAAAGATGGCTGCCTCCGCATGACTTATGACCCAAAGATGGCTGCCTCCGCACAACTTATTACGGAAAGATGTCTGCCTCCGCACAACTTACGACCTAAAGATGGCTGCCTCCACACGACTTACGACCCAAAGGTGGCTGCCTATGCATAACTTACGACCCAAAGATGGATGCCTCTGCACAACTTACGACCCAAAGATGGCTGCCTCCGCATGACTTATGACCCAAAGATGGCTTCCTCCGCACGACTTACGACCCAAAGATGGCTGCCTCCGCACGACTTATGACCCAAAGATGGCTGCCTCTGCACGACTTACGACCCAAAGATGTCTGCATCCGCATGACTTACGACCCAAATATGGCTGCCTCTGCATGAATTAAGACCCAAAGATGGCTGCCTCCACACGACTTACGACGCAAAGATGGCTGCCTCCGCATGACTTACGACCCAAAGATGGCTGCCACCGCACGACTTACGACCCAAAGATGGCTACCTCCGCACGACTTACTACCCAAAGATGGCTGCCTCCGCACGACTTATGACCCAAAGATGGCTGCCTCTGCACAACTTATTACCCAAAGATGGCTGCCTCCACACGACTTACGACCCAAAGATGGCTGCCTCCGTATGACTTACGACCCAAAGATGGCTGCCTCCGCACGACTTATGACCCAAAGATGGCTGCCTCCGCATGACTTACGACCCAAAGATGGCTGCCTCCGCATGACTTACGACTCAAAGATGGCTGCCTCCGCACGACTTACGACGCAAAGATGGCTGCCTCCTCATGACTTACGACCCAAAGATGGCTGCCTCCGCACGACTTATGACCCAAAGATGGCTGCCACCGCACGACTTACAACCCAAAGATGGCTACCTCCACAGGACCCAAAGATGGCTGCGTCCGCACGACTTACAACCCAAAGATGGCTGCCTCCGCACGACTTACGATGCAAAGATGGCTGCCTTCACATGACTTAAGACCCAAAGATGGCTGCCTCCGCACAACTTATTACGGAAAGATGTCTGCCTCGGCACAACTTACGACCCAAAGATGGCTGCCTCCACACGACTTACGACCCAAAGGTGGCTGCCTATGCATAACTTACGACCCAAAGATGGATGCCTCTGCACAACTTACGACCCAAAGATGGCTGCCTCCGCACAACTTTTTACGGAAAGATGGCTGCCTCTGCACGACTTACGACCCAAAGATGGCTGCCTCCGCACGACTTACGACCCAAAGATGGCTGCCTCCACACGACTTACGACCCAAAAATGGCTGCCTCCACATGACTTATGACCCAAAGATGGCTGCCTCCACACGACCCAAAGCTGGCTGCCTCCGCACGACATATGACCCAAAGATGGTTGCCTCCGCACGACTTACGACGCAAAGATGGCTGCCTCCGCATGACTTACGACCCAAAGATGGCTGTCTCCGCACGACTTACGACCCAAAGATGGCTGAATCCGCATGACTTACGACCCAAAGATGGATGCCTCCGCATGACTTATGACCCAAAGATGGCTTCCTCCGCACGACTTACGACCCAAAGATGGCTGCCTCCGCACGACTTATGACCCAAAGATGGCTGCCTCTGCACGACTTACGACCCAAAGATGTCTGCATCTGCATGACTTACGACCCAAATATGGCTGCCTCTGCATGAATTAAGACCCAAAGATGGCTGCCTCCAGACGACTTACGACGCAAAGATGGCTGCCTCCGCATGACTTACGACCCAAAGATGGCTGCCACCGCACGACTTACTACCCAAAGATGGCTACCTCCGCACGACTTACTACCCAAAGATGGCTGCCTCCGCACGACTTATGACCCAAAGATGGCTGCCTCTGCACAACTTATTACCCAAAGATGGCTGCCTCCACACGACTTACGACCCAAAGATGGCTGCCTCCGTATGACTTACGACCCAAAGATGGCTGCCTCCGCACGACTTATGACCCAAAGATGGCTGCCTCCGCATGACTTACGACCCAAAGATGGCTACCTCCGCATGACTTACGACTCAAAGATGGCTGCCTCCGCACGACTTACGACGCAAAGAAGGCTGCCTCCTCATGACTTACGACCCAAAGATGGCTGCCTCCGCACGACTTACGACCCAAAGATGGCTGCCACCGCACGACTTACAACCCAAAGATGGCTGCCTCCACAGGACCCAAAGATGGCTGCGTCCGCACGACTTACGACCCAAAGATGGCTGCCTCCGCACGACTTACGATGCAAAGATGGCTGCCTTCACATGACTTAAGACCCAAAGATGGCTGCCTCCGCACAACTTATGATGGAAAGATGTCTGCCTCCGCACAACTTACGACCCAAAGATGGCTGCCTCCACACGACTTACGACCCAAAGGTGGCTGCCTATGCATAACTTACGACCCAAAGATGGATGCCTCTGCACAACTTACGACCCAAAGATGGCTGCCTCCGCACAACTTTTTACGGAAAGAAGGCTGCCTCCGCACGACTTACGACCCAAAGATGGCTGCCTCCACACGACTTACGACCCAAAGATGGCTGCCTCCACCCGACTTACGACCCAAAGATGGCTGCCTCCACATGACTTATGACCCAAAGATGGCTGCATCCACACGACCCAAAGATGGCTGCCTCCGCACGACATATGACCCAAAGATGGTTGCCTCCGCACGACTTACGACACAAAGATGGCTGCCTCCGCATGACTTACGACCCAAAGATGGCTGTCTCCGCACGACTTACGACCCAAAGATGGCTGCCTCCGCATGACTTACGATCCAAAGATGGCTGCCTCCACATGACTTACGACCCAAAGATGGCTGCGTCCGCACGACTTACGACCCAAAGATGGCTGCCTCCGCAAGACTTACGACGCAAAGATGGCTGCCTTCACATGACTTAAGACCCAAAGATGGCTGCCTCCGCACAACTTATTACGGAAAGATGTCTGCCTCCGCACAACTTACGACCCAAAGATGGCTGCCTCCGCACGACTCACGACCCAAAGATGGCTGCCTCCACACAACTTACGACCCAAAGGTGGCTGCCTATGCATAACTTACGACCCAAAGATGGATGCCTCCGCATGACTTACGACCCAAAGATGGCTGCCTCCACATGACCTACGATCCAAATATGGATGCCTCCGCACAACTTACGACCCAAAGATGGCTGCCTCTGCACAACTTTTTATGGAAAGATGGCTGCCTCCGCAAGACTTACGACCCAAAGATGGCTGCCTCCGCACGACTTACGACCCAAAGATGGCTACCTCCACACGACTTACGACCCAAAGATGGCTGAATCCGCATGACTTACGACCCAAAGATGGATGCCTCCGCATGACTTATGACCCAAAGATGGCTTCCTCCGCACGACTTATGACCCAAAGATGGCTGCCTCCGCACGACTTATGACCCAAAGATGGCTGCCTCTGCACGACTTACGACCCAAAGATGTCTGATTCCGCATGACTTACGACCCAAATATGGCTGCCTCTGCATGAATTAAGACCCAAAGATGGCTGCCTCCGCACGACTTACGACGCAAAGATGGCTGCCTCCGCATGACTTACGACCCAAAGATGGCTGTCACCGCACGACTTACTACCCAAAGATGGCTGCCTCCACACGACTTATGACCCAAAGATGACTGCCTCCGCACAACTTATTACCCAAAGATGGCTGCCTCCACACGACTTACGACCCAAAGATGGCTGCCTCCGTATGACTTACGACGCAAAGATGGCTGCCTCCGCACGACTTATGACCCAAAGATGGCTGCCTCCGCATGACTTACGACCCAAAGATGGCTGCCTCCGCATGACTTACGACGCAAAGATGGCTGCCTCCTCATGACTTACGACCCAAAGATGGCTGCCTCCGCACGACTTACGACCCAAAGATGGCTGCCACCGCACGACTTACAACTCAAAGATGGCTGCCTCCACAGGACCCAAAGATGGCTGCGTCCGCACGACTTACGACCCAAAGGTGGCTGCCTCCACACGACTTACGACCCAAAGGTGGCTGCCTATGCATAACTTACGACCCAAAGATGGATGCCTCTGCACAACTTACGACCCAAAGATGGCTGCCTCCGCATGACTTATGACCCAAAGATGGCTTCCTCCGCACGACTTACGACCCAAAGATGGCTGCCTCCGCACGACTTATGACCCAAAGATGGCTGCCTCTGCACGACTTACGACCCAAAGATGTCTGCATCCGCATGACTTACGACCCAAATATGGCTGCCTCTGCATGAATTAAGACCCAAAGATGGCTGCCTCCACACGACTTACGACGCAAAGATGGCTGCCTCCGCATGACTTACGACCCAAAGATGGCTGCCACCGCACGACTTACGACCCAAAGATGGCTACCTCCGCACGACTTACTACCCAAAGATGGCTGCCTCCGCACGACTTATGACCCAAAGATGGCTGCCTCTGCACAACTTATTACCCAAAGATGGCTGCCTCCACACGACTTACGACCCAAAGATGGCTGCCTCCGTATGACTTACGACCCAAAGATGGCTGCCTCCGCACGACTTATGACCCAAAGATGGCTGCCTCCGCATGACTTACGACCCAAAGATGGCTGCCTCCGCATGACTTACGACTCAAAGATGGCTGCCTCCGCACGACTTACGACGCAAAGATGGCTGCCTCCTCATGACTTACGACCCAAAGATGGCTGCCTCCGCACGACTTATGACCCAAAGATGGCTGCCACCGCACGACTTACAACCCAAAGATGGCTACCTCCACAGGACCCAAAGATGGCTGCGTCCGCACGACTTACAACCCAAAGATGGCTGCCTCCGCACGACTTACGATGCAAAGATGGCTGCCTTCACATGACTTAAGACCCAAAGATGGCTGCCTCCGCACAACTTATTACGGAAAGATGTCTGCCTCGGCACAACTTACGACCCAAAGATGGCTGCCTCCACACGACTTACGACCCAAAGGTGGCTGCCTATGCATAACTTACGACCCAAAGATGGATGCCTCTGCACAACTTACGACCCAAAGATGGCTGCCTCCGCACAACTTTTTACGGAAAGATGGCTGCCTCTGCACGACTTACGACCCAAAGATGGCTGCCTCCGCACGACTTACGACCCAAAGATGGCTGCCTCCACACGACTTACGACCCAAAAATGGCTGCCTCCACATGACTTATGACCCAAAGATGGCTGCCTCCACACGACCCAAAGCTGGCTGCCTCCGCACGACATATGACCCAAAGATGGTTGCCTCCGCACGACTTACGACGCAAAGATGGCTGCCTCCGCATGACTTACGACCCAAAGATGGCTGTCTCCGCACGACTTACGACCCAAAGATGGCTGAATCCGCATGACTTACGACCCAAAGATGGATGCCTCCGCATGACTTATGACCCAAAGATGGCTTCCTCCGCACGACTTACGACCCAAAGATGGCTGCCTCCGCACGACTTATGACCCAAAGATGGCTGCCTCTGCACGACTTACGACCCAAAGATGTCTGCATCTGCATGACTTACGACCCAAATATGGCTGCCTCTGCATGAATTAAGACCCAAAGATGGCTGCCTCCAGACGACTTACGACGCAAAGATGGCTGCCTCCGCATGACTTACGACCCAAAGATGGCTGCCACCGCACGACTTACTACCCAAAGATGGCTACCTCCGCACGACTTACTACCCAAAGATGGCTGCCTCCGCACGACTTATGACCCAAAGATGGCTGCCTCTGCACAACTTATTACCCAAAGATGGCTGCCTCCACACGACTTACGACCCAAAGATGGCTGCCTCCGTATGACTTACGACCCAAAGATGGCTGCCTCCGCACGACTTATGACCCAAAGATGGCTGCCTCCGCATGACTTACGACCCAAAGATGGCTACCTCCGCATGACTTACGACTCAAAGATGGCTGCCTCCGCACGACTTACGACGCAAAGATGGCTGCCTCCTCATGACTTACGACCCAAAGATGGCTGCCTCCGCACGACTTACGACCCAAAGATGGCTGCCACCGCACGACTTACAACCCAAAGATGGCTGCCTCCACAGGACCCAAAGATGGCTGCGTCCGCACGACTTACGACCCAAAGATGGCTGCCTCCGCACGACTTACGATGCAAAGATGGCTGCCTTCACATGACTTAAGACCCAAAGATGGCTGCCTCCGCACAACTTATGATGGAAAGATGTCTGCCTCCGCACAACTTACGACCCAAAGATGGCTGCCTCCACACGACTTACGACCCAAAGGTGGCTGCCTATGCATAACTTACGACCCAAAGATGGATGCCTCTGCACAACTTACGACCCAAAGATGGCTGCCTCCGCACAACTTTTTACGGAAAGAAGGCTGCCTCCGCACGACTTACGACCCAAAGATGGCTGCCTCCACACGACTTACGACCCAAAGATGGCTGCCTCCACCCGACTTACGACCCAAAGATGGCTGCCTCCACATGACTTATGACCCAAAGATGGCTGCATCCACACGACCCAAAGATGGCTGCCTCCGCACGACATATGACCCAAAGATGGTTGCCTCCGCACGACTTACGACACAAAGATGGCTGCCTCCGCATGACTTACGACCCAAAGATGGCTGTCTCCGCACGACTTACGACCCAAAGATGGCTGCCTCCGCATGACTTACGATCCAAAGATGGCTGCCTCCACATGACTTACGACCCAAAGATGGCTGCGTCCGCACGACTTACGACCCAAAGATGGCTGCCTCCGCAAGACTTACGACGCAAAGATGGCTGCCTTCACATGACTTAAGACCCAAAGATGGCTGCCTCCGCACAACTTATTACGGAAAGATGTCTGCCTCCGCACAACTTACGACCCAAAGATGGCTGCCTCCGCACGACTCACGACCCAAAGATGGCTGCCTCCACACAACTTACGACCCAAAGGTGGCTGCCTATGCATAACTTACGACCCAAAGATGGATGCCTCCGCATGACTTACGACCCAAAGATGGCTGCCTCCACATGACCTACGATCCAAATATGGATGCCTCCGCACAACTTACGACCCAAAGATGGCTGCCTCTGCACAACTTTTTATGGAAAGATGGCTGCCTCCGCAAGACTTACGACCCAAAGATGGCTGCCTCCGCACGACTTACGACCCAAAGATGGCTACCTCCACACGACTTACGACCCAAAGATGGCTGAATCCGCATGACTTACGACCCAAAGATGGATGCCTCCGCATGACTTATGACCCAAAGATGGCTTCCTCCGCACGACTTATGACCCAAAGATGGCTGCCTCCGCACGACTTATGACCCAAAGATGGCTGCCTCTGCACGACTTACGACCCAAAGATGTCTGATTCCGCATGACTTACGACCCAAATATGGCTGCCTCTGCATGAATTAAGACCCAAAGATGGCTGCCTCCGCACGACTTACGACGCAAAGATGGCTGCCTCCGCATGACTTACGACCCAAAGATGGCTGTCACCGCACGACTTACTACCCAAAGATGGCTGCCTCCACACGACTTATGACCCAAAGATGACTGCCTCCGCACAACTTATTACCCAAAGATGGCTGCCTCCACACGACTTACGACCCAAAGATGGCTGCCTCCGTATGACTTACGACGCAAAGATGGCTGCCTCCGCACGACTTATGACCCAAAGATGGCTGCCTCCGCATGACTTACGACCCAAAGATGGCTGCCTCCGCATGACTTACGACGCAAAGATGGCTGCCTCCTCATGACTTACGACCCAAAGATGGCTGCCTCCGCACGACTTACGACCCAAAGATGGCTGCCACCGCACGACTTACAACTCAAAGATGGCTGCCTCCACAGGACCCAAAGATGGCTGCGTCCGCACGACTTACGACCCAAAGATGGCTGTCTCCGCACGACTTACGACCCAAAGATGGCTGCCTCCTCATGACTTACGACCCAAAGATGGCTGCCTCCGCACGACTTACGACCCAAAGATGGCTGCCTCCGCACAACTTACGACCCAAAGATGGCTGCCTCCGCACGACTTACGACCCAAAGATGGCTGCCTCCACACGACTTACGACCCAAAGACGGCTGCCTCCACATGACTTACGACCCAAAGATGGCTGCCTCCACACGACCCAAAGATGGCTGCCTCCGCACGACACATGACCCAAAGATGGCTGCCTCCACATGACTTACGACGCAAAGATGGCTGCCTCCGCATGACTTACGACCCAAAGATGGCTGTCTCCGCACGACTTACGACCCAAAGATGGCTGCCTCCACATGACTTACGATCCAAAGATGGCTACCTCCACATGACTTACGACCCAAAGATGGCTGCGTCCGCACGACTTACGACCCAAAGATGGCTGCCTCCGCATGACTTACGACGCAAAGATGGCTGCCTTCGCATGACTTAAGACCCAAAGATGGCTGCCTCCGCACAACTTATTACGGAAAGATGTCTGCCTCTCGCACAACTTACGACCCAAAGATGGCTGCCTCCGCACGACTCACGACCCAAAGATGGCAGCCTCCACACGACTTACGACCCAAAGGTGGCTGCCTGTGCATAACTTACGACCCAAAGATGGATGCCTCCACATGACTTACGACCCAAAGATGGCTGCCTCCACATGACCTACGATCCAAAGATGGATGCCTCCGCACAACTTACGACCCAAAGATGGCTGCCTCCGCCCAACTTTTTACGGAAAGATGGCTGCCTCCGCACGACTTACGACCCAAAGATGGCTGCCTCCGCACGACTTACGACGCAAAGATGGCTGCCTCCGCATGACTTACGATCCAAAGATGGCTACCTCCACATGACTTACGACCCAAAGATGGCTGAGTCCGCACGACTTACGACCCAAAGATGACTGCCTCCGCACAACTTATTACGGAAAGATGTCTGCCTCCGCACAACTTACAACCCAAAGATGGCTACCTCCGCACGACTCACGACCCAAAGATGGCTGCCTCCACACGACTTACGACCCAAAGGTGGCTGCCTATGTATAACTTACGACCCAAAGATGGCTGCCTCCGCATGACTTACGACTCAAAGATGGCTGCCTCCGCACGACTTACGACGCAAAGATGGCTGCCTCCTCATGACTTACAACCCAAAGATGGCTGCCACCGCACGACTTACGACCCAAAGACGGCTGCCACCGCGCGACTTACAACCCAAAGATGGCTGCCTCCACAGGACCCAAAGATGGCTGCGTCCGCATGACTTACGACCCAAAGATGGCTGCCTCCGCATGACTTACGACGCAAAGATGGCTGCCTTCACATGACTTACGACCCAAAGATGGCTGCCTCCGCACAACTTATTACGGAAAGATGTCTGCCTCCGCACAACTTACGACCTAAAGATGGCTGCCTCCACACGACTTACGACCCAAAGGTGGCTGCCTATGCATAACTTACGACCCAAAGATGGATGCCTCTGCACAACTTACGACCCAAAGATGGCTGCCTCCGCATGACTTATGACCCAAAGATGGCTTCCTCCGCACGACTTACGACCCAAAGATGGCTGCCTCCGCACGACTTATGACCCAAAGATGGCTGCCTCTGCACGACTTACGACCCAAAGATGTCTGCATCCGCATGACTTACGACCCAAATATGGCTGCCTCTGCATGAATTAAGACCCAAAGATGGCTGCCTCCACACGACTTACGACGCAAAGATGGCTGCCTCCGCATGACTTACGACCCAAAGATGGCTGCCACCGCACGACTTACGACCCAAAGATGGCTACCTCCGCACGACTTACTACCCAAAGATGGCTGCCTCCGCACGACTTATGACCCAAAGATGGCTGCCTCTGCACAACTTATTACCCAAAGATGGCTGCCTCCACACGACTTACGACCCAAAGATGGCTGCCTCCGTATGACTTACGACCCAAAGATGGCTGCCTCCGCACGACTTATGACCCAAAGATGGCTGCCTCCGCATGACTTACGACCCAAAGATGGCTGCCTCCGCATGACTTACGACTCAAAGATGGCTGCCTCCGCACGACTTACGACGCAAAGATGGCTGCCTCCTCATGACTTACGACCCAAAGATGGCTGCCTCCGCACGACTTATGACCCAAAGATGGCTGCCACCGCACGACTTACAACCCAAAGATGGCTACCTCCACAGGACCCAAAGATGGCTGCGTCCGCACGACTTACAACCCAAAGATGGCTGCCTCCGCACGACTTACGATGCAAAGATGGCTGCCTTCACATGACTTAAGACCCAAAGATGGCTGCCTCCGCACAACTTATTACGGAAAGATGTCTGCCTCGGCACAACTTACGACCCAAAGATGGCTGCCTCCACACGACTTACGACCCAAAGGTGGCTGCCTATGCATAACTTACGACCCAAAGATGGATGCCTCTGCACAACTTACGACCCAAAGATGGCTGCCTCCGCACAACTTTTTACGGAAAGATGGCTGCCTCTGCACGACTTACGACCCAAAGATGGCTGCCTCCGCACGACTTACGACCCAAAGATGGCTGCCTCCACACGACTTACGACCCAAAAATGGCTGCCTCCACATGACTTATGACCCAAAGATGGCTGCCTCCACACGACCCAAAGATGGCTGCCTCCGCACGACATATGACCCAAAGATGGTTGCCTCCGCACGACTTACGACGCAAAGATGGCTGCCTCCGCATGACTTACGACCCAAAGATGGCTGTCTCCGCACGACTTACGACCCAAAGATGGCTGAATCCGCATGACTTACGACCCAAAGATGGATGCCTCCGCATGACTTATGACCCAAAGATGGCTTCCCCCGCACGACTTACGACCCAAAGATGGCTGCCTCCGCACGACTTATGACCCAAAGATGGCTGCCTCTGCACGACTTACGACCCAAAGATGTCTGCATCTGCATGACTTACGACCCAAATATGGCTGCCTCTGCATGAATTAAGACCCAAAGATGGCTGCCTCCAGACGACTTACGACGCAAAGATGGCTGCCTCCGCATGACTTACGACCCAAAGATGGCTGCCACCGCACGACTTACGACCCAAAGATGGCTACCTCCGCACGACTTACTACCCAAAGATGGCTGCCTCCGCACGACTTATGACCCAAAGATGGCTGCCTCTGCACAACTTATTACCCAAAGATGGCTGCCTCCACACGACTTACGACCCAAAGATGGCTGCCTCCGTATGACTTACGACCCAAAGATGGCTGCCTCCGCACGACTTATGACCCAAAGATGGCTGCCTCCGCATGACTTACGACCCAAAGATGGCTACCTCCGCATGACTTACGACTCAAAGATGGCTGCCTCCGCACGACTTACGACGCAAAGATGGCTGCCTCCTCATGACTTACGACCCAAAGATGGCTGCCTCCGCACGACTTACGACCCAAAGATGGCTGCCACCGCACGACTTACAACCCAAAGATGGCTGCCTCCACAGGACCCAAAGATGGCTGCGTCCGCTCGACTTACGACCCAAAGATGGCTGCCTCCGCACGACTTACGATGCAAAGATGGCTGCCTTCACATGACTTAAGACCCAAAGATGGCTGCCTCCGCACAACTTATGATGGAAAGATGTCTGCCTCCGCACAACTTACGACCCAAAGATGGCTGCCTCCACACGACTTACGACCCAAAGGTGGCTGCCTATGCATAACTTACGACCCAAAGATGGATGCCTCTGCACAACTTACGACCCAAAGATGGCTGCCTCCGCACAACTTTTTACGGAAAGATGGCTGCCTCCGCACGACTTACGACCCAAAGATGGCTGCCTCCACACGACTTACGACCCAAAGATGGCTGCCTCCACCCGACTTACGACCCAAAGATGGCTGCCTCCACATGACTTATGACCCAAAGATGGCTGCATCCACACGACCCAAAGATGGCTGCCTCCGCACGACATATGACCCAAAGATGGTTGCCTCCGCACGACTTACGACACAAAGATGGCTGCCTCCGCATGACTTACGACCCAAAGATGGCTGTCTCCGCACGACTTACGACCCAAAGAGGGCTGCCTCCGCATGACTTACGATCCAAAGATGGCTGCCTCCACATGACTTACGACCCACAGATGGCTGCGTCCGCACGACTTACGACCCAAAGATGGCTGCCTCCGCAAGACTTACGACGCAAAGATGGCTGCCTTCACATGACTTAAGACCCAAAGATGGCTGCCTCCGCACAACTTATTACGGAAAGATGTCTGCCTCCGCACAACTTACGACCCAAAGATGGCTGCCTCCGCACGACTCACGACCCAAAGATGGCTGCCTCCACACAACTTACGACCCAAAGGTGGCTGCCTATGCATAACTTACGACCCAAAGATGGATGCCTCCGCATGACTTACGACCCAAAGATGGCTGCCTCCACATGACCTACGATCCAAAGATGGATGCCTCCGCACAACTTACGACCCAAAGATGGCTGCCTCTGCACAACTTTTTATGGAAAGATGGCTGCCTCCGCAAGACTTACGACCCAAAGATGGCTGCCTCCGCACGACTTACGACCCAAAGATGGCTACCTCCACACGACTTACGACCCAAAGATGGCTGAATCCGCATGACTTACGACCCAAAGATGGATGCCTCCGCATGACTTATGACCCAAAGATGGCTTCCTCCGCACGACTTATGACCCAAAGATGGCTGCCTCCGCACGACTTATGACCCAAAGATGGCTGCCTCTGCACGACTTACGACCCAAAGATGTCTGCATCCGCATGACTTACGACCCAAATATGGCTGCCTCTGCATGAATTAAGACCCAAAGATGGCTGCCTCCGCACGACTTACGACGCAAAGATGGCTGCCTCCGCATGACTTACGACCCAAAGATGGCTGTCACCGCACGACTTACTACCCAAAGATGGCTGCCTCCACACGACTTATGACCCAAAGATGACTGCCTCCGCACAACTTATTACCCAAAGATGGCTGCCTCCACACGACTTACGACCCAAAGATGGCTGCCTCCGTATGACTTACGACGCAAAGATGGCTGCCTCCGCACGACTTATGACCCAAAGATGGCTGCCTCCGCATGACTTACGACCCAAAGATGGCTGCCTCCGCATGACTTACGACGCAAAGATGGCTGCCTCCTCATGACTTACGACCCAAAGATGGCTGCCTCCGCACGACTTACGACCCAAAGATGGCTGCCACCGCACGACTTACAACTCAAAGATGGCTGCCTCCACAGGACCCAAAGATGGCTGCGTCCGCACGACTTACGACCCAAAGATGGCTGCCTCCGCACGACTTACGACGCAAAGATGGCTGCCTTCACATGACTTAACACCCAAAGATGGCTGCCTCCGCACAACTTATTACGGAAAGATGTCTGCCTCCGCACAACTTGCGACCCAAAGATGGCTGCCTCCGCACAACTCATGACCCAAAGGTGGCTGCCTATGCATAACTTACGACCCAAAGATGGATGCCTCCGCACAACTTACGACCCAAATATGGCTGCCTCCGCACAACTTTTTACGGAAAGATGGCTGCCTCCGCACGACTTACGACCCAAAGATGGCTGCCTCCGCACGACTTACGACCCAAAGATGGCTGCCTCTACATGACTTACGACCCAAAGATGGCTGCCTCCACATGACTTATGACCCAAAGATGGCTGCCTCCACACGACCCAAAGATGGCTGCCTCCGCACGACATATGACCCAAAGATGGCTGCCTCCGCACGACTTACGATGCAAAGATGGCTGCCTCCGCATGACTTACGAACCAAAGATGGTGTGCCTCCGCACAACTTACGACCCAAAGATGGCTGCCTCCGCACGACTTATGACCCAAAGATGGCTGCCTCCGCACGACCCAAAGATGGCTGCCTTCCCGCGACTTACGACCCAAAGATGGCTACCTCCGCACTACTTACAACCCAAAGATGGCTGCCTCCGCACAACTTATTACGGAAAGATGTCTGCCTCCGCACAACTAACGACCCAAAGATGGCTGCCTCCGCACGACTCACGACCCAAAGATGGCTGCCTCCACACGACTTACGACCCAAAGGTGGCTGCCTATGCATGACTTACGACCCAAAGATGGATGCCTCCGCATGACTTACGACCCAAAGATGGCTGCCTCCACATGACCTACGATCCAAAGATTGATGCCTCCGCACAACTTACGACCCAAAGATGGCTGCCTCCGCACAACTTTTTACGGAAAGATGGCTGCCTCCGTACGACTTACGACCCAAAGATGGCTGCCTCCGCACGACTTATGACCCAAAGATGGCTGCCTCTGCACGACTTACGACCCAAAGATGTCTGCATCCGCATGACTTACGACCCAAATATGGCTGCCTCTGCATGAATTAAGACCCAAAGATGGCTGCCTCCGCACGACTTACGACGCAAAGATGGCTGCCTCCGCATGACTTACGACCCAAAGATGGCTGTCACCGCACGACTTACTACCCAAAGATGGCTGCCTCCACACGACTTATGACCCAAAGATGACTGCCTCCGCACAACTTATTACCCAAAGATGGCTGCCTCCACACGACTTACGACCCAAAGATGGCTGCCTCCGTATGACTTACGACGCAAAGATGGCTGCCTCCGCACGACTTATGACCCAAAGATGGCTGCCTCCGCATGACTTACGACCCAAAGATGGCTGCCTCCGCATGACTTACGACGCAAAGATGGCTGCCTCCTCATGACTTACGACGCAAAGATGGCTGCCTCCGCACGACTTACGACCCAAAGATGGCTGCCTCCGCACGACTTACGACGCAAAGATGGCTGCCTCCGCATGACTTACGATCCAAAGATGGCTACCTCCACATGACTTACGACCCAAAGATGGCTGAGTCCGCACGACTTACGACCCAAAGATGGCTGCCTCCGCACAACTTATTACGGAAAGATGTCTGCCTCTGCACAACTTACAACCCAAAGATGGCTACCTCCGCACGACTCACGACCCAAAGATGGCTGCCTCCACACGACTTACGACCCAAAGGTGGCTGCCTATGTATAACTTACGACCCAAAGATGGCTGCCTCCGCATGACTTACGACTCAAAGATGGCTGCCTCCGCACGACTTACGACGCAAAGATGGCGGCCTCCTCATGACTTACAACCCAAAGATGGCTGCCACCGCACGACTTACGACCCAAAGACGGCTGCCACCGCGCGACTTACAACCCAAAGATGGCTGCCTCCACAGGACCCAAAGATGGCTGCGTCCGCATGACTTACGACCCAAAGATGGCTGCCTCCGCATGACTTACGACGCAAAGATGGCTGCCTTCACATGACTTAAGACCCAAAGATGGCTGCCTCCGCACAACTTATTACGGAAAGATGTCTGCCTCCGCACAACTTACGACCTAAAGATGGCTGCCTCCACAAGACTTACGACCCAAAGGTGGCTGCCTATGCATAACTTACGACCCAAAGATGGATGCCTCTGCACAACTTACGACCCAAAGATGGCTGCCTCCGCATGACTTATGACCCAAAGATGGCTTCCTCCGCACGACTTACGACCCAAAGATGGCTGCCTCCGCACGACTTATGACCCAAAGATGGCTGCCTCTGCACGACTTACGACCCAAAGATGTCTGCATCCGCATGACTTACGACCCAAATATGGCTGCCTCTGCATGAATTAAGACCCAAAGATGGCTGCCTCCACACGACTTACGACGCAAAGATGGCTGCCTCCGCATGACTTACGACCCAAAGATGGCTGCCACCGCACGACTTACGACCCAAAGATGGCTACCTCCGCACGACTTACTACCCAAAGATGGCTGCCTCCGCACGACTTATGACCCAAAGATGGCTGCCTCTGCACAACTTATTACCCAAAGATGGCTGCCTCCACACGACTTACGACCCAAAGATGGCTGCCTCCGTATGACTTACGACCCAAAGATGGCTGCCTCCGCACGACTTATGACCCAAAGATGGCTGCCTCCGCATGACTTACGACCCAAAGATGGCTGCCTCCGCATGACTTACGACTCAAAGATGGCTGCCTCCGCACGACTTACGACGCAAAGATGGCTGCCTCCTCATGACTTACGACCCAAAGATGGCTGCCTCCGCACGACTTATGACCCAAAGATGGCTGCCACCGCACGACTTACAACCCAAAGATGGCTACCTCCACAGGACCCAAAGATGGCTGCGTCCGCACGACTTACAACCCAAAGATGGCTGCCTCCGCACGACTTACGATGCAAAGATGGCTGCCTTCACATGACTTAAGACCCAAAGATGGCTGCCTCCGCACAACTTATTACGGAAAGATGTCTGCCTCGGCACAACTTACGACCCAAAGATGGCTGCCTCCACACGACTTACGACCCAAAGGTGGCTGCCTATGCATAACTTACGACCCAAAGATGGATGCCTCTGCACAACTTACGACCCAAAGATGGCTGCCTCCGCACAACTTTTTACGGAAAGATGGCTGCCTCTGCACGACTTACGACCCAAAGATGGCTGCCTCCGCACGACTTACGACCCAAAGATGGCTGCCTCCACACGACTTACGACCCAAAAATGGCTGCCTCCACATGACTTATGACCCAAAGATGGCTGCCTCCACACGACCCAAAGCTGGCTGCCTCCGCACGACATATGACCCAAAGATGGTTGCCTCCGCACGACTTACGACGCAAAGATGGCTGCCTCCGCATGACTTACGACCCAAAGATGGCTGTCTCCGCACGACTTACGACCCAAAGATGGCTGAATCCGCATGACTTACGACCCAAAGATGGATGCCTCCGCATGACTTACGACTCAAAGATGGCTGCCTCCGCATGACTTACGACCCAAAGATGGCTACCTCCGCATGACTTACGACTCAAAGATGGCTGCCTCCGCACGACTTACGACGCAAAGATGGCTGCCTCCTCATGACTTACGACCCAAAGATGGCTGCCTCCGCACGACTTACGACCCAAAGATGGCTGCCACCGCACGACTTACAACCCAAAGATGGCTGCCTCCACAGGACCCAAAGATGGCTGCGTCCGCACGACTTACGACCCAAAGATGGCTGCCTCCGCACGACTTACGATGCAAAGATGGCTGCCTTCACATGACTTAAGACCCAAAGATGGCTGCCTCCGCACAACTTATGATGGAAAGATGTCTGCCTCCGCACAACTTACGACCCAAAGATGGCTGCCTCCACACGACTTACGACCCAAAGGTGGCTGCCTATGCATAACTTACGACCCAAAGATGGATGCCTCTGCACAACTTACGACCCAAAGATGGCTGCCTCCGCACAACTTTTTACGGAAAGAAGGCTGCCTCCGCACGACTTACGACCCAAAGATGGCTGCCTCCACACGACTTACGACCCAAAGATGGCTGCCTCCACCCGACTTACGACCCAAAGATGGCTGCCTCCACATGACTTATGACCCAAAGATGGCTGCATCCACACGACCCAAAGATGGCTGCCTCCGCACGACATATGACCCAAAGATGGTTGCCTCCGCACGACTTACGACACAAAGATGGCTGCCTCCGCATGACTTACGACCCAAAGATGGCTGTCTCCGCACGACTTACGACCCAAAGATGGCTGCCTCCGCATGACTTACGATCCAAAGATGGCTGCCTCCACATGACTTACGACCCAAAGATGGCTGCGTCCGCACGACTTACGACCCAAAGATGGCTGCCTCCGCAAGACTTACGACGCAAAGATGGCTGCCTTCACATGACTTAAGACCCAAAGATGGCTGCCTCCGCACAACTTATTACGGAAAGATGTCTGCCTCCGCACAACTTACGACCCAAAGATGGCTGCCTCCGCACGACTCACGACCCAAAGATGGCTGCCTCCACACAACTTACGACCCAAAGGTGGCTGCCTATGCATAACTTACGACCCAAAGATGGATGCCTCCGCATGACTTACGACCCAAAGATGGCTGCCTCCACATGACCTACGATCCAAATATGGATGCCTCCGCACAACTTACGACCCAAAGATGGCTGCCTCTGCACAACTTTTTATGGAAAGATGGCTGCCTCCGCAAGACTTACGACCCAAAGATGGCTGCCTCCGCACGACTTACGACCCAAAGATGGCTACCTCCACACGACTTACGACCCAAAGATGGCTGAATCCGCATGACTTACGACCCAAAGATGGATGCCTCCGCATGACTTATGACCCAAAGATGGCTTCCTCCGCACGACTTATGACCCAAAGATGGCTGCCTCCGCACGACTTATGACCCAAAGATGGCTGCCTCTGCACGACTTACGACCCAAAGATGTCTGCATCCGCATGACTTACGACCCAAATATGGCTGCCTCTGCATGAATTAAGACCCAAAGATGGCTGCCTCCGCACGACTTACGACGCAAAGATGGCTGCCTCCGCATGACTTACGACCCAAAGATGGCTGTCACCGCACGACTTACTACCCAAAGATGGCTGCCTCCACACGACTTACGACCCAAAGATGGCTGCCTCCGTATGACTTACGACGCAAAGATGGCTGCCTCCGCACGACTTATGACCCAAAGATGGCTGCCTCCGCATGACTTACGACCCAAAGATGGCTGCCTCCGCATGACTTACGACGCAAAGATGGCTGCCTCCTCATGACTTACGACCCAAAGATGGCTGCCTCCGCACGACTTACGACCCAAAGATGGCTGCCACCGCACGACTTACAACTCAAAGATGGCTGCCTCCACAGGACCCAAAGATGGCTGCGTCCGCACGACTTACGACCCAAAGATGGCTGCCTCCGCACGACTTACGACGCAAAGATGGCTGCCTTCACATGACTTAACACCCAAAGATGGCTGCCTCCGCACAACTTATTACGGAAAGATGTCTGCCTCCGCACAACTTGCGACCCAAAGATGGCTGCCTCCGCACAACTCATGACCCAAAGGTGGCTGCCTATGCATAACTTACGACCCAAAGATGGATGCCTCCGCACAACTTACGACCCAAATATGGCTGCCTCCGCACAACTTTTTACGGAAAGATGGCTGCCTCCGCACGACTTACGACCCAAAGATGGCTGCCTCCGCACGACTTACGACCCAAAGATGGCTGCCTCTACATGACTTACGACCCAAAGATGGCTGCCTCCACATGACTTATGACCCAAAGATGGCTGCCTCCACACGACCCAAAGATGGCTGCCTCCGCACGACATATGACCCAAAGATGGCTGCCTCCGCACGACTTACGATGCAAAGATGGCTGCCTCCGCATGACTTACGAACCAAAGATGGTGTGCCTCCGCACAACTTACGACCCAAAGATGGCTGCCTCCGCACGACTTATGACCCAAAGATGGCTGCCTCCGCACGACCCAAATTTGGCTGCCTTCCCGCGACTTACGACCCAAAGATGGCTACCTCCGCACTACTTACAACCCAAAGATGGCTGCCTCCGCACAACTTATTACGGAAAGATGTCTGCCTCCGCACAACTAACGACCCAAAGATGGCTGCCTCCGCACGACTCACGACCCAAAGATGGCTGCCTCCACACGACTTACGACCCAAAGGTGGCTGCCTATGCATAACTTACGACCCAAAGATGGATGCCTCCGCATGACTTACGACCCAAAGATGGCTGCCTCCACATGACCTACGATCCAAAGATGGATGCCTCCGCACAACTTACGACCCAAAGATGGCTGCCTCCGCACAACTTTTTACGGAAAGATGGCTGCCTCCGTACGACTTACGACCCAAAGATGGCTGCCTCCGCATGACTTACGACCCAAAGATGGCTGCCTCCACATGACTTACGTCCCAAAGATGGCTGAATCCGCATGACTTACGACCCAAAGATGGATGCCGCCGCATGACTTATAACCCAAAGATGGCTGCCTCCGCACGACTTACGACCCAAAGATGGCTGCCTCCGCACGACTTATGACCCAAAGATGTCTGCATCCGCATGACTTACGACCCAAATATGGCTGCCTCTGCATGAATTAAGACCCAAAGATGGCTGCCTCCGCACGACTTACGACGCAAAGATGGCTGCCTCCGCATGACTTACGACCCAAAGATGGCTGTCACCGCACGACTTACTACCCAAAGATGGCTGCCTCCACACGACTTATGACCCAAAGATGACTGCCTCCGCACAACTTATTACCCAAAGATGGCTGCCTCCACACGACTTACGACCCAAAGATGGCTGCCTCCGTATGACTTACGACGCAAAGATGGCTGCCTCCGCACGACTTATGACCCAAAGATGGCTGCCTCCGCATGACTTACGACCCAAAGATGGCTGCCTCCGCATGACTTACGACGCAAAGATGGCTGCCTCCTCATGACTTACGACCCAAAGATGGCTGCCTCCGCACGACTTACGACCCAAAGATGGCTGCCACCGCACGACTTACAACTCAAAGATGGCTGCCTCCACAGGACCCAAAGATGGCTGCGTCCGCACGACTTACGACCCAAAGATGGCTGCCTCCGCACGACTTACGACGCAAAGATGGCTGCCTTCACATGACTTAACACCCAAAGATGGCTGCCTCCGCACAACTTATTACGGAAAGATGTCTGCCTCCGCACAACTTGCGACCCAAAGATGGCTGCCTCCGCACAACTCATGACCCAAAGGTGGCTGCCTATGCATAACTTACGACCCAAAGATGGATGCCTCCGCACAACTTACGACCCAAATATGGCTGCCTCCGCACAACTTTTTACGGAAAGATGGCTGCCTCCGCACGACTTACGACCCAAAGATGGCTGCCTCCGCACGACTTACGACCCAAAGATGGCTGCCTCTACATGACTTACGACCCAAAGATGGCTGCCTCCACATGACTTATGACCCAAAGATGGCTGCCTCCACACGACCCAAAGATGGCTGCCTCCGCACGACATATGACCCAAAGATGGCTGCCTCCGCACGACTTACGATGCAAAGATGGCTGCCTCCGCATGACTTACGAACCAAAGATGGTGTGCCTCCGCACAACTTACGACCCAAAGATGGCTGCCTCCGCACGACTTATCACCCAAAGATGGCTGCCTCCGCACGACCCAAAGATGGCTGCCTTCCCGCGACTTACGACCCAAAGATGGCTACCTCCGCACTACTTACAACCCAAAGATGGCTGCCTCCGCACAACTTATTACGGAAAGATGTCTGCCTCCGCACAACTAACGACCCAAAGATGGCTGCCTCCGCACGACTCACGACCCAAAGATGGCTGCCTCCACACGACTTACGACCCAAAGGTGGCTGCCTATGCATAACTTACGACCCAAAGATGGATGCCTCCGCATGACTTACGACCCAAAGATGGCTGCCTCCACATGACCTACGATCCAAAGATGGATGCCTCCGCACAACTTACGACCCAAAGATGGCTGCCTCCGCACAACTTTTTACGGAAAGATGGCTCCCTCCGTACGACTTACGACCCAAAGATGGCTGCCTCCGCATGACTTACGACCCAAAGATGGCTGCCTCCACATGACTTACGTCCCAAAGATGGCTGAATCCGCATGACTTACGACCCAAAGATGGATGCCGCCGCATGACTTATAACCCAAAGATGGCTGCCTCCGCACGACTTACGACCCAAAGATGGCTGCCTCCGCACGACTTATGACCCAAAGATGGCTGCCTCTGCACGACTTTCGACCCAAAGATGTCTACATCCGCATGACTTACGACCCAAATATGGCTGCCTCCGCATGACTTACGACCCAAAGATGGCTGCCACCGCACGACTTACGACCCAAAGATGGCTACCTCCGCACGACTTACTACCTAAAGATGGCTGCCTCCGCACGACTTATGACTCAAAGATGGCTGCCTCTGCACAACTTACTACCCAAAGATGGCTGCCTCCGCACGACTTACGACCCAAAGATGGCTGCCTCCGCATGACTTACGACCCAAAGATGGCTGCCTCCGCACGACTTATGACCCAAAGATGGCTGCCTCTGCACAACATATTACCCAAAGATGGCTGCCTCCGCACGACTTACGACCCAAAGATGGCTGCCTCCGCACGACTTACGACCCAAAGATGACTGCCTCCACATGACTTACGACCCAAAGGTGGCTGTCTCCGCACGACTTACGACCCAAAGATGGATGCCTCCGCATGACTTACGATCCAAAGATGGCTGCCTCCACACGACTTACGACCCAAAGATGGCTGCCTCCGCACGACTTACGACCCAAAGATGGCTGCCACCGCACGACTTACAACCCAAAGATGGCTGCCTCCACTGGACCCAAAGATGGCTGCATCCGCACGACTTACGAGCCAAAGATGGCTGCCTCCGCACGACTTACGACGCAAAGATGGCTGCCTTCACATGACTTAAGACCCAAAGATGGCTGCCTCTGCACAACTTATTACGGAAAAATGTCTGCCTCCGCACAACTTACGACCCAAAGATGGCTGCCTCCGCACGACTTATGACCCAAGGATGGCTGCCTCCGCATGACTTACGACCCAAAGATGGCTGCCTCCACATGACTTATGACTCAAAGATGGCTGCCTCCGCACGACTTACGACGCAAAGATGGTTGCCTCCTCATGACTTACGACCCAAAGATGGCTGCCTCCGCACGACTTACGACCCAAAGATGGCTGCCACCGCACGACTTACAACCCAAAGATGGCTGCCTCCACAGGACCCAAAGATGGCTGCGTCCGCACGACTTACGACCCAAAGATGGCTGCCTCCGCACGACTTACGATGCAAAGATGGCTGCCTTCACATGACTTAAGACCCAAAGATGGCTGCCTCCGCACAACTTATTACGGAAAGATGTCTGCCTCCGCACAACTTACGACCCAAAGATGGCTGCCTCCGCACAACTCATGACCCAAAGATGGCTGCCTCCACACAACTTACGACCCAAAGGTGGCTGCCTATGCATAACTTACGAGCCAAAGATGGATGCCTCCGCACAACTGACGACCCAAAGATGGCTGCCTCCGCACAACTTTTTACGGAAAGATGGCTGCCTCCGCACGACTAACGACCCAAAGATGGCTGCCTCCGCACGACTTACGACCCAAAGATGGCTGCCTCTACACGACTTATCACCCAAAGATGGCTGCCTCCACATGACTTATGACCCAAAGATGGCTGCCTCCACACGACCCAAAGATGGCTGCCTCCGCACGACATATGACCCAAAGATGGCTGCCTCCGCACGACATACGACGCAAGGATGGCTGCCTCCGCATGACTTACGAACCAAAGATGGCTGCCTCCGCACGACTTACGACCCAAAAATGGCTGCCTCCGCACGACTTATGACCCAAAGATGGCTGCCTCCGCACGACCCAAAGATGGCTGCCTTCCCGCGACTTACGACCCAAAGATGGCTACCTCTGCACTACTTACGACCCAAAGATGGCTGCCTCCGCACAACTTATTACGGAAAGATGTCTGCCTCCGCACAACTAACGACCCAAAGATGGCTGCCTCCGCAAGACTCACGACCCAAAGATGGCTGCCTCCAAACGACTTACGACACAAAGGTGGCTGCCTATGCATAACTTACGACCCAAAGATGGATGCCTCCGCATGACTTACGACCCAAAGATGGCTGCCTCCACATGACCTACGATCCAAAGATGGATGCCTCCGCACAACTTACGACCCAAAGATGGCTGCCTCCGCAAAACTTTTTATGGAAAGATGGCTGCCTCCGCACGACTTACGACCCAAAGATGGCTGCCTCCGCACGACTTACGACCCAAAGATGGCTGCCTCCACACGACTTACGTCCCAAAGATGGCTGAATCCGCATGACTTACGACCCAAAGATGGATGCCTCCGCATGATTTATGACCCAAAGATGGCTGCCTCCGCACGACTTACGACCCAAAGATGGCTGCCTCCGCACGACTTATGACCCAAAGATGGCTGCCTCTGCACGACTTGCGACCCAAAGATGTCTGCATCCGCATGACTTACGACCCAAATATGGCTGCCTCCGCATGACTTACGACCCAAAGATGGCTGCCACCGCACGACTTATGACCCAAAGATGGCTACCTCCGCCTGACTTACTACCCAAAGATGGCTGCCTCCGCACGACTTATGACCCAAAGATGGCTGCCTCTGCACAACTTATTACCCAAAGATGGCTGCCTCCGCACGACTTACGACACAAAGATGGCTGCCTCCGCATGACTTACGACCCAAAGATGGCTGCCTCCGCACGACTTATGACCCAAAGATGGCTGCCTCTGCACAACTTATTACCCAAAGATGGCTGCCTCCGCACGACTTACGACCCAAAGATGGCTGCCTCCGCACGACTTACGACCCAGAGATGACTGCCTCCACATGACTTACGACCCAAAGGTGGCTGTCTCCGCACGACTTACGACCCAAAGATGGCTGCCTCCGCATGACTTACGATCCAAAGATGGCTGCCTCCACGCGACTTACGACCCAAAGATGGCTGCCTCCGCACGACTTACGACCCAAAGATGGCTGCCACCGCACGACTTACAACCCAAAGATGGCTGCCTCCACAGGACCCAAAGATGGCTGCATCCGCACGACTTACGACCCAAAGATGGCTGCCTCCGCATGACTTACGATGCAAAGATGGCTGCCTTCACATGACTTAAGACCCAAAGATGGCTGCCTCTGCACAACTTATTACGGAAAGATGTCTGCCTCCGCACAACTTATGACCCAAAGATGGCTGCCTCCGCACGACTTATGACCCAAAGATGGCTGCCTCCGCATGACTTACGACCCAAAGATGGCTGCCTCCACATGACTTACGACTCAAAGATGGCTGCCTCCGCACGACTTACGACGCAAAGATGGCTGCCTCCTCATGACTTACGACCCAAAGATGGCTGCCTCCGCACGACTTACGACCCAAAGATGGCTGCCACCGCACGACTTACGACCCAAAGATGGCTACCTCCGCACGACTTACTACCCAAAGATGGCTGCCTCCGCACGACTTATGACCCAAAGATGGCTGCCTCTGCACAACTTATTACCCAAGGATCGCTGCCTCTGCACGACTTACGACCCAAAGATGGCTGCCTCCACATGACTTACGACCCAAAGATGGCTGCCTCCGCACGACTTATGACCCAAAGATGGCTGCCTCTGCACAACTTATTACCCAAAGATGGCTGCCTCCGCACGACTTACGACCCAAAGATGGCTGCCTCCGCACGACTTACGACCCAAAGATGACTGCCTCCACATGACTTACGACCCAAAGGTGGCTGTCTCCGCACGACTTACGACCCAAAGATGGCTGCCTCCGCATGACTTACGATCCAAAGATGGCTGCCTCCGCACGACTTACGACCCAAAGATGGCTGCCACCGCACGACTTACAACCCAAAGATGGCTGCCTCCACAGGACCCAAAGATGGCTGCATCCGCACGACTTACGACCCAAAGATGGCTGCCTCCGCACGACTTACGACGCAAAGATGGCTGCCTTCACATGACTTAAGACCCAAAGATGGCTGCCTCTGCACAACTTATTACGGAAAGATGTTTGCCTCCGCACAACTTACGACCCAAAGATGGCTGCCTCCGCACGACTTACGACCCAAAGGTGGCTGCCTATGCATAACTTACGACCCAAAGATGGATGCCTCCGCACAACTTACGGCCCAAAGATGGCTGCCTCCGCAAAACTTTTTACGGAAAGATGGCTGCCTCCGCACGACTTACGACCCAAAGATGGCTGCCTCCACACGACTTACGACCCAAAGATGGCTGCCTCCACACGACTTACGACCCAAAGACGGCTGCCTCCACATGACTTACGACCCAAAGATGGCTGCCTCCACACGACCCAAAGATGGCTGCCTCCGCACGACATATGACCCAAAGATGGCTGCCTCCGCAATACTTACGACGCAAAGATGGCTGCCTCCGCATGACTTACGACCCAAAGATGGCTGCCTCCGCACGACTTATGACCCAAAGATGGCTGCCTCCACATGACTTACGACCCAAAGATGGCTGCCTCCGTATGACTTACGACCCAAAGATGGCTGCCTCCGCATGACTTATGACCCAAAGATGGCTGCCTCCGCACGACTTACGACCCAAAGATGACTGCCTTTACATGACTTACGACCCAAAGGTGGCTGTCTCCGCACGACTTACGACCCACAGATGGCTGCCTCCGCATGACTTACGATCCAAAGATGGCTGCCTCCACACGACTTACGACCGAAACATGGCTGCCTCCGCACGACTTACGACCCAAAGATGGCTGCCACCACACGACTTACAACCCAAAGATGGCTGCCTCCACAGGACACAAAGATGGCTGCATCCGCACGACTTACGACCCAAAGATGGCTGCCTCCGCACGACTTACGACGCAAAGATGGCTGCCTTCACATGACTTAAGACCCAAAGATGGCTGCCTCTGCACAACTTATTACGGAAAGATGTCTGCCTCCGCACAACTTACGACCCAAAGATGGCTGCTTCTGCACGACTTATGACCCAAAGATGGCTGCCTCCGCATGACTTACGACCCAAAGATGGCTGCCTCCACATGACTTACGACTCAAAGATGGCTGCCTCCGCACGACTTACGACGCAAAGATGGCTGCCTCCTCATGACTTACGACCCAAAGATGGCTGCCTCCGCACGACTTTCGACCCAAAGATGGCTGCCACCGCACGACTTACGACCCAAAGATGGCTACCTCCGCACGACTTACTACCCAAAGATGGCTGCCTCCGCACGACTTATGACCCAAAGATGGCTGCCTCTGCACAACTTATTACCCAAGGATCGCTGCCTCCGCACGACTTACGACCCAAAGATGGCTGCCTCCGCATGACTTACGACCCAAAGATGGCTGCCTCCGCACGACTTATGACCCAAAGATGGCTGCCTCTGCACAACTTATTACCAAAAGATGGCTGCCTCCGCACGACTTACGACCCAAAGATGGCTGCCTCCGCACGACTTACGACCCAAAGATGACTGCCTCCACATGACTTTCGACCCAAAGGTGGCTGTCTCCGCACGACTTACGACCCAAAGATGGCTGCCTCCGCATGACTTACGATCCAAAGATGGCTGCCTCCACGCGACTTACGACCCAAAGATGGCTGCCTCCGCACGACTTACGACCCAAAGATGGCTGCCACCGCACGACTTACAACCCAAAGATGGCTGCCTCCACAGGACCCAAAGATGGCTGCATCCGCTCGACTTACGACCCAAAGATGGCTGCCTCCGCACGACTTACGACGCAAAGATGGCTGCCTTCACATGACTTAAGACCCAAAGATGGCTGCCTCTGCACAACTTATTACGGAAAGATGTCTGCCTCCGCACAACTTACGACTCAAAGATGGCTGCCTCCGCACGACTTACGACGCAAAGATGGCTGCCTCCTCATGACTTATGACCCAAAGATGGCTGCCTCCGCACGACTTACGACCCAAAGATGGCTGCCACCGCACGACTTACAACCCAAAGATGGCTGCCTCCACAGGACCCAAAGATGGCTGCATCCGCTCGACTTACGACCCAAAGATGGCTGCCTCCGCACGACTTACGACGCAAAGATGGCTGCCTTCACATGACTTAAGACCCAAAGATGGCTGCCTCTGCACAACTTATTACGGAAAGATGTCTGCCTCCGCACAACTTACGACTCAAAGATGGCTGCCTCCGCACGACTTACGACGCAAAGATGGCTGCCTCCTCATGACTTATGACCCAAAGATGGCTGCCTCCGCACGACTTACGACCCAAAGATGGCTGCCACCGCATGACTTACGACCCAAAGATGGCTGCCTCCGCACGACTTACGACCCAAAGATGGCTGCCTCCACACGACTTACGACCCAAAGATGGCTGCCTCCGCATGACTTATGACCCAAAGATGGCTGCCTCCACACGACCCAAAGATGGCTGCCTCCGCACGACATATGACCCAAAGATGGCTGCCTCCGCACGACTTACGACGCAAAGATGGCTGCCTCCACATGACTTATGACCCAAAGATGGCTGCTTCCGCATGACTTACGACCCAAAGATGGCTGCCTCCGCATGGCTTACGACTCAAAGATGGCTGCCTCCGCACGACTTACGACGCAAAGATGGCTGCCTCCTCATGACTTACGACCCAAAGATGGCTGCCTCCACACGACTTACGACCCAAAGATGGCTGCCTCCGCACAACTTACGACCCAAAGATGGCTGCCTCCGCACGACTTACGACCCAAAGATGGCTGGCTCCACACGACTTACGACCCAAAGACGGCTGCCTCCACATGACTTACGACCCAAAGATGGCTGCCTCCACACGACCCAAAGATGGCTGCCTCCGCACGACATATGACCCAAAGATGGCTGCCTCCACATGACTTACGACGCAAAGATGGCTGCCTCCGCATGACTTACGACCCAAAGATGGCTGTCTCCGCACGACTTACGACCCAAAGATGGCTGCCTCCACATGACTTACGATCCAAAGATGGCTACCTCCACATGACTTACGACCCAAAGATGGCTGCGTCCGCACGACTTACGACCCAAAGATGGCTGCCTCCGCACGACTTACGACGCAAAGATGGCTGCCTTCGCATGACTTAAGACCCAAAGATGGCTGCCTCCGCACAACTTATTACGGAAAGATGTCTGCCTCTCGCACAACTTACGACCCAAAGATGGCTGCCTCCGCACGACTCACGACCCAAAGATGGCAGCCTCCACACGACTTACGACCCAAAGGTGGCTGCCTATGTATAACTTACGACCCAAAGATGGCTGCCTCCGCATGACTTACGACCCAAAGATGGCTGCCTCCACATGACCTACGATCCAAAGATGGATGCCTCCGCACAACTTACGACCCAAAGATGGCTGCCTCCGCCCAACTTTTTACGGAAAGATGGCTGCCTCCGCACGACTTACGACCCAAAGATGGCTGCCTCCGCACGACTTACGACGCAAAGATGGCTGCCTCCGCATGACTTACGATCCAAAGATGGCTACCTCCACATGACTTACGACCCAAAGATGGCTGCGTCCGCACGACTTACGACCCAAAGATGGCTGCCTCCGCACAACTTATTACGGAAAGATGTCTGCCTCCGCACAACTTACAACCCAAAGATGGCTACCTCCGCACGACTCACGACCCAAAGATGGCTGCCTCCACACGACTTACGACCCAAAGGTGGCTGCCTATGTATAACTTACGACCCAAAGATGGCTGCCTCCGCATGACTTACGACTCAAAGATGGCTGCCTCCATATGACTTACGACCCAAAGATTGCTGCCTCCGCACGACTTATGACCCAAAGATGGCTGCCTCTGCATGACTTACGACCCAAAGATGGCTGCCTCAGCATGACTTACGACTCAAAGATGGCTGCCTCTGCACGACTTACGACGCAAAGATGGCTGCCTCCTCATGACTTACGACCCAAAGATGGCTGCCTCCGCACGACTTACGACCCAAGGATGGCTGCCACCGCACGACTTAAAACCCAAAGATGGCTGCCTCCACAGGACCCAAATATGGCTACGTCTGCAAGACTTACGACCCAAAGATGGCTGCCTTCACATGACTTAAGACCCAAAGATGGCTGCCTCCGCACAACTTATTACGAAAAGATGTCTGCCTCCGCACAACTTACGACACAAAGATGGCTGCCTCCACACGACTCATGACCCAAAGATGGCTGCCTCCACACGACTTACCACCCAAAGGTGGCTGCCTTCACATGACTTAAGACCCAAAGATGGCTGCCTCCGCACAACTTTTTACGGAAAGATGTCTGCCTCCGCACGACTTACGACCCAAAGATGGCTGCCTCCGCACGACTTACGACCCAAAGATAGCTGCCTCCACACGACTTATGACCCAAAGATGGCTGCCTCCACACGACCTAAAGATGGCTGCCTCCGCACGACATATGACCCAAAGATGGCTGCCTCCGCACGACTTACTACGCAAAGATGGCTGCCTCGGCACGACCTATGACCCAAAGATGGCTGCCTCCGCATGACTTACGACCCAAAGATGGCTGCCTCCTCATGACTTACGACTCAAAGATGGCTGCCACCGCACGACTTACGACGCAAAGATGACTGCCTCCTCATGACTTACGACCCAAAGATGGCTGCCTCCGCACGACTTACGACCCAAAGATGGCTGCCTCCGCATAACTTACGACCCAAAGATGGCTGCCTCCGCACGACTTACGACCCAAAGATGGCTGCCTCCACACGACTTACGACCCAAAGACGGCTGCCTCCACATGACTTACGACCCAAAGATGGCTGCTTTCCACACGACCCAAAGATGGCTGCCTCCGCACGACATATGACCCAAAGATGGCTGCCTCCCCACGACTTACGACGCAAAGATGGCTGCCTCCGCATGACTTACGACCCAAAGATGGCTGCCTCCGCACGACTTACGACCCAAAGATGGCTACCTCCACACGACTTACGACCCAAAGATGGCTGAATCCGCATGACTTACGACCCAAAGATGGATGCCTCTGCATGACTTATGACCCAAAGATGGCTTCCTCCACACGACTTACGACCCAAAGATGGCTGCCTCCGCATGACTTATGACCCAAAGATGGCTGCCTCTGCACGACTTACGACCCAAAGATGTCTGGATCCGCATGACGTACGACCCAAATATGGCTGCCTTTGCATGAATGAAGACCCAAAGATGGCTGCCTCCGCATGACTTACGACCCAAAGATGGCTGCCACCGCACGACTTACGACCCAAAGATGGCTACCTCCGCACGACTTACTACCCAAAGATGGCTGCCTCCGCACGACTTTTGACCCAAAGATGGCTGCCTCTGCACAACTTATTACCCAAAGATGGCTGCCTCCACACGACTTACGACCCAAAGATGGCTGCCTCCGTATGACTTACGACCCAAAGATGGCTGCCTCCGCACGACTTATGACCCAAAGATGGCTGCCTCTGCATGACTTACGATCCAAAGATGGCTGCCTCCGCATGACTTACGACTCAAAGATGGCTGCCTCCGCACGACTTACGACGCAAAGATGGCTGCCTCCTCATGACTTACGACCCAAAGATGGCTGCCTCCACACGACCCAAAGATGGCTGCCTCCACACGACATATGACCCAAAGATGGCTGCCTCCGCACAACTTACGACGCAAAGATGGCTGCCTCCGCATGACTTACGACCCAAAGATGGCTGTCTCCGCACGACTTACGACCCAAAGATGGCTGCCTCCGCATGACTTACGATCCAAAGATGGCTACCTCCACATGACTTACGACCCAAAGATGGCTGCGTCCGCACGACTTACGACCCAAAGATGGCTGCCTCCGCACGACTTACGACGCAAAGATGGCAGCCTCCGCATGACTTACGATCCAAAGATGGCTACCTCCACATGACTTACGACCCAAAGATGGCTGCGTCCGCACGACTTACGACCCAAAGATGGCTGCCTCCGCACAACTTATTACGGAAAGATGTCTGCCTCCGCACAACTTACAACCCAAAGATGGCTACCTCCGCACGACTCACGACCCAAAGATGGCTGCCTCCACACGACTTACGACCCAAAGGTGTCTGCCTCCACATGACCTACGATCCAAAGATGGATGCCTCCCCACAACTTACGACCCAAAGATGGCTGCCTCCGCACAACTTTTTACGGAAAGATGGCTGCCTCTGCACGTCTTACGACCCAAAGATGGCTGCCTCCTCACGACTTACGACCCAAAGATGGCTACCTCCACACGACTTACGACCCAAAGATGGCTGAATCCGCATGACTTACGACCCAAAGATGGATGCGTCCGCATGACTTATGACCCAAAGATGGCTTCCTCCGCACGACTTACGACCCAAAGATGGCTGCCTCCGCACGACTTATGACCCAAAGATGGCTGCCTCTGCACGACTTTTGACCCAAAGATGTCTGCATCCGCATGACTTACGACCCAAATATGGCTGCCTCTGCATGAATTAAGACCCAAAGATGGCTGCCTCCACACGACTTACGACGCAAAGATGGCTGCCTCCGCATGACTTACGACCCAAAGATGGCTGCCACCGCACGACTTACGACCCAAAGATGGCTACCTCCGCACGACTTACTACCCAAAGATGGCTGCCTCCGCACGACTTATGACCCAAAGATGGCTGCCTCTGCACAACTTATTACCCAAAGATGGCTGCCTCCACACGACTTACGAGCCAAAGATGGCTGCCTCCGTTTGACTTACGACCCAAAGATGGCTGCCTCCGCACGACTTATGAACCAAAGATGGCTGCCTCCGCATGACTTACGACCCAAAGATGGCTGCCTCCGCATGACTTACGACTCAAAGATGGCTGCCTCCGCACGACTTACGACGCAAAGATGGCTGCCTCCTCATGACTTACGACCCAAAGATGGCTGCCTCCACACGACTTACGACCCAAAGATGGCTGCCACCGCATGACTTACAACCCAAAGATGGCTGCCTCCACAGGACCCAAAGATGGCTGCGTCTGCACGACTTACGACCCAAAGATGGCTGCCTCCGCACGACTTACGACCCAAAGATGGCTGCCTCCACACGACTTACGACCCAAAGATGGCTGCGTCCACACGACCCAAAGATGGCTGCCTCCGCACGACATATGACCCAAAGATGGCTGCCTCCGCACGACTTACGACGCAAAGATGGCTGCCTCCACACGACTTATGAACCAAAGATGGCTGCTTCCGCATGACTTACGACCCAAAGATGGCTGCCTCCGCATGACTTACGACTCAAAGATGGCTGCCTCCGCACGACTTACGACGCAAAGATGGCTGCCTCCTCATGACTTACGACCCAAAGATGGCTGCCTCCGCACGACTTACGACCCAAAGATGGCTGCCTCCGCACAACTTACGACCCAAAGATGGCTGCCTCCGCACGACTTACGACCCAAAGATGGCTGCCTCCACACGACTTACGACCCAAAGACGGCTGCCTCCACATGACTTACGACCCAAAGATGGCTGCCTCCACACGACCCAAAGATGGCTGCCTCCGCACGACACATGACCCAAAGATGGCTGCCTCCACATGACTTACGACGCAAAGATGGCTGCCTCCGCATGACTTACGACCCAAAGATGGCTGTCTCCGCACGACTTACGACCCAAAGATGGCTGCCTCCACATGACTTACGATCCAAAGATGGCTACCTCCACATGACTTACGACCCAAAGATGGCTGCGTCCGCACGACTTACGACCCAAAGATGGCTGCCTCCGCACGACTTACGACGCAAAGATGGCTGCCTTCGCATGACTTAAGACCCAAAGATGGCTGCCTCCGCACAACTTATTACGGAAAGATGTCTGCCTCTCGCACAACTTACGACCCAAAGATGGCTGCCTCCGCACGACTCACGACCCAAAGATGGCAGCCTCCACACGACTTACGACCCAAAGGTGGCTGCCTGTGCATAACTTACGACCCAAAGATGGATGCCTCCACATGACTTACGACCCAAAGATGGCTGCCTCCACATGACCTACGATCCAAAGATGGATGCCTCCGCACAACTTACGACCCAAAGATGGCTGCCTCCGCCCAACTTTTTACGGAAAGATGGCTGCCTCCGCACGACTTACGACCCAAAGATGGCTGCCTCCGCACGACTTACGACGCAAAGATGGCTGCCTCCGCATGACTTACGATCCAAAGATGGCTACCTCCACATGACTTACGACCCAAAGATGGCTGAGTCCGCACGACTTACGACCCAAAGATGGCTGCCTCCGCACAACTTATTACGGAAAGATGTCTGCCTCCGCACAACTTACAACCCAAAGATGGCTACCTCCGCACGACTCACGACCCAAAGATGGCTGCCTCCACACGACTTACGACCCAAAGGTGTCTGCCTATGTATAACTTACGACCCAAAGATGGCTGCCTCCGCATGACTTACGACTCAAAGATGGCTGCCTCCGCACGACTTACGACGCAAAGATGGCTGCCTCCTCATGACTTACGACCCAAAGATGGCTGCCACCGCACGACTCATGACCCAAAGATGGCTGCCTCTGCACGACTTACGACCCAAAGATGGCTGCCTCCACAGGACCCAAAGATGGCTGCGTCCGCATGACTTACGACCCAAAGATGGCTGCCTCCGCATGACTTACGACGCAAAGATGGCTGCCTTCACATGACTTAAGACCCAAAGATGGCTGCCTCCGCACAACTTATTACGGAAAGATGTCTGCCTCCGCACAACTTACGACCTAAAGATGGCTGCCTCCACACGACTTACGACCCAAAGGTGGCTGCCTATGCATAACTTACGACCCAAAGATGGATGCCTCTGCACAACTTACGACCCAAAGATGGCTGCCTCCGCATGACTTATGACCCAAAGATGGCTTCCTCCGCACGACTTACGACCCAAAGATGGCTGCCTCCGCACGACTCATGACCCAAAGATGGCTGCCTCTGCACGACTTACGACCCAAAGATGTCTGCATCCGCATGACTTACGACCCAAATATGGCTGCCTCTGCATGAATTAAGACCCAAAGATGGCTGCCTCCACACGACTTACGACGCAAAGATGGCTGCCTCCGCATGACTTACGACCCAAAGATGGCTGCCACCGCACGACTTACGACCCAAAGATGGCTACCTCCGCACGACTTACTACCCAAAGATGGCTGCCTCCGCACGACTTATGACCCAAAGATGGCTGCCTCTGCACAACTTATTACCCAAAGATGGCTGCCTCCACACGACTTACGACCCAAAGATGGCTGCCTCCGTATGACTTACGACCCAAAGATGGCTGCCTCCGCACGACTTACGACCCAAAGATGGCTGCCTCCGCATGACTTACGACCCAAAGATGGCTGCCTCCGCATGACTTACGACTCAAAGATGGCTGCCTCCGCACGACTTACGACGCAAAGATGGCTGCCTCCTCATGACTTACGACCCAAAGATGGCTGCCTCCGCACGACTTATGACCCAAAGATGGCTGCCACCGCACGACTTACAACCCAAAGATGGCTACCTCCACAGGACCCAAAGATGGCTGCGTCCGCACGACTTACAACCCAAAGATGGCTGCCTCCGCACGACTTACGATGCAAAGATGGCTGCCTTCACATGACTTAAGACCCAAAGATGGCTGCCTCCGCACAACTTATTACGGAAAGATGTCTGCCTCGGCACAACTTACGACCCAAAGATGGCTGCCTCCACATGACTTACGACCCAAAGGTGGCTGCCTATGCATAACTTACGACCCAAAGATGGATGCCTCTGCACAACTTACGACCCAAAGATGGCTGCCTCCGCACAACTTTTTACGGAAAGATGGCTGCCTCTGCACGACTTACGACCCAAAGATGGCTGCCTCCGCACGACTTACGACCCAAAGATGGCTGCCTCCACACGACTTACGACCCAAAAATGGCTGCCTCCACATGACTTATGACCAAAAGATGGCTGCCTCCACACGACCCAAAGATGGCTGCCTCCGCACGACATATGACCCAAAGATGGTTGCCTCCGCACGACTTACGACGCAAAGATGGCTGCCTCCGCATGACTTACGACCCAAAGATGGCTGTCTCCGCACGACTTACGACCCAAAGATGGCTGAATCCGCATGACTTACGACCCAAAGATGGATGCCTCCGCATGACTTATGACCCAAAGATGGCTTCCTCCGCACGACTTACGACCCAAAGATGGCTGCCTCCGCACGACTTATGACCCAAAGATGGCTGCCTCTGCACGACTTACGACCCAAAGATGGCTGCCACCGCACGACTTACAACCCAAAGATGGCTGCCTCCACAGGACCCAAAGATGGCTGCGTCCGCACGACTTACGACCCAAAGATGGCTGCCTCCGCACGACTTACGATGCAAAGATGGCTGCCTTCACATGACTTAAGACCCAAAGATGGCTGCCTCCGCACAACTTATGACGGAAAGATGTCTGCCTCCGCACAACTTACGACCCAAAGATGGCTGCCTCCACACGACTTACGACCCAAAGGTGGCTGCCTATGCATAACTTACGACCCAAAGATGGATGCCTCTGCACAACTTACGACCCAAAGATGGCTGCCTCCGCACAACTTTTTACGGAAAGATGGCTGCCTCCGCACGACTTACGACCCAAAGATGGCTGCCTCCACACGACTTACGACCCAAAGATGGCTGCCTCCACCCGACTTACGACCCAAAGATGGCTGCCTCCACATGACTTATGACCCAAAGATGGCTGCATCCACACGACCCAAAGATGGCTGCCTCCGCACGACATATGACCCAAAGATGGTTGCCTCCGCACGACTTACGACACAAAGATGGCTGCCTCCGCATGACTTACGACCCAAAGATGGCTGTCTCCGCACGACTTACGACCCAAAGATGGCTGCCTCCGCATGACTTACGATCCAAAGATGGCTGCCTCCACATGACTTACGACCCAAAGATTGCTGCGTCCGCACGACTTACGACCCAAAGATGGCTGCCTCCGCAAGACTTACGACGCAAAGATGGCTGCCTTCACATGACTTAAGACCCAAAGATGGCTGCCTCCGCACAACTTATTACGGAAAGATGTCTGCCTCCGCACAACTTACGACCCAAAGATGGCTGCCTCCGCACGACTCACGACCCAAAGATGGCTGCCTCCACACAACTTACGACCCAAAGGTGGCTGCCTATGCATAACTTACGACCCAAAGATGGATGCCTCCGCATGACTTACGACCCAAAGATGGCTGCCTCCACATGACCTACGATCCAAAGATGGATGCCTCCGCACAACTTACGACCCAAAGATGGCTGCCTCTGCACAACTTTTTATGGAAAGATGGCTGCCTCCGCAAGACTTACGACCCAAAGATGGCTGCCTCCGCACGACTTACGACCCAAAGATGGCTACCTCCACACGACTTACGACCCAAAGATGGCTGAATCCGCATGACTTACGACCCAAAGATGGATGCCTCCGCATGACTTATGACCCAAAGATGGCTTCCTCCGCACGACTTATGACCCAAAGATGGCTGCCTCCGCACGACTTATGACCCAAAGATGGCTGCCTCTGCACGACTTACGACCCAAAGATGTCTGCATCCGCATGACTTACGACCCAAATATGGCTGCCTCTGCATGAATTAAGACCCAAAGATGGCTGCCTCCGCACGACTTACGACGCAAAGATGGCTGCCTCCGCATGACTTACGACCCAAAGATGGCTGTCACCGCACGACTTACTACCCAAAGATGGCTGCCTCCACACGACTTATGACCCAAAGATGACTGCCTCTGCACAACTTATTACCCAAAGATGGCTGCCTCCACACGACTTACGACCCAAAGATGGCTGCCTCCGTATGACTTACGACCCAAAGATGGCTGCCTCCGCACGACTTATGACCCAAAGATGGCTGCCTCCGCATGACTTACGACCCAAAGATGGCTGCCTCCGCATGACTTACGACGCAAAGATGGCTGCCTCCTCATGACTTACGACCCAAAGATGGCTGCCTCCGCACGACTTACGACCCAAAGATGGCTGCCACCGCACGACTTACAACTCAAAGATGGCTGCCTCCACAGGACCCAAAGATGGCTGCGTCCGCACGACTTACGACCCAAAGATGGCTGCCTCCGCACGACTTACGACGCAAAGATGGCTGCCTTCACATGACTTAACACCCAAAGATGGCTGCCTCCGCACAACTTATTACGGAAAGATGTCTGCCTCCGCACAACTTGCGACCCAAAGATGGCTGCCTCCGCACAACTCATGACCCAAAGGTGGCTGCCTATGCATAACTTACGACCCAAAGATGGATGCCTCCGCACAACTTACGACCCAAATATGGCTGCCTCCGCACAACTTTTTACGGAAAGATGGCTGCCTCCGCACGACTTACGACCCAAAGATAGCTGCCTCCGCACGACTTACGACCCAAAGATGGCTGCCTCTACATGACTTACGACCCAAAGATGGCTGCCTCCACATGACTTATGACCCAAAGATGGCTGCCTCCACACGACCCAAAGATGGCTGCCTCCGCACGACATATGACCCAAAGATGGCTGCCTCCGCACGACTTACGATGCAAAGATGGCTGCCTCCGCATGACTTACGAACCAAAGATGGTGTGCCTCCGCACAACTTACGACCCAAAGATGGCTGCCTCCGCACGACTTATGACCCAAAGATGGCTGCCTCCGCACGACCCAAAGATGGCTGCCTTCCCGCGACTTACGACCCAAAGATGGCTACCTCCGCACTACTTACAACCCAAAGATGGCTGCCTCCGCACAACTTATTACGGAAAGATGTCTGCCTCCGCACAACTAACGACCCAAAGATGGCTGCCTCCGCACGACTCACGACCCAAAGATGGCTGCCTCCACACGACTTACGACCCAAAGGTGGCTGCCTATGCATAACTTACGACCCAAAGATGGCTGCCTCCGCATGACTTACGACCCAAAGATGGCTGCCTCCACACGACTTACGTCCCAAAGATGGCTGAATCCGCATGACTTACGACCCAAAGATGGATGCCGCCGCATGACTTATAACCCAAAGATGGCTGCCTCCGCACGACTTACGACCCAAAGATGGCTGCCTCCGCACGACTTATGACCCAAAGATGGCTGCCTCTGCACGACTTTCGACCCAAAGATGTCTACATCCGCATGACTTACGACCCAAATATGGCTGCCTCCGCATGACTTACGACCCAAAGATGGCTGCCACCGCACGACTTACGACCCAAAGATGGCTACCTCCGCACGACTTACTACCCAAAGATGGCTGCCTCCGCACGACTTATGACTCAAAGATGGCTGCCTCTGCACAACTTACTACCCAAAGATGGCTGCCTCCGCACGACTTACGACCCAAAGATGGCTGCCTCCGCATGACTTACGACCCAAAGATGGCTGCCTCCGCACGACTTATGACCCAAAGATGGCTGCCTCTGCACAACATATTACCCAAAGATGGCTGCCTCCGCACGACTTACGACCCAAAGATGGCTGCCTCCGCACGACTTACGACCCAAAGATGACTGCCTCCACATGACTTACGACCCAAAGGTGGCTGTCTCCGCACGACTTACGACCCAAAGATGGATGCCTCCGCATGACTTACGATCCAAAGATGGCTGCCTCCACACTACTTACGACCCAAAGATGGCTGCCTCCGCACGACTTACGACCCAAAGATGGCTGCCACCGCACGACTTACAACCCAAAGATGGCTGCCTCCACTGGACCCAAAGATGGCTGCATCCGCACGACTTACGACCCAAAGATGGCTGCCTCCGCACGACTTACGACGCAAAGATGGCTGCCTTCACATGACTTAAGACCCAAAGATGGCTGCCTCTGCACAACTTATTACGGAAAAATGTCTGCCTCCGCACAACTTACGACCCAAAGATGGCTGCCTCCGCACGACTTATGACCCAAGGATGGCTGCCTCCGCATGACTTACGACCCAAAGATGGCTGCCTCCACATGACTTATGACTCAAAGATGGCTGCCTCCGCACGACTTACGACGCAAAGATGGTTGCCTCCTCATGACTTACGACCCAAAGATGGCTGCCTCCGCACGACTTACGACCCAAAGATGGCTGCCACCGCACGACTTACAACCCAAAGATGGCTGCCTCCACACGACCCAAAGATGGCTGCGTCCGCACGACTTACGACCCAAAGATGGCTGCCTCCGCACGACTTACGATGCAAAGATGGCTGCCTTCACATGACTTAAGACCCAAAGATGGCTGCCTCCGCACAACTTATTACGGAAAGATGTCTGCCTCCGCACAACTTACGACCCAAAGATGGCTGCCTCCGCACAACTCATGACCCAAAGATGGCTGCCTCCACACGACTTACGACCCAAAGGTGGCTGCCTATGCATAACTTACGACCCAAAGATGGATGCCTCCGCACAACTGACGACCCAAAGATGGCTGCCTCCGCACAACTTTTTACGGAAAGATGGCTGCCTCCGCACGACTAACGACCCAAAGATGGCTGCCTCCGCACGACTTACGACCCAAAGATGGCTGCCTCTACACGACTTATCACCCAAAGATGGCTGCCTCCACATGACTTATGACCCAAAGATGGCTGCCTCCACACGACCCAAAGATGGCTGCCTCCGCACGACATATGACCCAAAGATGGCTGCCTCCGCACGACATACGACGCAAAGATGGCTGCCTCCGCATGACTTACGAACCAAAGATGGCTGCCTCCGCACGACTTACGACCCAAAAATGGCTGCCTCCGCACGACTTATGACCCAAAGATGGCTGCCTCCGCACGACCCAAAGATGGCTGCCTTCCCGCGACTTACGACCCAAAGATGGCTACCTCCGCACTACTTACAACCCAAAGATGGCTGCCTCCGCACAACTTATTACGGAAAGATGTCTGCCTCCGCACAACTTACGACCCAAAGATGGCTGCCTCCGCACGACTTACGACCCAAAGATGACTGCCTCCACATGACTTACGACCCAAAGGTGGCTGTCTCCGCACGACTTACGACCCAAAGATGGCTGCCTCCGCATGACTTACGATCCAAAGATGGCTGCCTCCACGCGACTTACGACCCAAAGATGGCTGCCTCCACACGACCCAAAGATGGCTGCGTCCGCACGACTTACGACCCAAAGATGGCTGCCTCCGCACGACTTACGATGCAAAGATGGCTGCCTTCACATGACTTAAAACCCAAAGATGGCTGCCTCCGCACAACTTATTACGGAAAGATGTCTGCCTCCGCACAACTTACGACCCAAAGATGGCTGCCTCCGCACGACTTACGACCCAAAGATGACTGCCTCCACATGACTTACGACCCAAAGGTGGCTGTCTCCGCACGACTTACGACCCAAAGATGGCTGCCTCCGCATGACTTACGATCCAAAGATGGCTGCCTCCACGCGACTTACGACCCAAAGATGGCTGCCACCGCACGACTTACGACCCAAAGATGGCTGCCTCCGCACGACTTACGACCCAAAGATGGCTGCCACCGCACGACTTACAACCCAAAGATGGCTGCCTCCACACGACTTACGACCCAAAGATGGCTGCCTCCGCACGACTTACGACCCAAAGATGGCTGCCACCGCACGACTTACAACCCAAAGATGGCTGCCTCCACTGGACCCAAAGATGGCTGCATCCGCACGACTTACGACCCAAAGATGGCTGCCTCCGCACGACTTACGACGCAAAGATGGCTGCCTTCACATGACTTAAGACCCAAAGATGGCTGCCTCTGCACAACTTATTACGGAAAAATGTCTGCCTCCGCACAACTTACGACCCAAAGATGGCTGCCTCCGCACGACTTATGACCCAAGGATGGCTGCCTCCGCATGACTTACGACCCAAAGATGGCTGCCTCCACATGACTTATGACTCAAAGATGGCTGCCTCCGCACGACTTACGACGCAAAGATGGTTGCCTCCTCATGACTTACGACCCAAAGATGGCTGCCTCCGCACGACTTACGACCCAAAGATGGCTGCCACCGCACGACTTACAACCCAAAGATGGCTGCCTCCACACGACCCAAAGATGGCTGCGTCCGCACGACTTACGACCCAAAGATGGCTGCCTCCGCACGACTTACGATGCAAAGATGGCTGCCTTCACATGACTTAAGACCCAAAGATGGCTGCCTCCGCACAACTTATTACGGAAAGATGTCTGCCTCCGCACAACTTACGACCCAAAGATGGCTGCCTCCGCACAACTCATGACCCAAAGATGGCTGCCTCCACACGACTTACGACCCAAAGGTGGCTGCCTATGCATAACTTACGACCCAAAGATGGATGCCTCCGCACAACTGACGACCCAAAGATGGCTGCCTCCGCACAACTTTTTACGGAAAGATGGCTGCCTCCGCACGACTAACGACCCAAAGATGGCTGCCTCCGCACGACTTACGACCCAAAGATGGCTGCCTCTACACGACTTATCACCCAAAGATGGCTGCCTCCACATGACTTATGACCCAAAGATGGCTGCCTCCACACGACCCAAAGATGGCTGCCTCCGCACGACATATGACCCAAAGATGGCTGCCTCCGCACGACATACGACGCAAAGATGGCTGCCTCCGCATGACTTACGAACCAAAGATGGCTGCCTCCGCACGACTTACGACCCAAAAATGGCTGCCTCCGCACGACTTATGACCCAAAGATGGCTGCCTCCGCACGACCCAAAGATGGCTGCCTTCCCGCGACTTACGACCCAAAGATGGCTACCTCCGCACTACTTACAACCCAAAGATGGCTGCCTCCGCACAACTTATTACGGAAAGATGTCTGCCTCCGCACAACTAACGACCCAAAGATGGCTGCCTCCGCACGACTCACGACCCAAAGATGGCTGCCTCCACACGAATTACGACCCAAAGGTGGCTGCCTATGCATAACTTACGACCCAAAGATGGATGCCTCCGCATGACTTACGACCCAAAGATGGCTGCCTCCACATGACCTACGATCCAAAGATGGATGCCTCCGCACAACTTACGACCCAAAGATGGCTGCCTCCGCACAACTTTTTACGGAAAGATGGCTGCCTCCGTACGACTTACGACCCAAAGATGGCTGCCTCCGCATGACTTACGACCCAAAGATGGCTGCCTCCACACGACTTACGTCCCAAAGATGGCTGAATCCGCATGACTTACGACCCAAAGATGGATGCCGCCGCATGACTTATAACCCAAAGATGGCTGCCTCCGCACGACTTACGACCCAAAGATGGCTGCCTCCGCACGACTTATGACCCAAAGATGGCTGCCTCTGCACGACTTTCGACCCAAAGATGTCTACATCCGCATGACTTACGACCCAAATATGGCTGCCTCCGCATGACTTACGACCCAAAGATGGCTGCCACCGCACGACTTACGACCCAAAGATGGCTACCTCCGCACGACTTACTACCCAAAGATGGCTGCCTCCGCACGACTTATGACTCAAAGATGGCTGCCTCTGCACAACTTACTACCCAAAGATGGCTGCCTCCGCACGACTTACGACCCAAAGATGGCTGCCTCCGCATGACTTGCGACCCAAAGATGGCTGCCTCCGCACGACTTATGACCCAAAGATGGCTGCCTCTGCACAACATATTACCCAAAGATGGCTGCCTCCGCACGACTTACGACCCAAAGATGGCTGCCTCCGCACAACTTACGACCCAAAGATGACTGCCTCCACATGACTTACGACCCAAAGGTGGCTGTCTCCGCACGACTTACGACCCAAAGATGGATGCCTCCGCACGACTTATGACCCAAGGATGGCTGCCTCCGCATGACTTACGACCCAAAGATGGCTGCCTCCACATGACTTATGACTCAAAGATGGCTGCCTCCGCACGACTTACGACGCAAAGATGGTTGCCTCCTCATGACTTACGACCCAAAGATGGCTGCCTCCGCACGACTTACGACCCAAAGATGGCTGCCACCGCACGACTTACAACCCAAAGATGGCTGCCTCCACACGACCCAAAGATGGCTGCGTCCGCACGACTTACGACCCAAAGATGGCTGCCTCCGCACGACTTACGATGCAAAGATGGCTGCCTTCACATGACTTAAAACCCAAAGATGGCTGCCTCCGCACAACTTATTACGGAAAGATGTCTGCCTCCGCACAACTTACGACCCAAAGATGGCTGCCTCCGCACGACTTACGACCCAAAGATGACTGCCTCCATATGACTTACGACCCAAAGGTGGCTGCCTCCGCACGACTTACGATGCAAAGATGGCTGCCTTCACATGACTTAAAACCCAAAGATGGCTGCCTCCGCGCAACTTATTACGGAAAGATGTCTGCCTCCGCACAACTTACGACCCAAAGATGGCTGCCTCCGCACGACTTACGACCCAAAGATGACTGCCTCCACATGACTTACGACCCAAAGGTGGCTGTCTCCGCACGACTTACGACCCAAAGATGGCTGCCTCCGCATGACTTACGATCCAAAGATGGCTGCCTCCACGCGACTTACAACCCAAAGATGGCTGCCTCCACAGGACCCAAAGATGGCTGCATCCGCACGACTTACGACCCAAAGATGGCTGCCTCCGCACGACTTACGACCCAAAGATGGCTGCCACCGCACGACTTACAACCCAAAGATGGCTGCCTCCACTGGACCCAAAGATGGCTGCATCCGCACGACTTACGACCCAAAGATGGCTGCCTCCGCACGACTTACGACGCAAAGATGGCTGCCTTCACATGACTTAAGACCCAAAGATGGCTGCCTCTGCACAACTTATTACGGAAAAATGTCTGCCTCCGCACAACTTACGACCCAAAGATGGCTGCCTCCGCACGACTTATGACCCAAGGATGGCTGCCTCCGCATGACTTACGACCCAAAGATGGCTGCCTCCACATGACTTATGACTCAAAGATGGCTGCCTCCGCACGACTTACGACGCAAAGATGGTTGCCTCCTCATGACTTACGACCCAAAGATGGCTGCCTCCGCACGACTTACGACCCAAAGATGGCTGCCACCGCACGACTTACAACCCAAAGATGGCTGCCTCCACACGACCCAAAGATGGCTGCATCCGCACGACTTACGACCCAAAGATGGCTGCCTCCGCACGACTTACGATGCAAAGATGGCTGCCTTCACATGACTTAAAACCCAAAGATGGCTGCCTCCGCACAACTTATTACGGAAAGATGTCTGCCTCCGCACAACTTACGACCCAAAGATGGCTGCCTCCGCACGACTTACGACCCAAAGATGACTGCCTCCACATGACTTACGACCCAAAGGTGGCTGTCTCCGCACGACTTACGACCCAAAGATGGCTGCCTCCGCATGACTTACGATCCAAAGATGGCTGCCTCCACGCGACTTACGACCCAAAGATGGCTGCCTCCGCACGACTTACGACCCAAAGATGGCTGCCACCGCACGACTTACAACCCAAAGATGGCTGCCTCCACAGGACCCAAAGATGGCTGCATCCGCACGACTTACGACCCAAAGATGGCTGCCTCCGCACGACTTACGATGCAAAGATGGCTGCCTTCACATGACTTAAGACCCAAAGATGGCTGCCTCTGCACAACTTATTACGGAAAGATGTCTGCCTCCGCACAACTTATGACCCAAAGATGGCTGCCTCCGCACGACTTATGACCCAAAGATGGCTGCCTCCGCATGACTTACGACCCAAAGATGGCTGCCTCCACATGACTTACGACTCAAAGATGGCTGCCTCCGCACGACTTACGACGCAAAGATGGCTGCCTCCTCATGACTTACGACCCAAAGATGGCTGCCTCCGCACGACTTACGACCCAAAGATGGCTGCCACCGCACGACTTACGACCCAAAGATGGCTACCTCCACACGACTTACTACCCAAAGATGGCTGCCTCCGCACGACTTATGACCCAAAGATGGCTGCCTCTGCACAACTTATTACCCAAGGATCGCTGCCTTCGCACGACTTACGACCCAAAGATGGCTGCCTCCACATGACTTACGACCCAAAGATGGCTGCCTCCGCACGACTTATGACCCAAAGATGGCTGCCTCTGCACAACTTATTACCCAAAGATGGCTGCCTCCGCACGACTTACGACCCAAAGATGGCTGCCTCCGCACGACTTACGACCCAAAGATGACTGCCTCCACATGACTTACGACCCAAAGGTGGCTGTCTCCGCACGACTTACGACCCAAAGATGGCTGCCTCCGCATGACTTACGATCCAAAGATGGCTGCCTCCACACGACTTACGACCCAAAGATGGCTGCCTCTGCACGACTTACGACCCAAAGATGGCTGCCACCGCACGACTTACAACCCAAAGATGGCTGCCTCCACTGGACCCAAAGATGGCTGCATCCGCACGACTTACGACCCAAAGATGGCTGCCTCCGCACGACTTACGATGCAAAGATGGCTGCCTTCACATGACTTAAGACCCAAAGATGGCTGCCTCTGCACAACTTATTACGGAAAGATGTCTGCCTCCGCACAACTTATGACCCAAAGATGGCTGCCTCCGCACGACTTATGACCCAAAGATGGCTGCCTCCGCATGACTTACGACCCAAAGATGGCTGCCTCCACATGACTTACGACTCAAAGATGGCTGCCTCCGCACGACTTACGACGCAAAGATGGCTGCCTCCTCATGACTTACGACCCAAAGATGGCTGCCTCCGCACGACTTACGACCCAAAGATGGCTGCCACCGCACGACTTACGACCCAAAGATGGCTACCTCCACACGACTTACTACCCAAAGATGGCTGCCTCCGCACGACTTATGACCCAAAGATGGCTGCCTCTGCACAACTTATTACCCAAGGATCGCTGCCTTCGCACGACTTACGACCCAAAGATGGCTGCCTCCACATGACTTACGACCCAAAGATGGCTGCCTCCGCACGACTTATGACCCAAAGATGGCTGCCTCTGCACAACTTATTACCCAAAGATGGCTGCCTCCGCACGACTTACGACCCAAAGATGGCTGCCTCCGCACGACTTACGACCCAAAGATGACTGCCTCCACATGACTTACGACCCAAAGGTGGCTGTCTCCGCACGACTTACGACCCAAAGATGGCTGCCTCCGCATGACTTACGATCCAAAGATGGCTGCCTCCACACGACTTACGACCCAAAGATGGCTGCCTCTGCACGACTTACGACCCAAAGATGGCTGCCACCGCACGACTTACAACCCAAAGATGGCTGCCTCCACTGGACCCAAAGATGGCTGCATCCGCACGACTTACGACCCAAAGATGGCTGCCTCCGCACGACTTACGATGCAAAGATGGCTGCCTTCACATGACTTAAGACCCAAAGATGGCTGCCTCTGCACAACTTATTACGGAAAGATGTCTGCCTCCGCACAACTTATGACCCAAAGATGGCTGCCTCCGCACGACTTATGACCCAAAGATGGCTGCCTCCGCATGACTTACGACCCAAAGATGGCTGCCTCCACATGACGTACGACTCAAAGATGGCTGCCTCCGCACGACTTACGACGCAAAGATGGCTGCCTCCTCATGACTTACGACCCAAAGATGGCTGCCTCCGCACGACTTACGACCCAAAGATGGCTGCCACCGCACGACTTACGACCCAAAGATGGCTACCTCCACACGACTTACTACCCAAAGATGGCTGCCTCCGCACGACTTATGACCCAAAGATGGCTGCCTCTGCACAACTTATTACCCAAGGATCGCTGCCTTCGCACGACTTACGACCCAAAGATGGCTGCCTCCACATGACTTACGACCCAAAGATGGCTGCCTCCGCACGACTTATGACCCAAAGATGGCTGCCTCTGCACAACTTATTACCCAAAGATGGCTGCCTCCGCACGACTTACGACCCAAAGATGGCTGCCTCCGCACGACTTACGACCCAAAGATGACTGCCTCCACATGACTTACGACCCAAAGGTGGCTGTCTCCGCACGACTTACGACCCAAAGATGGCTGCCTCCGCATGACTTACGATCCAAAGATGGCTGCCTCCACACGACTTACGACCCAAAGATGGCTGCCTCTGCACGACTTACGACCCAAAGATGGCTGCCACCGCACGACTTACAACCCAAAGATGGCTGCCTCCACTGGACCCAAAGATGGCTGCATCCGCACGACTTACGACCCAAAGATGGCTGCCTCCGCACGACTTACGACGCAAAGATGGCTGCCTTCACATGACTTAAGACCCAAAGATGGCTGCCTCTGCACAACTTATTACGGAAAAATGTCTGCCTCCGCACAACTTACGACCCAAAGATGGCTGCCTCCGCACGACTTATGACCCAAGGATGGCTGCCTCCGCATGACTTACGACCCAAAGATGGCTGCCTCCACATGACTTATGACTCAAAGATGGCTGCCTCCGCACGACTTACGACGCAAAGATGGTTGCCTCCTCATGACTTACGACCCAAAGATGGCTGCCTCCGCACGACTTACGACCCAAAGATGGCTGCCACCGCACGACTTACAACCCAAAGATGGCTGCCTCCACAGGACCCAAAGATGGCTGCGTCCGCACGACTTACGACCCAAAGATGGCTGCCTCCGCACGACTTACGATGCAAAGATGGCTGCCTTCACATGACTTAAGACCCAAAGATGGCTGCCTCCGCACAACTTATTACGGAAAGATGTCTGCCTCCGCACAACTTACGACCCAAAGATGGCTGCCTCCGCACAACTCATGACCCAAAGATGGCTGCCTCCACACGACTTACGACCCAAAGGTGGCTGCCTATGCATAACTTACGACCCAAAGATGGATGCCTCCGCACAACTGACAACCCAAAGATGGCTGCCTCCGCACAACTTTTTACGGAAAGATGGCTGCCTCCGCACGACTAACGACCCAAAGATGGCTGCCTCCGCACGACTTACGACCCAAAGATGGCTGCCTCTACACGACTTATCACCCAAAGATGGCTGCCTCCACATGACTTATGACCCAAAGATGGCTGCCTCCACACGACCCAAAGATGGCTGCCTCCGCACGACATATGACCCAAAGATGGCTGCCTCCGCACGACATACGACGCAAAGATGGCTGCCTCCGCATGACTTACGAACCAAAGATGGCTGCCTCCGCACGACTTACGACCCAAAAATGGCTGCCTCCGCACGACTTATGACCCAAAGATGGCTGCCTCCGCACGACCCAAAGATGGCTGCCTTCCCGCGACTTACGACCCAAAGATGGCTACCTCTGCACTACTTACGACCCAAAGATGGCTGCCTCCGCACAACTTATTACGGAAAGATGTCTGCCTCCGCACAACTAACGACCCAAAGATGGCTGCCTCCGCAAGACTCACGACCCAAAGATGGCTGCCTCCACACGACTTACGACACAAAGGTCGCTGCCTATGCATAACTTACGACCCAAAGATGGATGCCTCCGCATGACTTTCGACCCAAAGATGGCTGCCTCCACATGACCTACGATCCAAAGATGGATGCCTCCGCACAACTTACGACCCAAAGATGGCTGCCTCCGCAAAACTTTTTACGGAAAGATTGTCTGCCTCCGCACGACTTACGACCCAAAGATGGCTGCCTCCGCACGACTTACGACCCAAAGATGGCTGCCTCCACACGACTTACGTCCCAAAGATGGCTGAATCCGCATGACTTACGACCCAAAGATGGATGCCTCCGCATGATTTATGACCCAAAGATGGCTGCCTCCGCACGACTTACGACCCAAAGATGGCTGCCTCCGCACGACTTATGACCCAAAGATGGCTGCCTCTGCACGACTTGCGACCCAAAGATGTCTGCATCCGCATGACTTACGACCCAAATATGGCTGCCTCCGCATGACTTACGACCCAAAGATGGCTGCCACCGCACGACTTATGACCCAAAGATGGCTACCTCCGCCTGACTTACTACCCAAAGATGGCTGCCTCCGCACGACTTATGACCCAAAGATGGCTGCCTCTGCACAACTTATTACCCAAAGATGGCTGCCTCCGCACGACTTACGACCCAAAGATGGCTGCCTCCGCATGACTTACGACCCAAAGATGGCTGCCTCCGCACGACTTATGACCCAAAGATGGCTGCCTCTGCACAACTTATTACCCAAAGATGGCTGCCTCCGCACGACTTACGACCCAAAGATGGCTGCCTCCGCACGACTTACGACCCAAAGATGACTGCCTCCACATGACTTACGACCCAAAGGTGGCTGTCTCCGCACGACTTACGACCCAAAGATGGCTGCCTCCGCATGACTTACGATCCAAAGATGGCTGCCTCCACGCGACTTACGACCCAAAGATGGCTGCCTCCGCACGACTTACGACCCAAAGATGGCTGCCACCGCACGACTTACAACCCAAAGATGGCTGCCTCCACAGGACCCAAAGATGGCTGCATCCGCACGACTTACGACCCAAAGATGGCTGCCTCCGCACGACTTACGATGCAAAGATGGCTGCCTTCACATGACTTAAGACCCAAAGATGGCTGCCTCTGCACAACTTATTACGGAAAGATGTCTGCCTCCGCACAACTTATGACCCAAAGATGGCTGCCTCCGCATGACTTATGACCCAAAGATGGCTGCCTCCACAGGACCCAAAGATGGCTGCGTCCGCACGACTTACGACCCAAAGATGGCTGCCTCCGCACGACTTACGATGCAAAGATGGCTGCCTTCACATGACTTAAGACCCAAAGATGGCTGCCTCCGCACAACTTATTACGGAAAGATGTCTGCCTCCGCACAACTTACGACCCAAAGATGGCTGCCTCCGCACAACTCATGACCCAAAGATGGCTGCCTCCACACGACTTACGACCCAAAGGTGGCTGCCTATGCATAACTTACGACCCAAAGATGGATGCCTCCGCACAACTGACAACCCAAAGATGGCTGCCTCCGCACAACTTTTTACGGAAAGATGGCTGCCTCCGCACGACTAACGACCCAAAGATGGCTGCCTCCGCACGACTTACGACCCAAAGATGGCTGCCTCTACACGACTTATCACCCAAAGATGGCTGCCTCCACATGACTTATGACCCAAAGATGGCTGCCTCCACACGACCCAAAGATGGCTGCCTCCGCACGACATATGACCCAAAGATGGCTGCCTCCGCACGACATACGACGCAAAGATGGCTGCCTCCGCATGACTTACGAACCAAAGATGGCTGCCTCCGCACGACTTACGACCCAAAAATGGCTGCCTCCGCACGACTTATGACCCAAAGATGGCTGCCTCCGCACGACCCAAAGATGGCTGCCTTCCCGCGACTTACGACCCAAAGATGGCTACCTCTGCACTACTTACGACCCAAAGATGGCTGCCTCCGCACAACTTATTACGGAAAGATGTCTGCCTCCGCACAACTAACGACCCAAAGATGGCTGCCTCCGCAAGACTCACGATCCAAAGATGGCTGCCTCCACACGACTTACGACACAAAGGTGGCTGCCTATGCATAACTTACGACCCAAAGATGGATGCCTCCGCATGACTTTCGACCCAAAGATGGCTGCCTCCACATGACCTACGATCCAAAGATGGATGCCTCCGCACAACTTACGACCCAAAGATGGCTGCCTCCGCAAAACATTTTACGGAAAGATGGCTGCCTCCGCACGACTTACGACCCAAAGATGGCTGCCTCCGCACGACTTACGACCCAAAGATGGCTGCCTCCACACGACTTACGTCCCAAAGATGGCTGAATCCGCATGACTTACGACCCAAAGATGGATGCCTCCGCATGATTTATGACCCAAAGATGGCTGCCTCCGCACGACTTACGACCCAAAGATGGCTGCCTCCGCACGACTTATGACCCAAAGATGGCTGCCTCTGCACGACTTGCGACCCAAAGATGTCTGCATCCGCATGACTTACGACCCAAATATGGCTGCCTCCGCATGACTTACGACCCAAAAATGGCTGCCACCGCACGACTTATGACCCAAAGATGGCTACCTCCGCCTGACTTACTACCCAAAGATGGCTGCCTCCGCACGACTTATGACCCAAAGATGGCTGCCTCTGCACAACTTATTACCCAAAGATGGCTGCCTCCGCACGACTTACGACCCAAAGATGGCTGCCTCCGCATGACTTACGACCCAAAGATGGCTGCCTCCGCACGACTTATGACCCAAAGATGGCTGCCTCTGCACAACTTATTACCCAAAGATGGCTGCCTCCGCACGACTTACGACCCAAAGATGGCTGCCTCCGCACGACTTACGACCCAAAGATGACTGCCTCCACATGACTTACGACCCAAAGGTGGCTGTCTCCGCACGACTTACGACCCAAAGATGGCTGCCTCCGCATGACTTACGATCCAAAGATGGCTGCCTCCACGCGACTTACGACCCAAAGATGGCTGCCTCCGCACGACTTACGACCCAAAGATGGCTGCCACCGCACGACTTACAACCCAAAGATGGCTGCCTCCACAGGACCCAAAGATGGCTGCATCCGCACGACTTACGACCCAAAGATGGCTGCCTCCGCACGACTTACGATGCAAAGATGGCTGCCTTCACATGACTTAAGACCCAAAGATGGCTGCCTCTGCACAACTTATTACGGAAAGATGTCTGCCTCCGCACAACTTATGACCCAAAGATGGCTGCCTCCGCACGACTTATGACCCAAAGATGGCTGCCTCCGCATGACTTACGACCCAAAGATGGCTGCCTCCACATGACTTACGACTCAAAGATGGCTGCCTCCGCACGACTTACGACGCAAAGATGGCTGCCTCCTCATGACTTACGACCCAAAGATGGCTGCCTCCGCACGACTTACGACCCAAAGATGGCTGCCACCGCACGACTTACGACCCAAAGATGGCTACCTCCGCACGACTTACTACCCAAAGATGGCTGCCTCCGCACGACTTATGACCCAAAGATGGCTGCCTCTGCACAACTTATTACCCAAGGATCGCTGCCTCCGCACGACTTACGACCCAAAGATGGCTGCCTCCACATGACTTACGACCCAAAGATGGCTGCCTCCGCACGACTTATGACCCAAAGATGGCTGCCTCTGCACAACTTATTACCCAAAGATGGCTGCCTCCGCACGACTTACGACCCAAAGATGGCTGCCTCCGCACGACTTACGACCCAAAGATGACTGCCTCCACATGACTTACGACCCAAAGGTGGCTGTCTCCGCACGACTTACGACCCAAAGATGGCTGCCTCCGCATGACTTACGATCCAAAGATGGCTGCCTCCGCACGACTTACGACCCAAAGATGGCTGCCACAGCACGACTTACAACCCAAAGATGGCTGCCTCCACAGGACCCAAAGATGGCTGCATCCGCACGACTTACGACCCAAAGATGGCTGCCTCCGCACGACTTACGATGCAAAGATGGCTGCCTTCACATGACTTAAGACCCAAAGATGGCTGCCTCTGCACAACTTATTACGGAAAGATGTTTGCCTCCGCACAACTTACGACCCAAAGATGGCTGCCTCCACACGACTTACGACCCAAAGATGGCTGCCTCTGCACAACTTATTACCCAAAGATGGCTGCCTCCGCACGACTTACGACCCAAAGATGGCTGCCTCCACATGACTTACGACCCAAAGGTGGCTGTCTCCGCACGACTTACGACCCAAAGATGGCTGCCTCCGCATGACTTACGATCCAAAGATGGCTGCCTCCACGCGACTTACGACCCAAAGATGGCTGCCTCCGCACGACTTACGACCCAAAGATGGCTGCCACCGCACGACTTACAACCCAAAGATGGCTGCCTCCACAGGACCCAAAGATGGCTGCATCCGCACGACTTACGACCCAAAGATGGCTGCCTCCGCACGACTTACGATGCAAAGATGGCTGCCTTCACATGACTTAAGACCCAAAGATGGCTGCCTCTGCACAACTTATTACGGAAAGATGTCTGCCTCCGCACAAATTATGACCCAAAGATGGCTGCCTCCGCACGACTTATGACCAAAAGATGGCTGCCTCCGCATGACTTACGACCCAAAGATGGCTGCTTCCACATGACTTACGACTCAAAGATGGCTGCCTCCGCACGACTTACGACGCAAAGATGGCTGCCTCCTCATGACTTACGACCCAAAGATGGCTGCCTCCGCACGACTTACGACCCAAAGATGGCTGCCACCGCACGACTTACGACCCAAAGATGGCTACCTCCGCACGACTTACTACCCAAAGATGGCTGCCTCCGCACGACTTATGACCCAAAGATGGCTGCCTCTGCACAACTTATTACCCAAGGATCGCTGCCTCCGCACGACTTACGACCCAAAGATGGCTGCCTCCACATGACTTACGACCCAAAGATGGCTGCCTCCGCACGACTTATGACCCAAAGATGGCTGCCTCTGCACAACTTATTACCCAAAGATGGCTGCCTCCGCACGACTTACGACCCAAAGATGGCTGCCTCCGCACGACTTACGACCCAAAGATGACTGCCTCCACATGACTTACGACCCAAAGGTGGCTGTCTCCGCACGACTTACGACCCAAAGATGGCTGCCTCCGCATGACTTACGATCCAAAGATGGCTGCCTCCGCACGACTTACGACCCAAAGATGGCTGCCACCGCATGACTTACAACCCAAAGATGGCTGCCTCCACAGGACCCAAAGATGGCTGCATCCGCACGACTTACGACCCAAAGATGGCTGCCTCCGCACGACTTACGACGCAAAGATGGCTGCCTTCACATGACTTAAGACCCAAAGATGGCTGCCTCTGCACAACTTATTACGGAAAGATGTTTGCCTCCGCACAACTTACGACCCAAAGATGGCTGCCTCCACACGACTTACGACCCAAAGGTGGCTGCCTATGCATAACTTACGACCCAAAGATGGATGCCTCCGCACAACTTACGACCCAAAGATGGCTGCCTCCGCACAACTTTTTACGGAAAGATGGCTGCCTCCGCACGACTTACGACCCAAAGATGGCTGCCTCCACACGACTTACGACCCAAAGATGGCTGCCTCCACACGACTTACGACCCAAAGACGGCTGCCTCCACATGACTTACGACCCAAAGATGGCTGCCTCCACACGACCCAAAGATGGCTGCCTCCGCACGACATATGACCCAAAGATGGCTGCCTCCGCAATACTTACGACGCAAAGATGGCTGCCTCCGCATGACTTACGACCCAAAGATGGCTGCCTCCGCACGACTTATGACCCAAAGATGGCTGCCTCCACATGACTTACGACCCAAAGATGGCTGCCTCCGTATGACTTACGACCCAAAGATGGCTGCCTCCGCATGACTTATGACCCAAAGATGGCTGCCTCCGCACGACTTACGACCCAAAGATGACTGCCTCCACATGACTTACGACCCAAAGGTGGCTGTCTCCGCACGACTTACGACCCACAGATGGCTGCCTCCGCATGACTTACGATCCAAAGATGGCTGCCTCCACACGACTTACGACCGAAACATGGCTGCCTCCGCACGACTTACGACCCAAAGATGGCTGCCACCGCACGACTTACAACCCAAAGATGGCTGCCTCCACAGGACACAAAGATGGCTGCATCCGCATGACTTACGACCCAAAGATGGCTGCCTCCGCACGACTTACGACGCAAAGATGGCTGCCTTCACATGACTTAAGACCCAAAGATGGCTGCCTCTGCACAACTTATTACGGAAAGATGTCTGCCTCCGCACAACTTACGACCCAAAGATGGCTGCCTCTGCACGACTTATGACCCAAAGATGGCTGCCTCCGCATGACTTACGACCCAAAGATGGCTGCCTCCACATGACTTACGACTCAAAGATGACTGCCTCCGCACGACTTACGACGCAAAGATGGCTGCCTTCTCATGACTTACGACCCAAAGATGGCTGCCTCCGCACGACTTACGACCCAAAGATGGCTGCCACCGCACGACTTACGACCCAAAGATGGCTACCTCCGCACGACTTACTACCCAAAGATGGCTGCCTCCGCACGACTTATGACCCAAGGATCGCTGCCTCCGCACGACTTACGACCCAAAGATGGCTGCCTCCGCATGACTTACGACCCAAAGATGGCTGCCTCCGCACTACTTATGACCCAAAGATGGCTGCCTCTGCACAACTTATTACCCAAAGATGGCTGCCTCCGCACGACTTACGACCCAAAGATGGCTGCCTCCACAGGACCCAAAGATGGCTGCATCCGCACGACTTACGACCCAAAGATGGCTGCCTCCGCACGACTTACGATGCAAAGATGGCTGCCTTCACATGACTTAAGACCCAAAGATGGCTGCCTCTGCACAACTTATTACGGAAAGATGTCTGCCTCCGCACAACTTATGACCCAAAGATGGCTGCCTCCGCACGACTTATGACCCAAAGATGGCTGCCTCCGCATGACTTACGACCCAAAGATGGCTGCCTCCACATGACTTACGACTCAAAGATGGCTGCCTCCGCACGACTTACGACGCAAAGATGGCTGCCTCCTCATGACTTACGACCCAAAGATGGCTGCCTCCGCACGACTTACGACCCAAAGATGGCTGCCACCGCACGACTTACGACCCAAAGATGGCTACCTCCGCACGACTTACTACCCAAAGATGGCTGCCTCCGCACGACTTATGACCCAAAGATGGCTGCCTCTGCACAACTTATTACCCAAGGATCGCTGCCTCCGCACGACTTACGACCTAAAGATGGCTGCCTCCACATGACTTACGACCCAAAGATGGCTGCCTCCGCACGACTTATGACCCAAAGATGGCTGCCTCTGCACAACTTATTACCCAAAGATGGCTGCCTCCGCACGACTTACGACCCAAAGATGGCTGCCTCCGCACGACTTACGACCCAAAGATGACTGCCTCCACATGACTTACGACCCAAAGGTGGCTGTCTCCGCACGACTTACGACCCAAAGATGGCTGCCTCCGCATGACTTACGATCCAAAGATGGCTGCCTCCACACGACTTACGACCCAAAGATGGCTGCCTCCGCACGACTTACGACCCAAAGATGGCTGCCACCGCACGACTTACAACCCAAAGATGGCTGCCTCCACTGGACCCAAAGATGGCTGCATCCGCACGACTTACGACCCAAAGATGGCTGCCTCCGCACGACTTACGACGCAAAGATGGCTGCCTTCACATGACTTAAGACCCAAAGATGGCTGCCTCTGCACAACTTATTACGGAAAAATGTCTGCCTCCGCACAACTTACGACCCAAAGATGGCTGCCTCCGCACGACTTATGACCCAAGGATGGCTGCCTCCGCATGACTTACGTCCCAAAGATGGCTGCCTCCACATGACTTATGACTCACAGATGGCTGCCTCCGCACGACTTACGACGCAAAGATGGTTGCCTCCTCATGACTTACGACCCAAAGATGGCTGCCTCCGCACGACTTACGACCCAAAGATGGCTGCCTCCACAGGACCCAAAGATGGCTGCGTCCGCACGACTTACGACCCAAAGATGGCTGCCTCCGCACGACTTACGATGCAAAGATGGCTGTCTTCACATGACTTAAGACCCAAAGATGGCTGCCTCCGCACAACTTATTACGGAAAGATGTCTGCCTCCGCACAACTTACGACCCAAAGATGGCTGCCTCCGCACAACTCATGACCCAAAGATGGCTGCCTCCACATGACTTACGACCCAAAGGTGGCTGCCTATGCATAACTTACGACCCAAAGATGGATGCCTCCGCACAACTGACGACCCAAAGATGGCTGCCTCCGCACAACTTTTTACGGAAAGATGGCTGCCTCCGCACGACTAACGACCCAAAGATGGCTGCCTCCGCACGACTTACGACCCAAAGATGGCTGCCTCTACACGACTTATCACCCAAAGATGGCTGCCTCCACATGACTTATGACCCAAAGATGGCTGCCTCCACACGACCCAAAGATGGCTGCCTCCGCACGACATATGACCCAAAGATGGCTGCCTCCGCACGACATACGACGCAAAGATGGCTGCCTCCGCATAACTTACGAACCAAAGATGGCTGCCTCCGCACGACTTACGACCCAAAAATGGCTGCCTCCGCACGACTTATGACCCAAAGATGGCTGCCTCCGCACGACCCAAAGATGGCTGCCTTCCCGCGACTTACGACCCAAAGATGGCTACCTCTGCACTACTTACGACCCAAAGATGGCTGCCTCCGCACAACTTATTACGGAAAGATGTCTGCCTCCGCACAACTAACGACCCAAAGATGGCTGCCTCCGCAAGACTCACGACCCAAAGATGGCTGCCTCCACACGACTTACGACACAAAGGTGGCTGCCTATGCATCACTTACGACCCAAAGATGGATGCCTCCGCATGACTTTCGACCCAAAGATGGCTGCCTCCACATGACCTACGATCCAAAGATGGATGCCTCCGCACAACTTACGACCCAAAGATGGCTGCCTCCGCAAAACTTTTTACGGAAAGATGGCTGCCTCCGCACGACTTACGACCCAAAGATGGCTGCCTCCGCACGACTTACGACCCAAAGATGGCTACCTCCACACGACTTACGACCCAAAGATGGCTGAACCCGCATGACTTACGACCCAAAGATGGATGCCTCCGCATGACTTATGACCCAAAGATGGCTTCCTCCACACGACTTACGACCCAAAGATGGCTGCCTCCACACGACTTACTACCCAAAGATGGCTGCCTCCGCACGACTTATGACCCAAAGATGGCTGCCTCTGCACAACTTATTACCCAAAGATGGCTGCCTCCACATGACTTACGACCCAAAGATGGCTGCCTCCGCATGACTTACGACCCAAAGATGGCTGCCACCGCACAACTTACGACCCAAAGATGGCTACCTCCGCACGACTTAATACCCAAAGATGGCTGCCTCCGCACGACTTATGACCCAAAGATGGCTGCCTCTGCACAACTTATTACCCAAAGATGGCTGCCTCCACATGACTTACGACCCAAAGATGGCTGCCTCCGTATGACTTACGACCCAAAGATGGCAGCCTCCGCACGACTTATGACCCAAAGATGGCTGCCTCCGCATGACTTACGACCCAAAGATGGCTGCCTCCGCATGACTTACGACTCAAAGATGGCTGCCTACGCACGACTTACGACGCAAAGATGGCTGCCTCCTCATGACTTACGACCCAAAGATGGCAGCCTCCGCACGACTTACGACCCAAAGATGGCTGCCACCGCACGACTTACAACCCAAAGCTGGCTGCCTCCACAGGACCCAAAGATGGCTGCGTCCGCACGACTTACGACCCAAAGATGGCTGCCTCCGCACGACTTACGACGCAAAGATGGCTGCCTTCACATGAATTAAGACCCAAAGATGGCTGCCTCCGCACAACTTATTACGGAAAGATGTCTGCCTCCGCACAACTTACGACCCAAAGATGGCTGCCTCCGCACAACTCATGACCCAAAGGTGGCTGCCTATGCATAACTTACGACCCAAAGATGGATGCCTCCGCTCAACTTACGACCCAAAGATGGCTGCCTCCGCACAACTTTTTATGGAAAGATGGCTGCCTCCGCACGACTTACGACCCAAAGATGGCTGCCTCCGCACGAGTTACGACACAAAGATGGCTGCCTCTACACGACTTACGACCCAAAGATGGCTGCCTCCGCACGACTTATGACCCAAAGATGGCTGCCTCTGCACAACTTATTACCAAAAGATGGCTGCCTCCGCACGACTTACGACCCAAAGATGGCTGCCTCCGCACGACTTACGACCCAAAGATGGCTGCCTCTACATGACTTACGACCCAAAGATGGCTGCCTCCACATGACTTATGACCCAAAGATGGCTGCCTCCGCACGACTTACGACCCAAAGATGGCTACCTCCACACGACTTACGACCCAAAGATGGCTGAACCCGCATGACTTACGACCCAAAGATGGATGCCTCCGCATGACTTATGACCCAAAGATGGCTTCCTCCACACGACTTACGACCCAAAGATGGCTGCCTCCACACGACTTACTACCCAAAGATGGCTGCCTCCGCACGACTTATGACCCAAAGATGGCTGCCTCTGCACAACTTATTACCCAAAGATGGCTGCCTCCACATGACTTACGACCCAAAGATGGCTGCCTCCGCATGACTTACGACCCAAAGATGGCTGCCACCGCACGACTTACGACCCAAAGATGGCTACCTCCGCACGACTTAATACCCAAAGATGGCTGCCTCCGCACGACTTATGACCCAAAGATGGCTGCCTCTGCACAACTTATTACCCAAAGATGGCTGCCTCCACATGACTTACGACCCAAAGATGGCTGCCTCCGTATGACTTACGACCCAAAGATGGCAGCCTCCGCACGACTTATGACCCAAAGATGGCTGCCTCCGCATGACTTACGACCCAAAGATGGCTGCCTCCGCATGACTTACGACTCAAAGATGGCTGCCTACGCACGACTTACGACGCAAAGATGGCTGCCTCCTCATGACTTACGACCCAAAGATGGCAGCCTCCGCACGACTTACGACCCAAAGATGGCTGCCACCGCACGACTTACAACCCAAAGCTGGCTGCCTCCACAGGACCCAAAGATGGCTGCGTCCGCACGACTTACGACCCAAAGATGGCTGCCTCCGCACGACTTACGACGCAAAGATGGCTGCCTTCACATGAATTAAAGGGAACCTGTCACCTGAATTTGGCGGGACCCGTTTTGGGTCATATGGGCGGGGTTTTTGGGTGTTTGATTCACCCTTTCCTTACCCGCTGGCTGCATGCTGGCCGCAATATTGGATTGAAGTTAATTCTCTTTCCTCCGGAGTACACACCAGCGCAAGCAATCTTGCCTTACGCAGGCATGTACTCCGGAGGACAGAGAATGAACTTCAATCCAATATTGCGGCCAGCATGCAGCCAGTTGGTAAGGAAAGGGTGAATCAAACACCCGAAAACCCCGCCCATATGACCCAAAACTGGTCCCGCCAAATTCAGGTGACAGGTTCCCTTTAAGACCCAAAGATGGCTGCCTCCGCACAACTTATTACGGAAAGATGTCTGCCTCCGCACAACTTACGACCCAAAGATGGCTGCCTCCGCACAACTCATGACCCAAAGGTGGCTGCCTATGCATAACTTACGACCCAAAGATGGATGCCTCCGCTCAACTTACGACCCAAAGATGGCTGCCTCCGCACAACTTTTTATGGAAAGATGGCTGCCTCCGCACGACTTACGACCCAAAGATGGCTGCCTCCGCACGAGTTACGACCCAAAGATGGCTGCCTCTACACGACTTACGACCCAAAGATGGCTGCCTCCGCACGACTTATGACCCAAAGATGGCTGCCTCTGCACAACTTATTACCAAAAGATGGCTGCCTCCGCACGACTTACGACCCAAAGATGGCTGCCTCCGCACGACTTAAGTCTTACGACCCAAAGATGGCTGCCTCCGCACGACTTACGACCCAAAGATGGCTGCCTCTACATGACTTACGACCCAAAGATGGCTGCCTCCACATGACTTATGACCCAAAGATGGCTGCCTCCACACGACCCAAAAATGGCTGCCTCCGCACGACATATGACCCAAAGATGGCTGCCTCCGCACGACTTACGATGCAAAGATGGCTGCCTCCGCATGACTTACGAACCAAAGATGGTGTGCCTCCGCACAACTTACGACCCAAAGATGGCTGCCTCCGCACGACTTATGACCCAAAGATGGCTGCCTCCGCACGACCCAAAGATGGCTGCCTTCCCGCGACTTACGACCCAAAGATGGCTACCTCCGCACTACTTACAACCCAAAGATGGCTGCCTCCGCACAACTTATTACGGAAAGATGTCTGCCTCCGCACAACTAACGACCCAAAGATGGCTGCCTCCGCACGACTCACGACCCAAAGATGGCTGCCTCCACACGACTTACGACCCAAAGGTGGCTGCCTATGCATAACTTACGACCCAAAGATGGATGCCTCCGCATGACTTACGACCCAAAGATGGCTGCCTCCACATGACCTACGATCCAAAGATGGATGCCTCCGCACAACTTACGACCCAAAGATGGCTGCCTCCGCACAACTTTTTACGGAAAGATGGCTGCCTCCGTACGACTTACGACCCAAAGATGGCTGCCTCCGCATGACTTACGATCCAAAGATGGCTGCCTCCACGCGACTTACGACCCAAAGATGGCTGCCTCCGCACGACTTATGACCCAAAGATGGCTGCCACCGCACGACTTACAACCCAAAGATGGCTGCCTCCACAGGACCCAAAGATGGCTGCATCCGCACGACTTACGACCCAAAGATGGCTGCCTCCGCACGACTTACGACGCAAAGATGGCTGCCTTCACATGACTTAAGACCCAAAGATGGCTGCCTCTGCACAACTTATTACGGAAAGATGTCTGCCTCCGCACAACTTACGACCCAAAGATGGCTGCCTCCGCACGACTTATGACCCAAAGATGGCTGCCTCCGCATGACTTACGACCCAAAGATGGCTGCCTCCACATGACTTACGACTCAAAGATGGCTGCCTCCGCACGACTTACGACGCAAAGATGGCTGCCTCCTCATGACTTACGACCCAAAGATGGCTGCCTCCGCACGACTTACGACCCAAAGATGGCTGCCACCGCACGACTTACGACCCAAAGATGGCTACCTCCGCACGACTTACTACCCAAAGATGGCTGCCTACGCACGACTTATGACCCAAAGATGGCTGCCTCTGCACAACTTATTACCCAAGGATCGCTGCCTCCGCATGACTTATGACCCAAAGATGGCTGCCTCCGCATGACTTACGACCCAAAGATGGCTGCCTCCGCACGACTTATGACCCAAAGATGGCTGCCTCTGCACAACTTATTACCCAAAGATGGCTGCCTCCGCACGACTTACGACCCAAAGATGGCTGCCTCCGCACGACTTACGACCCAAAGATGACTGCCTCCACATGACTTACGACCCAAAGGTGGCTGTCTCCGCACGACTTACGACCCAAAGATGGCTGCCTCCGCATGACTTACGATCCAAAGATGGCTGCCTCCGCACGACTTACGACCCAAAGATGGCTGCCACCGCACGACTTACAACCCAAAGATGGCTGCCTCCACAGGACCCAAAGATGGCTGCATCCGCACGACTTACGACCCAAAGATCGCTGCCTCCGCACGACTTACGACGCAAAGATGGCTGCCGTCACATGACTTAAGACCCAAAGATGGCTGTCTCTGCACAACTTATTACGGAAAGATGTTTGCCTCCGCACAACTTACGACCCAAAGATGGCTGCCTCCACACGACTTACGACCCAAAGGTGGCTGCCTATGCATAACTTACGACCCAAAGATGGATGCCTCCGCACAACTTACGACCCAAAGATGGCTGCCTCCGCACAACTTACGACCCAAAGATGGCTGCCTCTGCACAACTTATTACGGAAAGATGGCTGCCTCCGCACGACTTACGACCCAAAGATGGCTGCCTCCACACGACTTACGACCCAAAGATGGCTGCCTCCACACGACTTACGACCCAAAGACGGCTGCCTCCACATGACTTACGACCCAATGATGGCTGCCTCCACACGACCCAAAGATGGCTGCCTCCGCACGACATATGACCCAAAGATGGCTGCCACCGCACGACTTACAACCCAAAGATGGCTGCCTCCACAGGACCCAAAGATGGCTGCATCCGCACGACTTACGACCCAAAGATGGCTGCCTCCGCACGACTTACGACGCAAAGATGGCTGCCTTCACATGACTTAAGACCCAAAGATGGCTGCCTCTGCACAACTTATTACGGAAAGATGTCTGCCTCCGCACAACTTACGACCCAAAGATGGCTGCCTCCGCACGACTTATGACCCAAAGATGGCTGCCTCCGCATGACTTACGACCCAAAGATGGCTGCCTCCACATGACTTACGACTCAAAGATGGCTGCCTCCGCACGACTTACGACGCAAAGATGGCTGCCTCCTCATGACTTACGACCCAAAGATGGCTGCCTCCGCACGACTTACGACCCAAAGATGGCTGCCACCGCACGACTTACGACCCAAAGATGGCTACCTCCGCACGACTTACTACCCAAAGATGGCTGCCTCCGCACGACTTATGACCCAAAGATGGCTGCCTCTGCACAACTTATTACCCAAGGATCGCTGCCTCCGCACGACTTACGACCCAAAGATGGCTGCCTCCGCATGACTTACGACCCAAAGATGGCTGCCTCCGCACGACTTATGACCCAAAGATGGCTGCCTCTGCACAACTTATTACCCAAAGATGGCTGCCTCCGCACGACTTACGACCCAAAGATGGCTGCCTCCGCACGACTTACGACCCAAAGATGACTGCCTCCACATGACTTACGACCCAAAGGTGGCTGTCTCCGCACGACTTACGACCCAAAGATGGCTGCCTCCGCATGACTTACGATCCAAAGATGGCTGCCTCCGCACGACTTACGACCCAAAGATGGCTGCCACCGCACGACTTACAACCCAAAGATGGCTGCCTCCACAGGACCCAAAGATGGCTGCATCCGCACGACTTACGACCCAAAGATGGCTGCCTCCGCACGACTTACGACGCAAAGATGGCTGCCGTCACATGACTTAAGACCCAAAGATGGCTGCCTCTGCACAACTTATTACGGAAAGATGTTTGCCTCCGCACAACTTACGACCCAAAGATGGCTGCCTCCACACGACTTACGACCCAAAGGTGGCTGCCTATGCATAACTTACGACCCAAAGATGGATGCCTCCGCACAACTTACGACCCAAAGATGGCTGCCTCCGCACAACTTACGACCCAAAGATGGCTGCCTCTGCACAACTTATTACGGAAAGATGGCTGCCTCCGCACGACTTACGACCCAAAGATGGCTGCCTCCACACGACTTACGACCCAAAGATGGCTGCCTCCACACGACTTACGACCCAAAGACGGCTGCCTCCACATGACTTACGACCCAATGATGGCTGCCTCCACACGACCCAAAGATGGCTGCCTCCGCACGACATATGACCCAAAGATGGCTGCCTCCGCAATACTTACGACGCAAAGATGGCTGCCTCCGCATGACTTACGACCCAAAGATGGCTGCCTCCGCACGACTTATGACCCAAAGATGGCTGCCTCCACATGACTTACGACCCAAAGATGGCTGCCTCCGTATGACTTACGACCCAAAGATGGCTGCCTCCGCATGACTTATGACCCAAAGATGGCTGCCTCCGCACAACTTACGACCCAAAGATGGCTGCCTCCGCACAACTTTTTACGGAAAGATGGCTGCCTCCGCACGACTTACGACCCAAAGATGGCTGCCTCCGCACGACTTACGACCCAAAGATGGCTACCTCCACACGACTTACGACCCAAAGATGGCTGAACCCGCATGACTTACGACCCAAAGATGGATGCCTCCGCATGACTTATGACCCAAAGATGGCTTCCTCCACACGACTTACGACCCAAAGATGGCTGCCTCCGCACGACTTACTACCCAAAGATGGCTGCCTCCGCACGACTTATGACCCAAAGATGGCTGCCTCTGCACAACTTATTACCCAAAGATGGCTGCCTCCACATGACTTACGACCCAAAGATGGCTGCCTCCGCATGACTTACGACCCAAAGATGGCTGCCACGCACGACTTACGACCCAAAGATGGCTACCTCCGCACGACTTAATACCCAAAGATGGCTGCCTCCGCACGACTTATGACCCAAAGATGGCTGCCTCTGCACAACTTATTACCCAAAGATGGCTGCCTCCACATGACTTACGACCCAAAGATGGCTGCCTCCGTATGACTTACGACCCAAAGATGGCAGCCTCCGCACGACTTATGACCCAAAGATGGCTGCCTCCGCATGACTTACGACCCAAAGATGGCTGCCTCCGCATGACTTACGACTCAAAGATGGCTGCCTACGCACGACTTACGACGCAAAGATGGCTGCCTCCTCATGACTTACGACCCAAAGATGGCAGCCTCCGCACGACTTACGACCCAAAGATGGCTGCCACCGCACGGCTTACAACCCAAAGCTGGCTGCCTCCACAGGACCCAAAGATGGCTGCGTCCGCACGACTTACGACCCAAAGATGGCTGCCTCCGCACGACTTACGACGCAAAGATGGCTGCCTTCACATGAATTAAGACCCAAAGATGGCTGCCTCCGCACAACTTATTACGGAAAGATGTCTGCCTCCGCACAACTTACGACCCAAAGATGGCTGCCTCCGCACAACTCATGACCCAAAGGTGGCTGCCTATGCATAACTTACGACCCAAAGATGGATGCCTCCGCTCAACTTACGACCCAAAGATGGCTGCCTCCGCACAACTTTTTATGGAAAGATGGCTGCCTCCGCACGACTTACGACCCAAAGATGGCTGCCTCCGCACGAGTTACGACCCAAAGATGGCTGCCTCTACACGACTTACGACCCAAAGATGGCTGCCTCCACATGACTTATGACCCAAAGATGGCTGCCTCCACACGACCCAAAGATGGCTGCCTCCGCATGACATATGACCCAAAGATGGCTGCCTCCGCACGACTTATGACGCAAAGATGGCTGCCTCTGCATGACTTACGAACCAAAGATGGCTGCCTCCGCACGACTTACGACCCAAAGATGGCTGCCTCCGCACGACTTATGACCCAAAGATGGCTGCCTCCGCACGACCCAAAGATGGCTGCCTTCCCGCGACTTACGACCCAAAGATGGCTACCTCCGCACTACTTACGACCCAAAGATGGCTGCCTCCGCACAACTTATTACGGAAAGATGTCTGCCTCCGCACAACTAACGACCCAAAGATGGCTGCCTCCGCACGACTCACGACCCAAAGATGGCTGCCTCCACACGACTTACGACCCAAAGGTGGCTGCCTATGCATAACTTACGACCCAAAGATGGATGCCTCTGCACAACTTACGACCCAAAGATGGCTGCCTCCGCAAAACTTTTTACGGAAAGATGGCTGCCTCCGCACGACTTACGACCCAAAGATGGCTGCCTCCGCACGACTTACGACCCAAAGATGGCTGCCTCCACACGACTTACGTCCCAAAGATGGCTGAATCCGCATGACTTACGACCCAAAGATGGATGTCTCCACATGACTTACGACCCAAAGGTGGCTGTCTCCGCACGACTTACGACCCAAAGATGGCTGCCTCCGCATGACTTACGATCCAAAGATGGCTGCCTCCGCACGACTTATGACCCAAAGATGGCTGCCTCTGCACAACTTATTACCCAAAGATGGCTGCCTCCGCACGACTTACGACCCAAAGATGGCTGCCTCTGCACAACTTATTACCCAAGGATCGCTGCCTCCGCACGACTTACGACCCAAAGATGGCTGCCTCCGCATGACTTACGACCCAAAGATGGCTGCCTCCGCACGACTTATGACCCAAAGATGGCTGCCTCTGCACAACTTATTACCCAAAGATGGCTGCCTCCGCACGACTTACGACCCAAAGATGGCTGCCTCCGCACGACTTACGACCCAAAGATGACTGCCTCCACATGACTTACGACCCAAAGGTGGCTGTCTCCGCACGACTTACGACCCAAAGATGGCTGCCTCCGCATGACTTACGATCCAAAGATGGCTGCCTCCGCACGACTTACGACCCAAAGATGGCTGCCACCGCACGACTTACAACCCAAAGATGGCTGCCTCCACAGGACCCAAAGATGGCTGCATCCGCACGACTTACGACCCAAAGATGGCTGCCTCCGCACGACTTACGACGCAAAGATGGCTGCCGTCACATGACTTAAGACCCAAAGATGGCTGCCTCTGCACAACTTATTACGGAAAGATGTTTGCCTCCGCACAACTTACGACCCAAAGATGGCTGCCTCCACACGACTTACGACCCAAAGGTGGCTGCCTATGCATAACTTACGACCCAAAGATGGATGCCTCCGCACAACTTACGACCCAAAGATGGCTGCCTCCGCACAACTTACGACCCAAAGATGGCTGCCTCTGCACAACTTATTACGGAAAGATGGCTGCCTCCGCACGACTTACGACCCAAAGATGGCTGCCTCCACACGACTTACGACCCAAAGATGGCTGCCTCCACACGACTTACGACCCAAAGACGGCTGCCTCCACATGACTTACGACCCAATGATGGCTGCCTCCAAACGACCCAAAGATGGCTGCCTCCGCACGACATATGACCCAAAGATGGCTGCCTCCGCAATACTTACGACGCAAAGATGGCTGCCTCCGCATGACTTATGACCCAAAGATGGCTGCCTCCACATGACTTACGACCCAAAGATGGCTGCCTCCGTATGACTTATGACCCAAAGATGGCTGCCTCCGCATGACTTACGACCCAAAGATGGCTGCCTCCGCATGACTTACGACCCAAAGATGGCTGCCACCGCACGACTTACGACCCAAAGATGGCTACCTCCGCACGACTTAATACCCAAAGATGGCTGCCTCCGCACGACTTATGACCCAAAGATGGCTGCCTCTGCACAACTTATTACCCAAAGATGGCTGCCTCCACATGACTTACGACCCAAAGATGGCTGCCTCCGTATGACTTACGAACCAAAGATGGCAGCCTCCGCACGACTTATGACCCAAAGATGGCTGCCTCCGCATGACTTACGACCCAAAGATGGCTGCCTCCGCATGACTTACGACTCAAAGATGGCTGCCTACGCACGACTTACGACGCAAAGATGGCTGCCTCCTCATGACTTACGACCCAAAGATGGCAGCCTCCGCACGACTTACGACCCAAAGATGGCTGCCACCGCACGACTTACAACCCAAAGCTGGCTGCCTCCACAGGACCCAAAGATGGCTGCCTCCGCACAACTTATTACGGAAAGATGTCTGCCTCCGCACAACTTACGACCCAAAGATGGCTGCCTCCGCACAACTCATGACCCAAAGGTGGCTGCCTATGCATAACTTACGACCCAAAGATGGATGCCTCCGCTCAACTTACGACCCAAAGATGGCTGCCTCCGCACAACTTTTTATGGAAAGATGGCTGCGTCCGCACGACTTACGACCCAAAGATGGCTGCCTCCGCACGAGTTACGACCCAAAGATGGCTGCCTCTACACGACTTACGACCCAAAGATGGCTGCCTCCACATGACTTATGACCCAAAGATGGCTGCCTCCACACGACCCAAAGATGGCTGCCTCCGCATGACATATGACCCAAAGATGGCTGCCTCCGCACGACTTATGACGCAAAGATGGCTGCCTCTGCATGACTTACGAACCAAAGATGGCTGCCTCCGCACGACTTACGACCCAAAGATGGCTGCCTCCGCACGACTTATGACCCAAAGATGGCTGCCTCCGCACGACCCAAAGATGGCTGCCTTCCCGCGACTTACGACCCAAAGATGGCTACCTCCGAACTACTTACGACCCAAAGATGGCTGCCTCCGCACAACTTATTACGGAAAGATGTCTGCCTCCGCACAACTAACGACCCAAAGATGGCTGCCTCCGCACGACTTACGACCCAAAGATGGATGCCTCTGCACAACTTACGACCCAAAGATGGATGCCTCTGCACAACTTACGACCCAAAGATGGCTGCCTCCGGAAAACTTTTTACGGAAAGATGGCTGCCTCCGCACGACTTACGACCCAAAGATGGCTGCCTCCGCACGACTTACGACCCAAAGATGGCTGCCTCCACACGACTTACGTCCCAAAGATGGCTGAATCCGCATGACTTACGACCCAAAGATGGATGTCTCCACATGACTTACGACCCAAAGGTGGCTGTCTCCGCACGACTTACGACCCAAAGATGGCTGCCTCCGCATGACTTACGATCCAAAGATGGCTGCCTCCACACGACTTACGACCCAAAGATGGCTGCCTCCGCACGACTTACGACCCAAAGATGGCTGCCACCGCACGACTTACAACCCAAAATGGCTGCCTCCACAGGACCCAAAGATGGCTGCATCCGCACGACTTACGACCCAAAGATGGCTGCCTCCGCACGACTTACGACGCAAAGATGGCTGCCTTCACATGACTTAAGACCCAAAGATGGCTGCCTCTGCACAACTTATTATGGAAAGATGTCTGCCTCCGCACAACTTACGACCTAAAGATGGCTGCCTCCGCACGACTTATGACCCAAAGATGGCTGCCTCCGCATGACTTACGACCCAAAGATGGCTGCCTCCACATGACTTACGACTCAAAGATGGCTGCCTCCGCACGACTTACGACTCAAAGATGGCTGCCTCCGCACGACTTACGACGCAAAGATGGCTGCCTCCTCATGACTTACGACCCAAAGATGGCTGCCTCCGCACGACTTACGACCCAAAGATGGCTGCCACCGCACGACTTACGACCCAAAGATGGCTACCTCCGCACGACTTACTACCCAAAGATGGCTGCCTCCGCACGACTTATGACCCAAAGATGGCTGCCTCTGCACAAATTATTACCCAAAGATCGCTGCCTCCGCACGACTTACGACCCAAAGATGGCTGCCTCCGCATGACTTACGACCCAAAGATGGCTGCCTCTGCACAACTTATTACTCAAAGATGGCTGCCTCCGCACGACTTACGACCCAAAGATGGCTGCCTCCGCACGACTTACGACCCAAAGATGACTGCCTCCACATGACTTACGACCCAAAGGTGGCTGTCTCCGCACGACTTACGACCCAAAGATGGCTGCCTCCGCATGACTTACGATCCAAAGATGGCTGCCTCCACGCGACTTACGACCCAAAGATGGCTGCCTCCGCACGACTTACGACCCAAAGATGGCTGCCACCGCACGACTTACAACCCAAAGATGGCTGCCTCCACAGGACCCAAAGATGGCTGCATCCGCACGACTTACGACCCAAAGATGGCTGCCTCCGCACGACTTACGACGCAAAGATGGCTGCCTTCACATGACTTAAGACCCAAAGATGGCTGCCTCTGCACAACTTATTACGGAAAGATGTCTGCCTCCGCACAACTTATGACCCAAAGATGGCTGCCTCCACACGACTTACGACCCAAAGGTGGCTGCCTATGCATAACTTACGACCCAAAGATGGATGCCTCCGCACAACTTACGACCCAAAGATGGCTGCCTCCGCACAACTTTTTACGGAAAGATGGCTGCCTCTGCACGACTTACGACCCAAAGATGGCTGCCTCCACATGACTTACGACCCAAAGATGGCTGCCTCCACACGACTTACGACCCAAAGACGGCTGCCTCCACATGACTTACGACCCAAAGATGGCTGCCTCCACACGACCCAAAGATGGCTGCCTCCGCACGACATATGACCCAAAGATGGCTGCCTCCGCAATACTTACGACGCAAAGATGGCTGCCTCCGCATGACTTACGACCCAAAGATGGCTGCCTCCGCACGACTTATGACCCAAAGATGGCTGCCTCCACATGACTTACGACCCAAAGATGGCTGCCTCCGTATGACTTACGACCCAAAGATGGCTGCCTCCGCATGAATTATGACCCAAAGATGGCTGCCTCCGCACAACTTATGACCGAAAGATGGCTGCCTCCACACAACTTTTTACGGAAAGATGGCTGCCTCCGCACGACTTACGACCCAAAGATGGCTGCCTCCGCACGACTTACGACCCAAAGATGGCTACCTCCACACGACTTACGACCCAAAGATGGCTGAATCCGCATGACTTACGACCCAAAGATGGATGCCTCCGCATGACTTATGACCCAAAGATGGCTTCCTCCACACGACTTACGACCCAAAGATGGCTGCCTCCGCACGACTTATGACCCAAAGATGGCTGCCTCTGCCCGACTTACGACCCAAAGATGTCTGCATCCGCATGACTCACGACCCAAATATGGCTGCCTCTGCATGAATTAAGACCCAAAGATGGCTGCCTCCGCACGACTTATGACCCAAAGATGGCTGCCTCCGCATGACTTACGACCCAAAGATGGCTGCCTCCACATGACTTACGACTCAAAGATGGCTGCCTCCGCACGACTTTTGACGCAAAGATGGCTGCCTCCTCATGACTTACGACCCAAAGATGGCTGCCTCCGCACGACTTACGACCCAAAGATGGCTGCCACCGCACGACTTACAACCCAAAGATGGCTGCCTCCACAGGACCCAAAGATGGCTGCGTCCGCACGACTTACGACCCAAAGATGGCTGCCTCCGCACGACTTACGACGCAAAGATGGCTGCCTTCACATGACTTAAGACCCAAAGATGGCTGCCTCCGCACAACTTATTACGGAAAGATGTCTGCCTCCGCACAACTTACGACCCAAAGATGGCTGCCTCCGCACAACTCATGACCCAAAGGTGGCTGCCTATGCATAACTTACGACCCAAAGATGGATGCCTCCGCTCAACTTACGACCCAAAGATGGCTGCCTCCGCACAACTTTTTATGGAAAGATGGCTGCCTCCGCACGACTTACGACCCAAAGATGGCTGCCTCCGCACGACTTACGACCCAAAGATGGCTGCCTCTACACGACTTACGACCCAAAGATGGCTGCCTCCACATGACTTATGACCCAAAGATGGCTGCCTCCAAACGACCCAAAGATGGCTGCCTCCGCACGACATATGACCCAAAGATGGCTGCCTCCGCACGACTTACGACGCAAAGATGGCTGCCTCTGCATGACTTACGAACCAAAGATGGCTGCCTCCGCACGACTTACGACCCAAAGATGGCTGCCTCCGCACGACTTATGACCCAAAGATGGCTGCCTCCGCACGACCCAAAGATGGCTGCCTTCCCGCGACTTACGACCCAAAGATGGCTACCTCCGCACTACTTACGACCCAAAGATGGCTGCCTCCGCACAACTTATTACGGAAAGATGTCTGCCTCCGCACAACTAACGACCCAAAGATGGCTGCCTCCGCACGACTCACGACCCAAAGATGGCTGCCTCCACACGACTTACGACCCAAAGATGGCTGCCTCTGCACAACTTATTACGGAAAGATGTCTGCCTCCGCACAACTTACGACTCAAAGATGGCTGCCTCCGCACGACTTATGACCCAAAGATGGCTGCCTCCGCATGACTTACGACCCAAAGATGGCTGCCTCCACATGACTTACGACTCAAAGATTGCTGCCTCCGCACGACTTACAACGCAAAGATGGCTGCCTCCTCATGACTTACGACCCAAAGATGGCTGCCTCCGCACAACTTACGACCCAAAGATGGCTGCCACCGCACGACTTACGACCCAAAGATGGCTACCTCCGCACGACTTACTACCCAAAGATGGCTGCCTCCACACAACTTATGACCCAAAGATGGCTGCCCCTGCACAACTTATTACCCAAAGATCGCTGCCTCCGCACGACTTACGACCCAAAGATGGCTGCCTCCGCATGACTTACGATCCAAAGATGGCTGCCTCCGCACGACTTATGACCCAAAGATGGCTGCCTCTGCACAACTTATTACCCAAAGATGGCTGCCTCCGCACGACTTACGACCCAAAGATGGCTGCCTCCGCACGACTTACGACCCAAAGATGACTGCCTCCACATGACTTACGACCCAAAGGTGGCTGTCTCCGCACGACTTACGACCCAAAGATGGCTGCCTCCGCATGACTTACGATCCAAAGATGGCTGCCTCCACGCGACTTACGACCCAAAGATGGCTGCCTCCGCACGACTTACGACCCAAAGATGGCTGCCACCGCACGACTTACAACCCAAAGATGGCTGCCTCCACAGGACCCAAAGATGGCTGCATCCGCACGACTTATGACCCAAAGATGGCTGCCTCCGCACGACTTACGACGCAAAGATGGCTGCCTTCACATGACTTAAGACCCAAAGATGGCTGCCTCTGCACAACTTATTACGGAAAGATGTCTGCCTCCGCACAACTTACGACCCAAAGATGGCTGCCTCCACACGACTTACGACCCAAAGGTGGCTGCCTATGCATAACCTACGACCCAAAGATGGATGCCTCCGCACAACTAACGACCCAAAGATGGCTGCCTCCACACAACTTTTTACGGAAAGATGGCTGCCTCCGCACGACTTACGACCCAAAGATGGCTGCCTCCACATGACTTACGACCCAAAGATGGCTGCCTCCACACGACTTACGACCCAAAGATGGCTGCCTCCACACGACCCAAAGATGGCTGCCTCCGCACGACATATGACCCAAAGATGGCTGCCTCCACAATACTTACGACGCAAAGATGGCTGCCTCCGCATGACTTACGACCCAAAGATGGCTGCCTCCGCACGACTTATGACCCAAAGATGGCTGCCTCCACATGACTTACGACCCAAAGATGGCTGCCTCCGTATGACTTACGACCCAAAGATGGCTGCTTCCGCATGACTTATGACCCAAAGATGGCTGCCTCCGCACAACTTACGACCCAAAGATGGCTGCCTCCGCACAACTTTTTACGGAAAGATGGCTGCCTCCGCACGACTTACGACCCAAAGATGGCTGCCTACGCACGACTTACGACCCAAAGATGGCTACCTCCACACGACTTACGACCCAAAGATGGCTGAATCCGCATGACTTACGACCCAAAGATGGATGCCTCCGCATGACTTATGACCCAAAGATGGCTTCCTCCACACGACTTATGACCCAAAGATGGCTGCCTCCGCACGACTTATGACCCAAAGATGGCTGCCTCCACATGACTAACGACCCAAAGATGGCTGCCTCCGTATGACTTACGACCCAAAGATGGCTGCCTCCGCACGACTTATGACCCAAAGATGGCTGCCTCCGCATGACTTACGACCCAAAGATGGCTGCCTCCGCATGACTTACGACTCAAAAATGGCTGACTCCGCACGACTTACGACCCAAAGATGGCTGCCTCCGCACGACTTACGACCCAAAGATGGCTGCCACCGCACGACTTACAACCCAAAGATGGCTGCCTCCATAGGACCCAAAGATGGCTGCCTCCGCACGACTTACGACGCAAAGATGGCTGCCTTCACATGACTTAAGACCCAAAGATGGCTGCCTCTGCACAACTTATTACGGAAAGATGTCTGCCTCCGCACAACTTACGACCCAAAGATGGCTGCCTCCGCACGACTTATGACCCAAAGATGGCTGCCTCCGCATGACTTACGACCCAAAGATGGCTGCCTCCGCATGACTTACGACTCAAAGATGGCTGACTCCGCACGACTTACGACCCAAAGATGGCTGCCTCCGCACGACTTACGACCCAAAGATGGCTGCCTCTACACGACTTACGACCCAAAGATGGCTGCCTCCACATGACTTATGACCCAAAGATGGCTGCCTCCACACGACCCAAAGATGGCTGCCTCCGCACGACATATGACCCAAAGATGGCTGCCTCCGCACGACTTACGACGCAAAGATGGCTGCCTCCGCATGACTTACGACCCAAAGATGGCTGCCTCCGCACGACTTATGACCCAAAGATGGCTGCCTCCGCACGACCCAAAGATGACTGCCTTCCCGCGACTTACGACCCAAAGATGGCTACCTCCGCACTGCTTACGACCCAAAGATGGCTGCCTCCGCACAACTTATTACGGAAAGATGTCTGCCTCCGCACAACTAACGACCGAAAGATGGCTGCCTCCGCACGACTCACGACCCAAAGATGGCTGCCTCCACACGACTTTCGACCCAAAGGTGGCTGCCAATGCATAACTTACGACCCAAAGATGGATGCCTCCGCATGACTTACGACCCAAAGATGGCTGACTCCACATGACCTACGATCCAAAGATGGATGCCTCCGCACAACTTACGACCCAAAGATGGCTGCCTCCGCAAAACTTTTTACGGAAAGATGGCTGCCTCCGCACGACTTACGACCCAAAGATGGCTGCCTCCGCACGACTTACGACCCAAAGATGGCTGCCTCCACACGACTTACGTCCCAAAGATGGCTGAATCCGCATGACTTATGACCCAAAGATGGATGCCTCCGCATGAATTATAACCCAAAGATGTCTGCCTCCGCACAACTTACGACCCAAAGATGGCTGCCTCTGCACGACTTTCGACCCAAAGATGTCTGCATCCGCATGACTTACGACCCAAAGATGGCTGCCACCGCACGACTTACGACCCAAAGATGGCTACCTCCGCACGACTTACTACCCAAAGATGGCTGCCTCCGCACGACTTATGACCCAAAGATGGCTGCCTCTGCACAACTGATTACCCAAAGATGGCTGCCTCCGCACGACTTACGACCCAAAGATGGCTGCCTCCGCATGACTTACGACCCAAAGATGGCTGCCTCCGCACAACTTATGACCCAAAGATGGCTGCCTCTGCACAACTTATTACCCAAAGATGGCTGCGTCCGCACGACTTACGACCCAAAGATGGCTGCCTCCGCACGACTTACGACCCAAAGATGACTGCCTCCATATGACTTACGACCCAAAGGTGGCTGTCTCCGCACGACTTACGACCCAAAGATGGCTGCCTCCGCATGACTTACGATCCAAAGATGGCTGCCTCCACACGACTTACGACCCAAAGATGGCTGCCTCCGCACGACTTACGACCCAAAGATGGCTGCCACCGCACGACTTACAACCCAAAGATGGCTGCCTCCACTGGAACCAAAGATGGCTGCCTCCGCACGACTTATGACACAAAGATGGCTGCCTCCGCATGACTTACGACCCAAAGATGGCTGCCTCCACATGACTTACGACTCAAAGATGGCTGCCTCCGCACGACTTACGACGCAAAGATGGCTGCCTCCTCATGACTTACGACTCAAAGATGGCTGCCTCCGCACGACTTATGACCCAAAGATGGCTGCCACCGCACGACTTACAACCCAAAGATGGCTGCCTCCACAGGACCCAAAGATGGCTGCGTCCGCACGACTTACGACCCAAAGATGGCTGCCTCCGCACGACTTTTTACGGAAAGATGGCTGCCTCCGCACGACTTACGACCCAAAGATGGCTGCCTCCGCACGACTTACGACCCAAAGATGGCTGCCTCTACACGACTTACGACCCAAAGATGGCTGCCTCCACATGACTTATGACCCAAAGATGGCTGCCTCCACACGACCCAAAGATGGCTGCCTCCGCACGACATATGACCCAAAGATGGCTGCCTCCGCACGACTTACGACGCAAAGATGGCTGCCTCCGCATGACTTATGAACCAAAGATGGCTGCCTCCGCACGACTTACGACCCAAAGATGGCTGCCTCCGCACGACTTATGACCCAAAGATGGCTGCCTCCGCACGACCCAAAGATGGCTGCCTTCCCGCGACTTACGACCCAAAGATGGCTGCCTCCGCATGACTTATGAACCAAAGATGGCTGCCTCCGCACTACTTACGACCCAAAGATGGCTGCCTCCGCACAACTTATTACGGAAAGATGTCTGCCTCCGCACAAATAACGACCCAAAGATGGCTGCCTCCGCATGACTTACGACCCAAAGATGGATGCCTCCACATGACCTACGATCCAAAGATGGATGCCTCCGCACAACTTACGACCCAAAGATGGCTGCCTCCGCAAAACTTTTTACGGAAAGATGGCTGCCTCCACACGACTTACGACCCAAAGATGGCTGCCTCCGCACGACTTACGACCCAAAGATGGCTGCCTCCACACGACTTACGTCCCAAAGATGGCTGAATCCGCATGACTTACGACCCAAAGATGGATGCCTCCGAATGATTTATGACCCAAAGATGGCTGCCTCCGCACAACTTACGACCCAAAGATGGCTGCCTCCGCACGACTTATGACCCAAAGATGGCTGCCTCTGCACGACTTTCGACCCAAAGATGTCTGCATCCGCATGACTTACGACCCAAATATGGCTGCCTCCGCATGACTCACGACCCAAAGATGGCTGCCACCGCACGACTTACGACCCAAAGATGGCTACCTCCGCACGACTTACTACCCAAAGATGGCTGCCTCCGCACGACTTATGACCCAAAGATGGCTGCCTCTGCACAACTTATTACCCAAAGATGGCTGCCTCCGCACGACTTACGACCCAAAGATGGCTGCCTCCGCATGACTTACGACCCAAAGATGGCTGCCTCCGCACGACTTATGACCCAAAGATGGCTGCCTCTGCACAACTTATTACCCAAAGATGGCTGCCTCCGCACGACTTACGACCCAAAGATGGCTGCCTCCGCACGACTTACGACCCAAAGATGACTGCCTCCACATGACTTAAGACCCAAAGATGGCTGCCTCTGCACAACTTATTACGGAAAGATGTCTGCCTCCGCACAACTTACGACCCAAAGATGGCTGCCTCCGCACGACTTATGACCCAAAGATGGCTGCCTCGGCATGACTTACGACCCAAAGATGGCTGCCTCCACATGACTTACGACTCAAAGATGGCTGCCTCCGCACGACTTACGACGCAAAGATGGCTGCCTCCTCATGACTTACGACCCAAAGATGGCTGCCTCTGCACGACTTACGACCCAAAGATGGCTGCCACCGCACGACTTACGACCCAAAGATGGCTACCTCCGCACGACTTACTACCCAAAGATGGCTGCCTCCGCACGACTTATGACCCAAAGATGGCTGCCTCTGCACAACTTATTACCCAAAGATCGCTGCCTCCGCACGACTTACGACCCAAAGATGTCTGCCTCCGCACGAATTACGACGCAAAGATGGCTGCCTCCGCATGACTTACGACCCAAAGATGGCTGCCTCCACAAGACTTACGACCCAAAGGTGGCTGCCTATGCATAACTTACGACCCAAAGATGGATGCCTCCGCATGACTTACGACCCAAAGATGGCTGCCTCCACATGACCTACGATCCAAAGATGGATGCCTCCGCACAACTTACGACCCAAAGATGTCTGCCTCCGCACAACTTTTTATGGAAAGATGGCTGCCTCCACGCGACTTACGACCCAAAGATGGCTGCCTCCGCACGACTTACGACCCAAAGATGGCTGCCACCGCACGACTTACAACCCAAAGATGGCTGCCTCCACAGGACCCAAAGTTGGCTGCATCCGCACGACTTACGACCCAAAGATGGCTGCCTCCGCACGACTTACGACGCAAAGATGGCTGCCTTCACATGACTTACGACCCAAAGATGGCTGCCTCCGCACGACTTACGACCCAAAGATGACTGCCTCCACATGACTTACGACCCAAAGGTGGCTGTCTCCGCACGACTTACGACCCAAAGATGGCTGCCTCCGCATGACTTACGATCCAAAGATGGCTGCCTCCACGCGACTTACGACCCAAAGATGGCTGCCTCCGCACGACTTACGACCCAAAGATGGCTGCCACCGCACGACTTACAACCCAAAGATGGCTGCCTCCACAGGACCCAAAGATGGCTGCCTCCGCATGACTTACGATCCAAAGATGGCTGCCTCCACGCGACTTACGACCCAAAGATGGATGGTTCCGCACAACTTACGACCCAAAGATGGCTGCCTCCGCACAACTTTTTACGGAAAGATGGCTGCCTCCGCACGACTTACGACCCAACGATGGCTGCCTCCACACGACTTACGACCCAAAGATAGCTGCCTCCACACGACTTACGACCCAAAGACGGCTGCCTCCACATGACTTACGACCCAAAGATGGCTGCCTCCACACGACCCAAAGATGGCTGCCTCCGCACGACATATGACCCAAAGATGGCTGCCTCCGCAATACTTACGACGCAAAGATGGCTGCCTCCGCATGACTTACGACCCAAAGATGGCTGTCTCCGTACGACTTACGACCCAAAGATGGCTGCCTATGCATGACTTACGATCCAAAGATGGCTACCTCCACATGACTTACGACACAAAGATGGCTGCGTCCGCACGACTTACGACCCAAAGATGGCTGCCTCCGCACGACTTACGACCCAAGAATGGCTGCCTCCGCACAACTTTTTACGGAAAGATGGCTGCCTCCACACGACTTACGACCCAAAGATGGCTACCTCCACACGACTTACGACCCAAAGGTGGCTGCCTATGCATAACTTACGACCCAAAGATGGATGCCTCCACATGACTTACGACCCAAAGATGGCTGCCTCCACATGACCTACGATCCAAAGATGGATGCCTCCGCACAACTTACGACCCAAAGATGGCTGCCTCCGCACAAGTTTTTACGGAAAGATGGCTGCCTCCGCACGACTTACGACCCAAAGATGGCTGCCTCCGCACGACTTACGACCCAAAGATGGCTACCTCCACACGACTTACGACCCAAAGATGGCTTTATCCGCATGACTTACGACCCAAAGATGGATGCCTCCGCATGACTTATGACCCAAAGATGGCTTCCTCCGCACGACTTACGACCCAAAGATGGCTGCCTCTGCACGACTTATGACCCAGAGATGGCTGCCTCTGCCCGACTTACGACCCAAAGATGTCTGCATCCGCATGACTTACGACCCAAATATGGCTGCCTCTGCATGAATTAATACCCAAAGATGGCTGCCTCCGCACGACTTACGACGCAAAGATGGCTGCCTCCACATGACTTACGACCCAAAGATGGCTGCCACCGCACGACTTACGACCCAAATATGGCTACCTCCGCACGACTTACTACCCAAAGATGGCTGCCTCCGCACGACTTATGACCCAAAGATGTCTGCCTCCACATGACTTACGACCCAAAGATGGCTGCCTCCGTATGACTTACGACCCAAAGATGGCTGCCTCCGCATGACTTATGACCCATTGATGGCTGCCTCCACACAACTTACGACCCAAAGATGGCTGCCTCCGCACAACTTTTTACGGAAAGAAGGCTGCCTACGCACGACTTACGACCCAAAGATGGCTGCCTCCGCACGACTTACGACCCAAAGATGGCTACCTAAACACGACTTACGACCCAAAGATGGCTGAATCCGCATGACTTACGACCCAAAGATGGATGCCTCCGCATGACTTATGACCCAAAGATGGCTTCCTCCGCACGACTTACGACCCAAAGATGGCTGCCTCCGCATTACTTTTGACCCAAAGATGGCTGCCTCTGCCCGACTTATGACCCAAAGATGTCTGCCTCCGCACGAATTACGACGCAAAGATGGCTGCCTCCGCATGACTTACGACCCAAAGATGGCTGCCTCCACAAGACTTACGACCCAAAGGTGGCTGCCTATGCATAACTTACGACCCAAAGATGGATGCCTCCGCATGACTTACGACCCAAAGATGGCTGCCTCCACATGACCTACGATCCAAAGATGGATGCCTCCGCACAACTTACGACCCAAAGATGTCTGCCTCCGCACAACTTTTTATGGAAAGATGGCTGCCTCCGCACGACTTACGACCCAAAGATGGCTGCCTCCGCACGACTTACGACCCAAGATGGCTGCCTCCACGCGACTTACATCCCAAAGATGGCTGAATCCGCATGACTTACGACCCAAAGATGGATGCCTGCGCATGACTTATGACCCAAAGATAACTGCCTCCGCACGACTTACGACCCAAAGATGGCTGCCTCCACACGACTTATGACCCAAAGATGGCTGCCTCCGCACGACTTATGACCCAAAGATGGCTGCCTCTGCACAACTTATTACCCAAAGATGGCTGCCTCCGCACGACTTACGACCCAAAGAAGGCTGCCTCCGCACGACTTACGACCCAAAGATGACTGCCTCCACATGACTTACGACCCAAAGGTGGCTGTCTCCGCATGACTTACGACCCAAAGATGGCTGCCTCCGCATGACTTACGATCCAAAGATGGCTGCCTCCACACGACTTACGACCCAAAGATGGCTGCCTCCGCAAGACCTACGACCCAAAGATGGCTGCCACCGCACGACTTACAACCCAAAGATGGCTGCCTCCACAGGACCCAAAGATGGCTGCGTCCGCACGACTTACGACCCAAAGATGGCTGCCTCCGCACGACTTACGACGCAAAGATGGCTGCCTTCACATGACTTAAGACCCAAAGATGGCTGCCTCCGCACAACTTATTACAGAAAGATGTCTGCCTCCGCACAACTTACGGCCCAAAGATGGCTGCCTCCGCACGACTCATGACCCAAAGATGGCTGCCTCCACACGACTTACGACCCAAAGGTGGCTGCCTATGCATAACTTACAACCCAAAGATGGATGCCTCCGCACAACTTACGACCCAAAGATGGCTGCCTCCGCACAACTTTTTACGGAAAGATGGCTGCCTCCGCATGACTTACGACCCAAAGATGGCTGCCTCCGCACGACTTACGAACCAAAGATGGCTGCCTCCACACGACTTAAGACCCAAAGACGGCTGCCTCCACATGACTTACGACCCAAAGATGGCTGCCTCCACACGACCCAAAGATGGCTGCCTCCGCACGACATATGACCCAAAGATGGCTGCCTCCGCACGACTTATGATGCAAAGATGGCTGCCTCCGCATGACTTACGACCCAAAGATGGCTGTCTCCGAATGACTTACGACCCAAAGATGGATGCCTCCGCATGACTCACGACCCAAAGATGGCTGCCACCGCACGACTTACGACCCAAAGATGGCTACCTCCGCACGACTTACTACCCAAAGATGGCTGCCTCCGCACGACTTATGACCCAAAGATGGCTGCCTCTGCACAACTTATTACCCAAAGATGGCTGCCTCCGCACGACTTACGACCCAAAGATGGCTGCCTCCGCATGACTTACGACCCAAAGATGGCTGCCTCCGCACGACTTATGACCCAAAGATGGCTGCCTCTGCACAACTTATTACCCAAAGATGGCTGCCTCCGCACGACTTACGACCCAAAGATGGCTGCCTCCGCACGACTTACGACCCAAAGATGACTGCCTCCACATGACTTAAGACCCAAAGATGGCTGCCTCTGCACAACTTATTACGGAAAGATGTCTGCCTCCGCACAACTTACGACCCAAAGATGGCTGCCTCCGCACGACTTATGACCCAAAGATGGCTGCCTCGGCATGACTTACGACCCAAAGATGGCTGCCTCCACATGACTTACGACTCAAAGATGGCTGCCTCCGCACGACTTACGACGCAAAGATGGCTGCCTCCTCATGACTTACGACCCAAAGATGGCTGCCTCTGCACGACTTACGACCCAAAGATGGCTGCCACCGCACGACTTACGACCCAAAGATGGCTACCTCCGCACGACTTACTACCCAAAGATGGCTGCCTCCGCACGACTTATGACCCAAAGATGGCTGCCTCTGCACAACTTATTACCCAAAGATCGCTGCCTCCGCACGACTTACGACCCAAAGATGTCTGCCTCCGCACGAATTACGACGCAAAGATGGCTGCCTCCGCATGACTTACGACCCAAAGATGGCTGCCTCCACAAGACTTACGACCCAAAGGTGGCTGCCTATGCATAACTTACGACCCAAAGATGGATGCCTCCGCATGACTTACGACCCAAAGATGGCTGCCTCCACATGACCTACGATCCAAAGATGGATGCCTCCGCACAACTTACGACCCAAAGATGTCTGCCTCCGCACAACTTTTTATGGAAAGATGGCTGCCTCCGCACGACTTACGACCCAAAGATGGCTGCCTCCGCACGACTTACGACCCAAGATGGCTGCCTCCACGCGACTTACATCCCAAAGATGGCTGAATCCGCATGACTTACGACCCAAAGATGGATGCCTGCGCATGACTTATGACCCAAAGATAACTGCCTCCGCACGACTTACGACCCAAAGATGGCTGCCTCCACACGACTTATGACCCAAAGATGGCTGCCTCCGCACGACTTATGACCCAAAGATGGCTGCCTCTGCACAACTTATTACCCAAAGATGGCTGCCTCCGCACGACTTACGACCCAAAGAAGGCTGCCTCCGCACGACTTACGACCCAAAGATGACTGCCTCCACATGACTTACGACCCAAAGGTGGCTGTCTCCGCATGACTTACGACCCAAAGATGGCTGCCTCCGCATGACTTACGATCCAAAGATGGCTGCCTCCACACGACTTACGACCCAAAGATGGCTGCCTCCGCAAGACCTACGACCCAAAGATGGCTGCCACCGCACGACTTACAACCCAAAGATGGCTGCCTCCACAGGACCCAAAGATGGCTGCGTCCGCACGACTTACGACCCAAAGATGGCTGCCTCCGCACGACTTACGACGCAAAGATGGCTGCCTTCACATGACTTAAGACCCAAAGATGGCTGCCTCCGCACAACTTATTACAGAAAGATGTCTGCCTCCGCACAACTTACGGCCCAAAGATGGCTGCCTCCGCACGACTCATGACCCAAAGATGGCTGCCTCCACACGACTTACGACCCAAAGGTGGCTGCCTATGCATAACTTACAACCCAAAGATGGATGCCTCCGCACAACTTACGACCCAAAGATGGCTGCCTCCGCACAACTTTTTACGGAAAGATGGCTGCCTCCGCATGACTTACGACCCAAAGATGGCTGCCTCCGCACGACTTACGAACCAAAGATGGCTGCCTCCACACGACTTAAGACCCAAAGACGGCTGCCTCCGCATGACTTACGACCCAAAGATGGCTGCCTCCGCACGACTTACGAACCAAAGATGGCTGCCTCCGCACGACATATGACCCAAAGATGGCTGCCTCCGCACGACTTATGATGCAAAGATGGCTGCCTCCGCATGACTTACGACCCAAAGATGGCTGTCTCCGAATGACTTACGACCCAAAGATGGATGCCTCCGCATGACTCACGACCCAAAGATGGCTGCCACCGCACGACTTACGACCCAAAGATGGCTACCTCCGCACGACTTACTACCCAAAGATGGCTGCCTCCGCACGACTTATGACCCAAAGATGGCTGCCTCTGCACAACTTATTACCCAAAGATGGCTGCCTCCGCACGACTTACGACCCAAAGATGGCTGCCTCCGCATGACTTACGACCCAAAGATGGCTGCCTCCGCACGACTTATGACCCAAAGATGGCTGCCTCTGCACAACTTATTACCCAAAGATGGCTGCCTCCGCACGACTTACGACCCAAAGATGGCTGCCTCCGCACGACTTACGACCCAAAGATGACTGCCTCCACATGACTTAAGACCCAAAGATGGCTGCCTCTGCACAACTTATTACGGAAAGATGTCTGCCTCCGCACAACTTACGACCCAAAGATGGCTGCCTCCGCACGACTTATGACCCAAAGATGGCTGCCTCGGCATGACTTACGACCCAAAGATGGCTGCCTCCACATGACTTACGACTCAAAGATGGCTGCCTCCGCACGACTTACGACGCAAAGATGGCTGCCTCCTCATGACTTACGACCCAAAGATGGCTGCCTCTGCACGACTTACGACCCAAAGATGGCTGCCACCGCACGACTTACGACCCAAAGATGGCTACCTCCGCACGACTTACTACCCAAAGATGGCTGCCTCCGCACGACTTATGACCCAAAGATGGCTGCCTCTGCACAACTTATTACCCAAAGATCGCTGCCTCCGCACGACTTACGACCCAAAGATGGCTGCCTCCGCACGACTTACGACCCAAAGATGGCTGCCTCCACATGACTTACGACCCAAAGGTGGCTGTCTCCGCACGACTTACGACCCAAAGATGGCTGCCTCCGCATGACTTTCGATCCAAAGATGGCTGCCTCCACGCGACTTACGACCCAAAGATGGCTGCCTCCGCACGACTTACGACCCAAAGATGGCTGCCACCGCACGACTTACAACCCAAAGATGGCTGCCTCCACAGGACCCAAAGTTGGCTGCATCCGCACGACTTACGACCCAAAGATGGCTGCCTCCGCACGACTTACGACGCAAAGATGGCTGCCTTCACATGACTTACGACCCAAAGATGGCTGCCTCCGCACGACTTACGACCCAAAGATGACTGCCTCCACATGACTTACGACCCAAAGGTGGCTGTCTCCGCACGACTTACGACCCAAAGATGGCTGCCTCCGCATGACTTACGATCCAAAGATGGCTGCCTCCACGCGACTTACGACCCAAAGATGGCTGCCTCCGCACGACTTACGACCCAAAGATGGCTGCCACCGCACGACTTACAACCCAAAGATGGCTGCCTCCACAGGACCCAAAGATGGCTGCCTCCGCATGACTTACGATCCAAAGATGGCTGCCTCCACGCGACTTACGACCCAAAGATGGATGGTTCCGCACAACTTACGACCCAAAGATGGCTGCCTCCGCACAACTTTTTACGGAAAGATGGCTGCCTCCGCACGACTTACGACCCAACGATGGCTGCCTCCACACGACTTACGACCCAAAGATAGCTGCCTCCACACGACTTACGACCCAAAGACGGCTGCCTCCACATGACTTACGACCCAAAGATGGCTGCCTCCACACGACCCAAAGATGGCTGCCTCCGCACGACATATGACCCAAAGATGGCTGCCTCCGCAATACTTACGACGCAAAGATGGCTGCCTCCGCATGACTTACGACCCAAAGATGGCTGTCTCCGTACGACTTACGACCCAAAGATGGCTGCCTATGCATGACTTACGATCCAAAGATGGCTACCTCCACATGACTTACGACACAAAGATGGCTGCGTCCGCACGACTTACGACCCAAAGATGGCTGCCTCCGCACGACTTACGACCCAAGAATGGCTGCCTCCGCACAACTTTTTACGGAAAGATGGCTGCCTCCACACGACTTACGACCCAAAGATGGCTACCTCCACACGACTTACGACCCAAAGGTGGCTGCCTATGCATAACTTACGACCCAAAGATGGATGCCTCCACATGACTTACGACCCAAAGATGGCTGCCTCCACATGACCTACGATCCAAAGATGGATGCCTCCGCACAACTTACGACCCAAAGATGGCTGCCTCCGCACAAGTTTTTACGGAAAGATGGCTGCCTCCGCACGACTTACGACCCAAAGATGGCTGCCTCCGCACGACTTACGACCCAAAGATGGCTACCTCCACACGACTTACGACCCAAAGATGGCTTTATCCGCATGACTTACGACCCAAAGATGGATGCCTCCGCATGACTTATGACCCAAAGATGGCTTCCTCCGCACGACTTACGACCCAAAGATGGCTGCCTCTGCACGACTTATGACCCAGAGATGGCTGCCTCTGCCCGACTTACGACCCAAAGATGTCTGCATCCGCATGACTTACGACCCAAATATGGCTGCCTCTGCATGAATTAATACCCAAAGATGGCTGCCTCCGCACGACTTACGACGCAAAGATGGCTGCCTCCACATGACTTACGACCCAAAGATGGCTGCCACCGCACGACTTACGACCCAAATATGGCTACCTCCGCACGACTTACTACCCAAAGATGGCTGCCTCCGCATGACTTTTGACCCAAAGATGGCTGCCTCTGCCCGACTTATGACCCAAAGATGTCTGCCTCCGCACGAATTACGACGCAAAGATGGCTGCCTCCGCATGACTTACGACCCAAAGATGGCTGCCTCCACAAGACTTACGACCCAAAGGTGGCTGCCTATGCATAACTTACGACCCAAAGATGGATGCCTCCGCATGACTTACGACCCAAAGATGGCTGCCTCCACATGACCTACGATCCAAAGATGGATGCCTCCGCACAACTTACGACCCAAAGATGTCTGCCTCCGCACAACTTTTTATGGAAAGATGGCTGCCTCCGCACGACTTACGACCCAAAGATGGCTGCCTCCGCACGACTTACGACCCAAGATGGCTGCCTCCACGCGACTTACATCCCAAAGATGGCTGAATCCGCATGACTTACGACCCAAAGATGGATGCCTGCGCATGACTTATGACCCAAAGATAACTGCCTCCGCACGACTTACGACCCAAAGATGGCTGCCTCCACACGACTTATGACCCAAAGATGGCTGCCTCCGCACGACTTATGACCCAAAGATGGCTGCCTCTGCACAACTTATTACCCAAAGATGGCTGCCTCCGCACGACTTACGACCCAAAGAAGGCTGCCTCCGCACGACTTACGACCCAAAGATGACTGCCTCCACATGACTTACGACCCAAAGGTGGCTGTCTCCGCATGACTTACGACCCAAAGATGGCTGCCTCCGCATGACTTACGATCCAAAGATGGCTGCCTCCACACGACTTACGACCCAAAGATGGCTGCCTCCGCAAGACTTACGACCCAAAGATGGCTGCCACCGCACGACTTACAACCCAAAGATGGCTGCCTCCACAGGACCCAAAGATGGCTGCGTCCGCACGACTTACGACCCAAAGATGGCTGCCTCCGCACGACTTACGACGCAAAGATGGCTGCCTTCACATGACTTAAGACCCAAAGATGGCTGCCTCCGCACAACTTATTACAGAAAGATGTCTGCCTCCGCACAACTTACGGCCCAAAGATGGCTGCCTCCGCACGACTCATGACCCAAAGATGGCTGCCTCCACACGACTTACGACCCAAAGGTGGCTGCCTATGCATAACTTACAACCCAAAGATGGATGCCTCCGCACAACTTACGACCCAAAGATGGCTGCCTCCGCACAACTTTTTACGGAAAGATGGCTGCCTCCGCATGACTTACGACCCAAAGATGGCTGCCTCCGCACGACTTACGAACCAAAGATGGCTGCCTCCACACGACTTAAGACCCAAAGACGGCTGCCTCCACATGACTTACGACCCAAAGATGGCTGCCTCCACACGACCCAAAGATGGCTGCCTCCGCACGACATATGACCCAAAGATGGCTGCCTCCGCACGACTTATGATGCAAAGATGGCTGCCTCCGCATGACTTACGACCCAAAGATGGCTGTCTCCGAATGACTTACGACCCAAAGATGGATGCCTCCGCATGACTTATGACCCAAAGATGGCTGCCTCCGCACGACTTACGACCCAAAGATGTCAGCCTCCACATGACTTACAACCAAAAGATGGCTTCCTCCGCACGACTTATGACCCCAAGATGGCTGCCTCTGCAAGACTTACGACCCAAAGATGGCTGCCTCCGCACGACGTACGACCCAAAGATGGCTGCCTCCGCATGACTTATGACCCCAAGATGGCTGCCTCAGCACGACTTATGACCCCAAGATGGCTGCCTCAGCACGATTTACGACCCAAAGATGGCTGCCTCCGCACAACTTACGACCCAAAGATGGCTGCCTCCGCACGACTTACAACTCAAAGATGGCTGCCTCCGCACGAACCAAAGATGGCTGCCTTCCCGCGACTTGCGACCCAAAGATAGCTGCCGCCGCACGACTTATGACCCAAAGATGGCTGCCTATGCACGACTTATGACCCAAAGATGGCAGCCTCCGCACAACGACATACGACCCAAAGATGGCTGCCTCCGCACGACTTGCGACCCAAAGATGGCTGCCTATGCACGACTTATGACCCAAAGATGGCAGCCCCGCACAACGACATACGACCCAAAGATGGCTGCCTCCGCACGACTTGCGACCCAAAGATGGCTGCCTCCGCACGACTTACGACCCAAAGATGGCTGCCTCCGCATGACTTACGACCCAAAGATGGCTGCCTCCGCACAACTTATGACCCAAAGATGGCTGCCTCTGCACGACTTACGACCCAAAGATGGCTGCCTCCGTACGATCCAAAGATGGCTACCTTCCCGCGACTTGCGACCCAAAGATGGCTGCCTCCACATGACTTACGATCCAAAGATGGATGCCTCCGCACAACTTATTACCCAAAGATGGCTGCCTCCACACGACTTATGACCCAAAGATGGCTGCCTCCGCATGACTTACGACCCAAAGATGGCTGTCTCCGCACGACTTACGACCGAAAGATGGCTGCCTCCACACGACCCAAAGAAGGCTGCCTCCACATGACTTACGACCAAAAGATGGCTGCCTCCGTACGACTTACGATGCAAAGATGGCTGCCTCCGCATGACTTACGACCCGAAGATGGCTGCCTCTGCACGACTTATGACAGAAAGATGGCTGCCTCCGCACAACTTATGACCCAAAGATGGCTGCCTCTGCATAACTTATGACCCAAAGATGGCTGCCTCTGCACGACTTATGACCCAAAGATGGCTGCCTCCGCACGACTTACGACCCAAAGATGGCTGACTCCGCACGACTTACGACCCAAAGATGGCTGACTCCGCACGACTTATGACCCAAAGATGGCTGCCTCCGCGTGACTTACGACCCAAAGATGGCTGCCTCCGCATGACCCAAAGAAGGCTGCCTCCGCATGAATTAAGACCCAAAGATGGCTGCCTCCGTACGACTTATGACCCAAAGATGGCTGCCTCCGCACGACTTACGACCCAAAGATGGCTGACTCCGCACGACTTATGACCCAAAGATGGCTGCCTCCGCTTGACTTATGACCCAAAGATGGCTGCCTCCGCACGACCCAAAGAAGGCTGCCTCCGCATGACTTACGACCCAAAGATGGCTGCCTCCGCATGACTTACAACCCAAAGATGGCTGCCTCTGCACGACTTACGACCCAAAGATGGCTTCCTCCACACGACGCAAAGATGGCTGCCTCCGCACGACTTATTACCCAAAGATGGCTGCCTCTGCACAACTTTTTACCCAAAGATGGCTGCTTCCGCACGACGTACGACCCAAAGATGGCTGCCTCCGCACGACTTACGACCCAAAGATGGCTATCTCCGCACGACTTACGACCCAAAGATGGCTGCCTTCCCACGACTTACGACCCAAAGATGGCTGCCTCCACACGACTTACGACCCAAAGATGGCTGAATCCGCACGACTTACGACCCAAAGATGGATGCCTCCGCACGACTTACGACCCAAAGATGGCTGCCTCCACACAACTTAAGACCCAAAGATGTCTGCCTCCGCACGACTTATGACCCAAAGATGTCTGCCTCCGCATGACTTACGACCCAAAGATGGCTGTCTCCGCATGACTTACGACCCAAAGATGGCTGCCTCCGCATGAGATACGATCCAAAGAAGGCTGCCTCCGCATGACTTACGACCCAAAGATGGCTGAATCCGCACGACTTACGACCCAAAGATGGATGCCTCTGCATGACTTATGACGCAAAGATATCTGCCTCCGCACGACTTACGACCCAAAGATGCCTGAATCCGCACGACCTACGACCCAAAGATGGATGCCTCAGCATGACTTACGACCCAAATATGGCTGCCTCCGCACGACTTATGACCCAAAGATGGCTGCCTCCGCACAACTTACGACCCAAGGATGGCTGCCTCCGCATGACTTACGACCCAAAGATGGCTGCCTCCGCACGACTTACGACCCAAAGACGGCTGACTCCGCACAACTTACGACCCAAAGATGGCTGCCTCCGCATGACTTATGACCCAAAGATGGCTGCCTTCGCATGACTTACGACCCACAAACGGCTGCCTCTGCATGACTTAAGACTCAAAGATGGCTGCCTCCGCACGACTTACGACGCAAAGATGGCTGCCTCCGCATGACTTACGACCCAAAGATGGCTGCCTCCACATGATTTACTAGTGAAAAAAGACCTAGCACTCAACTTGATGCTTTAGTGACGTATTTATTGTAGTACCCAACAAACGTTTCGGTCCGTCATATGGACCTTCATCAGTAATGTACTATGGTGAGAATTGCATCAGGAGACAATATAGTCCCGGGGTACATGTGGCGCCTTAGGTGAGCGATGAACCTGTATGGAGACTGTGGAGGATATCAAGAGAAGCGCCGTCATCAGACGCGGTATCCACCGCTAGTCTAGCGGTGGATACCGCGTCTGATGACGTCGCTTCTCTTGACATCCTCCACAGTCTCCATACAGGTTCATCGCTCACCTAAGGCGCCACATGTACCCCGGGACTATATTGTCTCCTGATGCAATTCTCACCATAGTACGTTACTGATGAAGGTCCATATGACGGACCGAAACGTTTGTTGGGTACTACAATAAATACGTCACTAAAGCATCAAGTTGAGTGCTAGGTCTTTTTTCACTATTATATTAAGGTGTGGGAGCCTACCTTAGCACCATCCTAGCAGTTTGTGCACACGCCCTTTTCTTTCCACATGATTTACGACGCAAAGATGGCTGCCTCCGCACGACTTACGACCCAAAGATGGCTGCCTCCGCACGTCTTACGACCCAAAGATGGCTGCCTCTGCATGACTTAAAGATGGCTGCGTTCCTGTGACTTAAGACCCAAAGATGGCTACCTCCGCACGACTTACGACCCAAAGATGGCTGCCTCCGCACAACTTATTATGGAAAGATGGCTGCCTCAGCATGACTTATGACCCAAAGATGGCTGCCTCCGCACGACTTACAACCCAAAGATGGCTGCCTCCACACGACTTACGACCCAAAGATGGCTGCCTCCGCATGACTTACGACCCAAAGATGGCTGCCTCCGCACGACTTACGACCCAAAGGTGGATGCCTCCACACGACTTACGACCCAAAGATGGCTGAATCCGCACGAATTACGACCCAAAGATGGATGCCTCCGCATGACTTACGACCCAAAGATGGCTGCCTCCACACGACTTACGACCCAAAGATGGCTGCCTCCGCACGACTTACGACCCAAAGATGCCTGCCTCCGCACGACTTACGACCCAAAGATGGCTGCCTCCACATGACTTACGACCCAAAGATGGCTGCCTCCGCACGACTTATGACCCAAAGATGGCTGCCTCTGTACGACTTACGACCCAAAGATGGCTGCCTCCGCACGATTTATGACCCAATGATGGCTGCCTCCGCACGACGTATGACGCAAAGATGGCTTCCTCCACACGACCCAAAGATGGCTGCCTCAGCACAATTTACGATGCAAAAATCGCTGCTTCCTCACGACTAACAACCCAAAGATGGCTGCCTCCGCATGACTTACAACCCAAAGATGGCTTCCTCCACACGACTTAAGACCCAAAGATGGCTGCCTTCGCACGACTTACGACCCAAAGATGGCTGAATCCGCACGACTTACGACCCAAAGATGGATGCCTCCGCACGACTTACGACCCAAAGATGGCTGCCTCCGCATGACTTATGACCCAGAGATGGCTGCCTTCCCGTGACTTACGACGCAAAGATGGCTGTCTCCGCACGACTTACGACCCAAAGATGGCTGCCTCCGCATTACTTACGACCCAAAGATGGCTGCCTCCGCACGACATACGACCCATAGATGGCTGCCTCAGCATGACTTATGACCCAAAGATGGCTGCCTCCGCATGACTAATGACCCAAAGATAGCTGCCTCTGCACGACCCAAAGAGGCTGCCTTCCCGCGACTTATGACTCAAAGATGGCTGCCTCCGCACGACTTACGACCCAAAGATGGCTGCCTCCGCATGACTTATGACCCAAAGATGGATGCCTCCGCATGACTTACGACCCAAAGATGGCTTCCTCCGCACGACTTACGACCCAAAGATGGCTGCCTCTGCACGACTTATGACCCAGAGATGGCTGCCTCTGCCCGACTTACGACCCAAAGATGTCTGCATCCGCATGACTTACGACCCAAATATGGCTGCCTCTGCATGAATTAATACCCAAAGATGGCTGCCTCCGCACGACTTACGACGCAAAGATGGCTGCCTCCACATGACTTACGACCCAAAGATGGCTGCCACCGCACGACTTACGACCCAAATATGGCTACCTCCGCACGACTTACTACCCAAAGATGGCTGCCTCCGCACGACTTATGACCCAAAGATGTCTGCCTCCACATGACTTACGACCCAAAGATGGCTGCCTCCGTATGACTTACGACCCAAAGATGGCTGCCTCCGCATGACTTATGACCCATTGATGGCTGCCTCCACACAACTTACGACCCAAAGATGGCTGCCTCCGCACAACTTTTTACGGAAAGAAGGCTGCCTACGCACGACTTACGACCCAAAGATGGCTGCCTCCGCACGACTTACGACCCAAAGATGGCTACCTAAACACGACTTACGACCCAAAGATGGCTGAATCCGCATGACTTACGACCCAAAGATGGATGCCTCCGCATGACTTATGACCCAAAGATGGCTTCCTCCGCACGACTTGCGACCCAAAGATGGCTGCCTCCGCATGACTTTTGACCCAAAGATGGCTGCCTCTGCCCGACTTATGACCCAAAGATGTCTGCCTCCGCACGAATTACGACGCAAAGATGGCTGCCTCCGCATGACTTACGACCCAAAGATGGCTGCCTCCACAAGACTTACGACCCAAAGATGGCTGCCTCCACATGACCTACGATCCAAAGATGGATGCCTCCGCACAACTTACGACCCAAAGATGTCTGCCTCCGCACAACTTTTTATGGAAAGATGGCTGCCTCCGCACGACTTACGACCCAAAGATGGCTGCCTCCGCACGACTTACGACCCAAGATGGCTGCCTCCACGCGACTTACATCCCAAAGATGGCTGAATCCGCATGACTTACGACCCAAAGATGGATGCCTGCGCATGACTTATGACCCAAAGATAACTGCCTCCGCACGACTTACGACCCAAAGATGGCTGCCTCCACACGACTTATGACCCAAAGATGGCTGCCTCTGCATGACTTTTGACCCAAAGATGTCTGCATCCGCATGACTTACGACCCAAATATGGCTGCCTCCGCATGACTTACGACCCAAAGATGGCTGCCACCGCACGACTTACGACCCAAAGATGGCTACCTCCGCACGACTTACTACCCAAAGATGGCTGCCTCTGCACGACTTATGACCCAAAGATGGCTGCCTCTGCACAACTTATTACCCTAAGATGGCTACCTCTGCACGACTTACGACCCAAAGATGGCTGCCTCCGCATGACTTACGACCCAAAGATGGCTGCCTCCGCACGACTTATGACCCAAAGATGGCTGCCTCTGCACAACTTATTACCCAAAGATGGCTGCCTCCGCACGACTTACGACCCAAAGAAGGCTGCCTCCGCACGACTTACGACCCAAAGATGACTGCCTCCACATGACTTACGACCCAAAGGTGGCTGTCTCCGCATGACTTACGACCCAAAGATGGCTGCCTCCGCATGACTTACGATCCAAAGATGGCTGCCTCCACACGACTTACGACCCAAAGATGGCTGCCTCCGCAAGACTTACAACCCAATGATGGCTGCCACCGCACGACTTACAACCCAAAGATGGCTGCCTCCACAGGACCCAAAGATGGCTGCGTCCGCACGACTTACGACCCAAAGATGGCTGCCTCCGCACGACTTACGACGCAAAGATGGCTGCCTTCACATGACTTAAGACCCAAAGATGGCTGCCTCCGCACAACTTATTACAGAAAGATGTCTGCCTCCGCACAACTTATGGCCCAAAGATGGCTGCCTCCGCACGACTCATGACCCAAACATGGCTGCCTCCACACGACTTATGACCCCAAGATGGCTGCCTCTGCAAGACTTACGACCCAAAGATGGCTGCCTCCGCACGACTTACGACGCAAAGATGGCTGCCTTCACATGACTTAAGACCCAAAGATGGCTGCCTCCGCACAACTTATTACAGAAAGATGTCTGCCTCCGCACAACTTACGGCCCAAAGATGGCTGCCTCCGCACGACTCATGACCCAAAGATGGCTGCCTCCACACGACTTACGACCCAAAGGTGGCTGCCTATGCATAACTTACAACCCAAAGATGGATGCCTCCGCACAACTTACGACCCAAAGATGGCTGCCTCCGCACAACTTTTTACGGAAAGATGGCTGCCTCCGCATGACTTACGACCCAAAGATGGCTGCCTCTGCACGACTTACGAACCAAAGATGGCTGCCTCCACACGACTTAAGACCCAAAGACGGCTGCCTCCACATGACTTACGACCCAAAGATGGCTGCCTCCACACGACCCAAAGATGGCTGCCTCCGCACGACATATGACCCAAAGATGGCTGCCTCCGCACGACTTATGATGCAAAGATGGCTGCCTCCGCATGACTTACGACCCAAAGATGGCTGTCTCCGAATGACTTACGACCCAAAGATGGATGCCTCCGCATGACTTATGACCCAAAGATGGCTGCCTCCGCACGACTTACGACCCAAAGATGTCAGCCTCCACATGACTTACGACCAAAAGATGGCTTCCTCCGCACGACTTATGACCCCAAGATGGCTGCCTCTGCAAGACTTACGACCCAAAGATGGCTGCCTCCGCACGACGTACGACCCAAAGATGGCTGCCTCCGCATGACTTATGACCCCAAGATGGCTGCCTCAGCACGACTTATGACCCCAAGATGGCTGCCTCAGCACGATTTACGACCCAAAGATGGCTGCCTCCGCACAACTTACGACCCAAAGATGGCTGCCTCCGCACGACTTACAACTCAAAGATGGCTGCCTCCGCACGAACCAAAGATGGCTGCCTTCCCGCGACTTGCGACCCAAAGATAGCTGCCGCCGCACGACTTATGACCCAAAGATGGCAGCCTCCGCACAACGACATACGACCCAAAGATGGCTGCCTCCGCACGACTTGCGACCCAAAGATGGCTGCCTATGCACGACTTATGACCCAAAGATGGCAGCCTCCGCACAACGACATACGACCCAAAGATGGCTGACTCCGCACGACTTGCGACCCAAAGATGGCTGCCTCCGCACGACTTACGACCCAAAGATGGCTGCCTCCGCATGACTTACGACCCAAAGATGGCTGCCTCCGCACAACTTATGACCCAAAGATGGCTGCCTCTGCACGACTTACGACCCAAAGATGGCTGCCTCCGTACGATCCAAAGATGGCTACCTTCCCGCGACTTGCGACCCAAAGATGGCTGCCTCCACATGACTTACGATCCAAAGATGGATGCCTCCGCACAACTTATTACCCAAAGATGGCTGCCTCCACACGACTTATGACCCAAAGATGGCTGCCTCCGCATGACTTACGACCCAAAGATGGCTGTCTCCGCGCGACTTACGACCGAAAGATGGCTGCCTCCACACGACCCAAAGAAGGCTGCCTCCACATGACTTACGACCAAAAGATGGCTGCCTCCGTACGACTTACGATGCAAAGATGGCTGCCTCCGCATGACTTACGACCCGAAGATGGCTGCCTCTGCACGACTTATGACAGAAAGATGGCTGCCTCCGCACAACTTATGACCCAAAGATGGCTGCCTCTGCATAACTTATGACCCAAAGATGGCTGCCTCTGCACGACTTATGACTAGTGTTGAGCGATACTTTCCGATATCGGAAAGTATCGGTATCGGAAAGTATCGGCCGATACCGTCACAGTATCGGAATCCAATCCGATACCGATACCCGATCCCAATGCAAGTCAATGGGACGAAAATATCGGAATTAAAATAAACCCTTTATACACTTGTAGGTTCATTCTACATGCAGGAAAACAACTAAGAATATTGTAGGATGTATTGGGGGACGTGGCGGAGATATTAAAGGGACAGAGGTTTAGCCCAATGTAATAGAATAGCAGGATTTTTTATTTTTTTTTATGAAGTTCGGCGTTAGAAAGAATTTGACTATGTTTTTTTTTTTTTTTTTATGTCAGATATTGATGTTTCACTACTTCCACGCCCTTCACCTTCTTTTTTACTTCTCCCACGCTTTCTTCTTAATTATCCTCATCATCAGCTTCTTTGACATCAACTTCTTCACCTTATTCATCTTCTTCTTCATCTTCTACCTATTATTTTTTGGGTTACATTGTTCATATTCTTTTTATTTTACTATTATCTTCATCATATTCAACTTCTTCATCATATTCTTATTTGTGACAGGCATTCCCGTAGTTGTTATCTATAAAAGTTTGAAGATTACACCTTCCGTTCTGCCTGTCACAAAACAGTTACATTTGTCCGCGTTCAGTTTGGCCTGCAGCATCAGGCTTTATCCAGGGGCACCACGAGGAGGAACGGACTCACCCCCATACACTGCTTAGTCTTCTTCTGCTTATAATTTACATAATATTTTTTGCTCTGATATTTTGTGTTATGCTTAATGTCCTTCTGCTCTTTGTTCTGCAGCCTCTTGTTCTTCTGCTTCTCGGTCTTCCAGGTCGTCGTCGTCTCCAGGGTCGTCGTCTCCGGGGTCGTCGTCATCGGGGTGGTCTTCAGGGTCGTCGTCTCCGGGGTCGTCGTCATCGGGGTGGTCTTCGGGGTCATCGTCTCCAGGGTCGTCGTCATCACGGTGGTTGTCGTCTCTGGTGTCGTCGTCATCTTAGGGGTGGTCTTCTGGGTCATTGTGTTTAGTCTCTTGAACTTGGAAATGTAGCAGAAGGTACAAGAAGGCTGAGAAAATGCCGAGAACCAGCTGATGGAACTGGAACTCGGATGGCTACCCGAAGGTCCAAGAGCCAATGGAACTACCGAGGACCAGCTGACGTTACTGGAACCCGGTTACTAAGCAGGAGGTACCTGTGCTGAAAGCACTACCAAGGACCACCTGACGTTGGTGGAACTCGGATACCCAGAGGGAGGCACCTAAGCCAAAGGCTCTGCCCGGAACCAGCTGACGGTACTGGAACCAGGATGGGGAGCAGAAGGTACAAGAGCAAAAGACACTGCCGAGAACCAGCTGACGGTGCTGGAACCCGGATGGGTAGCCGAAGGTCCAAGAGCCAATGGAACTACCGAGGACCAGCTGACGTTACTGGAACCCGGTTACTAAGCAGGAGGTACCCGTGCCTGAAAGCACTACCAAGGACCACCTGACGTTGGTGGAACTCGGATACCAAAGGGAGGCACCTAAGCCAAAGGCTCTGCCCGGAACCAGCTGACGGTACTGGAACCAGGATGGGGAGCAGAAGGTACAAGAGCAAGTGTCTGCGTGGCTTTTGCAGGACACGATGCCGGCTGCACAGCAGGGGAACAGCTGGCGGTGCTGGACCCCACTGACACATTGGCGAGGTGTTTTTCTCTGTGCAGCTAGCACATCTGGGCCCCAACTGGCGGTTTGTTAGAGCCCAGGGTCAGCAGGAGGAGGAGCAGGAGGAGGAGGAGCAGGGGGAGGGGAGTGTAGGCCGAAGCCTGCACTGGCGGCAGCTTTGGGTCTGTTGTGTCTGCGTGGCTTTTGCAGGACACGTTGCCGGCTACACAGCAGGGGAACAGCTGGCGGTGCTGGACCCCACTGACACATTGGCGAGGTGTTTGGCTCTGTGCAGCCAGCACTTCCGGACAGCAACGATCGGTGTTGGAGCCCGGGCTCTGCAGGGGGAGCAGAGTGTAGGCCGAAGCCTACTTGAACCGATTTCAAAGGTCACCTTTAACCCCCCCTCAGGGGTTAGAAAGTAGAAGAGCCACAGCTTATGCAGCAGTAGTGCTGCACAAGTCAAAGGTTGCTCTTTTAATTTTTCTCCTTGCACACGCTGAATGAAACACGTATAACATTTAGCCCTTTATACAGTCAAACTGTGTTGGAGGCGCGAGTTCCCTTTGTAATGAGACGCAGCACAGATGTCAAGAATCCCACCTTGGTGCTGGGTGCAGCCTCCCGAGCGTTGTTATTTGCTGTACAGGAGTCTGCGCTGTCGTGTTATCCCCTGGCCTAGCGCCGTTAGCGCTGCCCATCTTCTGGCATCATGTAATGTCGGCCGGTGCGGTTCGCGATGCCCATGAATCCCAGCCCCGCAGTGTCTTAACATTGTTAAAACACTGCGGGGCTGGGATTCAGGGCCTGGCGCAGCACATATGTTGGCCTCTCACACTCGGGTCCTTACACCCGCTTCAGACTGTGCGGCGTCATCTGATCCCTTATCGCATGCCACGGCCATGAAGCCGCACAGTCCGAAGAAGGCGGAAGGAGAGGAGGGACAGGCGAACTGATGCACTGATCCTGCCCATGAATCACACCCTCGCAGTCCCAATAAATAAGACACCGAGGGGCGTTGTGTGGGTCAGGGCGGCCGCAGAGGCGCAGGCAGCCAAACAATGATGCCAGAAGACGGGCAGCGCTACCAAGGGGGTTGCAGCGTGTCATTACAAAGGAAAGTCACACCACCGGGACGGTTAAATGGTCACACAGAGGACACATTTCAGACGTGTTTTCAGTTCCACATGTGCGAGGAGAATACGTTTCTGAGCCACCTTGCACACATGCAGCATTACCGCTGTACAAGGTGGCTGGATAACGTAAAAACGCCTGGGGGAGGGGGGACAGGTTCCCTTCAATTTCAGTTCTTGTGTCTGCGTGGCTTTTGCAGGACACGTTGCCGGCTGCACAGCAGGGGAACAGCTGGCGGTGCTGGACCCCACTGACACATTGGCTGGTGTTTTTCTCTGTGCAGCTAGCACATCTGGGCCCCAACTGGCGGTGTGTTAGAGCCCAGGGACAGCAGGAGGAGGAGCAGGAGGAGGAGGAGCAGGGGGAGGGGAGTGTAGGCCGAAGCCTGCACTGGCGGCAGCTTTGGGTCTGTTGTGTCTGCGTGGCTTTTGCAGGACACGTTGCCGGCTACACAGCAGGGGAACAGCTGGCGGTGCTGGACCCCACTGACACATTGGCGAGGTGTTTGGCTCTGTGCAGCCAGCACTTCCGGACAGCAACGATCGGTGTTGGAGCCCGGGCTCTGCAGGGGGAGCAGAGTGTAGGCCGAAGCCTACTTGAACCGATTTCAAAGGTCACCTTTAACCCCCCCTCAGGGGTTAGAAAGTAGAAGAGCCACAGCTTATGCAGCAGTAGTGCTGCACAAGTCAAAGGTTGCTCTTTTAATTTTTCTCCTTGCACACGCTGAATGAAACACGTATAACATTTAGCCCTTTATACAGTCAAACTGTGTTGGAGGCGCGAGTTCCCTTTGTAATGAGACGCAGCACAGATGTCAAGAATCCCACCTTGGTGCTGGGTGCAGCCTCCCGAGCGTTGTTATTTGCTGTACAGGAGTCTGCGCTGTCGTGTTATCCCCTGGCCTAGCGCCGTTAGCGCTGCCCATCTTCTGGCATCATGTAATGTCGGCCGGTGCGGTTCGCGATGCCCATGAATCCCAGCCCCGCAGTGTCTTAACATTGTTAAAACACTGCGGGGCTGGGATTCAGGGCCTGGCGCAGCACATATGTTGGCCTCTCACACTCGGGTCCTTACACCCGCTTCAGACTGTGCGGCGTCATCTGATCCCTTATCGCATGCCACGGCCATGAAGCCGCACAGTCCGAAGAAGGCGGAAGGAGAGGAGGGACAGGCGAACTGATGCACTGATCCTGCCCATGAATCACACCCTCGCAGTCCCAATAAATAAGACACCGAGGGGCGTTGTGTGGGTCAGGGCGGCCGCAGAGGCGCAGGCAGCCAAACAATGATGCCAGAAGACGGGCAGCGCTACCAAGGGGGTTGCAGCGTGTCATTACAAAGGAAAGTCACACCACCGGGACGGTTAAATGGTCACACAGAGGACACATTTCAGACGTGTTTTCAGTTCCACATGTGCGAGGAGAATACGTTTCTGAGCCACCTTGCACACATGCAGCATTACCGCTGTACAAGGTGGCTGGATAACGTAAAAACGCCTGGGGGAGGGGGGACAGGTTCCCTTCAATTTCAGTTCTTGTGTCTGCGTGGCTTTTGCAGGACACGTTGCCGGCTGCACAGCAGGGGAACAGCTGGCGGTGCTGGACCCCACTGACACATTGGCTGGTGTTTTTCTCTGTGCAGCTAGCACATCTGGGCCCCAACTGGCGGTGTGTTAGAGCCCAGGGACAGCAGGAGGAGGAGCAGGAGGAGGAGGAGCAGGGGGAGGGGAGTGTAGGCCGAAGCCTGCACTGGCGGCAGCTTTGGGTCTGTTGTGTCTGCGTGGCTTTTGCAGGACACGTTGCCGGCTACACAGCAGGGGAACAGCTGGCGGTGCTGGACCCCACTGACACATTGGCGAGGTGTTTGGCTCTGTGCAGCCAGCACTTCCGGACAGCAACGATCGGTGTTGGAGCCCGGGCTCTGCAGGGGGAGCAGAGTGTAGGCCGAAGCCTACTTGAACCGATTTCAAAGGTCACCTTTAACCCCCCCTCAGGGGTTAGAAAGTAGAAGAGCCACAGCTTATGCAGCAGTAGTGCTGCACAAGTCAAAGGTTGCTCTTTTAATTTTTCTCCTTGCACACGCTGAATGAAACACGTATAACATTTAGCCCTTTATACAGTCAAACTGTGTTGGAGGCGCGAGTTCCCTTTGTAATGAGACGCAGCACAGATGTCAAGAATCCCACCTTGGTGCTGGGTGCAGCCTCCCGAGCGTTGTTATTTGCTGTACAGGAGTCTGCGCTGTCGTGTTATCCCCTGGCCTAGCGCCGTTAGCGCTGCCCATCTTCTGGCATCATGTAATGTCGGCCGGTGCGGTTCGCGATGCCCATGAATCCCAGCCCCGCAGTGTCTTAACATTGTTAAAACACTGCGGGGCTGGGATTCAGGGCCTGGCGCAGCACATATGTTGGCCTCTCACATTCGGGTCCTTACACCCGCTTCAGACTGTGCGGCGTCATCTGATCCCTTATCGCATGCCACGGCCATGAAGCCGCACAGTCCGAAGAAGGCGGAAGGAGAGGAGGGACAGGCGAACTGATGCACTGATCCTGCCCATGAATCACACCCTCGCAGTCCCAATAAATAAGACACCGAGGGGCGTTGTGTGGGTCAGGGCGGCCGCAGAGGCGCAGGCAGCCAAACAATGATGCCAGAAGACGGGCAGCGCTACCAAGGGGGTTGCAGCGTGTCATTACAAAGGAAAGTCACACCACCGGGACGGTTAAATGGTCACACAGAGGACACATTTCAGACGTGTTTTCAGTTCCACATGTGCGAGGAGAATACGTTTCTGAGCCACCTTGCACACATGCAGCATTACCGCTGTACAAGGTGGCTGGATAACGTAAAAACGCCTGGGGGAGGGGGGACAGGTTCCCTTCAATTTCAGTTCTTGTGTCTGCGTGGCTTTTGCAGGACACGTTGCCGGCTGCACAGCAGGGGAACAGCTGGCGGTGCTGGACCCCACTGACACATTGGCTGGTGTTTTTCTCTGTGCAGCTAGCACATCTGGGCCCCAACTGGCGGTGTGTTAGAGCCCAGGGACAGCAGGAGGAGGAGCAGGAGGAGGAGGAGCAGGGGGAGGGGAGTGTAGGCCGAAGCCTGCACTGGCGGCAGCTTTGGGTCTGTTGTGTCTGCGTGGCTTTTGCAGGACACGTTGCCGGCTACACAGCAGGGGAACAGCTGGCGGTGCTGGACCCCACTGACACATTGGCGAGGTGTTTGGCTCTGTGCAGCCAGCACTTCCGGACAGCAACTAGCGTTGTTGGAGCCCGGGCTCTGCAGGTGGAGCAGAGTGTAGGCCGAAGCCTAATTGAACCGATTTCAAAAGTCACCTTTAACCCCCCCTCAGGGGTTACAAAGTAGAAGAGCAACAGCTTATGCAGCAGTAGTGCTGCACAAGTCAAAGGTTGCTCTTTTAATTTTTCTCCTTGCACACGCTGAATGAAACACGTATAACATTTAGCCCTTTATACAGTCAAACTGTGTTGGAGGCGCGAGTTCCCTTTGTAATGAGATGCAGCACAGATGTCAAGAATCCCACCTTGGTGCTGGGTGCAGCCTCCCGAGCGTTGTTATTTGCTGTACAGGAGTCTGCGCTGTCGTGTTATCCCCTGGCCTAGCGCCGTTAGCGCTGCCCATCTTCTGGCATCATGTAATGTCGGCCGGTGCGGTTCGCGATGCCCATGAATCCCAGCCCCGCAGTGTCTTAACATTGTTAAAACACTGCGGGGCTGGGATTCAGGGCCTGGCGCAGCACATATGTTCGCCTCTCACACTCGGGTCCTTACACCCGCTTCAGACTGTGCGGCGTCATCTGATCCCTTATCGCATGCCACGGCCATGAAGCCGCACAGTCCGAAGAAGGCGGAAGGAGAGGAGGGACAGGCGAACTGATGCACTGATCCTGCCCATGAATCACACCCTCGCAGTCCCAATAAATAAGACACCGAGGGGCGTTGTGTGGGTCAGGGCGGCCGCAGAGGCGCAGGCAGCCAAACAATGATGCCAGAAGACGGGCAGCGCTACCAAGGGGGTTGCAGCGTGTCATTACAAAGGAAAGTCACACCACCGGGACGGTTAAATGGTCACACAGAGGACACATTTCAGACGTGTTTTCAGTTCCACATGTGCGAGGAGAATACGTTTCTGAGCCACCTTGCACACATGCAGCATTACCGCTGTACAAGGTGGCTGGATAACGTAAAAACGCCTGGGGGAGGGGGGACAGGTTCCCTTCAATTTCAGTTCTTGTGTCTGCGTGGCGGTCGCAGGACACGTTGCCGGCTACACAGCAGGGGAACAGCTGGCGGTGCTGAACCCCACTGACACATTGGCTGGTGTTTTTCTCTGTGCAGCTAGCACATCTGGGCAAAAACTGGCGGTGTTAGAGCCCAGGGTCAGCAGGAGGAGCAGGGGGAGCGGAGTGTAGGCCGAAGCCTGCACTCGAGCAAGTTGAAAGGAAACCTTTAACCCCCCCCCCCCCCCCCCAGGCGTTTGTAGCTGAAAGAGCCATTGTGTACAGCACTAATGCTGGAAAAGGTAAACTTAGCTCTTTTAATTATGGTCCTTGTACATGCGGAACCTAACATTTATGAAATGTGTCTCCTCACAGCGTTAAACCGTCCGGTAGGTGGAACTTTCCTTTGTCGTGTGACGCAGCACAGCCATCATTTTTACCCCCTTGGCGCCGTGCGCCGCCTCCTCAGCGTTGTTTGAATCTGTCCCGGAGCCTGCGCTGTTAGGTTAGCCCTTGGCCATGCACACATGTTGCGCTGCCCGTCTTCTGACCTCATTTGGTGTCAGGCTGGCTGCGCCTGTGCGGGTGCGCTGGCCGAGATCCCGCCTCGCAGTGTCGTCTAATGTAATCCCACCGCGGGCCTGTGATCCGTGCCCGTGCGCAGTGCATATCCTCTCCTCTCACTCCCCTCCCTACGGCTTTTTCAGACTGTGCGGTGTCACGGCCGTGGCATGCTATTAGGGACCAGCTGACATCGCACAGTCTGAAGAAGCCGTAGGGAGGGGAGTGAGAGGAGAGGATATGCACTGCGCACGGGCACGGATCACAGGCCCGCGGTGGGATTACATTAGACGACACTGCGAGGCGGGATCTCGGCCAGCGCACCCGCACAGGCGCAGCCAGCCTGACACCAAATGAGGTCAGAAGACGGGCAGCGCAACATGTGTGCATGGCCAAGGGCTAACCTAACAGCGCAGGCTCCGGGACAGATTCAAACAACGCTGAGGAGGGGGCGCACGGCGCCAAGGGGGTAAAAATGATGGCTGTGCTGCGTCACACGACAAAGGAAAGTTCCACCTACCGGACGGTTTAACGCTGTGTGGGGACACATTTCATAAGTGTTAGGTTCAGCATGTGCAAGGAGCATCACGAAAAGAGGCACTTTTTCCCTTTGCATCATTACTGCTGCACAAGGTGGCTCCTTCAGTAACAAACGCCTGGGGGGGGGGGGGTCAGGTTCCCTTACATTTAACTTGTTGTGTCTGCGTGGCGGTCGCAGTACACGTTGCCGTATACACAGCAGGGGAACAGCTGGCGGTGCTGAACCCCACTAACACATTGGCGAGGTGTTTGGCTCTGTGCGTACAGCACTTCTGGACGGCAACTAGCGGTGTTGGAGCCCAGGGACAGGTGGAGGAGGAGGAGGTTGGAGGAGGTTGGAGGAGGTAGGAGGGATTGCCACACACACAGCAGGGGAACAGCTGACGTTACTGAACCCCAATAACAGAGGAGGGACTGTTGACTGTGCGTACAGCACTTCTGGACGGCAACTGGCGGTGTTGGAGCCCAGGGACAGGTGGAGGAGGAGGAGGTTGGAGGAGGTAGGAGGGATTGCCACACACACAGCAGGGGAACAGCTGACGTTACTGAACCCCAATAACAGAGGAGGGACTGTTGACTGTGCGTACAGCACTTCTGGACGGCAACTGGCGGTGTTGGAGCCCAGGGACAGGTGGAGGAGGAGGAGGTTGGAGGAGGTTGGAGGAGGTAGGAGGGATTGCCACACACACAGCAGGGGAACAGCTGACGTTACTGAACCCCAATAACAGAGGAGGGACTGTTGACTGTGCGTACAGCACTTCTGGACGGCAACTGGCGGTGTTGGAGCCCAGGGACAGGTGGAGGAGGAGGAGGTTGGAGGAGGTTGGAGGAGGTAGGAGGGATTGCCACACACACAGCAGGGGAACAGCTGACGTTACTGAACCCCAATAACAGAGGAGGGACTGTTGACTGTGCGTACAGCACTTCTGGACGGCAACTGGCGGTGTTGGAGCCCAGGGACAGGTGGAGGAGGAGGAGGTTGGAGGAGGTAGGAGGGATTGCCACACACACAGCAGGGGAACAGCTGACGTTACTGAACCCCAATAACAGAGGAGGGACTGTTGACTGTGCGTACAGCACTTCTGGACGGCAACTGGCGGTGTTGGAGCCCAGGGACAGGTGGAGGAGGAGGAGGTTGGAGGAGGTAGGAGGGATTGCCACACACACAGCAGGGGAACAGCTGACGTTACTGAACCCCAATAACAGAGGAGGGACTGTTGACTGTGCGTACAGCACTTCTGGACGGCAACTGGCGGTGTTGGAGCCCAGGGACAGGTGGAGGAGGAGGAGGTTGGAGGAGGTTGGAGGAGGTAGGAGGGATTGCCACACACACAGCAGGGGAACAGCTGACGTTACTGAACCCCAATAACAGAGGAGGGACTGTTGACTGTGCGTACAGCACTTCTGGACGGCAACTGGCGGTGTTGGAGCCCAGGGACAGGTGGAGGAGGAGGAGGTTGGAGGAGGTTGGAGGAGGTAGGAGGGATTGCCACACACACAGCAGGGGAACAGCTGACGTTACTGAACCCCAATAACAGAGGAGGGACTGTTGACTGTGCGTACAGCACTTCTGGACGGCAACTGGCGGTGTTGGAGCCCAGGGACAGGTGGAGGAGGAGGAGGTTGGAGGAGGTAGGAGGGATTGCCACACACACAGCAGGGGAACAGCTGACGTTACTGAACCCCAATAACAGAGGAGGGACTGTTGACTGTGCGTACAGCACTTCTGGACGGCAACTGGCGGTGTTGGAGCCCAGGGACAGGTGGAGGAGGAGGAGGTTGGAGGAGGTAGGAGGGATTGCCACACACACAGCAGGGGAACAGCTGACGTTACTGAACCCCAATAACAGAGGAGGGACTGTTGACTGTGCGTACAGCACTTCTGGACGGCAACTGGCGGTGTTGGAGCCCAGGGACAGGTGGAGGAGGAGGAGGTTGGAGGAGGTAGGAGGGATTGCCACACACACAGCAGGGGAACAGCTGACGTTACTGAACCCCAATAACAGAGGAGGGACTGTTGACTGTGCGTACAGCACTTCTGGACGGCAACTGGCGGTGTTGGAGCCCAGGGACAGGTGGAGGAGGAGGAGGTTGGAGGAGGTTGGAGGAGGTAGGAGGGATTGCCACACACACAGCAGGGGAACAGCTGACGTTACTGAACCCCAATAACAGAGGAGGGACTGTTGACTGTGCGTACAGCACTTCTGGACGGCAACTGGCGGTGTTGGAGCCCAGGGACAGGTGGAGGAGGAGGAGGTTGGAGGAGGTAGGAGGGATTGCCACACACACAGCAGGGGAACAGCTGACGTTACTGAACCCCAATAACAGAGGAGGGACTGTTGACTGTGCGTACAGCACTTCTGGACGGCAACTGGCGGTGTTGGAGCCCAGGGACAGGTGGAGGAGGAGGAGGTTGGAGGAGGTAGGAGGGATTGCCACACACACAGCAGGGGAACAGCTGACGTTACTGAACCCCAATAACAGAGGAGGGACTGTTGACTGTGCGTACAGCACTTCTGGACGGCAACTGGCGGTGTTGGAGCCCAGGGACAGGTGGAGGAGGAGGAGGTTGGAGGAGGTAGGAGGGATTGCCACACACACAGCAGGGGAACAGCTGACGTTACTGAACCCCAATAACAGAGGAGGGACTGTTGACTGTGCGTACAGCACTTCTGGACGGCAACTGGCGGTGTTGGAGCCCAGGGACAGGTGGAGGAGGAGGAGTTTGGAGGAGGTAGGAGGGATTGCCACACACACAGCAGGGGAACAGCTGACGTTACTGAACCCCAATAACAGAGGAGGGAATGTTGACTGTGCGTACAGCACTTCTGGACGGCAACTGGCGGTGTTGGAGCCCAGGGACAGGTGGAGGAGGAGGAGGTTGGAGGAGGTAGGAGGGATTGCCACACACACAGCAGGGGAACAGCTGACGTTACTGAACCCCAATAACAGAGGAGGGACTGTTGACTGTGCGTACAGCACTTCTGGACGGCAACTGGCGGTGTTGGAGCCCAGGGACAGGTGGAGGAGGAGGAGGTTGGAGGAGGTTGGAGGAGGTAGGAGGGATTGCCACACACACAGCAGGGGAACAGCTGACGTTACTGAACCCCAATAACAGAGGAGGGACTGTTGACTGTGCGTACAGCACTTCTGGACGGCAACTGGCGGTGTTGGAGCCCAGGGACAGGTGGAGGAGGAGGAGGTTGGAGGAGGTAGGAGGGATTGCCACACACACAGCAGGGGAACAGCTGACGTTACTGAACCCCAATAACAGAGGAGGGACTGTTGACTGTGCGTACAGCACTTCTGGACGGCAACTGGCGGTGTTGGAGCCCAGGGACAGGTGGAGGAGGAGGAGGTTGGAGGAGGTAGGAGGGATTGCCACACACACAGCAGGGGAACAGCTGACGTTACTGAACCCCAATAACAGAGGAGGGACTGTTGACTGTGCGTACAGCACTTCTGGACGGCAACTGGCGGTGTTGGAGCCCAGGGACAGGTGGAGGAGGAGGAGGTTGGAGGAGGTTGGAGGAGGTAGGAGGGATTGCCACACACACAGCAGGGGAACAGCTGACGTTACTGAACCCCAATAACAGAGGAGGGACTGTTGACTGTGCGTACAGCACTTCTGGACGGCAACTGGCGGTGTTGGAGCCCAGGGACAGGTGGAGGAGGAGGAGGTTGGAGGAGGTAGGAGGGATTGCCACACACACAGCAGGGGAACAGCTGACGTTACTGAACCCCAATAACAGAGGAGGGACTGTTGACTGTGCGTACAGCACTTCTGGACGGCAACTGGCGGTGTTGGAGCCCAGGGACAGGTGGAGGAGGAGGAGGTTGGAGGAGGTAGGAGGGATTGCCACACACACAGCAGGGGAACAGCTGACGTTACTGAACCCCAATAACAGAGGAGGGACTGTTGACTGTGCGTACAGCACTTCTGGACGGCAACTGGCGGTGTTGGAGCCCAGGGACAGGTGGAGGAGGAGGAGGTTGGAGGAGGTTGGAGGAGGTAGGAGGGATTGCCACACACACAGCAGGGGAACAGCTGACGTTACTGAACCCCAATAACAGAGGAGGGACTGTTGACTGTGCGTACAGCACTTCTGGACGGCAACTGGCGGTGTTGGAGCCCAGGGACAGGTGGAGGAGGAGGAGGTTGGAGGAGGTAGGAGGGATTGCCACACACACAGCAGGGGAACAGCTGACGTTACTGAACCCCAATAACAGAGGAGGGACTGTTGACTGTGCGTACAGCACTTCTGGACGGCAACTGGCGGTGTTGGAGCCCAGGGACAGGTGGAGGAGGAGGAGGTTGGAGGAGGTTGGAGGAGGTAGGAGGGATTGCCACACACACAGCAGGGGAACAGCTGACGTTACTGAACCCCAATAACAGAGGAGGGACTGTTGACTGTGCGTACAGCACTTCTGGACGGCAACTGGCGGTGTTGGAGCCCAGGGACAGGTGGAGGAGGAGGAGGTTGGAGGAGGTAGGAGGGATTGCCACACACACAGCAGGGGAACAGCTGACGTTACTGAACCCCAATAACAGAGGAGGGACTGTTGACTGTGCGTACAGCACTTCTGGACGGCAACTGGCGGTGTTGGAGCCCAGGGACAGGTGGAGGAGGAGGAGGTTGGAGGAGGTAGGAGGGATTGCCACACACACAGCAGGGGAACAGCTGACGTTACTGAACCCCAATAACAGAGGAGGGACTGTTGACTGTGCGTACAGCACTTCTGGACGGCAACTGGCGGTGTTGGAGCCCAGGGACAGGTGGAGGAGGAGGAGGTTGGAGGAGGTTGGAGGAGGTAGGAGGGATTGCCACACACACAGCAGGGGAACAGCTGACGTTACTGAACCCCAATAACAGAGGAGGGACTGTTGACTGTGCGTACAGCACTTCTGGACGGCAACTGGCGGTGTTGGAGCCCAGGGACAGGTGGAGGAGGAGGAGGTTGGAGGAGGTAGGAGGGATTGCCACACACACAGCAGGGGAACAGCTGACGTTACTGAACCCCAATAACAGAGGAGGGACTGTTGACTGTGCGTACAGCACTTCTGGACGGCAACTGGCGGTGTTGGAGCCCAGGGACAGGTGGAGGAGGAGGAGGTTGGAGGAGGTAGGAGGGATTGCCACACACACAGCAGGGGAACAGCTGACGTTACTGAACCCCAATAACAGAGGAGGGACTGTTGACTGTGCGTACAGCACTTCTGGACGGCAACTGGCGGTGTTGGAGCCCAGGGACAGGTGGAGGAGGAGGAGGTTGGAGGAGGTAGGAGGGATTGCCACACACACAGCAGGGGAACAGCTGACGTTACTGAACCCCAATAACAGAGGAGCGACTGTTGACTGTGCATACAGCACTTCTGGACGGCAACTAGCGGTGTTGGAGCCCAGGGGCAGGTGGAAAAGCAGAGGAACACAATGTAGGCCGAAGCCTGAGAAAGTCGAAAGGGAACCTTTAACCCCCCCCCCCAAGGCGTTTGTAGCTGAAAGAGCCAGCTTGTGCAGCACAAAAGATGCAAAAGGAAAAGGTGGCTCTTTTCATCATGCTCCTTGCAAACACAGAACTAAACACTTATAAAATGTGTCCCCTGAAGCCGTGAAACCGTCCCGGAGGTGGGACTTTCCTTCGTAATATGACGCAGCACAGCCATCATTACTACCCCCCCGCCGCCGTGCCCCGGCTCCTCAGCGTTGTTTGATTCTGTCCCGGAGCCTGCGCTGTTATGTTATCCCGTGGCCAGGCACACTTAGCGCTGCCCATCTTCTGACATCATTTGGTGTCAGGCTGGCTGCGCCTGTGCGGCCGCGCTGGCCGAGAGCCCGCCTCGCAGTGTCTTCTGATGTAATCCCACTGGGGGCCTGGGATCCATGGCCATGCGCAGTGCATATCCTCGCCTCTCACTCCCCTCCCTACGGCTTCTTTTCCAGACTGTGCGGTGTCACGGCCGTGGCATGCTATTAGGGACCAGCTGACACCGAACAGTCTGAAGAAGCCATAGGGAGATGAGTGAGAGGTGGAGGTTCAGATATGCACTGCGCATGTCCATAGATCCCAGGCCCCCAGTGGGATTAAATCAGAAGACACTGCGAGGCGGGCTCTCGGCCAGCGTGGCCGCACAGGCGCAGCCAGCCTGACACCAAATGATGCCAGAAGACGGGCAGCGCTAAGTGTGCCTGGCCACGGGATAACATAACAGCGCAGGCTCCGGGACGGAATCAAACAACGCTGAGGAGCCGGGGCGCGGCGCCGGGGGGGTAGGAATGACGGCTGTGCTGCGTCATATTACGAAGAAAAGTCCCACCTCCGGGACGGTTTTACGGTATCAGTGGACACATTTTATAAGTGTTAAGTTTTGCGTGTGCAAGGAGCAAAACCAAAATAGCTACCTTTTTCCTTGTGCAGCATTACTGCTGCACAAGGTGGCTCTTTCAGTAACAAACGCCTTGGGGGGGGGGGGACAGATTCCCTTACATTTCAGTTGTTGTGTCAGCGTGGCGGTCGCATGACACATTGCCGGCTACACAGCTGGGGATCAGCTGACGTTACTGAAACCCAATAACACTGGGTCGTATGTTTTGACTGTGCAGACGGCACGTCTGAGCCTCAACTGGCGGTGTTGGAGCCCAGGAATTTAAGTTCAGGTGGTAGAAAGATGAACACAACAGGAGACCTGGATAACGTATACAGTGACCTAATTATTTAATCAGGAGGAGGAGTGGCAAATTCCTGCGAGATCCAGGCCTTGTTCATTTTCAGGAAAGTAAGCCGGTCAACGTTATCGGAGGATAGTCGCATGCGACGGTCAGTTAGTACACCACCTGCAGCACTAAAGACACGTTCCGATAATACACTGGCCGCAGGGCAAGACAGCACCTCCAATGCATACTGGCTTAGCTCTGGCCATGTATCCAGCTTTGAGACCCAAAACTTGAAAGGGGAAGAGCCGTCTGGGAGTACAGCAAGAGGGCAAGACATGTAGTCTGTCACCATCTGACGGAACCGTTGCCTCCTGCTGACTGGAGCCGTCTGTGATGGTGTAGACTTTTGTGGGGGGCACACAAAACTGTGCCACAGTTGGGCCATACTGGTCTTGCCTTGGGCAGAGGCACTGCTTCTGCTCCCTCTTTGTGCAGAGCCTCCACCACTGCCTGGACGCACTGAGCTGCTTTGGAATGCAGTAGCAGCACTTCTCTCAGTTGGAATGGAGAAGATGATGGAACTGACCAGTGTGTCTTGGTACTCCCGCATTTTTCGCTCCCGGTTCAACGGTGTGATGAGGCTTTCTACGTTGTCCCGGTAGCGAGGATCGAGGAGGGTGAACACCCAATAATCAGACATGTTGAGAATGTGGTCGATGCGGCGGTCGTTTCTCAGGCACTGCAGCATGTAATCCACCATGTGCTGCAGACTGCCAACTGCCCAAGAAACGCTGTCCCCAGCTGGAGGCGTGATCTCTGCCCGCTCGTCATCACCCCACCCTCGCTGTACACACTGAGTACTGGACAATTCGGGAACTCCCTCCTCTGGACGGATGTCTTCCTCCTCCATTGACTCCTCCTCATCCTCCTCACAAACTGTCCCCTGCCTACGCGTTTGTGAGGAACCACGTGGCGCTGACTGTCCAGAAGATGATGGAAGTGGTGAATCCTCATCCTCCACCTCTTCCACAACATCATCCCTTAGCGCTTGCAGTGATTTTTCAAGCAGGCAGATAAGGGGGACAGTCATGCTGACTAGTGCATCATCTGCACTCGCCATCCGCGTGGAATAATCAAAGGGACGCAAAACCTGGCAGACATCCTTCATAGTGGCCCACTCTGTGGTTGTGAAGTCTGTACGGCGCTGACTGCGACTTTTTTGCGCCTGATACAGCTGGTACTCCATTACAGCTTGCTGCTGCTCACACAACCGCTCCAACATATGTAACGTGGAATTCCACCTGGTAGGTAGGTCACATATGATGCGATGTTCCGGCAGGCGGTGTCGGCGCTGCAGAGCCGCAATGCGCGCTTTTGCCGTGCTGGAACGCCGCAAGTGAGCACACTCTAGGCGGACCTTGTGCAGCAGTGCATCAAGATCCGGATAGTCCCTCAAAAAACTCTGCACGACCAAATTGAGCACATGTGCCAGACATGGGATGTGAGTGAGGTTGCCGAGGCCCAGGGCTGCCACCAGATTTCGGCCATTATCACACACTACCATGCCTGGCTGGAGATTCGCTGGCTCAAACCACACATCGCTCTCCTGCTTGATGGCATTCCAGAGCTCCTGCGCTGTGTGGCTACGATTCCCCAAAAAAATTAATTTCAAGACGGCCTGTTGACGTTTGGCCACGGCTGTGCTCATGTCGGTCGTAACAGGTACACGTTCATCACGGGTCCATGTGGAGGTGGACTGTGACGGCTCCTGCAGCGATGATTCTGAGGAACTGGTGTAAGAGGAGGAGTCAATGCGTACAGAATGGATTCCTGCAATCCTTGGAGTGGGCAGGACACGTCCTGCGCCACTCGCACGGTCTGTACCCGGCTCAACTACATTAACCCAATGGGCAGTGAGGGAAAGGTATCGCCCCTGTCCATGTTGACTGGTCCACGCATCGGTGGTGAGGTGGACCTTGCTACTGACGGCGTTCAGTAGCGCGTGTTTTATGTGTCCCTCAACATGCTTGTGCAGGGCAGGGATGGCTTGCCTGCTGAAGTAAAAGCGGCTGGGCACACTGTACTGTGGGACTGCCAATGACATCAAGTCACGGAAGCTGTCAGTCTCCACCAGCCTGAATGACAGCATTTCCAGTGACAGAAGTTTGGCAATGCCTGCAGTCAGAGCCTGTGCTCGTGGGTGGTTTGACGAGAAAGGCCGCCTTTTCTCCCATGCCTGTACTACCGATGGCTGTAGACTGGGCTGGGAGTGTGTGGTTGACTGGGAAAGTGGTGCTGCGGGTGGAATGACAGCGGGTCTCTGGACAACAGGGCCAGAGGTTCTTCCACGGCGATCCTGGGAGGAAGCCGAACCAGCTGCGTGTGAGCTAGAGGAAGAGGCAACACGAGCTGAAGAGGTGGTAGCTGCCGCTGTTGGTTGGCCTAGCTCTTCAGTGTGTTTGTCTAACTCCGCCGGGTGCCTGTTGCGCACATGTTTCCACATGTTGGAGGTATTGAGGTTGGCGACTTTTTGACCTCTTTTGATTTTTTGATGACACACCTTGCATCTGACATAGCAAATGTCATCTGCAACTGTGTCAAAAAAGGACCAGGCACTGCAAGTCTTGGGAGCCCCCCTTTTGACTTTTGGAAGAGACATGCTCCTTACGGGTGCCAAAGCGGAGGCTGCAGGATCCGCAGTCTTCCCCCTCCCTCTCCCTCTTTGGGCCGTACGGGGAATCTCTTCCTCAGAGCTGCTCCCACCACCTTCCTGTCCCTGACGCCAAGATGGGTCAAGGACCTCATCATCTACACTACCCTCTGCCCCCAACTGCTCCTCCTGGGTAGTCTCAGCAGCAGAGCACGCACCAGTAAGTGGCACCTGAGTGTCATCATCAGCTGATGCGGCCTGCGAGGTGGTGACCGGAGCCACTGGCCCACCCGCCTCTTCAGAGGAAGACAGAAAAAGCGGTTGGGCATCACTGCACCCTGCCTCTTCTTCCATTTCTCCAATGCTGCTTGGCTGGCCCCCTGTTTCCAAGCCAAGAGATGATTCAGAGAACAGAAGTAGAGACTGCTCCTGTCCTGGGATCTCTGTCTGCCTGGGCAATTTTGCAGGTGGTGAAGAGACAGATGGCTGCTCTCCAGTGCTCTGTGTCTGAGAGGATGTGGCACTAATGGAAGTTGATGCATTAGCTGCCATCCATCCCACAACGGCTTCAATTTGGTCTTGACGCAGCAGCGGTGTACGGCGCTCGGCGACAAAGCTGCGCATGAACGACTGTTCCCTTGTGAAAGTGGGTGCTGATGACTCACCGGTGCCCGCAGCAGGCACAGAATCCCCACGTCCCCTCCCTGCTCCGCGCCCACGCCCACGCCCACGTGCCTTACTCACTGCCTTCTTCATCTTGGTTGACTGATAAAGATAAGCAGAAAAGTACTAACGGCTTTGTGTGCTTATTCCTGAGCAACTCCTCCTAACAGGTATAAGACACACTAATTTTCTAAAGTGTGGACTAGACTTGAATATGAGCTAATGTGGCCTACACAAATGTAAAGTGGTGTAACTGGTGTGTTTGGTGAACTTTATTATTTATTTATTTTTTTGGGGCTGAACTGACAACGGATAGAGCTGCAGTCACACGGAGACCGTGCAGACAGACGTAAACGGCGCTGCAAGGCCCAAAAACCCTCCTCTACTTTATCCTATGTAGTGTTTTTCCACAAATTAGCTGGAGACGGGTGGAAAGACACTAATAGGATTTTTTTAAATTAATTAGCAGCAGACTACACTACTTGAAAACAAAATGAAAATTGATTTGGCGGTATGACGCAGTGAACAACCCTGAGCTGGAGACAACCAAGCTACGGCTGCTCACAGGCTACAGGGCGAGCTGCAGTCACACGGAGACCGTGCAGACAGCCGTAAACGGCGCTGCAAGGCCCAAAAACCCTCCTCTACTTTATCCTATGTAGTGTTTTTCCACAAATTAGCTGGAGACGGGTGGAAAGACACTAATAGGATTTTTTTAAATTAATTAGCAGCAGACTACACTACTTGAAAACAAAATGAAAATTGATTTGGCGGTATGACGCAGTGAACAACCCTGAGCTGGAGACAACCAAGCTACGGCTGCTCACAGACTACAGGGCAAGCTGCAGTCACACGGAGACCGTGCAGACAGCCGTAAACGGCGCTGCAAGGCCCAAAAACCCTCCTCTACTTTATCCTATGTAGTGTTTTTCCACAAATTAGCTGGAGACGGGTGGAAAGACACTAATAGGATTTTTTTAAATTAATTAGCAGCAGACTACACTACTTGAAAACAAAATGAAAATTGATTTGGCGGTATGACGCAGTGAACAACCCTGAGCTGGAGACAACCAAGCTACGGCTGCTCACAGACTACAGGGCGAGCTGCAGTCACACGGAGACCGTGCAGACAGCCGTAAACGGCGCTGCAAGGCCCAAAAACCCTCCTCTACTTTATCCTATGTAGTGTTTTTCCACAAATTAGCTGGAGACGGGTGGAAAGACACTAATAGGAATTTTTGGAAAAAATGTGCAGCAGCCTGCACTACTTCAAAAAAAAAAAAAAAAAGGACAGTATGAGGCAATGAACCACCCTCCCTGAACTGAATACAACCAGCTATGGATGGCCTATGTGGCTGCACTCAGACTAGAGAGTGGGCTGCACTCACACACACACACAGAGAGACCTTGCAGATCGCTGTGAAAACAGCGCTACAAGGCAAAAGGAAGGTGATTAGTAGGTGAACACAGCGGTTGCTAAATTAGCCTTTGGAAAGCACAAAGAAGCAAATCGCTATCTCTAAACTGTCCCTCAGTCAGCAAACAGCGTCCTGTCACTAACTGAATTCACAGCAGAGTGATCGCAAAATGGCGCCAGCGACTTTTAGGCCGGAGACACACTGGTGCGAGAGACGGCCGAGTCTCGCTGGTTAAAAGCAAGCTGTGGCACCTGCATTCCGGAGCTGAGCGTGCAGCTCCATGTATTGCTATGGAGCCGCACGCTCCGCTCCGGAGTGCAGGTGCCACAGCTTGCTTTTAACCAGCGAGACTCGGCCGTCTCTCGCACCAGTGTGTCTCCGGCCTTAAACTGCATCATGACATCATTTAAGCAGCCAATCACAGCCTTGCCAGTAGTTTCATGCCCTCCATGCTAAACAGGATGTGCCCACACTTGGAATCTTTCTCATTGGCTGAATTTCTGAATTTTGAATCATGGAACTTCCGATTCCGGTATCCGATACGCGCCAAGTATCGGAATCCCGGTATCGGAATTCCGATACCGCAAGTATCGGCCGATACCCGATACTTGCGGTATCGGAATGCTCAACACTACTTATGACCCAAAGATGGCTGCCTCCGCACGACTTACGACCCAAAGATGGCTGACTCCGCACGACTTACGACCCAAAGATGGCTGACTCCGCACGACTTATGACCCAAAGATGGCTGCCTCCGCGTGACTTACGACCCAAAGATGGCTGCCTCCGCACGACCCAAAGAAGGCTGCCTCCGCATGAATTAAGACCCAAAGATGGCTGCCTCCGTACGACTTATGACCCAAAGATGGCTGCCTCCGCACGACTTACGACCCAAAGATGGCTGACTCCGCACGACTTATGACCCAAAGATGGCTGCCTCCGCTTGACTTATGACCCAAAGATGGCTGCCTCCGCACGACCCAAAGAAGGCTGCCTCCGCATGACTTACGACCCAAAGATGGCTGCCTCCGCATGACTTACGACCCAAAGATGGCTGCCTCTGCACGACTTACGACCCAAAGATGGCTTCCTCCACACGACGCAAAGATGGCTGCCTCCGCACGACTTATTACCCAAAGATGGCTGCCTCTGCACAACTTTTTACCCAAAGATGGCTGCTTCCGCACGACGTACGACCCAAAGATGGCTGCCTCCGCACGACTTACGACCCAAAGATGGCTATCTCCGCACGACTTACGACCCAAAGATGGCTGCCTTCCCACGACTTACGACCCAAAGATGGCTGCCTCCACACGACTTACGACCCAAAGATGGCTGAATCCGCACGACTTACGACCCAAAGATGGATGCCTCCGCACGACTTACGACCCAAAGATGGCTGCCTCCACACAACTTAAGACCCAAAGATGTCTGCCTCCGCACGACTTATGACTAGTGTTGAGCGATACCGTCCGATACTTGAAAGTATCGGTATCGGAAAGTATCGGCCGATACCGTCACAGTATCGGAATCCAATCCGATACCGATACCCGATACCAATACAAGTCAATGGGACTCATGTATCGGACGGTATTCCTGATGGTTCCCAGGGTCTGAAGGAGAGGAAACTCTCCTTCAGGCCCTGGGAACCATATAAATGTGTAAAAGAAAGAATTAAAATAAAAAATATCGCTATACTCACCTGTCCGACGCAGCCGGGACTTCAGCGAGGGAACCGGTAGCGTTGTTTGTTTAAAAATCGCGCTATTACTTGGTTACGTGAATTCCCGGCTTGTGATTGGTCAGGTCGGCCATGTTGCCGGGACGCGGACCAATCACAGCAAGCCGTGACGAAATTACGTCACGGCTTGCTGTGATTGGTCCGCGTCCCGGCAATATGGCCGCCCTGACCAATCACAAGCCGGGACGTCACGGGAGGCTGGACACGCGCTCATTTTAAAATGGGCGCGTGTCCAGCCTCCCGTGACGTCACGGCTTGTGATTGGTTGCGCCGCGATCAACCAATCACAAGCCGGGAGGCTGGACGCGCTCATTTTGAAATGGGCGCGTGTCCAGCCTCCCGTGACGTCACGGCTTGTGATTGGTTGCGCCGCGATCAACCAATCACAAGCCGGGAGGCTGGACGCGCTCATTTTGAAATGGGCGCGTGTCCAGCCTCCCGGCTTGTGATTGGTTGACCGCGACGCAACCAATCACAAGCCGTGACGTCACGGGAGGCTGGACACGCGCCCTTTTTAAAATGAGCGCGTTTCCAGCCTCCCGTGACGTCACGGCTTGTGATTGGTTAATGGCGGCCATGTTGCCGGGACGCGGACCAATCACAGCAAGCCGTGACGTATTTTCGTCACGGCTTGCTGTGATTGGTCCGCGGCCCGGCAACATGGCCGCCCTGACCAATCACAAGCCGGGACTTCGCGTAACCATGTAAAAGCGGGAATTTTAAACAAACAACGCTGCCGGTTCCTGCGCTGAGGTCCCGGCTGCGTCGGACAGGTGAGTATAGCGATATTTTTTATTTTAATTCTCTATTTTACACATTTTAACATTAATGTTGTTCCGATACCCGATACCCGATACCACAAGAGTATCGGAATCCCGGTATCGGAATTCCGATACAGCAAGTATCGGCCGATACCCGATACTTGCAGCATCGGAATGCTCAACACTACTTATGACCCAAAGATGTCTGCCTCCGCATGACTTACGACCCAAAGATGGCTGTCTCCGCACGACTTACGACCCAAAGATGGCTGCCTCCGCATGAGATACGATCCAAAGAAGGCTGCCTCCGCATGACTTACGACCCAAAGATGGCTGAATCCGCACGACTTACGACCCAAAGATGGATGCCTCCGCATGACTTATGACGCAAAGATATCTGCCTCCGCACGACTTACGACCCAAAGATGCCTGAATCCGCACGACCTACGACCCAAAGATGGATGCCTCAGCATGACTTACGACCCAAATATGGCTGCCTCCGCACGACTTATGACCCAAAGATGGCTGCCTCCGCACAACTTACGACCCAAGGATGGCTGCCTCCGCATGACTTACGACCCAAAGATGGCTGCCTCCGCACGACTTACGACCCAAAGACGGCTGACTCCGCACAACTTACGACCCAAAGATGGCTGCCTCCGCATGACTTATGACCCAAAGATGGCTGCCTTCGCATGACTTACGACCCACAAATGGCTGCCTCTGCATGACTTAAGACTCAAAGATGGCTGCCTCCGCACGACTTACGACGCAAAGATGGCTGCCTCCGCATGACTTACGACCCAAAGATGGCTGCCTCCACATGATTTACTAGTGAAAAAAGACCTAGCACTCAACTTGATGCTTTAGTGACGTATTTATTGTAGTACCCAACAAACGTTTCGGTCCGTCATATGGACCTTCATCAGTAATGTACTATGGTGAGAATTGCATCAGGAGACAATATAGTCCCGGGGTACATGTGGCGCCTTAGGTGAGCGATGAACCTGTATGGAGACTGTGGAGGATATCAAGAGAAGCGCCGTCATCAGACGCGGTATCCACCGCTAGTCTAGCGGTGGATACCGCGTCTGATGATGTCGCTTCTCTTGACATCCTCCACAGTCTCCATACAGGTTCATCGCTCACCTAAGGCGCCACATGTACCCCGGGACTATATTGTCTCCTGATGCAATTCTCACCATAGTACGTTACTGATGAAGGTCCATATGACGGACCGAAACGTTTGTTGGGTACTACAATAAATACGTCACTAAAGCATCAAGTTGAGTGCTAGGTCTTTTTTCACTATTATATTAAGGTGTGGGAGCCTACCTTAGCACCATCCTAGCAGTTTGTGCACACGCCCTTTTCTTTCCACATGATTTACGACGCAAAGATGGCTGCCTCCGCACGACTTACGACCCAAAGATGGCTGCCTCCGCACGTCTTACGACCCAAAGATGGCTGCCTCTGCATGACTTAAAGATGGCTGCGTTCCTGTGACTTAAGACCCAAAGATGGCTACCTCCGCACGACTTACGACCCAAAGATGGCTGCCTCCGCACAACTTATTACGGAAAGATGGCTGCCTCAGCATGACTTATGACCCAAAGATGGCTGCCTCCGCACGACTTACAACCCAAAGATGGCTGCCTCCACACGACTTACGACCCAAAGATGGCTGCCTCCGCATGACTTACGACCCAAAGATGGCTGCCTCCGCACGACTTACGACCCAAAGGTGGCTGCCTCCACACGACTTACGACCCAAAGATGGCTGAATCCGCACGACTTACGACCCAAAGATGGATGCCTCCGCATGACTTACGACCCAAAGATGGCTGCCTCCACACGACTTACGACCCAAAGATGGCTGCCTCCGCACGACTTACGACCCAAAGATGCCTGCCTCCGCACGACTTACGACCCAAAGATGGCTGCCTCCACATGACTTACGACCCAAAGATGGCTGCCTCCGCACGACTTATGACCCAAAGATGGCTGCCTCTGTACGACTTACGACCCAAAGATGGCTGCCTCCGCACGATTTATGACCCAATGATGGCTGCCTCCGCACGACGTATGACGCAAAGATGGCTTCCTCCACACGACCCAAAGATGGCTGCCTCAGCACAATTTACGATGCAAAAATCGCTGCTTCCTCACGACTAACAACCCAAAGATGGCTGCCTCCGCATGACTTACAACCCAAAGATGGCTTCCTCCACACGACTTAAGACCCAAAGATGGCTGCCTTCGCACGACTTACGACCCAAAGATGGCTGAATCCGCACGACTTACGACCCAAAGATAGATGCCTCCGCACGACTTACGACCCAAAGATGGCTGCCTCCGCATGACTTATGACCCAGAGATGGCTGCCTTCCCGTGACTTACGACGCAAAGATGGCTGTCTCCGCACGACTTACGACCCAAAGATGGCTGCCTCCGCATTACTTACGACCCAAAGATGGCTGCCTCCGCACGACATACGACCCATAGATGGCTGCCTCAGCATGACTTATGACCCAAAGATGGCTGCCTCCGCATGACTAATGACCCAAAGATAGCTGCCTCTGCACGACCCAAAGAGGCTGCCTTCCCGCGACTTATGACTCAAAGATGGCTGCCTCCGCACGACTTACGACCCAAAGATGGCTGCCTCCGCATGACTTACTACCCAAAGATGGATGCCTCCGCATGACTTACGACCCAAAGATGGCTTCCTCCGCACGACTTACGACCCAAAGATGGCTGCCTCTGCACGACTTATGACCCAGAGATGGCTGCCTCTGCCCGACTTACGACCCAAAGATGTCTGCATCCGCATGACTTACGACCCAAATATGGCTGCCTCTGCATGAATTAATACCCAAAGATGGCTGCCTCCGCACGACTTACGACGCAAAGATGGCTGCCTCCACATGACTTACGACCCAAAGATGGCTGCCACCGCACGACTTACGACCCAAATATGGCTACCTCCGCACGACTTACTACCCAAAGATGGCTGCCTCCGCACGACTTATGACCCAAAGATGTCTGCCTCCACATGACTTACGACCCAAAGATGGCTGCCTCCGTATGACTTACGACCCAAAGATGGCTGCCTCCGTATGACTTATGACCCATTGATGGCTGCCTCCACACAACTTACGACCCAAAGATGGCTGCCTCCGCACAACTTTTTACGGAAAGAAGGCTGCCTACGCACGACTTACGACCCAAAGATGGCTGCCTCCGCACGACTTACGACCCAAAGATGGCTACCTAAACACGACTTACGACCCAAAGATGGCTGAATCCGCATGACTTACGACCCAAAGATGGATGCCTCCGCATGACTTATGACCCAAAGATGGCTTCCTCCGCACGACTTACGACCCAAAGATGGCTGCCTCCGCATGACTTTTGACCCAAAGATGGCTGCCTCTGCCCGACTTATGACCCAAAGATGTCTGCCTCCGCACGAATTACGACGCAAAGATGGCTGCCTCCGCATGACTTACGACCCAAAGATGGCTGCCTCCACAAGACTTACGACCCAAAGGTGGCTGCCTATGCATAACTTACGACCCAAAGATGGATGCCTCCGCATGACTTACGACCCAAAGATGGCTGCCTCCACATGACCTACGATCCAAAGATGGATGCCTCCGCACAACTTACGACCCAAAGATGTCTGCCTCCGCACAACTTTTTATGGAAAGATGGCTGCCTCCGCACGACTTACGACCCAAAGATGGCTGCCTCCGCACGACTTACGACCCAAGATGGCTGCCTCCACGCGACTTACATCCCAAAGATGGCTGAATCCGCATGACTTACGACCCAAAGATGGATGCCTGCGCATGACTTATGACCCAAAGATAACTGCCTCCGCACGACTTACGACCCAAAGATGGATGCCTGCGCATGACTTATGACCCAAAGATAACTGCCTCCGCACGACTTACGACCCAAAGATGGCTGCCTCCACACGACTTATGACCCAAAGATGGCTGCCTCTGCATGACTTTTGACCCAAAGATGTCTGCATCCGCATGACTTACGACCCAAATATGGCTGCCTCCGCATGACTTACGACCCAAAGATGGCTGCCACCGCACGACTTACGACCCAAAGATGGCTACCTCCGCACGACTTACTACCCAAAGATGGCTGCCTCTGCACGACTTATGACCCAAAGATGGCTGCCTCTGCACAACTTATTACCCTAAGATGGCTACCTCTGCACGACTTACGACCCAAAGATGGCTGCCTCCGCATGACTTACGACCCAAAGATGGCTGCCTCCGCACGACTTATGACCCAAAGATGGCTGCCTCTGCACAACTTATTACCCAAAGATGGCTGCCTCCGCACGACTTACGACCCAAAGAAGGCTGCCTCCGCACGACTTACGACCCAAAGATGACTGCCTCCACATGACTTACGACCCAAAGGTGGCTGTCTCCGCATGACTTACGACCCAAAGATGGCTGCCTCCGCATGACTTACGATCCAAAGATGGCTGCCTCCACACGACTTACGACCCAAAGATGGCTGCCTCCGCAAGACTTACGACCCAAAGATGGCTGCCACCGCACGACTTACAACCCAAAGATGGCTGCCTCCACAGGACCCAAAGATGGCTGCGTCCGCACGACTTACGACCCAAAGATGGCTGCCTCCGCACGACTTACGACGCAAAGATGGCTGCCTTCACATGACTTAAGACCCAAAGATGGCTGCCTCCGCACAACTTATTACAGAAAGATGTCTGCCTCCGCACAACTTACGGCCCAAAGATGGCTGCCTCCGCACGACTCATGACCCAAAGATGGCTGCCTCCACACGACTTACGACCCAAAGGTGGCTGCCTATGCATAACTTACAACCCAAAGATGGATGCCTCCGCACAACTTACGACCCAAAGATGGCTGCCTCCGCACAACTTTTTACGGAAAGATGGCTGCCTCCGCATGACTTACGACCCAAAGATGGCTGCCTCCGCACGACTTACGAACCAAAGATGGCTGCCTCCACACGACTTAAGACCCAAAGACGGCTGCCTCCACATGACTTACGACCCAAAGATGGCTGCCTCCACACGACCCAAAGATGGCTGCCTCCGCACGACATATGACCCAAAGATGGCTGCCTCCGCACGACTTATGATGCAAAGATGGCTGCCTCCGCATGACTTACGACCCAAAGATGGCTGTCTCCGAATGACTTACGACCCAAAGATGGATGCCTCCGCATGACTTATGACCCAAAGATGGTTGCCTCCGCACGACTTACGACCCAAAGATGTCAGCCTCCACATGACTTACGACCAAAAGATGGCTTCCTCCGCACGACTTATGACCCCAAGATGGCTGCCTCTGCAAGACTTACGACCCAAAGATGGCTGCCTCCGCACGACGTACGACCCAAAGATGGCTGCCTCCGCATGACTTATGACCCCAAGATGGCTGCCTCAGCACGACTTATGACCCCAAGATGGCTGCCTCAGCACGATTTACGACCCAAAGATGGCTGCCTCCGCACAACTTACGACCCAAAGATGGCTGCCTCCGCACGACTTACAACTCAAAGATGGCTGCCTCCGCACGAACCAAAGATGGCTGCCTTCCCGCGACTTGCGACCCAAAGATAGCTGCCGCCGCACGACTTATGACCCAAAGATGGCTGCCTATGCACGACTTATGACCCAAAGATGGCAGCCTCCGCACAACGACATACGACCCAAAGATGGCTGCCTCCGCACGACTTGCGACCCAAAGATGGCTGCCTATGCACGACTTATGACCCAAAGATGGCAGCCTCCGCACAACGACATACGACCCAAAGATGGCTGCCTCCGCACGACTTGCGACCCAAAGATGGCTGCCTCCGCACGACTTACGACCCAAAGATGGCTGCCTCCGCATGACTTACGACCCAAAGATGGCTGCCTCCGCACAACTTATGACCCAAAGATGGCTGCCTCTGCACGACTTACGACCCAAAGATGGCTGCCTCCGTACGATCCAAAGATGGCTACCTTCCCGCGACTTGCGACCCAAAGATGGCTGCCTCCACATGACTTACGATCCAAAGATGGATGCCTCCGCACAACTTATTACCCAAAGATGGCTGCCTCCACACGACTTATGACCCAAAGATGGCTGCCTCCGCATGACTTACGACCCAAAGATGGCTGTCTCCGCGCGACTTACGACCGAAAGATGGCTGCCTCCACACGACCCAAAGAAGGCTGCCTCCACATGATTTACGACCAAAAGATGGCTGCCTCCGTACGACTTACGATGCAAAGATGGCTGCCTCCGCATGACTTACGACCCGAAGATGGCTGCCTCTGCACGACTTATGACAGAAAGATGGCTGCCTCCGCACAACTTATGACCCAAAGATGGCTGCCTCTGCATAACTTATGACCCAAAGATGGCTGCCTCTGCACGACTTATGACCCAAAGATGGCTGCCTCCGCACGACTTACGACCCAAAGATGGCTGACTCCGCACGACTTACGACCCAAAGATGGCTGACTCCGCACGACTTATGACCCAAAGATGGCTGCCTCCGCGTGACTTACGACCCAAAGATGGCTGCCTCCGCACGACCCAAAGAAGGCTGCCTCCGCATGAATTAAGACCCAAAGATGGCTGCCTCCGTACGACTTATGACCCAAAGATGGCTGCCTCCGCACGACTTACGACCCAAAGATGGCTGACTCCGCACGACTTATGACTAGTGTTGAGCATTCCGATGCTGCAAGTATCGGGTATCGGCCGATACTTGCTGTATCGGAATTCCGATACCGGGATTCCGATACTCTTGTGGTATCGGGTATCGGGTATCGGAACAACATTAATGTTAAAATGTGTAAAATAGAGAATTAAAATAAAAAATATCGCTATACTCACCTGTCCGACGCAGCCGGGACCTCAGCGCAGGAACCGGCAGCGTTGTTTGTTTAAAATTCCCGCTTTTACATGGTTACGCGAAGTCCCGGCTTGTGATTGGTCAGGGCGGCCATGTTGCCGGGCCGCGGACCAATCACAGCAAGCCGTGACGAAAATACGTCACGGCTTGCTGTGATTGGTCCGCGTCCCGGCAACATGGCCGCCATTAACCAATCACAAGCCGTGACGTCACGGGAGGCTGGAAACGCGCTCATTTTAAAAAGGGCGCGTGTCCAGCCTCCCGTGACGTCACGGCTTGTGATTGGTTGCGTCGCGGTCAACCAATCACAAGCCGGGAGGCTGGACACGCGCCCATTTCAAAATGAGCGCGTCCAGCCTCCCGGCTTGTGATTGGTTGATCGCGGCGCAACCAATCACAAGCCGTGACGTCACGGGAGGCTGGACACGCGCCCATTTTAAAATGAGCGCGTGTCCAGCCTCCCGTGACGTCCCGGCTTGTGATTGGTCAGGGCGGCCATATTGCCGGGACGCGGACCAATCACAGCAAGCCGTGACGTAATTTCGTCACGGCTTGCTGTGATTGGTCCGCGTCCCGGCAACATGGCCGACCTGACCAATCACAAGCCGGGAATTCACGTAACCAAGTAATAGCGCGATTTTTAAACAAACAACGCTGCCGGTTCCCTCGCTGAAGTCCCGGCTGCGTCGGACAGGTGAGTATAGCGATATTTTTTATTTTAATTCTTTCTTTTACACATTTATATGGTTCCCAGGGCCTGAAGGAGAGTTTCCTCTCCTTCAGACCCTGGGAACCATCAGGAATACCGTCCGATACTTGAGTCCCATTGACTTGTATTGGTATCGGGTATCGGTATCGGATTGGATTCCGATACTGTGACGGTATCGGCCGATACTTTCCGATACCGATACTTTCAAGTATCGGACGGTATCGCTCAACACTACTTATGACCCAAAGATGGCTGCCTCCGCTTGACTTATGACCCAAAGATGGCTGCCTCCGCACGACCCAAAGAAGGCTGCCTCCGCATGACTTACGACCCAAATATGGCTGCCTCCGCATGACTTGCGACCCAAAGATGGCTGCCTCCGCACGACTTACGACCCAAAGATGGCTGCCTCCGCATGACTTACGACCCAAAGATGGCTGCCTCCGCACAACTTATGACCCAAAGATGGCTGCCTCTGCACGACTTACGACCCAAAGATGGCTTCCTCCACACGACGCAAAGATGGCTGCCTCCGCACGACTTATTACCCAAAGATGGCTGCCTATGCACAACTATTTACCCAAAGATGGCTGCTTCCGCACGACGTACGACCCAAAGATGGCTGCCTCCGCACGACTTACGACCCAAAGATGGCTATCTCCGCACGACTTACGACCCAAAGATGGCTGCCTTCCCACGACTTACGACCCAAAGATGGCTGCCTCCACACGACTTACGACCCAAAGATGGCTGAATCCGCACGACTTACGACCCAAAGATGGATGCCTCCGCACGACTTACGACCCAAAGATGGCTGCCTCCGCATGACTTATGACCCAGAGATGGCTGCCTTCCCGTGACTTACGACGCAAAGATGGCTGTCTCCGCACGACTTACGACCCAAAGATGGCTGCCTCCGCATTACTTACGACCCAAAGATGGCTGCCTCCGCACGACATACGACCCATAGATGGCTGCCTCAGCATGACTTATGACCCAAAGATGGCTGCCTCCGCATGACTAATGACCCAAAGATAGCTGCCTCTGCACGACCCAAAGAGGCTGCCTTCCCGCGACTTATGACTCAAAGATGGCTGCCTCCGCACGACTTACGACCCAAAGATGGCTGCCTCCGCATGACTTACGACCCAAAGATGGATGCCTCCGCATGACTTACGACCCAAAGATGGCTTCCTCCGCACGACTTACGACCCAAAGATGGCTGCCTCTGCACGACTTATGACCCAGAGATGGCTGCCTCTGCCCGACTTACGACCCAAAGATGTCTGCATCCGCATGACTTACGACCCAAATATGGCTGCCTCTGCATGAATTAATACCCAAAGATGGCTGCCTCTGCACGACTTACGACGCAAAGATGGCTGCCTCCACATGACTTACGACCCAAAGATGGCTGCCACCGCACGACTTACGACCCAAATATGGCTACCTCCGCACGACTTACTACCCAAAGATGGCTGCCTCCGCACGACTTATGACCCAAAGATGTCTGCCTCCACATGACTTACGACCCAAAGATGGCTGCCTCCGTATGACTTACGACCCAAAGATGGCTGCCTCCGTATGACTTATGACCCATTGATGGCTGCCTCCACACAACTTACGACCCAAAGATGGCTGCCTCCGCACAACTTTTTACAGAAAGAAGGCTGCCTACGCACGACTTACGACCCAAAGATGGCTGCCTCCGCACGACTTACGACCCAAAGATGGCTACCTAAACACGACTTACGACCCAAAGATGGCTGAATCCGCATGACTTACGACCCAAAGATGGATGCCTCCACATGACTTATGACCCAAAGATGGCTTCCTCCGCACGACTTACGACCCAAAGATGGCTGCCTCCGCATGACTTTTGACCCAAAGATGGCTGCCTCTGCCCGACTTATGACCCAAAGATGTCTGCCTCCGCACGAATTACGACGCAAAGATGGCTGCCTCCGCATGACTTACGACCCAAAGATGGCTGCCTCCACAAGACTTACGACCCAAAGGTGGCTGCCTATGCATAACTTACGACCCAAAGATGGATGCCTCCGCATGACTTACGACCCAAAGATGGCTGCCTCCACATGACCTACGATCCAAAGATGGATGCCTCCGCACAACTTACGACCCAAAGATGTCTGCCTCCGCACAACTTTTTATGGAAAGATGGCTGCCTCCGCACGACTTACGACCCAAAGATGGCTGCCTCCGCACGACTTACGACCCAAGATGGCTGCCTCCACGCGACTTACATCCCAAAGATGGCTGAATCCGCATGACTTACGACCCAAAGATGGATGCCTGCGCATGACTTATGACCCAAATATAACTGCCTCCGCACGACTTACGACCCAAAGATGGCTGCCTCCACACGACTTATGACCCAAAGATGGCTGCCTCTGCATGACTTTTGACCCAAAGATGTCTGCATCCGCATGACTTACGACCCAAATATGGCTGCCTCCGCATGACTTACGACCCAAAGATGGCTGCCACCGCACGACTTACGACCCAAAGATGGCTACCTCCGCACGACTTACTACCCAAAGATGGCTGCCTCTGCACGACTTATGACCCAAAGATGGCTGCCTCTGCACAACTTATTACCCTAAGATGGCTACCTCTGCACGACTTACGACCCAAAGATGGCTGCCTCCGCATGACTTACGACCCAAAGATGGCTGCCTCCGCACGACTTATGACCCAAAGATGGCTGCCTCTGCACAACTTATTACCCAAAGATGGCTGCCTCCGCACGACTTACGACCCAAAGAAGGCTGCCTCCGCACGACTTACGACCCAAAGATGACTGCCTCCACATGACTTACGACCCAAAGGTGGCTGTCTCCGCATGACTTACGACCCAAAGATGGCTGCCTCCGCATGACTTACGATCCAAAGATGGCTGCCTCCACACGACTTACGACCCAAAGATGGCTGCCTCCGCAAGACTTACGACCCAAAGATGGCTGCCACCGCACGACTTACAACCCAAAGATGGCTGCCTCCACAGGACCCAAAGATGGCTGCGTCCGCACGACTTACGACCCAAAGATGGCTGCCTCCGCACGACTTACGACGCAAAGATGGCTGCCTTCACATGACTTAAGACCCAAAGATGGCTGCCTCCGCACAACTTATTACAGAAAGATGTCTGCCTCCGCACAACTTACGGCCCAAAGACGGCTGCCTCCGCACGACTCATGACCCAAAGATGGCTGCCTCCACACGACTTACGACCCAAAGGTGGCTGCCTATGCATAACTTACAACCCAAAGATGGATGCCTCCGCACAACTTACGACCCAAAGATGGCTGCCTCCGCACAACTTTTTACGGAAAGATGGCTGCCTCCGCATGACTTACGACCCAAAGATGGCTGCCTCCGCACGACTTACGAACCAAAGATGGCTGCCTCCACACGACTTAAGACCCAAAGACGGCTGCCTCCACATGACTTACGACCCAAAGATGGCTGCCTCCACACGACCCAAAGATGGCTGCCTCCGCACGACATATGACCCAAAGATGGCTGCCTCCGCACGACTTATGATGCAAAGATGGCTGCCTCCGCATGACTTACGACCCAAAGATGGCTGTCTCCGAATGACTTACGACCCAAAGATGGATGCCTCCGCATGACTTATGACCCAAAGATGGTTGCCTCCGCACGACTTACGACCCAAAGATGTCAGCCTCCACATGACTTACGACCAAAAGATGGCTTCCTCCGCACGACTTATGACCCCAAGATGGCTGCCTCTGCAAGACTTACGACCCAAAGATGGCTGCCTCCGCACGACGTACGACCCAAAGATGGCTGCCTCCGCATGACTTATGACCCCAAGATGGCTGCCTCAGCACGACTTATGACCCCAAGATGGCTGCCTCAGCACGATTTACGACCCAAAGATGGCTGCCTCCGCACAACTTACGACCCAAAGATGGCTGCCTCCGCACGACTTACAACTCAAAGATGGCTGCCTCCGCACAAACCAAAGATGGCTGCCTTCCCGCGACTTGCGACCCAAAGATAGCTGCCGCCGCACGACTTATGACCCAAAGATGGCTGCCTATGCACGACTTATGACCCAAAGATGGCAGCCTCCGCACAACGACATACGACCCAAAGATGGCTGCCTCCGCACGACTTGCGACCCAAAGATGGCTGCCTATGCACGACTTATGACCCAAAGATGGCAGCCTCCGCACAACGACATACGACCCAAAGATGGCTGCCTCCGCACGACTTGCGACCCAAAGATGGCTGCCTCCGCACGACTTACGACCCAAAGATGGCTGCCTCCGCATGACTTACGACCCAAAGATGGCTGCCTCCGCACAACTTATGACCCAAAGATGGCTGCCTCTGCACGACTTACGACCCAAAGATGGCTGCCTCCGTACGATCCAAAGATGGCTACCTTCCCGCGACTTGCGACCCAAAGATGGCTGCCTCCACATGACTTACGATCCAAAGATGGATGCCTCCGCACAACTTATTACCCAAAGATGGCTGCCTCCACACGACTTATGACCCAAAGATGGCTGCCTCCGCATGACTTACGACCCAAAGATGGCTGTCTCCGCGCGACTTACGACCGAAAGATGGCTGCCTCCACACGACCCAAAGAAGGCTGCCTCCACATGACTTACGACCAAAAGATGGCTGCCTCCGTACGACTTACGATGCAAAGATGGCTGCCTCCGCATGACTTACGACCCGAAGATGGCTGCCTCTGCACGACTTATGACAGAAAGATGGCTGCCTCCGCACAACTTATGACCCAAAGATGGCTGCCTCTGCATAACTTATGACCCAAAGATGGCTGCCTCTGCACGACTTATGACCCAAAGATGGCTGCCTCCGCACGACTTACGACCCAAAGATGGCTGACTCCGCACGACTTACGACCCAAAGATGGCTGACTCCGCACGACTTATGACCCAAAGATGGCTGCCTCCGCGTGACTTACGACCCAAAGATGGCTGCCTCCGCACGACCCAAAGAAGGCTGCCTCCGCATGAATTAAGACCCAAAGATGGCTGCCTCCGTACGACTTATGACCCAAAGATGGCTGCCTCCGCACGACTTACGACCCAAAGATGGCTGACTCCGCACGACTTATGACCCAAAGATGGCTGCCTCTGCTTGACTTATGACCCAAAGATGGCTGCCTCCGCACGACCCAAAGAAGGCTGCCTCCGCATGACTTACGACCCAAAGATGGCTGCCTCCGCATGACTTACGACCCAAAGATGGCTGCCTCTGCACGACTTACGACCCAAAGATGGCTTCCTCCACACGACGCAAAGATGGCTGCCTCCGCACGACTTATTACCCAAAGATGGCTGCCTCTGCACAACTTTTTACCCAAAGATGGCTGCTTCCGCACGACGTACGACCCAAAGATGGCTGCCTCCGCACGACTTACGACCCAAAGATGGCTATCTCCGCACGACTTACGACCCAAAGATGGCTGCCTTCCCACGACTTACGACCCAAAGATGGCTGCCTCCACACGACTTACGACCCAAAGATGGCTGAATCCGCACGACTTACGACCCAAAGATGGATGCCTCCGCACGACTTACGACCCAAAGATGGCTGCCTCCACACAACTTAAGACCCAAAGATGTCTGCCTCCGCACGACTTATGACCCAAAGATGTCTGCCTCCGCATGACTTACGACCCAAAGATGGCTGTCTCCGCACGACTTACGACCCAAAGATGGCTGCCTCCGCATGAGATACGATCCAAAGAAGGCTGCCTCCGCATGACTTACGACCCAAAGATGGCTGAATCCGCACGACTTACGACCCAAAGATGGATGCCTCCGCATGACTTATGACGCAAAGATATCTGCCTCCGCACGACTTACGACCCAAAGATGCCTGAATCCGCACGACCTACGACCCAAAGATGGATGCCTCAGCATGACTTACGACCCAAATATGGCTGCCTCCGCACGACTTATGACCCAAAGATGGCTGCCTCCGTACAACTTACGACCCAAGGATGGCTGCCTCCGCATGACTTACGACCCAAAGATGGCTGCCTCCGCACGACTTACGACCCAAAGACGGCGGACTCCGCACAACTTACGACCCAAAGATGGCTGCCTCCGCATGACTTATGACCCAAAGATGGCTGCCTTCGCATGACTTACGACCCACAAATGGCTGCCTCTGCATGACTTAAGACTCAAAGATGGCTGCCTCCGCACGACTTACGACGCAAAGATGGCTGCCTCCGCATGACTTACGACCCAAAGATGGCTGCCTCCACATGATTTACTAGTGAAAAAAGACCTAGCACTCAACTTGATGCTTTAGTGACGTATTTATTGTAGTACCCAACAAACGTTTCGGTCCGTCATATGGACCTTCATCAGTAATGTACTATGGTGAGAATTGCATCAGGAGACAATATAGTCCCGGGGTACATGTGGCGCCTTAGGTGAGCGATGAACCTGTATGGAGACTGTGGAGGATATCAAGAGAAGCGCCGTCATCAGACGCGGTATCCACCGCTAGTCTAGCGGTGGATACCGCGTCTGATGACGGCGCTTCTCTTGACATCCTCCACAGTCTCCATACAGGTTCATCGCTCACCTAAGGCGCCACATGTACCCCGAGACTATATTGTCTCCTGATGCAATTCTCACCATAGTACGTTACTGATGAAGGTCCATATGACGGACCGAAACGTTTGTTGGGTACTACAATAAATACGTCACTAAAGCATCAAGTTGAGTGCTAGGTCTTTTTTCACTATTATATTAAGGTGTGGGAGCCTACCTTAGCACCATCCTAGCAGTTTGTGCACACGCCCTTTTCTTTCCACATGATTTACGACGCAAAGATGGCTGCCTCCGCACGACTTACGACCCAAAGATGGCTGCCTCCGCACGTCTTACGACCCAAAGATGGCTGCCTCTGCATGACTTAAAGATGGCTGCGTTCCTGTGACTTAAGACCCAAAGATGGCTACCTCCGCACGACTTACGACCCAAAGATGGCTGCCTCCGCACAACTTATTACGGAAAGATGGCTGCCTCAGCATGACTTATGACCCAAAGATGGCTGCCTCCGCACGACTTACAACCCAAAGATGGCTGCCTCCACACGACTTACGACCCAAAGATGGCTGCCTCCGCATGACTTACGACCCAAAGATGGCTGCCTCCGCACGACTTACGACCCAAAGGTGGCTGCCTCCACACGACTTACGACCCAAAGATGGCTGAATCCGCACGACTTACGACCCAAAGATGGATGCCTCCGCATGACTTACGACCCAAAAATGGCTGCCTCCACACGACTTACGACCCAAAGATGGCTGCCTCCGCACGACTTACGACCCAAAGATGCCTGCCTCCGCACGACTTACGACCCAAAGATGGCTGCCTCCACATGACTTACGACCCAAAGATGGCTGCCTCCGCACGACTTATGACCCAAAGATGGCTGCCTCTGTACGACTTACGACCCAAAGATGGCTGCCTCCGCACGATTTATGACCCAATGATGGCTGCCTCCGCACGACGTATGACGCAAAGATGGCTTCCTCCACACGACCCAAAGATGGCTGCCTCAGCACAATTTACGATGCAAAAATCGCTGCTTCCTCACGACTAACAACCCAAAGATGGCTGCCTCCGCATGACTTACAACCCAAAGATGGCTTCCTCCACACGACTTAAGACCCAAAGATGGCTGCCTTCGCACGACTTACGACCCAAAGATGGCTGAATCCGCACGACTTACGACCCAAAGATGGATGCCTCCGCATGACTTACGACCCAAAGATGGCTGCCTCCGCACGACTTACGACCCAAAGATGGCTGCCTCCGCATGACTTATGACCCAGAGATGGCTGCCTCCGCACGACATACGACCCATAGATGGCTGCCTCAGCATGACTTATGACCCAAAGATGGCTGCCTCCGCATGACTAATGACCCAAAGATAGCTGCCTCTGCACGACCCAAAGAGGCTGCCTTCCCGCGACTTATGACTCAAAGATGGCTGCCTCCGCACGACTTACGACCCAAAGATGGCTGCCTCCGCATGACTTACGATCCAAAGATGGCTGCCTCCGCACGAATTATTACCCAAAGATGGCTGCCTCCGCATGACTTACGACCCAAAGATGGCTGCCTCCTCACGACTTATGAACCAAAGATGGCTGCCTCCGCATGACTAACGACCCAAAGATGGCTGCCTCCGCACGACCCAAAGAGGCTGCCTTCCCGCGACTTATGACTCAAAGATGGCTGCCTCCGCATGACTTACGACCCGAAGATGGCTGCCTACGCACGACTTATGACCCAAAGATGGCTGCCTCCTAACGACTTATGACCCAAAGATGGCTGCCTCCGCACGACTTACGACCTAAAGATGGCTGCCTCTGCACGACTTACGACCCAAAGATGGCTGCCTCCGCATGACCCAAAGATGGCTGCCTCCGCACCACTTATGACCCAAAGATGGCTGCCTTCGCACGATTTACGTCCCAAGGATGGCTGCCTCCGCACAACTTATTACCTAAAGATGGCTGCCTCCTTATGACTTATGACCCAAAGATGGCTGCCTCCGCACGACTTACGACCCAAAGATGGCTGCCTCCGCATGACTTATGACCCCAAGATGGCTGCCTCCGCAAGACTTATGACAGAAGGATGGCTGCCTCCGCACGACTTATGACCCAAAGATGGCTGCATCCGCATGACTTACGACCCAAAGATGGCTGCCTTGGCACGACTTACAACCCAAAGATGGCTGCCTCCGCACGACTTCCGACCCAAAGATGGCTGCCTCCGCACGACTTATGACCCAAAGATGGCTGCCTCCGCACGACTTACGACCCAAAGATGTCAGCCTCCACATGACTTACGACCCAAAAATGGCTGCCTCCGCACGACTTATGACCCCAAGATGGCTGCCTCTGCAAGACTTACGACCCAAAGATGGCTGCCTCCGCACGACGTACGACCCAAAGATGGCTGCCTCCGCATGACTTATGACCCCAAGATGGCTGCCTCAGCACGACTTATGACCCCAAGATGGCTGCCTCAGTACGATTTACTACCCAAAGATGGCTGCCTCCGCACAACTTACGACCCAAAGATGGCTGCCTCCGCACGACTTACAACTCAAAGATGGCTGCCTCCGCACGAACCAAAGATGGCTGCCTTCCCGCGACTTGCGACACAAAGATGGCTGCCGCCACACGACTTATGACCCAAAGATGGCTGCCTATGCACGACTTATGACCCAAAGATGGCAGCCTCCGCACAACGACATACGACCCAAAGATGGATGCCTCCGCATGACTTACGACCCAAAGATGGCTGCCTCCGCACGACTTACGACCCAAAGATGGCTACCTCCGCATGACTTACGACCCAAAGATGGCTGCCTCCGCACAACTTACGACCCAAAGATGGCTGCCTCTGCACGACTTACAACCCAAAGATGGCTGCCTCCGTACGATCCAAAGATAGCTACCTTCCCGCGACTTGCGACCCAAAGATGGCTGCCTCCGCACGACTTACGACCCAAAGGTGGCTGCCTACACATGACTTACGATCCAAAGGTGGATGCCTCCGCACAACTTATTACCCAAAGATGGCTGCCTCCACACGACTTATGACCCAAAGATGGCTGCCTCCGAATGACTTACGACCCAAAGATGGCTGCCACCGCACGACTTACAACCCAAAGATGGCTGCCTCCACAGGACCCAAAGATGGCTGCGTCCGCACGACTTACGACCCAAAGATGGCTGCCTCCGCACGACTTACGACGCAAAGATGGCTGCCTTCACATGACTTAAGACCCAAAGATGGCTGCCTCCGCACAACTTATTACAGAAAGATGTCTGCCTCCGCACAACTTACGGCCCAAAGATGGCTGCCTCCGCACGACTCATGACCCAAAGATGGCTGCCTCCACACGACTTACGACCCAAAGGTGGCTGCCTATGCATAACTTACAACCCAAAGATGGATGCCTCCGCACAACTTACGACCCAAAGATGGCTGCCTCCGCACAACTTTTTACGGAAAGATGGCTGCCTCCGCATGACTTACGACCCAAAGATGGCTGCCTCCGCACGACTTACGAACCAAAGATGGCTGCCTCCACACGACTTAAGACCCAAAGACGGCTGCCTCCACATGACTTACGACCCAAAGATGGCTGCCTCCACACGACCCAAAGATGGCTGCCTCCGCACGACATATGACCCAAAGATGGCTGCCTCCGCACGACTTATGATGCAAAGATGGCTGCCTCCGCATGACTTACGACCCAAAGATGGCTGTCTCCGAATGACTTACGACCCAAAGATGGATGCCTCCGCATGACTTATGACCCAAAGATGGTTGCCTCCGCACGACTTACGACCCAAAGATGTCAGCCTCCACATGACTTACGACCAAAAGATGGCTTCCTCCGCACGACTTATGACCCCAAGATGGCTGCCTCTGCAAGACTTACGACCCAAAGATGGCTGCCTCCGCACGACGTACGACCCAAAGATGGCTGCCTCCGCATGACTTATGACCCCAAGATGGCTGCCTCAGCACGACTTATGACCCCAAGATGGCTGCCTCAGCACGATTTACGACCCAAAGATGGCTGCCTCCGCACAACTTACGACCCAAAGGTGGCTGCCTCCGCACGACTTACAACTCAAAGATGGCTGCCTCCGCACGAACCAAAGATGGCTGCCTTCCCGCGACTTGCGACCCAAAGATAGCTGCCGCCGCACGACTTATGACCCAAAGATGGCTGCCTATGCACGACTTATGACCCAAAGATGGCAGCCTCCGCACAACGACATACGACCCAAAGATGGCTGCCTCCGCACGACTTGCGACCCAAAGATGGCTGCCTATGCACGACTTATGACCCAAAGATGGCAGCCTCCGCACAACGACATACGACCCAAAGATGGCTGCCTCCGCACGACTTGCGACCCAAAGATGGCTGCCTCCGCACGACTTACGACCCAAAGATGGCTGCCTCCGCATGACTTACGACCCAAAGATGGCTGCCTCCGCACAACTTATGACCCAAAGATGGCTGCCTCTGCACGACTTACGACCCAAAGATGGCTGCCTCCGTACGATCCAAAGATGGCTACCTTCCCGCGACTTGCGACCCAAAGATGGCTGCCTCCACATGACTTACGATCCAAAGATGGATGCCTCCGCACAACTTATTACCCAAAGATGGCTGCCTCCACACGACTTATGACCCAAAGATGGCTGCCTCCGCATGACTTACGACCCAAAGATGGCTGTCTCCGCGCGACTTACGACCGAAAGATGGCTGCCTCCACACGACCCAAAGAAGGCTGCCTCCACATGACTTACGACCAAAAGATGGCTGCCTCCGTACGACTTACGATGCAAAGATGGCTGCCTCCGCATGACTTACGACCCGAAGATGGCTGCCTCTGCACGACTTATGACAGAAAGATGGCTGCCTCCGCACAACTTATGACCCAAAGATGGCTGCCTCTGCATAACTTATGACCCAAAGATGGCTGCCTCTGCACGACTTATGACCCAAAGATGGCTGCCTCCGCACGACTTACGACCCAAAGATGGCTGACTCCGCACGACTTACGACCCAAAGATGGCTGACTCCGCACGACTTATGACCCAAAGATGGCTGCCTCCGCGTGACTTACGACCCAAAGATGGCTGCCTCCGCACGACCCAAAGAAGGCTGCCTCCGCATGAATTAAGACCCAAAGATGGCTGCCTCCGTACGACTTATGACCCAAAGATGGCTGCCTCCGCACGACTTACGACCCAATGATGGCTGACTCCGCACGACTTATGACTAGTGTTGAGCATTCCGATGCTGCAAGTATCGGGTATCGGCCGATACTTGCTGTATCGGAATTCCGATACCGGGATTCCGATACTCTTGTGGTATCGGGTATCGGGTATCGGAACAACATTAATGTTAAAATGTGTAAAATAGAGAATTAAAATAAAAAATATCGCTATACTCACCTGTCCGACGCAGCCGGGACCTCAGCGCAGGAACCGGCAGCGTTGTTTGTTTAAAATTCCCGCTTTTACATGGTTACGCGAAGTCCCGGCTTGTGATTGGTCAGGGCGGCCATGTTGCCGGGCCGCGGACCAATCACAGCAAGCCGTGACGAAAATACGTCACGGCTTGCTGTGATTGGTCCGCGTCCCGGCAACATGGCCGCCATTAACCAATCACAAGCCGTGACGTCACGGGAGGCTGGAAACGCGCTCATTTTAAAAAGGGCGCGTGTCCAGCCTCCCGTGACGTCACGGCTTGTGATTGGTTGCGTCGCGGTCAACCAATCACAAGCCGGGAGGCTGGACACGCGCCCATTTCAAAATGAGCGCGTCCAGCCTCCCGGCTTGTGATTGGTTGATCGCGGCGCAACCAATCACAAGCCGTGACGTCACGGGAGGCTGGACACGCGCCCATTTTAAAATGAGCGCGTGTCCAGCCTCCCGTGACGTCCCGGCTTGTGATTGGTCAGGGCGGCCATATTGCCGGGACGCGGACCAATCACAGCAAGCCGTGACGTAATTTCGTCACGGCTTGCTGTGATTGGTCCGCGTCCCGGCAACATGGCCGACCTGACCAATCACAAGCCGGGAATTCACGTAACCAAGTAATAGCGCGATTTTTAAACAAACAACGCTGCCGGTTCCCTCGCTGAAGTCCCGGCTGCGTCGGACAGGTGAGTATAGCGATATTTTTTATTTTAATTCTTTCTTTTACACATTTATATGGTTCCCAGGGCCTGAAGGAGAGTTTCCTCTCCTTCAGACCCTGGGAACCATCAGGAATACCGTCCGATACTTGAGTCCCATTGACTTGTATTGGTATCGGGTATCGGTATCGGATTGGATTCCGATACTGTGACGGTATCGGCCGATACTTTCCGATACCGATACTTTCAAGTATCGGACGGTATCGCTCAACACTACTTATGACCCAAAGATGGCTGCCTCCGCTTGACTTATGACCCAAAGATGGCTGCCTCCGCACGACCCAAAGAAGGCTGCCTCCGCATGACTTACGACCCAAATATGGCTGCCTCCGCATGACTTGCGACCCAAAGATGGCTGCCTCCGCACGACTTACGACCCAAAGATGGCTGCCTCCGCATGACTTACGACCCAAAGATGGCTGCCTCCGCACAACTTATGACCCAAAGATGGCTGCCTCTGCACGACTTACGACCCAAAGATGGCTTCCTCCACACGACGCAAAGATGGCTGCCTCCGCACGACTTATTACCCAAAGATGGCTGCCTCTGCACAACTTTTTACCCAAAGATGGCTGCTTCCGCACGACGTACGACCCAAAGATGGCTGCCTCCGCACGACTTACGACCCAAAGATGGCTATCTCCGCACGACTTACGACCCAAAGATGGCTGCCTTCCCACGACTTACGACCCAAAGATGGCTGCCTCCACACGACTTACGACCCAAAGATGGCTGAATCCGCACGACTTACGACCCAAAGATGGATGCCTCCGCACGACTTACGACCCAAAGATGGCTGCCTCCGCATGACTTATGACCCAGAGATGGCTGCCTTCCCGTGACTTACGACGCAAAGATGGCTGTCTCCGCACGACTTACGACCCAAAGATGGCTGCCTCCGCATTACTTACGACCCAAAGATGGCTGCCTCCGCACGACATACGACCCATAGATGGCTGCCTCAGCATGACTTATGACCCAAAGATGGCTGCCTCCGCATGACTAATGACCCAAAGATAGCTGCCTCTGCACGACCCAAAGAGGCTGCCTTCCCGCGACTTATGACTCAAAGATGGCTGCCTCCGCACGACTTACGACCCAAAGATGGCTGCCTCCGCATGACTTACGACCCAAAGATGGATGCCTCCGCATGACTTACGACCCAAAGATGGCTTCCTCCGCACGACTTACGACCCAAAGATGGCTGCCTCTGCACGACTTATGACCCAGAGATGGCTGCCTCTGCCCGACTTACGACCCAAAGATGTCTGCATCCGCATGACTTACGACCCAAATATGGCTGCCTCTGCATGAATTAATACCCAAAGATGGCTGCCTCTGCACGACTTACGACGCAAAGATGGCTGCCTCCACATGACTTACGACCCAAAGATGGCTGCCACCGCACGACTTACGACCCAAATATGGCTACCTCCGCACGACTTACTACCCAAAGATGGCTGCCTCCGCACGACTTATGACCCAAAGATGTCTGCCTCCACATGACTTACGACCCAAAGATGGCTGCCTCCGTATGACTTACGACCCAAAGATGGCTGCCTCCGTATGACTTATGACCCATTGATGGCTGCCTCCACACAACTTACGACCCAAAGATGGCTGCCTCCGCACAACTTTTTACGGAAAGAAGGCTGCCTACGCACGACTTACGACCCAAAGATGGCTGCCTCCGCACGACTTACGACCCAAAGATGGCTACCTAAACACGACTTACGACCCAAAGATGGCTGAATCCGCATGACTTACGACCCAAAGATGGATGCCTCCACATGACTTATGACCCAAAGATGGCTTCCTCCGCACGACTTACGACCCAAAGATGGCTGCCTCCGCATGACTTTTGACCCAAAGATGGCTGCCTCTGCCCGACTTATGACCCAAAGATGTCTGCCTCCGCACGAATTACGACGCAAAGATGGCTGCCTCCGCATGACTTACGACCCAAAGATGGCTGCCTCCACAAGACTTACGACCCAAAGGTGGCTGCCTATGCATAACTTACGACCCAAAGATGGATGCCTCCGCATGACTTACGACCCAAAGATGGCTGCCTCCACATGACCTACGATCCAAAGATGGATGCCTCCGCACAACTTACGACCCAAAGATGTCTGCCTCCGCACAACTTTTTATGGAAAGATGGCTGCCTCCGCACGACTTACGACCCAAAGATGGCTGCCTCCGCACGACTTACGACCCAAGATGGCTGCCTCCACGCGACTTACATCCCAAAGATGGCTGAATCCGCATGACTTACGACCCAAAGATGGATGCCTGCGCATGACTTATGACCCAAAGATAACTGCCTCCGCACGACTTACGACCCAAAGATGGCTGCCTCCACACGACTTATGACCCAAAGATGGCTGCCTCTGCATGACTTTTGACCCAAAGATGTCTGCATCCGCATGACTTACGACCCAAATATGGCTGCCTCCGCATGACTTACGACCCAAAGATGGCTGCCACCGCACGACTTACGACCCAAAGATGGCTACCTCCGCACGACTTACTACCCAAAGATGGCTGCCTCTGCACGACTTATGACCCAAAGATGGCTGCCTCTGCACAACTTATTACCCTAAGATGGCTACCTCTGCACGACTTACGACCCAAAGATGGCTGCCTCCGCATGACTTACGACCCAAAGATGGCTGCCTCCGCACGACTTATGACCCAAAGATGGCTGCCTCTGCACAACTTATTACCCAAAGATGGCTGCCTCCGCACGACTTACGACCCAAAGAAGGCTGCCTCCGCACGACTTACGACCCAAAGATGACTGCCTCCACATGACTTACGACCCAAAGGTGGCTGTCTCCGCATGACTTACGACCCAAAGATGGCTGCCTCCGCATGACTTACGATCCAAAGATGGCTGCCTCCACACGACTTACGACCCAAAGATGGCTGCCTCCGCAAGACTTACGACCCAAAGATGGCTGCCACCGCACGACTTACAACCCAAAGATGGCTGCCTCCACAGGACCCAAAGATGGCTGCGTCCGCACGACTTACGACCCAAAGATGGCTGCCTCCGCACGACTTACGACGCAAAGATGGCTGCCTTCACATGACTTAAGACCCAAAGATGGCTGCCTCCGCACAACTTATTACAGAAAGATGTCTGCCTCCGCACAACTTACGGCCCAAAGATGGCTGCCTCCGCACGACTCATGACCCAAAGATGGCTGCCTCCACACGACTTACGACCCAAAGGTGGCTGCCTATGCATAACTTACAACCCAAAGATGGATGCCTCCGCACAACTTACGACCCAAAGATGGCTGCCTCCGCACAACTTTTTACGGAAAGATGGCTGCCTCCGCATGACTTACGACCCAAAGATGGCTGCCTCCGCACGACTTACGAACCAAAGATGGCTGCCTCCACACGACTTAAGACCCAAAGACGGCTGCCTCCACATGACTTACGACCCAAAGATGGCTGCCTCCACACGACCCAAAGATGGCTGCCTCCGCACGACATATGACCCAAAGATGGCTGCCTCCGCACGACTTATGATGCAAAGATGGCTGCCTCCGCATGACTTACGACCCAAAGATGGCTGTCTCCGAATGACTTACGACCCAAAGATGGATGCCTCCGCATGACTTATGACCCAAAGATGGTTGCCTCTGCACGACTTACGACCCAAAGATGGCTGCCTCCGTACGATCCAAAGATGGCTACCTTCCCGCGACTTGCGACCCAAAGATGGCTGCCTCCACATGACTTACGATCCAAAGATGGATGCCTCCGCACAACTTATTACCCAAAGATGGCTGCCTCCACACGACTTATGACCCAAAGATGGCTGCCTCCGCATGACTTACGACCCAAAGATGGCTGTCTCCGCGCGACTTACGACCGAAAGATGGCTGCCTCCACACGACCCAAAGAAGGCTGCCTCCACATGACTTACGACCAAAAGATGGCTGCCTCCGTACGACTTACGATGCAAAGATGGCTGCCTCCGCATGACTTACGACCCGAAGATGGCTGCCTCTGCACGACTTATGACCCAAAGATGGCTGCCTCCGCACGACTTACGACCCAAAGATGGCTGACTCCGCACGACTTACGACCCAAAGATGGCTGACTCCGCACGACTTATGACCCAAAGATGGCTGCCTCCGCGTGACTTACGACCCAAAGATGGCTGCCTCCGCACGACCCAAAGAAGGCTGCCTCCGCATGAATTAAGACCCAAAGATGGCTGCCTCCGTACGACTTATGACCCAAAGATGGCTGCCTCCGCACGACTTACGACCCAAAGATGGCTGACTCCGCACGACTTATGACCCAAAGATGGCTGCCTCCGCGTGACTTACGACCCAAAGATGGCTGCCTCCGCACGACCCAAAGAAGGCTGCCTCCGCATGAATTAAGACCCAAAGATGGCTGCCTCCGTACGACTTATGACCCAAAGATGGCTGCCTCTGCATAACTTATGACCCAAAGATGGCTGCCTCTGCACGACTTATGACCCAAAGATGGCTGCCTCCGCACGACTTACGACCCAAAGATGGCTGACTCCGCACGACTTACGACCCAAAGATGGCTGACTCCGCACGACTTATGACCCAAAGATGGCTGCCTCCGCGTGACTTACGACCCAAAGATGGCTGCCTCCGCACGACCCAAAGAAGGCTGCCTCCGCATGAATTAAGACCCAAAGATGGCTGCCTCCGTACGACTTATGACCCAAAGATGGCTGCCTCCGCACGACTTACGACCCAAAGATGGCTGACTCCGCACGACTTATGACCCAAAGATGGCTGCCTCCGCTTGACTTATGACCCAAAGATGGCTGCCTCCGCACGACCCAAAGAAGGCTGCCTCCGCATGACTTACGACCCAAAGATGGCTGCCTCCGCATGACTTACGACCCAAAGATGGCTGCCTCTGCACGACTTACGACCCAAAGATGGCTTCCTCCACACGACGCAAAGATGGCTGCCTCCGCACGACTTATTACCCAAAGATGGCTGCCTCTGCACAACTTTTTACCCAAAGATGGCTGCTTCCGCACGACGTACGACCCAAAGATGGCTGCCTCCGCACGACTTACGACCCAAAGATGGCTATCTCCGCACGACTTACGACCCAAAGATGGCTGCCTTCCCACGACTTACGACCCAAAGATGGCTGCCTCCACACGACTTACGACCCAAAGATGGCTGAATCCGCACGACTTACGACCCAAAGATGGATGCCTCCGCACGACTTACGACCCAAAGATGGCTGCCTCCACACAACTTAAGACCCAAAGATGTCTGCCTCCGCACGACTTATGACCCAAAGATGTCTGCCTCCGCATGACTTACGACCCAAAGATGGCTGTCTCCGCACGACTTACGACCCAAAGATGGCTGCCTCCGCATGAGATACGATCCAAAGAAGGCTGCCTCCGCATGACTTACGACCCAAAGATGGCTGAATCCGCACGACTTACGACCCAAAGATGGATGCCTCCGCATGACTTATGACGCAAAGATATCTGCCTCCGCACGACTTACGACCCAAAGATGCCTGAATCCGCACGACCTACGACCCAAAGATGGATGCCTCAGCATGACTTACGACCCAAATATGGCTGCCTCCGCACGACTTATGACCCAAAGATGGCTGCCTCCGTACAACTTACGACCCAAGGATGGCTGCCTCCGCATGACTTACGACCCAAAGATGGCTGCCTCCGCACGACTTACGACCCAAAGACGGCGGACTCCGCACAACTTACGACCCAAAGATGGCTGCCTCCGCATGACTTATGACCCAAAGATGGCTGCCTTCGCATGACTTACGACCCACAAATGGCTGCCTCTGCATGACTTAAGACTCAAAGATGGCTGCCTCCGCACGACTTACGACGCAAAGATGGCTGCCTCCGCATGACTTACGACCCAAAGATGGCTGCCTCCACATGATTTACTAGTGAAAAAAGACCTAGCACTCAACTTGATGCTTTAGTGACGTATTTATTGTAGTACCCAACAAACGTTTCGGTCCGTCATATGGACCTTCATCAGTAATGTACTATGGTGAGAATTGCATCAGGAGACAATATAGTCCCGGGGTACATGTGGCGCCTTAGGTGAGCGATGAACCTGTATGGAGACTGTGGAGGATATCAAGAGAAGCGCCGTCATCAGACGCGGTATCCACCGCTAGTCTAGCGGTGGATACCGCGTCTGATGACGTCGCTTCTCTTGACATCCTCCACAGTCTCCATACAGGTTCATCGCTCACCTAAGGCGCCACATGTACCCCGAGACTATATTGTCTCCTGATGCAATTCTCACCATAGTACGTTACTGATGAAGGTCCATATGACGGACCGAAACGTTTGTTGGGTACTACAATAAATACGTCACTAAAGCATCAAGTTGAGTGCTAGGTCTTTTTTCACTATTATATTAAGGTGTGGGAGCCTACCTTAGCACCATCCTAGCAGTTTGTGCACACGCCCTTTTCTTTCCACATGATTTACGACGCAAAGATGGCTGCCTCCGCACGACTTACGACCCAAAGATGGCTGCCTCCGCACGTCTTACGACCCAAAGATGGCTGCCTCTGCATGACTTAAAGATGGCTGCGTTCCTGTGACTTAAGACCCAAAGATGGCTACCTCCGCACGACTTACGACCCAAAGATGGCTGCCTCCGCACAACTTATTACGGAAAGATGGCTGCCTCAGCATGACTTATGACCCAAAGATGGCTGCCTCCGCACGACTTACAACCCAAAGATGGCTGCCTCCACACGACTTACGACCCAAAGATGGCTGCCTCCGCATGACTTACGACCCAAAGATGGCTGCCTCCGCACGACTTACGACCCAAAGGTGGCTGCCTCCACACGACTTACGACCCAAAGATGGCTGAATCCGCACGACTTACGACCCAAAGATGGATGCCTCCGCATGACTTACGACCCAAAGATGGCTGCCTCCACACGACTTACGACCCAAAGATGGCTGCCTCCGCACGACTTACGACCCAAAGATGCCTGCCTCCGCACGACTTACGACCCAAAGATGGCTGCCTCCACATGACTTACGACCCAAAGATGGCTGCCTCCGCACGACTTATGACCCAAAGATGGCTGCCTCTGTACGACTTACGACCCAAAGATGGCTGCCTCCGCACGATTTATGACCCAATGATGGCTGCCTCCGCACGACGTATGACGCAAAGATGGCTTCCTCCACACGACCCAAAGATGGCTGCCTCAGCACAATTTACGATGCAAAAATCGCTGCTTCCTCACGACTAACAACCCAAAGATGGCTGCCTCCGCATGACTTACAACCCAAAGATGGCTTCCTCCACACGACTTAAGACCCAAAGATGGCTGCCTTCGCACGACTTACGACCCAAAGATGGCTGAATCCGCACGACTTACGACCCAAAGATGGATGCCTCCGCATGACTTACGACCCAAAGATGGCTGCCTCCGCACGACTTACGACCCAAAGATGGCTGCCTCCGCATGACTTATGACCCAGAGATGGCTGCCTCCGCACGACATACGACCCATAGATGGCTGCCTCAGCATGACTTATGACCCAAAGATGGCTGCCTCCGCATGACTAATGACCCAAAGATAGCTGCCTCTGCACGACCCAAAGAGGCTGCCTTCCCGCGACTTATGACTCAAAGATGGCTGCCTCCGCACGACTTACGACCCAAAGATGGCTGCCTCCGCATGACTTACGATCCAAAGATGGCTGCCTCCGCACGACTTATTACCCAAAGATGGCTGCCTCCGCATGACTTACGACCCAAAGATGGCTGCCTCCTCACGACTTATGAACCAAAGATGGCTGCCTCCGCATGACTAACGACCCAAAGATGGCTGCCTCCGCACGACCCAAAGAGGCTGCCTTCCCGCGACTTATGACTCAAAGATGGCTGCCTCCGCATGACTTACGACCCGAAGATGGCTGCCTACGCACGACTTATGACCCAAAGATGGCTGCCTCCTAACGACTTATGACCCAAAGATGGCTGCCTCCGCACGACTTACGACCTAAAGATGGCTGCCTCTGCACGACTTACGACCCAAAGATGGCTGCCTCCGCATGACCCAAAGATGGCTGCCTCCGCACCACTTATGACCCAAAGATGGCTGCCTTCGCACGATTTACGTCCCAAGGATGGCTGCCTCCGCACAACTTATTACCTAAAGATGGCTGCCTCCTTATGACTTATGACCCAAAGATGGCTGCCTCCGCACGACTTACGACCCAAAGATGGCTGCCTCCGCATGACTTATGACCCCAAGATGGCTGCCTCCGCAAGACTTATGACAGAAGGATGGCTGCCTCCGCACGACTTATGACCCAAAGATGGCTGCATCCGCATGACTTCCGACCCAAAGATGGCTGCCTTGGCACGACTTACAACCCAAAGATGGCTGCCTCCGCACGACTTCCGACCCAAAGATGGCTGCCTCCGCACGACTTATGACCCAAAGATGGCTGCCTCCGCACGACTTACGACCCAAAGATGTCAGCCTCCACATGACTTACGACCCAAAAATGGCTGCCTCCGCACGACTTATGACCCCAAGATGGCTGCCTCTGCAAGACTTACGACCCAAAGATGGCTGCCTCCGCACGACGTACGACCCAAAGATGGCTGCCTCCGCATGACTTATGACCCCAAGATGGCTGCCTCAGCACGACTTATGACCCCAAGATGGCTGCCTCAGTACGATTTACTACCCAAAGATGGCTGCCTCCGCACAACTTACGACCCAAAGATGGCTGCCTCCGCACGACTTACAACTCAAAGATGGCTGCCTCCGCACGAACCAAAGATGGCTGCCTTCCCGCGACTTGCGACACAAAGATGGCTGCCGCCACACGACTTATGACCCAAAGATGGCTGCCTATGCACGACTTATGACCCAAAGATGGCAGCCTCCGCACAACGACATACGACCCAAAGATGGATGCCTCCGCATGACTTACGACCCAAAGATGGCTGCCTCCGCACGACTTACGACCCAAAGATGGCTACCTCCGCATGACTTACGACCCAAAGATGGCTGCCTCCGCACAACTTACGACCCAAAGATGGCTGCCTCTGCACGACTTACAACCCAAAGATGGCTGCCTCCGTACGATCCAAAGATAGCTACCTTCCCGCGACTTGCGACCCAAAGATGGCTGCCTCCGCACGACTTACGACCCAAAGGTGGCTGCCTCCACATGACTTACGATCCAAAGGTGGATGCCTCCGCACAACTTATTACCCAAAGATGGCTGCCTCCACACGACTTATGACCCAAAGATGGCTGCCTCCGAATGACTTACGACCCAAAGATGGCTGTCTCCGCGCGACTTACGACCCAAAGATGGCTGCCTCCACACGACCCAAGGAAGGCTGCCTCCGCATGACTTATGACCCAAAGATAGCTGCCTCCGCACGACTTACGACCCGAAGATGGCTGCCTCCGCACGACTTATGACCGAAAGATGGCTGCCTCTGCACGACTTATGACCCAAAGATGGCTGCCTCCGCACAACTTACGACCCAAAGATGGCTGCCTCCGCATGACTTACGACACAAAGATGGCTGCCTCCGCATGACTTACGACCCAAAGATGGCTGCCTCCGCATGACCCAAAGATGGCTGCCTCCGCACCACTTATGACCCAAAGATGGCTGCCTCCGCACGATTTACGTCCCAAAGATGGCTTCCTCTGCACAACTTATTACCCAAAGATGGCTGCCTCCGTATGACTTATGATTATGACCCAAAGATGGCTGCCTCCACATGACTTACGACCCAAAGTTGGCTGCCTCCGCATGACTTAAGACCCCAAGATGGCTGCCTCCGCACGACTTATGACAGAAAGATGGCTGCCTCCGCACAACTTATGACCCAAAGATGGCTGCATTCGCATGACTGACGACCCAAAGATGGCTGCCTCGGCATGACTTATGACCCAAAGATGGCTGCCTCCGCACGACTTCCGACCCAAAGATGGCTGCCTCCGCACGACTTATGACCCAAAGATGGCTGCCTCCGCACGACTTACGACCCAAAGATGTCAGCCTCCACATGACTTACGACCAAAAGATGGCTTCCTCCGCACGACTTATGACCCCAAGATGGCTGCCTCTGCAAGACTTACGACCCAAAGATGGCTGCCTCCGCACGACGTACGACCCAAAGATGGCTGCCTCCGCATGACTTATGACCCCAAGATGGCTGCCTCAGCACGACTTATGACCCCAAGATGGCTGCCTCAGCACGATTTACGACCCAAAGATGGCTGCCTCCGCACAACTTACGACCCAAAGATGGCTGCCTCCGCACGACTTACAACTCAAAGATGGCTGCCTCCGCACGAACCAAAGATGGCTGCCTTCCCGCGACTTGCGACCCAAAGATGGCTGCCGCCGCACGACTTATGACCCAAAGATGGCAGCCTCCGCACAACGACATACGACCCAAAGATGGCTGCCTCCGCACGACTTACGACCCAAAGATGGCTGCATCCGCACGACTTACGACCCAAAGATGGCTGCCTCCGCATGACTTACGACCCAAAGATGGCTGCCTCCGCACAACTTATGACCCAAAGATGGCTGCCTCTGCACGACTTACGACCCAAAGGTGGCTGCCTCCACATGACTTACGATCCAAAGATGGATGCCTCCGCACAACATATTACCCAAAGATGGCTGCCTCCACACGACTTATGACCCAAAGATGGCTGCCTCCGCATGACTTACGACCCAAAGATGGCTGTCTCCGCGCGACTTACGACCGAAAGATGGCTGCCTCCACACGACCCAAAGAAGGCTGCCTCCACATGACTTACGACCAAAAGATGGCTGCCTCCGTACGACTTACGACGCAAAGATGGCTGCCTCCGCATGACTTACGACCCGAAGATGGCTGCCTCTGCACGACTTATGACAGAAAGATGGCTGCCTTCGCACAACTTATGACCCAAAGATGGCTGCCTCTGCATAACTTATGACCCAAAGATGGCTGCCTCTGCACGACTTATGACCCAAAGATGGCTGCCTCCGCACGACTTACGACCCAAAGATGGCTGACTCCGCACGACTTACGACCCAAAGATGGCTGACTCCACACGACTTATGACCCAAAGATGGCTGCCTCCGCGTGACTTACGACCCAAAGATGGCTGCCTCCGCACGACCCAAAGAAGGCTGCCTCCGCATGAATTAAGACCCAAAGATGGCTGCCTCCGTACGACTTATGACCCAAAGATGGCTGCCTCCGCACGACTTACGACCCAAAGATGGCTGACTCCGCATGACTTATGACCCAAAGATGGCTGCCTCCGCTTGACTTATGACCCAAAGATGGCTGCCTCCCCACGACCCAAAGAAGGCTGCCTCCGCATGACTTACGACCCAAAGATGGCTGCCTCCGCATGACTTACGACCCAAAGATGGCTGCCTCTGCACGACTTACGACCCAAATATGGCTTCCTCCACACGACCCAAAGATGGCTGCCTCCGCACGACTTATTACCCAAAGATGGCTGCCTCCGCACAACTTTTTACCCAAAGATGGCTGCTTCCGCACGATGTACGACCCAAAGATGGCTGCCTCCGCACGACTTACGACCCAAAGATGGCTGCCTTCCCACGACTTACGACCCAAAGATGGCTGCCTCCACACGACTTACGACCCAAAGATGGCTGCCTCCGCACAACTTAAGATCCAAAGATGTCTGCCTCCGCACGACTTATGACCCAAAGATGTCTGCCTCCGCATGACTTACGACCCAAAGATGGCTGTCTCCGCACGACTTATGACCCAAAGATGGCTGCCTCCGCATGAGTTACGATCCAAAGAAGGCTGCCTCCGCATGACTTACGACCCAAAGATGGCTGAATCCGCACGACTTACGACCCAAAGATGGATGCCTCCGCATGACTTATGACGCAAAGATATCTGCCTCCGCACGACTTAAGACCCAAAGATGCCTGAATCCGCACGACCTACGACCCAAAGATGGATGCCTCAGCATGACTTACGACCCAAATATGGCTGCCTCCGCACGACTTATGACCCAAAGATGGCTGCCTCCGCACAACTTACGACCCAAAGATGGCTGCCTCCGCATGACTTACAACCCAAAGATGGCTTCCTCCACACGACTTAAGACCCAAAGATGGCTGCCTTCGCACGACTTACGACCCAAAGATGGCTGAATCCGCACGACTTACGACCCAAAGATGGATGCCTCCGCACGACTTATGACCCAAAGATGGCTGCCTCCGCACAACTTAAGATCCAAAGATGTCTGCCTCCGCACGACTTATGACCCAAAGATGTCTGCCTCCGCATGACTTACGACCCAAAGATGGCTGTCTCCGCACGACTTATGACCCAAAGATGGCTGCCTCCGCATGAGTTACGATCCAAAGAAGGCTGCCTCCGCATGACTTACGACCCAAAGATGGCTGAATCCGCACGACTTACGACCCAAAGATGGATGCCTCCGCATGACTTATGACGCAAAGATATCTGCCTCCGCACGACTTAAGACCCAAAGATGCCTGAATCCGCACGACCTACGACCCAAAGATGGATGCCTCAGCATGACTTACGACCCAAATATGGCTGCCTCCGCACGACTTATGACCCAAAGATGGCTGCCTCCGCACAACTTACGACCCAAAGATGGCTGCCTCCGCATGACTTACAACCCAAAGATGGCTTCCTCCACACGACTTAAGACCCAAAGATGGCTGCCTTCGCACTACTTACGACCCAAAGATGGCTGAATCTGCACGACTTACGACCCAAAGATGGATGCCTCCGCATGACTTACGACGCAAAGATGGCTGCCTCCGCACGACTTACGACCCAAAGATGGATGCCTCCGCATGACTTACGACCCAAAGATGGCTGCCTCTGCATGACTTAAAGATGGCTGCCTTCCTGTGACTTAAGACCCAAAGATGGCTACCTCTGCACGACTTACGACCCAAAGATGGCTGCCTCCGCACAACTTATTACAGAAAGATGGCTGCCTCAGCATGACTTATGACACAAAGATGGCTGCCTCCGCACGACTTACAACCCAAAGATGGCTGCCTCCACACGACTTACGACCCAAAGATAGCTGCCTCCGCACGACTTACGACCCAAAGAAGGCTGCCTCCGCATGACTTACGACGCAAAGATGGCTGCCTCCACACGACTTACGAACCAATGATGGCTGAATTCGCATGTCTTATGACCCAAAGATGGATGCCTCCGCATGACTTATGACCCAAAGATGGCTGCCTCCACACGACTTACGACCCAAAGATGGCTGCCTCCGCACAACTTACGACCCAAAGATGTCTGCCTCCGCACGACTTACGACCCAAAGATGTCTGCCTCCGTATGACTTACGACCGAAAGATGGCTGTCTCCGCACGACTTACGACCCAAAGATGGCTGCCTCCGCCTGAGTTACAATCCAAAGAAGTCTGCCTCCGCACGACTTACGACCCAAAGATGGCTGCCACCGCATGACTTACGACGCAAAGATGGCTGCCTCCGCACGACTTTCGACCCAAAGAAGGCTGCCTCCGCACGACTTACGACGCAAAGATGGCTGCCTCCACACGACCCAAAGATGGCTGCCTCCGCATGACTTTCGACCCAAAGATGGCTGCCTCCGCATGACTTAGAACCCAAAGATGGCTGCCTCCGCACAACTTACGACGCAAAGATGGTTGCCTCCGCACGACTTACGACCCAAAGATGGCTGCCTCCGCACAACTTATTACGGAAAGATGGCTGCCTCCGCACGACTTACGACCTAAAGATGACGGCCTCCGCACGACTTACGACCCAAAGATGTCTGCCTCCGTATGACTTACGACCGAAAGATGGCTGTCTCCGCACGACTTACGACCCAAAGATGGCTGCCTCCGCCTGAGTTACAATCCAAAGAAGTCTGCCTCCGCACGACTTACGACCCAAAGATGGCTGCCACCGCATGACTTACGACGCAAAGATGGCTGCCTCCGCACGACTTTCGACCCAAAGAAGGCTGCCTCCGCACGACTTACGACGCAAAGATGGCTGCCTCCACACGACCCAAAGATGGCTGCCTCCGCATGACTTAGAACCCAAAGATGGCTGCCTCCGCACAACTTACGACGCAAAGATGGTTGCCTCCGCACGACTTTCGACCCAAAGAAGGCTGCCTCCGCACGACTTACGACGCAAAGATGGCTGCCTCCACACGACCCAAAGATGGCTGCCTCCGCATGACTTAGAACCCAAAGATGGCTGCCTCCGCACAACTTACGACGCAAAGATGGTTGCCTCCGCACGACTTACGACCCAAAGATGGCTGCCTCCGCACAACTTATTACGGAAAGATGGCTGCCTCCGCACGACTTACGACCTAAAGATGGCTGTCTCCGCACGACTTTCGACCCAAAGATGGATGCGTCCGCATGACTTACGACCCAAAGATGGCTGCCTCCACACGACTTACGACCCAAAGATGGCTGCCTCCGCACGACTTACGACCCAAAGATGGCTGCCTCCGCACGACTTACGACCCAAAGATGGCTGCCTCCGCATGACTTACGACCCAAAGATGGCTGCCTCCGCATGACTTATGACCCAAAGATGGCTGCCTCCACATGACTTACGACCCAAAGATGGCTGCCTCCGCACGACTTACGACCCAAAGATGGCTGACTCCGTACGACTTACGACCCAAAGATGGCTGCCTCCGCACGACTTATGACCCAATGATGGCTGCTCCGCACGACGTATGACCCAAAGATGGCTGCCTCCGCACGACCCAAAGATGGCTGCCTCAGCACAACTTACGATGCAAAGATCGCTGCTTCCTCACGACTAACGACCCAAAGATGGCTGCCTTCGCACGACTTACGACCCAAAGATGGCTGCCTCCACTCGACCCAAAGATGGCTACCTCCGCACGACTTACGACCCAAAGATCGCTGCCTCCACACGACTTACGACCCAAAGGTGGCTGCCTCCGCACGACTTATGACTCAAAGAAGGCTGCCTCCGCACGACTTACGACGCAAAGATGGCTGCCTCCACACGACCCAAAGATGGCTGCCTCCGCATGACTTTCGACCCAAAGATGGCTGCCTCCGCATGACTTAGAACCCAAAGATGGCTGCCTCTGCACAACTTACGACGCAAAGATGGTTGCCTCCGCACGACTTACGACCCAAAGATGGCTGCCTCCGCACAACTTATTACGGAAAGATGGCTGCCTCTGCACGACTTACGACCCAAAGATTACGGCCTCCACACGACTTACAACCCAAAGATGGCTGCCTCCACACGACTTACGACCCAAAGATGGCTGAATCCGCACGACTTACGACCCAAAGATGGATGCCTCCGCATGACTTACGACCCAAAGATGGCTGCCTCCACACGACTTACGACCCAAAGATGGCTGCCTCCGCCTGAGTTACGATCCAAAGAAGGCTGCCTCCGCACGACTTACGACCCAAAGATGGCTGCCACCGCATGACTTACGACGCAAAGATGGCTGCCTCCGCACGACTTTCGACCCAAAGATGGCTGCCTCCGCATGACTTAGAACCCAAAGATGGCTGCCTCCGCACAACTTACGACGCAAAGATGGTTGCCTCTGCACGACTTACGACCCAAAGATGGCTGCCTCCGCACAACTTATTACGGAAAGATGGCTGCCTCCGCACGACTTACGACCCAAAGATGGCGGCCTCCGCACGACTTGCAACCCAAAGATGGCTGAATCCGCACGACTTTCGACCCAAAGATGGATGCGTCCGCATGACTTACGACCCAAAGATGGCTGCCTCCACACGACTTACGACCCAAAGATGGCTGCCTCCGCATGACTTACGACCCAAAGATGGCTGCCTCCGCACGACTTACGACCCAAAGATGGCTGCCTCCGCATGACTTACGACCCAAAGATGGCTGCCTCCGCATGACTTATGACCCAAAGATGGCTGCCTCCACATGACTTACGACCCAAAGATGGCTGCCTCCGCACGACTTACGCCCAAAGATGGCTGACTCCGTACGACTTACGACCCAAAGATGGCTGCCTCCGCACGACTTATGACCCAATGATGGCTGCCTCCGCACGACGTATGACCCAAAGATGGCTGCCTCCGCACGACCCAAAGATGGCTGCCTCAGCACAACTTACGATGCAAAGATCGCTGCTTCCTCACGACTAACGACCCAAAGATGGCTGCCTCCGCACGACTTACAACCCAAAGATGGCTGCCTCCGGACTACTTAAGACCCAAAGATGGCTGCCTTCGCACGACTTACGACCCAAAGATGGCTGCCTCCACTCGACCCAAAGATGGCTACCTCCGCACGACTTACGACCCAAAGGTGGCTGCCTCCGCACGACTTATGACCCAAAGATGGCTGCCTCCGCACGACTTATGACCGAAAGATGGCTGCCTCTGCACGACTTATGACCCAAAGATGGCTGCCTCCGCACAACTTACGACCCAAAGATGGCTGCCTCCGCATGACTTACGACACAAAGATGGCTGCCTCCGCATGACTTACGACCCAAAGATGGCTGCCTCCGCATGACCCAAAGATGGCTGCCTCCGCACCACTTATGACCCAAAGATGGCTGCCTCCGCACGATTTACGTCCCAAAGATGGCTTCCTCTGCACAACTTATTACCCAAAGATGGCTGCCTCCGTATGACTTATGATTATGACCCAAAGATGGCTGCCTCCACATGACTTACGACCCAAAGTTGGCTGCCTCCGCATGACTTAAGACCCCAAGATGGCTGCCTCCGCACGACTTATGAAAGAAAGATGGCTGCCTCCGCACAACTTATGACCCAAAGATGGCTGCATTCGCATGACTGACGACCCAAAGATGGCTGCCTCGGCATGACTTATGACCCAAAGATGGCTGCCTCCGCACGACTTCCGACCCAAAGATGGCTGCCTCCGCACGACTTATGACCCAAAGATGGCTGCCTCCGCACGACTTACGACCCAAAGATGTCAGCCTCCACATGACTTACGACCAAAAGATGGCTTCCTCCGCACGACTTATGACCCCAAGATGGCTGCCTCTGCAAGACTTACGACCCAAAGATGGCTGCCTCCGCACGACGTACGACCCAAAGATGGCTGCCTCCGCATGACTTATGACCCCAAGATGGCTGCCTCAGCACGACTTATGACCCCAAGATGGCTGCCTCAGCACGATTTACGACCCAAAGATGGCTGCCTCCGCACAACTTACGACCCAAAGATGGCTGCCTCCGCACGACTTACAACTCAAAGATGGCTGCCTCCGCACGAACCAAAGATGGCTGCCTTCCCGCGACTTGCGACCCAAAGATGGCTGCCGCCGCACGACTTATGACCCAAAGATGGCAGCCTCCGCACAACGACATACGACCCAAAGATGGCTGCCTCCACACGACTTACGACCCAAAGATGGCTGCCTCCGCACGACTTACGACCCAAAGATGGCTGCCTCAGCATGACTTACGACCCAAAGATGGCTGCCTCCGCACAACTTATGACCCAAAGATGGCTGCCTCTGCACGACTTACGACCCAAAGATGGCTGCCTCCGTACGATCCAAAGATGGCTACCTTCCCGCGACTTGCGACCCAAAGATGGCTGCCTCCGCACGACTTACGACCCAAAGGTGGCTGCCTCCACATGACTTACGATCCAAAGATGGATGCCTCCGCACAACTTATTACCCAAAGATGGCTGCCTCCACACGACTTATGACCCAAAGATGGCTGCCTCCGCATGACTTACGACCCAAAGATGGCTGTCTCCGCGCGACTTACGACCGAAAGATGGCTGCCTCCACACGACCCAAAGAAGGCTGCCTCCACATGACTTACGACCAAAAGATGGCTGCCTCCGTACGACTTACGACGCAAAGATGGCTGCCTCCGCATGACTTACGACCCGAAGATGGCTGCCTCTGCACGACTTATGACAGAAAGATGGCTGCCTTCGCACAACTTATGACCCAAAGATGGCTGCCTCTGCATAACTTATGACCCAAAGATGGCTGCCTCTGCACGACTTATGACCCAAAGATGGCTGCCTCCGCACGACTTACGACCCAAAGATGGCTGACTCCGCACGACTTACGACCCAAAGATGGCTGACTCCACACGACTTATGACCCAAAGATGGCTGCCTCCGCGTGACTTACGACCCAAAGATGGCTGCCTCCGCACGACCCAAAGAAGGCTGCCTCCGCATGAATTAAGACCCAAAGATGGCTGCCTCCGTACGACTTATGACCCAAAGATGGCTGCCTCCGCACGACTTACGACCCAAAGATGGCTGACTCCGCACGACTTATGACCCAAAGATGGCTGCCTCCGCTTGACTTATGACCCAAAGATGGCTGCCTCCCCACGACCCAAAGAAGGCTGCCTCCGCATGACTTACGACCCAAAGATGGCTGCCTCCGCATGACTTACGACCCAAAGATGGCTGCCTCTGCACGACTTACGACCCAAATATGGCTTCCTCCACACGACCCAAAGATGGCTGCCTCCGCACGACTTATTACCCAAAGATGGCTGCCTCCGCACAACTTTTTACCCAAAGATGGCTGCTTCCGCACGATGTACGACCCAAAGATGGCTGCCTCCGCACGACTTACGCCCAAAGATGGCTGCCTTCCCACGACTTACGACCCAAAGATGGCTGCCTCCACACGACTTACGACCCAAAGATGGCTGAATCCGCACGACTTACGACCCAAAGATGGATGCCTCCGCACGACTTATGACCCAAAGATGGCTGCCTCCGCACAACTTAAGATCCAAAGATGTCTGCCTCCGCACGACTTATGACCCAAAGATGTCTGCCTCCGCATGACTTACGACCCAAAGATGGCTGTCTCCGCACGACTTACGACCCAAGGATGGCTGCCTCCGCATGAGTTACGATTCAAAGAAGGCTGCCTCCGCATGACTTACGACCCAAAGATGGCTGAATCCGCACGACTTACGACCCAAAGATGGATGCCTCCGCATGACTTATGACGCAAAGATATCTGCCTCCGCACGACTTAAGACCCAAAGATGCCTGAATCCGCACGACCTACGACCCAAAGATGGATGCCTCAGCATGACTTACGACCCAAATATGGCTGCCTCCGCACGACTTATGACCCAAAGATGGCTGCCTCCGCACAACTTACGACCCAAAGATGGCTGCCTCCGCATGACTTACGACCCAAAGATGGCTGCCTCCGCACGACTTACGACCCAAAGACGGCTGACTCCGCACAACTTACGACCCAAAGATGGCTGCCTCCGCATGACTTATGACCCAAAGATGGCTGCCTCCGCATGACTTACGACCCACAAATGGCTGCCTCTGCATGACTTAAGACTCTCAGATGGCTGCCTCCGCACGACTTACGACGCAAAGATGGCTGCCTCCGCATGACTTACGACCCAAAGATGGCTGCCTCCACATGATTTACGATGCAAAGATGGCTGCCTCCGCACGACTTATGACCCAAAGATGGCTGCCTCCGCACATCTTACGACCCAAAGATGGCTGCCTCTGCATGACTTAAAGAAGGCTGCGTTCCTGTGACTTAAGACCCAAAGATGGCTACCTCCGCACGACTTACGACCCAAAGATGGCTGCCTCCGCACAACTTATTACGGAAAGATGGCTGCCTCAGCATGACTTATGACCCAAAGATGGCTGCCTCCGCACGACTTACAACCCAAAGATGGCTGCCTCCACACGACTTACGACCCAAAGATGGCTGCCTCCGCATAACTTACGACCCAAAGATGGCTGCCTCCGCACGACTTACGACCCAAAGATGGATGCCTCCACACGACTTACGACCCAAAGATGGCTGAATCCGCACAACTTACGACCCAAAGATGGATGCCTCCGCATGACTGACGACCCAAAGATGGCTGCCTCCACACGACTTACGACCCAAAGATGGCTGCCTCCGCACGACTTACGACCCAAAGATGCCTGCCTCCGCACGACTTACGACCCAAAGTTGGCTGCCTCTGCATGACTTACGACCCAAAGATGGCTGTCTCCGCACGACTTATGACCCAAAGATGGCTGCCTCTGTACGACTTACGACCCAAAGATGGCTGCCTCCGCAAGATTTATGACCCAATGATGGCTGCCTCCGCACGACGTATGACCCAAAGATGGCTTCCTCCACACGACCCAAAGATGGCTGCCTCAGCACAATTTACGATGCAAAGATCGCTGCTTCCTCACTAGGGTTGAGCGAAACGGGTCGATCATTTTCAAAAGTCGCCGACTTTTGGCTAAGTCGGCGTCTCATGAAACCCGATCCGACCCCTGTGCTTGTCGGCCATGCGGTACGCGACTTTCGCGCCAAAGTCGCGTTTCAATGACGCGAAAAGCGCCATTTCTCAGCCAATGAAGGTGAACGCAGAGTGTGGGCAGCGTGATGACATAGATCCTGGTCCCCACCATCTTAGAGA